>NC_061494.1:1237425-2444925 GCF_022539355.2 Hippoglossus stenolepis
TTAAGCAACAGTTAGGTTATAAAGTCACTGTGTAAAATTTGAAAATGTCTGGCTTTGGCATCTCCCAGAAGTAATTTAAAAGGACACAATGCATCTACAACCCATTTTTCACAGACATAAGTTATACCATCAAACTGATTTGATATATAATAACTTGAATTTATAAAGTGCCTTTCAAGAGACCCAAGGAAATTCTAATTACAAAAAACATGGTAACAATTTGTATTTTGTAAAAAATGTTTAATGTATTTTAGGACGGGATTCTATAAACACATACCTGATTACAGACAGTTAAATAACAAGCTCTATCCTGTCAATGATCTGTTGATGGCTCATTCTGATTAATCAGAGAGACATTGTCATTTATGTAGCAACATATTTACACCAATGGCCACAAAGACAGATCTAGATATTAAATTCCATATTTCTTGGGAAATGGGAATAAAGTTTCCCTTATCAACATGTTTGGTAACAATGAATTAAAGAGCACACCATAATGTGAACTGTGTCCTTCATTGTGTGAGTGTATTGTCCCTTCATAAACACTGAGGACTATGAGTATAATGCTAAAAATACTAAATAACTGCAAACTGTGTTGCTTGTCAACTGTAAGCCTTCAAGGTAATATTTGTATTGCAAACATCTTTTAGTATCATTTGCCACACCAGCAGCATGATTCTAACAACACCATGTTGGTCTTTATCGGTTATGTGTATTAATTACAATGACATTTTTATGCAGATATTCTCAAAGTCCAAAAATGTATCCTGATGATGTTGGCTAATCTGACTTTTTTTTTTGGCTTTTGGCATCATCAGGTCAAAGCTTCCACTTGGACATGGTAACCATCAGATTGTTGACATAGTCATTAAGCAATCTTAGGATGTGGAATTCAGTATTTTTCTAAGACTATATACTACATTATCATATTCTTGTTGCTATTGTTCATATCATTCTTTACTTTGTTTCAAAGCTTATGATAAATATGAGCTTCACATGTTAATTTGAATTTCTAAAAACCTTTTATCAAGAGAATTACTCGCAGACATAACGACATCCAGCTGTAGTTATTACTTTCTTTACTCTGAAATATAGTCACCTATGTTCTTTATGAAAAATGTATGTTACCTAAACTTCAAACACTTCAAATCCAATGTAGCTGCTTTTAAGTAGACATGTGGTTCTTTTGATTTTGAAATTATTCAATTCATGTTTGTCAGGAGGGGACATGGCCTGTGAATTCTCTTTCTATGGGCCTGAAAAGCAGCATAAGAGCAGTGGCAACAACAACACTTAGAGCGTAATGTTATCAATACAGGGGCAGAAAAATATATTGGACATGTTCCAGTCACACTCCTTCATCCAAAGGTGAGACACTGAAAAAATATTATATTGATTTTCTATGTTGTATAATATGAGTCCAAGGTCAGCACAGGTCATAATCTGATTTCTTGCTGCCCACGTTTGCTGCTTCACTGATTAAATGCCAGTATTACCATGTAACCTTTAGCTGGAAAGTTACACACACACACACACACACACACACATACAAACAAGTTGTGTAGTTTACTCCATCTGCAACAAAAAGCAGCTTTTGCTGTCACTCATCTCCCACAGATAGATACATACTGGCCTCTATACACAGATCCATTCTCTTTCTGTGTTTTTTCTTATTTGTCAGTCTAACTTTCACACATGCCTGCCTGTTGAGCCAGTATTGATACCCTCTTCTTGTGCAATGTGGAGTAGACCTCCTCTGTTCCTTCTTTCTCCGGAAATGTGAGAGGGCACAGAGAGAGAGTATACTCCTGATCAGAGCTTGTTGAAAGTCTGTCACAGTGGTGAAGTTGAAATTGTGGAGAGGAGGAATGACGTGAAATTAGTCATGTCCTAAACTCCTATGGGTTCATGCTGGATTTCACTGAAGTGGAAAAGATGTGAGGAGGGAATGTCAATCGAAGCGAAACTGGAAACTGCAATGTTTTGCTCCTTTTGTTGTCTGTTTTTCACTTTTGAATATTAAAACCATTAAAAACAAATCAGAGGATAATTTCAGGTCTATTAGAACTGAGGATTTATTTTTGTGGATTTTCTGCAAGGTTCCAATGATTGATTATTTTATTACAAGCATGTCAGTAGTGAAGTGTACGTAAGTGTGCACTTCTTACCTAACAACAAATGCCGGATAAGAAAACATTGGTTCATGTCAGAATCTGCTTGGAAGGAGACATTTCTTCTTTAGAACGGTTGGTGAATGAGGCTGTTTGTACTTAACAAGTTAACAGCTGGAAATGAAAAATCACTAAAATAGAAGTTCAAAATCCGAAGCTAGAAGGTGGTTAGATTATTACCAAGTCCGTTATATGGAGATGAAACTATTGTGGCTGGATGTAGCTGATTAATGTTCATTCCTTGAACCAATAAACTAAAGCCGGACTCAACAAAAACAACACAACACACAATAATCCAGTCCTTTAGCCTTCATCGAAAATGTAGCCTCATTGTGACTGTGGCAGCTTTCATGTCCTTTGCATTTTTCAGAGAGATGTTTTAGGCTCACCAAACAGCAAACATGGGAAGGAGTAAAAGACTAGAGTTAGTCACCTCTGTTTCTCATAACAAGAGTGGGAGAAGCTCCGGGTGTAAGCTCGTCCTCATCACTTGCTGCTGAATCTGTAAAACAGGTCGGTCCAGACCAAGCTCTTTTGTCCTCTTTTTTTCTTGTTGGGGTGTTTTTGTAAAGAAATCACCAAATTTAACACAGTTCCATTTAAAGTTGCAGTATGTTTACAGGTCAGCTCGCAGTGGACGTAACTCAGTAATGTCAGGCGTAAAAGAAAATGTAATCAATACCTATTGGCTGTAAATAAAAGTGGGAGTGTCCAGTGCACAGAGAGGTGCGTCCTGAGGAAAATCTGCCTCAGCGGCCCGTATTAACCACTGGTGTAGTTTTACGAAAACATTTCTGTTTTAGGACGTCATTGAGGAAACACTGCTTTTCCAGATCCACACGAAAACAAGAACCAATCCATGTTTTTGTAAATGGTACACCGAGATAGTAAAATGGAATTATTATTGAATGTAAATTAATGTATTTGTAAAAGAATACACATTACAAACAGGAATACTTTGATTAAGTAAAATTTGAAATTAATTATCACACAGTTGAAAAATTGTATCTATTTATACATTTTTATTTATAAAGGGGCTAGTGTGATCACTGCCCTCCAGCTGACCACAATCTTCCCCATCTGCATGCAGAAGTGTCCTTGGGCAAGATACAAAACCTCAAATTGTCCCTGTACCTGTCTGCTCTAAATTACAGTAGGAACCTTTATAAAGACATATCTATTTGCACTTATTAAACACTGATGCTAGTGGGCGATTTACAGGAAAAGAAGTAAATAGAGTCGACCTCTCTTTGTGCTTCCCCCTCGTTTTCCTCTCATTTCTTCACTGTTTTGTCCTGCTGACGAATGTCCGACTTGTTAGGTAATACCACCCACTAACTTGTAAGCACTGTGGCAATAAATGCAACCACATGCTGCCATTTGTGTGTGTGTGTGTGTGTGTGTGTGTGTGTGTGTGTGTGTGTGTGTGTGTGTGTGTGTGTGTGTGTGTGTGTGTGTGTGTGTGTGTGTGTGTGTGTGTGTGTGTGTGTGTGTGTGTGTGTGTGTGTGTGTGTGTGTGTGTGTGTGTGTGTGTGTGAGTAGCTGCATGCTTTCTTATGTGAACTGTTAACCACTTACAGGCATAAGGCACAGGGTCAAGCATTTACATAAAAATTATACAGTTTTTGTCCATGGTGCCCACTGCTGCGTATATGTACATTAGGTGACGAGTGTCTCCATCCTGAGCTTCTCTGTTCAGACAATTGATACATGAGACAGTTTTCATTTCTAGTTTATGATCTCAAAGTCTGACACTTTTTAGCTTAAATGTTCTAAAATTCCTCTCAACAAATATAAAATAATATTTTTCACGGCCAGGATTAGTTACTATTCAGTAATTCTATTCTACTATTCTATTTTTGTTTGTATCCGACAATATTCTACCTGTACACATTGCATGGCTGTGTCTCAATTCAGGGGCCGCTTCCTTCAGAGGCTCCATCTGACCGATTTTGTCACAGCCGAATGACTAGGCTATCATTTCTAAGGCTCCTTCAAATGTGGCCGACAAATGCATCCGAAGCAACGAAAGGCTGCAACAGGTGGATCCTTCCCGGTCCAACCTATCCCAGGATTCATTGCTCTTTAGTGACAACCGCTTTTCAAATTAGTAATGGTTCTGGCAAGCGATGAGACATCCAATGCTTGAGTATCAGGCTTCAACTCAACAGAATAGCTAACGGTACACAGGTTTAAAAACCAAGGGGCATTAAAACGTTGTCTTCTTGTCCAACTTCACGTCTGTTGCTACTCAACAGCAATAAGAGCGAGACAAGCTGGTGACGCCAAACACGGAAATCCAGACCGTCTCATTTCAGATCTACCGTCCTGGTCTACGAAGCCCACGAAGGAGGCAGTCATAGTGTGCTGGGTAGACTGCGTCTTTCAAAGGATGAAGCCCCTGAGTTGAGACACAGCTCATGTGTGTTCATATGTGCAGCTTTATCACAACAGATGCTCAGCATGCTTTGTCATAGATGCAGGGAAAGCCATCTGTCATCTCCATAAAGCAGTGTCTTTTCTGCTGCACTTAAAGTACAGCAACCTCCTCACATCCCTTTAATGATGTATAGGATTTGGAGGATTCTCTCTCTTTCTGTGTCTCTGTCTGTATTGGAGCCACAGAGATCTTATGTAATGCTTGTGGTATTACGTAAGTGTTGGGGGTGGCAGTGGCCGGGGTTGGGATTGGGGGGGGGGTCAACTGTTGTTTCTCTGTCCCTGGAGTGACAAGCAATCCGTCTCCGCTGGGTCAATCCACATTGATTCCACACAGCTCAGGGATTTGACAAGTTCTGTGTGTGTGCGTGTGTGTGTGTGTGTGTGTGTGTGTCCCTGTACTTATATCTTTGTGAGGAACATTTTAAGCATAGACCCTACAGTGTGAGGGCATTTTGACTGGTCCTCACTCTTTCAAAGGGCTGTTTGAGGGTTAAGACTTGGTTTTAGGGTAATGTTTTTTATAGGTTTGGGTTAGGGTAACAGTTAGACGTTTAGTTTGGATGGTTAAGGTTAGAGTAAGGGGCTAGGGAATGTATGTCAATGAGTGTCCTCACGAAGATAGAATTAGTAGTAGTAGTAGTAGTAGTGTTACCTCACATTTGTTTTATTCTCAGAAACTTTCATCATTAATTTGTTTTTACATTAGATTTTTTACATAAAGTTTTTTTGTCAGCATCATAAATGTGCAGATTAGAAAGATAATCTTTCTCTTTTAAAACCCTGCAAATCTACCATTATAAATATAATGTGAAATTAAACTGTGATTGTTTTATTACATTTTGCACCAAAAACAAATCCATGATTGATTAAGAGATTTAGGCACTTGATCTAAATGAGCTTTGATTATCAGATCTCAACCGGACGGATGACCTATGGAAGATTTGATGAAAATATTCTAATGTTTGGTACACCTACACCTATGGTGAATTCATAAGACACCTTTGTTGTCCTGTGCATGTTTGACATGTCTCTGTCTCGACAATTAGTTTTGCTGCACCTGTTAGAGCAGTTACAGCTTCATCATTCTTATTGGTTCATGAGGTTTTGTGACCTCACCTTATTCCCAGCATAGCTCCACCTAACTTCAGTTTGAGCAGACGTGCGTGACACCTGTGTGGATGTGCAGGGTGTTGTTATTAAGGTTCATTTCTCTGTATTGACACACTGTCATCTTGCTCAGTAAAATTAGTCTAACAATGACAATGTTGTAGTTACGGTGTCTGCATTTTGCAATTGTTTTTTGGATATTGCTTTAGAATGGGAAAATGTGCGTCAATTGCTTGACCTGCTCGAGTTGAAATATTTGAACTCAAGCAAAAGATTTGTGTGACTAGTTACAAGGCAGATATAGATTTAGGATTGATTCGAGAAAGGTTATGCTGTGATAGGGAAGCAACCACCATTTGTCACAAACCTGTTCATGTTTTTGTCCATCCATGAAAAATAACAGTATGGCAGTAAAAGGTTTCATCTTAATACTACATGGTCTTCATTGCTTCATTTAACATTAACATAGCTCTTGTGATGGATGACCTGAGGCCGCGGTTACTGGAGTAAAGACATTGTAATATCTCTTTTGGATGGAGAGGGGTTGCTGTTAAATTTGACACAAAGAGAAAGCATGAAAGGAAAGGAAGAAATTGGACATAATCTTGCATCTTTGAGTCTTTCATTAATTTTGAAATATAAAAGCAGTTTTATGCTTTAAACTAGATATTGTTTTGGCCCCACAGCCGAGACTACTAACGACTCCGATGCTCATATTCACACACTAATAACATCCCGATTTCCTTCCAGTTCTTCTCATCCTTTTTTGTATAAACCCTTTCAGAGAGGCTGCAGAGTGATTCTAACCCAGTACTAGCTAGCTTAGATAGTAAATGTCCAGAAACAGCTTTAATAACGTAAATCTTAGAGATTTTTCCGTTATTCTAAATGAAACATTATGCAATGCTTTGTTTCACTCACTGTTTGATATCCACTCTTTTCACAGAATATGTATCAAGATTAGGGCAGTATGAGAGGGTGGCATTATTGCAGCACTGATGTCAGCCGCCATAAGAGTTTGTTTAATCCTAAATCTGGTGCATGCTTATATATGACAGATTGTTTTAAACATGAGAAGAAAGCTTTTATACATTAACATATCAAGCATTTAGCAGAAGCTTTTATCCATTGTGACAGAGGGCAAAAATGGATAAATCCTGTGTAACATAAATACATTTCGCATCCATGAGCTCTTCTGGGAGGGACAGGTGTGGCACCCTGACGTACAACCTAAATCAGAAGGCGTCAAGACAAATCCATTCATCTTTCTTATCCTTATCCCAGCTACAAGAAAAATCAAACTTCCTAGATTATAAATGTAATCTACACATCAACACATGCAGTGGCAAAATTTATTCCAGACCAGTTAATGAATGCGTCCTCAGAGGCTGTGGTTCAACCTACACTCACGGTTTGTTCCCACCATCACTGCATTTATACTTCTGTCCGTCCTTTACCGTTGCATGGATGTTACGCAATACATCGGCTAGAGGACACACAAGTCAAATGAAGTTGAAGCTAGATAAATTGTGTTAAATTAGATACTTGTCATGTCATTGTTTGCCGAAGAATTGGTTAATCCACCCTGTCAGCAGCATCCCCACTCCGCCTGCTGACAGCCTTGTTGTACGCCTGAAGGAAGCGGTCTCGCATGGACTTCCACTTCTACCTTGTCACCTTCCAATTCCTAATGGCCACCGATCTCCTCCCAACTGTTCTGCACCATTTGTTTGTTCCTGAGCCTGTGCTAAGATACATTGTATAGATGTTTAAAATTACGTACCAACTTACACAACCTCTCTTTAAAATTGCTGCCATTTTTTAAAGTCTCTTTAAAAGTTTTTCTTCGTGTCTACAGACATCCGGTTACGAACTATTGGCTCTTTCTGAGGTTTAACTCAAACCTGTTCCACAACATGGTTGATGGACAACATGATAGCTCGCAATGGTAACACCAAAAGCATCTGGATCCCCCTTGGTGGCTAGCTGCAGTATAAGACATAAACCCAGGGACCGAAAAATAAATCAATTTACATGCCAAAAAAACAATTTTCCAAACATGGCTTGTGTCATTTTAGGTCTTATCACACTGATTTTACAGTGCAGACTCTGGCTTTATCACCCATATCTAGATCAAGACATTTAGCCTTAAATTTTGTTCAGTGGGATGAAGTGGAGACACGTCATCCATCTGTAAACTCAAACGCGATGCAGTCTTTGGATGAGACTGAGGTTGTAAGGTCTTATAGTTCAGTAAAACTCTGTTTAAAGTTAGATCTCCTCAACTCAGATCATTTTATTTGTTTATTTATTTAGCATTAATTTCTGAAATTCACAAGATCTTAGAAATGTTGAAACTATCATACACTGTAAGTGACAAACTAATGTCTTATAGTTCATATGCATGTAAGTGTAGCCGAACAAAATCTAGGTTTCTTCTGCCAATACTGAGTGATGTTTGGGAATTTAAAAAATAAGATGATGTCATGTTTTGTGTCGTGTTTTTTTAATGCATAACATTCAGAAAACAGTCCATTAGGATTGTCAGTGAAATTTTTACTTTCATTGACGAAGATGCATAGGCAGGGTTTTAAAGTGAAAATATTATCCTCCAACTTCCCAACACAGTGTGCATTTTTGGTCTTATAATTTATTTTTACTTACACTGATTTGTATATCTGCCCTTAGCCAATATTTCCTGCTGTAACTTCCTGTTCAATTTATCACTCACTCTATTTTAAAAATGTCATAATTTGGCATGACATCATTTGGCATGACATACTGCACAAACAATACAAATAAAACTGAATTGAATTGAAGAAGTATGTTTGAATGGGAGATATTTCACAGTATGTTGCCTGTTCTTCCCTCAGGAAGGGTCTGTGTCATTGCCAAGTTGAAGTGAAAGAAAACAGAAAGGACAGCTTTGTGTAGATGGCAAACACACAAGAGACACACACAAATATATGGATACACACATACAGACAGACACACACACACACACACATCTCTGATCGAAATAGAGTTGGCCTGTGCCCATGCCTGCTTGGCCAGTTCCAGTGAGCCTCTAATCTGTGAATTGAAAACACAGAGTCCTCCTAGATGCAAAAGAAGCAGTCATGGCAATAGTAGCTGTTGTCTTTTTGGGCTGTGGAATTGGCTTAAAGCGATAGTTCACTGAAAAATTAAAATTCACTCATTATCTACTCATCACTACACCAATGGAGGGGTGGGTGAAGTGTTTGAGTCAACAAAACACCTTTGGAGTTAGAATTGAAGTAAATGTTTACCACTTCTTTTAATGTTAAAAAAAAACAACAGAAAATAAAAATAACATACCTCCATACTGCTCTTGTGGTGTCATCCAAGCGTCTGGACTTTTAGGCTAAAAACTTGGTGTAAATGACGCCGCTTCGAGTTTAATTTGAATGTTGGGGCTTATGGACACTTGGATGACACCACTGGAGCAGTATGGAGGCATTTTATGTTTTTTCAGTTGTTTTATTACGTCTGAAGAAGTGGTCACCAGTTACTTCAATTGTATTGGATTTGCATGCATCTCTCTCTCTCTCTCTCTCTCTCTCTCTCTCTCTCTCTCTCATGTGTATGATATAAACAATGTGTCCAACGTTAGACAGTGCAGAGAAGATAATTGCGCTCCTGAAGGTTTATGCAGGCAGTAGTGCATCGTGAGTGTGTGCATGCGTGTGTGTGTGTGTGTGTGTGGCACTAATCTCAGCACAGACTGATAGGTTGTGAAGGTTCAGTGGGAAACACGTTCCACATCTGGAAATAGTACTGCAATGAAACTGAGGCAGTTTTTGGAGAGATTTTTACCAAAAGAGATAATAACCTCTCCTTACTGACAAACTCTAAATTTGATATCTGACATATTTAGCTTATGCTGTTATACAGCTCTTAAAGTGTGGTGAGAAGCAGTGAGAATGATGGACCTACATAAAAATTTGTTGTACAAAATGCTCACAATTTACGTCAATATTTGATAAAATTATATAAGAACTGGTCAGATTAAAGTATACATTTCATGTGTTTTCTTCTTGAAAATTATTGGCTGTTCCAAGTCAATGGTCACTGTAGAGCAGGTGTTAGAGAATGGTAAATCATGAATTACTTTATTTTTAACAGATTGTAGATACATACAGACTTGCAGCTGCCACACTTGAATTCAATCTATCAAACTCTTGCTGGATAAAAAAAATGCTGTGTGGTTGTCAATGGTCATAAGTCCACAAAATGACTGAATGTGCAACTTCCCCTGACTCCAGTAACCCTGTAGGAATGAAGAGATGCCCCCTTGTTACTGCCCAAATCAAAACATTTGTACATAGAAACATACAGCACTTGTATCGATCCACAGCAACAAAGCAACTGGACAACTTTTGGGTTTGAATGGAGTGGGGGGATAGCGTAAAAGTAAACCCAAGACTAGATTCTTTATATATAAAAGCTGTCTCTTTCCTGAAAAAGAAAAAGAAAAGTTATGAAAAATGAGTAAGAGTTATTGAACAAATAATGCACGTACTGTGTACTTTAAATCATAACTTTGACAATTTTTAAGGATTACAGTAAAGATAACACTAAAACTCAAATGGAGTTGAAGTTGGTTTCAAAGTCAGTTCTAGTTTATTTCTAGAACCCATTTACATTCGCACCATTAAATGTGACTCAAAAAAGTGGGGTAAAAAACTTGCTGTACCATTCCACCAGCCCCCGCAAAGGCCCACACCTTCCTCTTGGTGGTGGAAACAGGATAGGCATGGATGGCATCCACCTTCCCCACTCGAGGCATGACGACCCCCTGTCCAACAATATGGCCCAGGTACTCGACCCGCTGCTTTTGCAAAAGCGCACATTCCCGGATTGATGGTGAGCCCAGCGGTCTTGATTAGGTGAAGGACTTGTCGAAGGTGAGCCACATCTTCCTCCCATGTCTGGCTAAAGATGACAACATAATCCAAGTAGGCCGCTGCAAACTGTGGCACCTTCCTCAAAACTTGGTTCATGAGGCGTTGAAATGTTGCTGGTGCCCCGTGGCAGCCAAAAGGCATCACCTTGAACTGAAACATGCCATAGGGTGTTTTAAATGTTGTCAGCTCCTTGGTTTCAGTTGACAAGGCCAGCTGCCAGAACCCCTTGCTCAGGTCAAGGGTGGTGATGAACTTGGACTTCCCCACTCTTTTTTCAGCAACTCCTCAATGCGGGGAATTGGATAGGATTCGAACTTGGAGACTGTATTGAGGTAACTGAAGTCAATACACAACCTCAGCAAACCATCTTTCTTCGGGACCAACACAATGGGGCTGCACCACTCAGTAGTTGAAGCTTCAATTATTCCTAGCTGCCACATGAGCTCAATCTCTTCCCCAACCATTCCGGGATCCTGTAGCACTTTCGATGGGGGGCAGCATCTGCCTTCAGGTGGACCTTGTGCTGAACGAAAATTGTGAAACCAGGCTTTTCCTGGAACAGCTCTAGATCCAGTAATGCTCTTACCTCCCTCTGCTGATTCGACTGGAGATGGAACTCATCCATCTCAGTGGGCTCAGAAGTGCTGGTGGGGAAGGACTGCTCACTCTCTTCCTCCCCATAGAAGGCCCGGATGAGCAGCTGCTGCTGGGCTGGCTGCTGAACTGGCCGTGAAGGTACCTGAAACTCTTTGTGGACAGGTTCACATGAAAACACTTCACTCTGTCAGGCATGTAAAGTTCATAGGTCACCTTACCCTGGCGCTTGGTGATTTGGTAAGGCCCCTGTCATTTGGCCAACAGCTTACTGTCATTGATTGGGAGCAACAGCAACACCTTCTGGCCTGGATGCAACATCCTTTCCCTGGTCTTCTTGTCATACCAGGTCTTCTGGTTGGTTTGCGCTGTCCTCATGTGCTCCTGTGCAAGCGCCGTCATCTGTTCAAGTCTCTCTCTCATCTTCACCACATATGCAACAACATTCTCCTGCTCTGCAACTGCCTTCTCCCAGTGCTCCTTCAGGAGGTCCGGCGGCCCACTCACTTGGCGACCATAGAGAAGCTTGAATGGTGAGAACCCTGCTGAAGCCTGTGGCACCTCACAGTATGCGAACAGCAGGTATCACGGCCATTGGTCCCAATCAGAGCCTGTGTGGGACACAAACTTCCGCAGCATATTCTTGAGAGTCTGATTAAACTTCTCCACCAGTCCGTCCGTCTGGGGGTGGAATGGGGTGGTCCTAATACCCTTAACCCCTAACAACTGATAGACTTGCTGCAGCAACTTGGATAGGAAGTTTGTGCCACGTGGTGAAAACAACTGAAAAAGACAATTGGCAACCTGTCTGGCCTCAACAGATCTGAGGGGAAAGGCTTCTGGGTATCGGGTGGCATAATCACAAATTACCAAGATGTATATATTGCCTGAGGATCTTCTCTCAAGGGGCCCCACTAAATCTATGCCTATCCTGTCAAATGGGGTCTCAATGACAGGTAATAGCTGAAGCTTTGCACGGGCTACTCCCCTAGGTGAAGTTAATTGACATATCTCACATGAAGCACAAAAATCCTTTACCTGTGTATACGTGCCTGGCCAAACAAATCTACTCGCAATCCTACTAAGGGATTTTCGAATCCCAGGTGGCTTGCCCAAGGGATAGAGTGACCTAGCTTCATGACCTTGTGTGTAAGGCTCCCTGGCAAAGCTAAGGTCTCAATCTTCCCCTGACGCTGATAGAGAATGCTGTTTTTAACTATATAGCTAGCAAACAGCCTGCCTTGCCCTGTCTCTCACCCTCAACCTCTGACACCTTGTCCCACCATGGTTTTAGCATCGGGACAGCTCGCTGCAGGACTGCCATATCAGAAGGAATGTAAACTATCTAGGGGCTGGCTTGGCCTTGTGACCTACTCCTGCTTTCCCCTAGCTGTAGTCAAAACCTTCTCCCTTCTTCTCTGAACTCTAGACTTTGGTTGGTTAGCTAGTCCTGCCTCTAACTCAGCATGGTAAAAAGGTAACTCCTCATTTTTCACTCTCTGAGCCCTATTTGTGACCACATTACATGCTACCCCTACAGGTTGGGGAGCTAGCTGCTGATGCTCACCCTCCTGAACTGGTACCTCAACAGTGCCCTTTAACCAAACCCGGTTATTACCTCGTGCCTGCTGTATTAAGTCTAGCAATGTGGGGACGTCATGGCCAAGGACAACAGCATATGGTAATATGGGCACTAAAGCTACTGGTAGGAGATAAGTCTGACCACCTACAGTAATATAAACCTCAGCTGTGGGGTACACTTTCTCATCACCATGAACACAACCAATTTTAGACGTGGTCTCACTCCAAAGCTCTTTAGGAACTATGCTGGACTGAACAACAGACTGAAAACTGCCAGAATCTAAGAGAGCCTTTGTATGCTGTCCATTCACTAAAACTGATACAGTGTGTATGTCATGGACAGGGGATGGGTGAGTACGTCTGGGAACTTGGGCTGGGTGAGTGGGTCTGGGAACTGCACACAAACGGGAAGACTTACTCTAGTTGCAGGGCATTCATACTGAGTGTGACCTATCTCGTTACACTGGTAGCAACTTGTTTCTTGCCTATAGCTAGTAAAGGGCTTTTTATTTGTGTGCGGCTTACTCTAAGAGAACTGCCTGCCACTGGAAAAAGGTCTAACCTGAGCTTGACCACCCCTTTCACCCCCATTGGACTTATCATGCCCGGTGAAGTGGCTGTCACGGTCAAGGTGGATCTTCTGCTCCACATTCTGACTGACAGGAAAACCTCTGCAAGGAGGGCAGGTTCCTCTGCAGACTTTGAGTTACGTTAACGAATCCAGACTTCCAGTTCTGTGCCCACCATCCTCAAAAACTGTTCTAGAATCAGCAATTCAGAAATACACTGTGGAGGCCTCTGGTTTGACCCATTTGTTAAACATACATACAGTGCCTTGCATAAGTATTCACCCCCCTTGCATTTTTTTCCATTTTGTACTGTTACAAACTGGAATTCAAATAGACTTAAATATACTTTTTCCCATTTGATCAACACAACATGCATAGTACTTTGAAGGTGAAAAATACCTTTTATTGTGACACAAACAATAATGAAAACAAAAAAGTTGACATCTGTTGGATGCATAAGTATTCAACCCCCCTGAGTCAATACTTGGTAGAACCCCCTTTCGCTGCAATTACAGCTGCAAGTCTTTTGGGGTATGTCTCTACTAGCTTTGCACATCTAGAGATGGAAAGGTTTGTCCATTCTTCTTGGCAAAAAAGCTGAAGCTCAGTCAGATTGGATGGAGACCGTCTGTGAACAGCAATTTTCAAGTCTTGCCATAGATTCTCAATTGGATTTAGGTCTGGGCTTTGACTGGGCCATTTTAAGACATTAACATGCTTTGACCTAAACCATTCCATTGTAGCTCTGGCTGTATGTTTAGGGTCATTGTCCTGCTGGAAGATGAACCTCCGCCCCAGTCTCAAGTCTTTTGCAGACTGCATCAGATTTTCTTCAAGGATTGCCCTGTATTTGGCTCCATCTATCTTTCCCTCAATTCTGACCAGTTTCCCTGTACCTGCTGAAGATAAGCATCCCCACAGCATGATGCTACCACCACCATGTTTCACTGTTGGGATCGTGTGCTCAGGGTGATGGGCAGTGTCGGGTTTCCTCCTTTTTGAGGCCAAAAAGTTCAATTTTGGTCTCATCTGACCAGAGCACCTTCTTCCACATGTTTGCCGTGTCTCCCACATGGCTTGTGGCAAACTCCAAACGGGATTTCTTATGGTTCACTTTCAACAACGGCTTTCTTCTTGCCACTCTTCCATAAAGGCCAGATTTGTGGAGTACACGACTAATAGTTGTCCTGTGGACAGATTCTCCCACCTCAGCTGTGGATCTTTGCAGCTCCTCCAGAGTTACCATGGGCCTCTTGGTTGCTTCTCTGATTAATTTTCTCCTTGTCCGGCTTGTCAGTTTGGGTGGACGGCCTTGTCTTGATAGGTTTGCGGTTGTGCCGTATTCTTTCCATTTTCTGATGATGGATTTTATGGTGCTCCGTGAGATGTTCAAAGCTTGGGATATATTTTTTTATAACCTAACCCTGCTTCATACTTCTCCACAACTTTATCCCTGACCTGTTTGGTGAGCTCCTTGGTCTTCACGATGCTGTTTGTTCAGTAATGATCTCTAACAAACTCTGAGTCCTTCACAGAACAGGTGTATTTATACTGGGATCAAATTGCAGACAGGTGGACCCTATTTACTAATTATGTGACTTGCAAATGTGACTTATGAAGGCAATTGGTCGCACCAGATCTTTGTTAGGGGTTTCACAGTAAAGGGGGTGAATACATATGCACTGAACACTTTTCAGATTTTTATTTGTAAATAATTTTGAAATCCATGTAATATTTCCCCCCACTTCCAAATGATGGACTATTTTGTGTTGGTCCATTACATAAAATCACAATGAAATGAATTTGAATCTGTGGTTATACCATGACAGAATGTAGAAAAGTCCAAGGGGGGGTGAATACTTATTGTAACTGATTGCTAAACCTGGTAGGTTATGCAGATTGTTTCATTTATTATTTGGGTTGGGTTTATTTTGTTCTTTATGTTCAAGTATGTATCGTGTTATTTAAGTTAGGAATTTGTTGTCCTTTTAAACGTAGCGACTCACCTCACATAAATGCCTGTAGCTTTCACGGAGCGGACGATATAATAAACACACCAAATCCCTCGCTTCCGGTCCGAGCCTGATATAAAACACCTGCCGTACAGCTGCGTCTTGATGATGGTAGCAGCGGAAACGACAGGACGCCAGCTGTACGGCGATTCCCTATCTTACGGACGTATTAATCCTCGTTTAACACCCCTCGGCGAGCGGAATGAGGTAGGAAGCAGGTTTTATTCCCTTTGCTACAGGTAGCGCGGAATGGGAGTCCCTATGTCACATTAACCCGTCAAACTTGTCTCACGTGGTTATTTATTTGTTTAGCTGATGTTTAGGTATTTTAACGGTGGTATTTGTCTTTTATTAAATGATTATGTTGTACTTGTTGTCTTTCTAGTTTTACGGTGTTTTTACGGTGCCATGGAGAAATGTTGAATAAAGAGCCGTGACGCATCAGTTTGAAACTCTCTGCGTCTTGTTTGCCAGCCAGGGGCTGTTACAGTAAAACTCAACGCTACATTTGAAACGTCTTCCTGACCCGCGTCGTCATCCTTACGAAGAAACAACCTACAATCGACCATCAGGCAAGACTGGATAACGCATCAAAGGCGCACTTTCAGAAGCATCACGGAACTCAGATCAATCAATTGCAACTTCCACTAGCTCTAGTAAACGACAAGATGCAGAAGCAGAACTCGCAGCCAAGCAAGAAGAGGCAAAGGCGACAAAAGACATTCTAACTCAGCAATCCAAGCTCAGAATACTGGAAAGTGAATGGAAACTCGAAGAGGCGGCCATGTTGACCGAAGTGGAGCGTAAAAGGACAGAGAGACAATCAAAGCTAGAAGAGGAAAGAACGAACCTGCAGCAGCTAAAGGCAGAGAAGGAAGTCCAGGTAGCAGCTGCTAGAGTAAGAGCATATAACAGTTTTGAAGATGACCGCCAAAATGGGATGAACCATGAATCAGATGCTGCTCACCAGGAGACCAAATATGAAGCTCGGCTAAATTCAAATGCGTCATTTCAACCTCAACTAGCACCTCTGAGAGCAACTACATCTGAAGATACCGTCTCTCTGGCCCAAGCAATAGCAAGCACACTCAGCATAAATCGCTTGCCCGTACCTGAGCCAGCAATGTTTATTGGAGATCCCATGAAATTCCTTGATTGGAAGATGTCTTTCACAACCCTTATTGATCAGAAACCTCTCTCACCAAGCGAGAAGATGTTTTACCTGAAAACCTACCTCGTCGGAGAAGCTCGCAAAGCGGTGGAAGGGTTCTTCTATAGGACCTCGGAGGACGCATATACAGGTGCCTTGAAAGTCCTACATGAGAGATATGGGAACCCATTCCTTGTTCAAAAGGCCTTTCGAGACAAGCTCGCCAGATGGCCTAAAATCAGTGCGACTGATCCTTTAGCACTTAGAGAATTTACAGACTTTCTCCAAGGTTGCGCAGAGGCAATCCCACATGTTAAAGGGTTAACCATCTTGAATGATTGTGAAGAAAACCACAAGTTACTTCAAAAACTACCCGAATGGATTGTACGAAGGTGGGGCAGAATTGTCGACGATAACCTGTATAAGTCTGGGGATTACCCCGATTTGAAAAGTTTCACAACGTTCTTGAACAAAGAGGCCCGGATATTTTGTAACCCTATCACCTCCCCACATTGGATGAACTTTAAACCCACAGATGAAAAGGGAGCCAGATCCCTTAATACAACTGCCCAATTAAAGAATGCCAGCCGAGATGAACTTGAAATGTCCAATTATAGGGGAAGACCCCCATGTGTGGTCTGCCAGGATGAAATGCATGGCATTGCCAGGTGCCCTTCTTTTGCTGCAAAACCCATGGAAGACAAAAAGGCATTCATCCATGAAAACCACCTCTGCTTTGGTTGCTTAAGGAAGGGACATATCAACAAAGACTGTAAAGGGCGACATACATGTAATACCTGTGGTCGTAGGCATCCCACTTGCTTGCATGAGGAGTGGATGAAAGGACCAGGGGAAGTGACGAAAAATGGCTCTGCCCTAGCAGATGATGGCCCGAGTGAAGAGGTTCTCAAGGTCACGTCCTATGCATCAACCCAATGCGCCCTCGCTACCTCAAGCATAGTCCCAGTCCTGGTGTCGTCGGTAAAAGAGCCGCAAAGAGAAGTTCTCACTTATGCATTACTTGACACACAGAGTGATTCAACATTCATTCTAGAAGACTTGCTTCAGGACCTGGATGTGGACTCGCAACCAGTGAAGCTGAAACTCAGCACAATGACAGCTGTCGACACCATCTTGGCAAGTACGAGTATCTGCGGTCTACGAGTTCGAGGTCTTAATTCCGATAAGCACATCCATGTAAAGCAAGCATACACCCGTAGCTTTATTCCGGTGGATAAGTCTTATATCCCAACAAGAGAAACGGCACAAACGTGGCCTCACCTCAGACATCTAGCAGACATGTTGCCATCACTTCAAGACTGCGAAATAGGACTGCTAATTGGGTATGATTCTCCATCAGCACTAGCCCCACTTGAAGCCATCATAGGCAAAGACAATGAACCCTTTGCACAGAGAACTGAGCTCGGCTGGAGCATTATAGGTTCATCTAATCCTCATCTGGACAGGCAACGAAGTCAGAATTTCGTTCACAGAGTTGCTGTAAAAGAAATTCCTGCCCCATCAGTTCTTCTGAGGCTAAAAGATGTTACCATCCACTAGACTTTGGCAACCTAATCAGAACAGAGTTACATCACTTCTCTGATGCCAGCAGCAAGGTATACGGGGCCTGCTCATACCTCAGGTACAAGGATGACCAAGGTAGAGTGCATTTTAGCCTCGCAATGGCCAAGGCAAGAGTCGCACCAACAAAGGTGACAAGCATCCTGAGGCTGGAGATCTCTGCGGCTGTAGTGGCAACCTCCCAAGAAATCAGTGGCTACTAGCACGAGTGGTTGACCAATTCCAGACAGCGACGGTCCCGTTTGTCGGGTCAAGGTTCAAACAGGAGAGCAGAAAGCAACAAAAGGAAAGGTCTTTCATCCAAACCCTCATTCGTCGAGAGACCCGTCCAGAAACTGGTGCTCCTCCTCGAGAGCAAATAGTATAAACATGTTGCACATAGATAATATCACATGCATAACACCCCGAGATATTTTAATTTAAAGGGCAATTAGATATGGCCTAGAAATCCTTTATAGTACAGTTGGTTGAATTGTTTATATCAGGATTTGGTGGGAGTGTAACTGACTGCTAAACCTGGTAGGTTATGCAGATTGTTTCATTTATTATTTGGGTTGGGTTTATTTTGTTCTTTATGTTCAAGTATGTATCGTTTTATTTAAGTTAGTAATTTGTTGTCCTTTTAAACGTAGTGACTCACCTCGTGTAAATGCCTGTAGCTTTCACGGAGCGGACGATATAATAAACACACCAAATCCCTCGCTTCTGGTACGAGCCTGATATAAAACACCTGCCGTACAGCTGCGTCTTGTTGATGGTAGCAGCGGAAAATGACAGGACGCCAGCTGTACGGCGATTCCCTATCTTACGGACGTATTAATCCTCGTTTAACACCCCTCGGCGAGCGGAATGAGGTAGGAAGCAGGTTTTATTCCCTTTGCTACAGGTAGCGCGGAATGGGAGTCGCTATGTCACATTAACCCGTCAAACTTGTCTCACGTGGTTATTTATTTGTTTAGCTGATGTTTAGGTAATTTAACGGTTGTATTTGTCTTTTATTAAAGGATTATGTTGTACTTGTTGTCTTTCTAGTTTTACGGTGTTTTTACGGTGCCACGGTGACGCATCAGTTTGGAACTCTCTGCGTCTTGTTTGCCAGCCAGGGCCTGTTACACTTATGCAAGGCACTGTATAATTCAGGTGGGGTTTCACCCTGATTAATGTCCATTGAACGAAATCTTCTCCTGTAGGTGTTGACTGTGATTTCATATTTAGCCAGGATGCCTTCTTTGACCTTTTCATAATCTTCAGCCTCAGAAATGTCTATGAGAACATAGGCACTGTGTGCCTTACCTGTGAGCAGAGGGACAAGATGAATAGCCCACTCATCTTTTGGCCAACGACAGACAGTGGCCATTCTTTCAAATGTGGTCAGATAATGTTCAATGTTATCATCAGGGGTGAGTGGTACCAACTTGGGGTCACTGCGTCTGTATGGCGCCGTCTGTGGAGGTGGTGGCCCAGTCTGCTGCCTGGCTTGACAGGCCCTCAGATGTCCCCCGTCCTCTTCATCAACATAGTCATTATCATCATCATCATCATCATCCTCATTATCATCATGGACACGGCGTACAATTTTGCTCTCTTATTCTTCACTCAAATCTCCCACATGTGCCTGGATCTGTGTGAACTGGTGCTGCATGCTCCTCCATCTCTGTTCTTGGCGGGTGGACTCTTTTTCCATCAACTTCTCTTTGGATGCATGAGATTGGGCCAGAGACTCCACCAGGCATGTCAATTTCTCCAGTTTTTCAGGACTGCTGCCTGCTGTGGCCCCCTTGTGTGCTCAGACTGGGTAAAACGACATAACTTTGTCTTCGTGAAAAGAAATGACGTACGTGTTAGTTTGTAAAGCAGGGAGGTGAGAGACGATCTAAGATCTGATCACCAGATGCATGTGGGGCCACATTCTAATGCCCGGTGTAAACGCATGCACTCAGATCTGTCTACATGAAATCGGATCACAAAAACCACATGTTAATACCAGGTTTGGATGGGGCCTTTGTTAAGGTTAACTCATGTAGGAAAGAGGGTCCAGGTTACATGCAAGACCTAGTACTGGATTAACTGTGGCTGGAACATACTAACATAAAATAACCACTAAAAGAAATAGCAGTAGGATATATTGAACTTATCAATATTATACACTAATATAGTTAGCAGTCCCTTGCTTAGCAGTGTTGCATTATGCTATGCTAGACCCAGTTACAATTTTCAATTTTTGTGCTTTTTGCAAGCCGAGTGAACTGTTTGTGCTGGTTGGTTGATCTCCAGACAGAATTTGCCACACCGCGACTTTAGTTCACACAGTTAACTTTATTGTGATGCACATAACTTCGACAGCTCTCTCAGAACAACAAAAACAACTTTCCAGCAGCCTGCCGAAAACTGCCGTGCCTGTCGACAAACTGTCATGCACGCTGCAGTAACTACAGCCATGACTGGTGTGGCTCATACACAACATGTGGCCCCAACTGATCGGTGATCTGTATTGGCGTGGACCAAAAGGAGAGCAGTTTGTGGTTCCGACTGGTTCGGCGAACCCGGACCCAGTTCAGTACTGTGAAGGGAGGTGCTCTCACCCTCCGTCTCTTTGTCAAACTGGTGTTTCATGTGACGCTGACATTCCGCGACCTTGCCGCTCTGTTGGGGAGCTGCTGCTGGAGCTGTCGCTGCAGTTCGCGCCCCATCATCAAAAGGGCTGGAGAGCTGCCAGTAGTGGAGTGTGGTGTTGCCTGGTAGTGCAGTAGGGTGGTGAGCAGGGCGGCTGAGAAATGAGACCATCCACCAGGTGCGCTCTGAAATTCAATTTTTTTTACGGGTACCCGGTACTTTCAGTTCTAATTTGGAACCGAGTTTTGGTTCCCAACCTTATAAAGCACATAACATCAAGAGTCCAATAACATAACCATATACCAACACATCTGTTGTGGTTATCATGGTTATCTGTAATGTGTGTTTAACACATTTAATATCCTGAACAATTCAAAACTTTTATTTTGGGGTGTCAAATTGACATTTGGATTTATATTGGTTTTAAAAAATATACCTTTCCTTCTTGAGGTTGCGATGGTTTAAGATGATCAGCTGTCCACATGGCCGATTCATGACTTCTTAGGGCTTAGTACACATTTCACCATAAAAGACGAGAATACAAGGAAAGGTCTCCCTGTTTCATTCACAGTTAACCTTCCTTTCCTGCTTGCCCAAGAATGACTCGTTTGTTCAGTGGCAGTTAGGCATCATGTCAGCCTCTCTCTGTCTCTCTCCGTGCTGCTGTCACTTCCTTTGAGCAGACAGGCTCGTGTTGTGTTTGTGGCACTCAGGACAGGCTGAGGCTGAGGCCGCCTGACTCACAAGCTCTCGGCTGTTGAGAGAGAGAATGTCACTGCACATTGGGTCGCCTTCATGATACACACGCACACGCACACACACACACACACACAGCAAATAAACATACAGCGGGCAAGTACACAAACACACACCCTTAGCACATGCACAGATCAAGCCGAGCAAAGCCCAAACTCACACACGGTCACACTGGGCTGAGGCTATTTTTAACCTGGCCACTCATGAGCAGACTCATATGCAACAGGAAACACACATGACAGCTATGAATGAATATGTGGCATATTTTGGCATGTTGTGATTGGTCACTGCTGTCAGACAATGATGGATTCACAGTGTCACCTCTGTTGGATCAAGGACGGAGTGGTATCAAAGTGTTATGTCACTCTGCTGCACTCTAAACGTAATGTATGCAACACTGGACTCAAACTGTGGGTGTGACTCCTCCTTTGTTATCTTATACTTGAGTTGTTCAAAATAAATGTATCTGTTTGCTGTGTGTGCAGGTTTAGCTCACGCTCCAAGAGAGCTGTATGTGATTCACTTGTGAGTAAAAACATGATGTGTTTTAGTTCTGAACAGCCCCGACTGATGTTGTTCTCATCATTTGACAGCTTGAAAGCTTGTCATGCTGAGAATGACAAGCAAGGTCAAAGGCCAGGGTAAACTGCTGTCTTCAGTGATTCCCAGCTGTTTCCTTCGGTGTAAAGAAGTGAATTTGCGGCTTGAGTTTGTAAGCAGCAACATCCCTCTTGCCTAATGTTATCAACATTTCCTTCAGTTGCATCTTCCCTCGCACATCAGACATAAGTTGAGAGGAAACAAGGAAACACGACCTTTAGTCTGAATGTCCACTTTAAAATAGTGAAATTTCTTAAAACTATTCAAGCGTTGGAGTCAATTTTGTCCTGCATCACTGACTTCAAACCATCTGATCAGACCTCATTTCAAGACAACACACCTACGGGTGCTCAGATGGTTCCCTCTATTGCCATTTAAACTCTGTGGGTGCTGACTGGAAAATTTACCTTGCACAAACATTAGATCAGGCGTAAGATCAGGCCTCAATGTTTTTGAACAACCGGAGAATGTTTTCGCCCGTAGCTTTGTTGCAAGGCAACGGCTGTAGGGGTGGCAGAAGCTAGTGACACAATAGGATGACCAGACGGCCTCATTTCGGTTCGGCCGACGCGTGGAAGGATGCGGCCTCTGATTGAGAAACAGCTAATGATTTCACGACCTACAAAACCAAAAAGTCTTCCCAGAATATTTGTCCCGTGCTCTGTTTTTTGTCCCTTGATTTGTGATTCATTGTGCTAGAAGAAATATTTGACGGCACTGTGGGTCACTATATGGCTGTATCTTTAAATTTACTGCTACTGTGTTGAGTTTACTTTTTCTTGTCTTGACTTGTATCTATGCTTGCCACCTTCATTGTATTTTTTAGACTTCTTTGGTCAATAAGAGATTCCATCCTTAGGGTATATTCCCTCACCTGGAGTCGATATTTAATATTTAATATTTTGTCTCCTTTCACTGCAACAGCATTCATCTCTTTGTTTCTCTGTAGGAATCCACGAGTTCCCCAGGGATTACTTCACCTACCAGGAGCGAGCTGAAGGAGCTGTTGGCCTGCATGTCCTCTGTGTGAGTGTCACCTGGAGCAGTTTGTATAAACACTTGTTTGATATAGTATTGCTATTTCCAAAGCCCATGCTATCTTCATTTGTGAAGATTCATTTGCGCCTCTAACATTTAACTAGTCTCTCTCTCCTCTCCTCTGTATAATATGTTTTATCTTATTGAAATGTCAGACTGATTATACTTAAGAGTAAGAGTTAGTTGCTTTTTGAAAGGGTGTAGCCTGCTTGCATAATTATGCTATTGCATTATCAGTGGTATAAGAAGGTTTCAAAATGATGACAAATAATATCATTCATCACAATATTTCCTGGGACAATATAACGTCCAACAAAATGTGTTATTGTGAGAGGCCTACCCTAATATTTTCAATAATGCACCAAATTAGAGGTTTCCTTGCACATATCCAAGCTAAATTAGTATTGCACAATGAAATATCCTGAACCTAAACAATATTGAATCGAATCAAGAACTTGTGAATCGGAATTGAATCAATTTAGGAAATCACCCAGCCGTAATTAAGAAATTACCAATGTATATGGCTCTCAAGAAAGGCACAGTCAAATGCTCGGTGCACCTAAATTATGTGCTTGTGCACCTACTTGAAAAGGTTCGGTGCACCAGTGCAACCAATGTTAAAAAGTTGTGCCCAAATTGATAGAAAAACATTGTTCAGAAAATAATCAAGAAATAAACACTGCTGATATTCCCTCCAATGGGCTTCACCAGTGCTAAGATGTGTATGTAATACTTGTTATGCAGCAGCTACTCAGTGCACATGATACTCACACACATATGATGTAGCTATGAATACAGGTCATCAGTCACTGTAGTGGCAAAACATCATGAGAATAGGTTTGTCCTGTAACCCCTTAAATATCATTTTGTTTCACCACAATGTGAAGTGCTGGGCAGTCTTCCAGACTCGCAGCCTGGCATCCAGAAAATAAATACAATAAGGTTGTTAGGTTACCTGATAGTAATTTATTGCAAATTAAACATAATAAAGAAATGAAATGCAAATGTCCAAAGTCTAATATCGAGATGATGAGAAAGAGGATGAGGCTGATATCATATCATATCATACTCACCACTCTGCTGCTCTGACTTTTAAAGAAACATATTTTTTGAAATATAACCAACCAGGACGGTGGTTGATTATGTCCTTTGAGATGCTGTAGGGCTAATAATGTGAAACATCTGTGCAGGAAGTTTCATGTTTCACTGACGGTAAATTACGAGTGATAGTGAAAGTGTTTCGCAGATGTTGAGCAGGCATTTATGTGTGATGTGAAAAGTAAAATACCAAAACTACTCTAGATTACAAGCAGAGGTTATATCTTCTACTGTGGAAGCCTGATCTGTTCACCTGTAAATTTGATTTTCATGTCAACATATACACAGTAAAGAAAAAACATTTCCAAAGTGACTGTGAAGCAATTATTTGATATATATCTGTCTCATTCTCAAACATGTTAATTTTAAATCTATAAAATATACAAATATAGGCTGGAGCCTTTATCTTACCTACTAATTCCACAAATGTCTATCTGTCTTCAGCTCACATATCTTATTTTCATAATGGCCCGAGGAAGTGCAATGTCGAATTTTGGTTTAATTTGTACATTCAATGCAATAATACATTCAATATTAATAAAGCGTGAATAAACATTTTATCAGCGCTCTGTAGCAGTCAGTGGGGGTGGGGCAGTGTGCCTTCTACATCCCTGGATTAACTACAGCAGTGTTCGACATCTGGGTCAAAACGTGGGTCAAAATCGCAACCAGATAGTTTTAATATTTAGATTATATTTTATGTCACCATATTGGACTGACAGACATTCACAGGAGTGCGGATGCTGACTTCAATCATGGCAACAGCATTCATATAATCACCTCCACTTTTGTAATTTGTCTACCAAGTAAAAGTACTATACATTTTGTTGCTGCAATGCTTATTATAGAGCTATATAATGAGCTTTTATTTTAACGAGAAAAATATGGACAGTAATAAAGTAAATTCAGTTTCATTTTATGAAACATATTGTCCCAAAAAACAATGCAAAGCTTTCTAACTTCACTGTGCACTCTAGATAGACATAACCAGTTGTTGCTAACTGGTCTCTCTCTCTCTCTCTCTCTCTCTCTCTCTCTCTCTCTCTCTCTTCTCTCTCTTTCTCTCTCTGTCTCTCTCTCTCTGCTCTCTCTCTGTGTGTGCGTGCGTGTGCGTCTGTGTGTGTTTGTGTTTTTGTGTGTGTGTGTGTGTGTATATGGTATGTGTTTTGGCCTCGGCAGGCAGTCTACATGTTCTATGCCCTTGCCCTGGTGTGTGACGACTACTTTGTCCCCTCACTAGAGAAGATATGTGAGGTAAGATACCACTGTGATTCTACTAAGCTTACATTAACACACAATTCTCTTATTAGTGTTTATTATGGATTGCTATTATGAAGGGTTGCTTTCTTTCTTTCTTATTATCATTAGCGTCTTCAGCTTAGTGAGGATGTTGCAGGAGCGACCTTCATGGCAGCAGGCAGTTCAGCTCCTGAACTGTTCACCTCTATCATTGGTGAGGAAAAACACACACAGAGACTAACACATATATAGACAAACAGACAAATTGACAACTTCAAAACCAGAAAGGATTTACAGTGTGAACAGATTGTCTGTAATATGTGATCATCAGTAATTGTGTCTCTGGTGTATAGGAGTGTTCATCACTAAAGGTGATGTCGGGGTTGGCACCATCGTGGGCTCAGCTGTCTTCAACATCCTTTGCATTATTGGAGTGTGTGGGATATTCACTGCTAAGGTAAGGTACACAACACATTACATTTTAGTTACATTTGTTGAGTGATTTTTCCTTTGCAGTGCATATATCTATGTTCACATAAAAAATCTCAGATGGTAATAACACTTACTGTCTCAGTCTGTTTGATAGAAAGCGATATCTGTCCCGTTCACTACTATAATCCCACAAGGAAAAGAAAAAAGAGAAACATACTTGAATCCTATTTAGATTACAAGTTACGTAAGACCCAAGCACACACACACACACACACACACACACAAAGTTGCTCAGAGAGCTTGGTTTATCTTGTTAGTAGTGCACAGCAGTGAGTACCTTGTGGGATGTTACTCAACAGTATTTCAGTCAATGCAAGTTTTAAAGCCATAAAATGTCCCAATCTCTGGTTGTTTATCTTCTGTCTGTCTGTGTCTGCTGTCTGTCTGTCTGTCTGTCTGTCTGTCTGTCTCACAGACGATCCATCTGTCCCGCTGGCCTCTGCTCAGAGACTCTGCTTACTACACCCTGTCTATCTCTGCTCTCATAGTGGTAAGGAACAGCTTGAAGCCATATTGACATTTAAGATACTTTGTTTAAGATTGAAGCCGTTCTTCCTAAAGTGGAGAAACAATTTAAACCTTTACCATCTCACTGGTAAATCTGGTTATTTTTTTGGTTCAAGAGTAAAATTACCTAACAGGAATTCAATTACTTTCAGCAGCTGCAAAGATGTTCATGTTTAAGGCGATGATATTCAATATTCCTTAATTTTTCTATTCCACAGTTCATATATGACGAAAAAGTGGTTTGGTAAGTCATTCAACAGAAGTATCGATTGATTAAAACTTCTGTGAAAAGACAAAAGTCAGCACTTTCACAAACACATGCAAATGATAGTTTAGAAAATAATACACATGGTAAATAGATTGAAACTGTGTTTTCCAGGTGGGAAGCTCTGACGCTGATTCTGATGTATTTCGTCTACATTTTGATCATGAAGTGAGTGTGATAATAATATAAAACACTGTTAAAGCAACTTTTGACATGTTGTTAAGGAATGATGGTTACTGTTATATTGTCATATTCTTCAGTTGGACCAATTTGAATACTCTGATAGAGTTAGGTTGGCTCTTAGTCAAAGCAGGTTAACTGGATCATACAATGTCTGTTCCAGGATGAATTCCCACATTGTTAATTTTCTGGAGAGGAGGAAGAAGAACTCGTCCAGTTTGAGGAATGGAGCTGCCAGTAATGCTGAATTAGATGATGGCTGTGATGCTACAGCAGTCCTGTTGAAAAAAGGTACAGTTACGTCCACTCTATGATATGTTTTTAATACTTCAGCAAGTGCTGTAGTACCTGTTGTATATTTAAATCCATCAGCATCTATTTGCACCTTTTAAAACATATTGATAGATAATACCATGAGATGCATGACTGTACAGATACAGACTGTGACCACCTCATTTTTTCATAGTTTCCTGCTATTATCATATATCATAGATTTATGGTAACATAAACATACTGCACATTTATGTGCAGCACTTTCTCTTTCATACATCACTCTACCCACTGAGCCACAGCTGCCTGACTCTACAACATTGTTTTTCACCCACTCCTGTGGTGCTGGGACCATGTGAGATACAGACGAGTGTGGTTGCACCAACATAAGTGAAACATTGAGGGCATTCCCTCAGATGATTCCTTTTTAGGTGGTTGAATAGATTTGTCGTATTACCTCTGGAAGTATACAGGTATCTTTGCTTTGCCAAATTTCCAACTAGAGCCAAACCACCTCCACATTACTGATGTTTAGTCTTTATTGGCACCAGGTCCTTATCCACCATGCTGCTGCATCACATTGCATCACACAGGGAAGAGACTATAGAAACCTGTGATGTAAGTTAGCCTATCAGCACAGCCATTTATTAGGCAATCATTCTGTTTGTTTGTGAACACAGTGTGGATCTACTTTATTAGAGTAGACTGAGTAGCCTGGAAACCAGAACAATCAGCTAGCCCATAGTTATTTTCTCTCAGAGACGGTTGGACTGGTGATAGGTCTGTCCAGTTGCGTCTAGAGGCATTTTGATCTGTGGCTGTTGATAACAGAAAACCAAAATTAACCCAGAAATTCCAGACCAATAGGAAATTGGTGTAGTGGTGCCAGGCTGTAGACAGAGTGTAAAGGTCATAAAATGTCACAAACTCTATGACTCGCTTGAAAAATAGATTGTGGACTTCCATGAGATTGCTTGTGATACAAAATCACGGAGTTGACATTGAGTTGGCTCTGTTGTCACTACATACATAAGTATGACAGCTGAGCAAAAATTGTGCTATTTAACTGTGCTAGTACAGATATTGCATGTAGTGGAACACATGAACATGTTGTGTAGTGGTCATGTATGTGTGCCTTATAGCAAACCACCACAGGAAGCCATCGGTGCTTATGGTGGATGAGCTGCTGTCAGCTTACCCCCATCAGTTGTCCTTCTCTGAGGCTGGCATGAGGATCATGATCACCAGCCACTTCTCCCCCAGAACTCGCCTCACCATGGCCTCACGAATGCTCATCACAGAGGTAAGGACACACATAGGTGCTTTAGAGCTCTACGTGTAACTGTAAAAAGAGAAAAAAGTATTGCCGCCTTTTCCAATTTGACAGAGAGTGCAGCATGTTTTTCTCAGCGGGGAAAGTGTTTCACACAGCTAATTTGGTGATGCATGGCCAATGAAGCAGCTTCATTTAGGTCATTACCCATGATTCTACTATTCTCAATAACCCGTCAAGACATATAGTCACTTGGTCCAAAAGCGTAATTTTAACTTGTTTGATATTTTGTTTCTCTTTCAACATACAACAATGATCAAATGCAGCTACAAAATTCAATAATGAAGAGGAGGGGACATCAGAAACCATTTGATGACATTTCCACTTCTAAGAAAAACACTATCTGTGGAATAAGCTACAGTTTTTGGTTGTCTCTGTGGAGTCTGATTGTGTGTATAAGCCTCCTATTGGCCACATGTCTCACACAGCATTCTCCTCCCTTACTGCTTCCAGCTGGTTACTATTTCAAAAATCCCTTTGAGAAAGATTTAGATTGTGCAATCATGCTGTCAACATACTTCTTTTACTGTTTTATGAGGAATTTTCTACACAGGGATTAGAGCCACTATGATGATTGTCTCCCACCTCCAAATGTTTCACCAAAACTATTTCCCCCAGCAATATTTTGCAGCGGCACTTTTGCTGCATCCTGGGCCTCATCCTACTGCCAAAGATAATTTACTTTGGTTTAAGAAATGCAAACAAGCCAGGGTGTGTTTTTTTTTTTCCTCTGTAGAGGAATGATAATGGGAGCAGCCAGACTTTTCTCCAGTACCCACACAGCACTGTGCAGACAGGTCTGGATAGTGGGACTTAGTGTCAGCAGCCTCTACTGGCTCAGATGTCACTCATATATACACCTGCATGCCCAGAGGCCCGGAGGTTTAATGTTGTTATGTTTAAGAGTCAGTGACAGCTTTTTACTTTCCAATATGTCAAAAACCTTGTGAGTTCTGCATCACCTTTACTCACCAACAGCTGTCTCCAGTGGTGGAGAGCAAAATCAATGTTACATCTTTTTTGCTTCTATTTTATACTCAGCTCTAAGTTATTGACAATCACCACCACATGACATGTTCCGTTGGTAGTAGAGAAAACCTACAGTACATATAGGCTAATACCTATAAGAACTATTTTAGATCTTCAAAGACCCTTTTCTAGCTTTTAATAACTAGAAATAAAAGTATAAAATATTCCAAATGTTACCTAATTGTTATAATAAGAGGATTATGAGTATCCTTGTTCTAATATGTGCTTAATCCCTCCTGCTTCTCTGTTGTTGTGCTTGCATGTACATGGTTGCATTAATGCTACAGAGGCAGCGTCTAATCAACACACGGACTTTGACCAATGGTGACTCCGACGTTCCAGTGAAAGGAGGAAGTAGGCGGGGCATAGAAAACGGGCTGTCCGGGGCAGAGAAAGGTGTCAAAGTTCGCCATGATGACCGTGAAGCGGGCAATGAGACGGAGAATGAAGACAATGAAAACAACGAGAATGATGAAGAGGAAGAAGAGGAGGAGAGGGAGGGACCCTTTGTTCCCTTCCAGTGCCCAGGTACCAGCTGAAGTAATTCAATGTACAATGTTATTTATTTTGTTACTCCTTTGTTAAAATAAATACTTCAGCCTTTTTAGAAATACAAACACTTAGTTTCCAAAAGAGAAACTCTCATGTTTGTTTGTCCGCTTCAGAGCGACAGAGCATTATGACTGGAAGTGGGGTCAAAAGTTAGTTAATCTTTTCTCCAAAGTTCAAAAATACACCCATGAACACTGAAGCTTAATGATGTACCCATGAACACTGAAGCTTGGCTGTTTGACCTGTACACAGAAAGATACAGAACAGAAATCTGAGGGATCTTCAGATATGGTGTCAGTGTGATCAGATTTTAGTTCAATTGTACCAAATCCAGAAACATCCCTGCAACAACAAGACACAGCACACCGGGCCTGGCAAGAAATAGTTTAATGGTGCAAATATCCTTAAAATAACAAATAAAATAATACAAATAATAGAATAAAAATAAAACATAAGATAAAATAGCAACATTTTTATGTACAGGATGTTATTTTAGACTGTTATTTTAAAGTTCATCCTTAAGTAACATGCACCTATGTAGGCAGGTGCACATGCACACAATTTACATGTAGTCCGTTTGTTACACACAGATGATTTGGATGTAGACATGAAACATAATCCATTTATGAAAAGCAGAGGCAACAACTCTGCTGGCTGTTTATCTTTCTGTGTTGTCCCTGGTTGTTTTTGTCAAATCAAATGTCTTTATCAAAACAAGCTAAAGAGCAAGATTATTTATCTATTCATTTTCATTAATTCTACCCGCACAAGATTTGTCTTATTCCTGCTGGTTTATTTAAGTATAGTACTGTATGTCACTATTTGATTTGACTAAAATACAGTGGCATAATATTCATGGGTACACTAAAATCAAATGAAGAAGGTCTTTTAAATGCAGTTTACCTACATTTCAAACCTATAGTAGGAAATTAAAATGACTCTTATTTGAGAAATTATTTCCGAGGCAGCAAATCATTCTATAGGTACACATAGTGTTTATGTTGTTTTTGTCAACGTCAACGGATATTTATAGTAAATGAGGACATACTGATCTCAGTATGTCAGTAGTGACTCATTTTGAGACTTTTTGTGGCTGTGTGTATTTGCAGCGGGAGTGTGTAACAAGCTGAAATGGCTGCTGGCCTGGCCTCTGTGCCTGCTGCTCTACTTCACCGTCCCCAACTGCTCCTTGCCTCGCTGGGAGAACTGCTTCATGCTGTCCTTCTTCTTCTCCACCTTATGGATTGCTGGATTCTCCTACATCATGGTCTGGATGGTGAGAGATGGGGTTGGGAGGGCAAACCAATAGACATGTAGATAAAAAGACTCTTTTGACATTGAGATGCTATTCTGCTGCTAATCTTTAATATTTTAGCAGCTATTATCATGTGAAATTAAAAAGTATAAACAAGAATAAAAGACAAATTGGCTGATATAGTCAAAATTAGCTGAAACACAGGGAGTTCTACAAATTAAAAAAATACATAGTACACTATCTAACCAGCAAAAGCAGGCAAAGTTATTGACCAGCTGTTGAACATAGGAAGGTTAAGGTTCCTTTATTGTCTGCCGGGGGAGCAATTTGTTTTGGATTATGTGTGCTGCTGCATTAAACCAGACATTGAGAAAAAAACATTAAATACAATAAATACATTAAATATAGGCATACAATTTGCTACATTAGAATACAGTTATTAAATCCAAACCCATTTTCAAATCGGGTTGTGTCAAACACAAGGAGAAACTCAACTCACACAAATGGTTTCAATCATGCGCACAAGACAATATCTGAAAATATAGTTGCATTTACAAGATACTGTTAAAATCATCACAGAGGGAGAGATGTACCACTTCACATGATCTCATATGGTAATGCATGCTAGTGTGGACGCTTTGGTGGCAGGAAGGCAGCCAAACCAAACCTGAACCTAAACAAACTGAATGACTGAAAACTGAAAACAAAAATAAAGAAAAAACTGAAAGTAATAAGTTAACTTTAAGTAAAATCACGAGTTTGAAAAAAGTGAAGGTTTGTGAGCAGGTCAACTAAAACAGCTAAGAGAAGCTGTGGAGCTGGGGGGAGCTGCAGGTTCAACTCTGTGACTGACGTCTTTTATGTGTCTGTCAGGTGACAGTTATTGGCTTCACCCTCGGGATCCCAGACGTCATCATGGGCATCACCTTCTTGGCAGCCGGCACCAGCGTACCTGACTGCATGGCCAGCCTTATAGTGGCAAGACAAGGTGACCGACAGACAGACACACACACACACACACACACACACACACACACACACACACACACACACACACACACACACACACACACACACACACACACACACACACACAAAAGGACAGGCTACCAACACTCTCAAATTCAGTTTGTATTTTTTTTTATCAAGAATAAGCTACTTCATTTGTGTTTTGGTAACTATGTGCTCCTTCATGCATTGACCTCTGTTAAGCCGTTAACTGGGGAATCTAGTGGAGGCAGGACTAACTGTCTCAGGACTAACTCATACAATTTTTGATATCGTGCCCTGTAATGTTTATTTTTACATTAACTTCCATAGCCCTTCACTTTTTTTGAAATTCCGTTGTAGTTTTGTCTTTATTGGGAATTGCATGTAGAGTGATGTTGGAAAATAAAATGATTTAAGTAAGGCTTGTGACATGTGTGGAATAAAAGTTTGGGTTCGTCCAGCGTTAAGAGGTCAAATGGATTATTGTAAAACTCCACCAGTTGGCCATGTGTAGGCTGTTACTAACAGCTAGATCGCATTTTTGCACAAACATAAATTGTGCGTGATGGGTGCCAGCGAGAATCAGAGTAAAGCCACTGTCAAAGAGCTGGAAGATGACAAAGATGGAAAAAGGTGGAGAGGATTGGGCGTTTGGGGCGATTATAGGCCTGTCATCTTTTTCCGCTGTCCCTCGTCTGTACCTGTGGTGAATCTGTAAAAACAGAGGGGGTGGAGAGGGAAGACAGCCCGACAGGGTCCCTTCCTCCATCCTTTTATCTGTGTTTATTCTTGCTCCTGCCATCAAATATTTAACAGGCCCTGTCTGTCTGCTTGTGGCCGCTCACTGTGACACCCTGTTGCAGTTCAGTTGTCCATCCTCTGCTTTGTGGCTGCTGTCTCTTCATGGTTTCCTTTGGGTTGTCAGTTGGTCAGACACTTCCAGTGACCTCACAGGGGTTAACCTAATCCAAATCTGTCGCCTCCTCCCCTCCAGTGTACCTTCCTGTCTCTTGGTTCCCGCTCACTTCCCCTTTCATACTTTCTCTCTCTATCTTTCTTGTTTCTGCAACATTTTGACTCCACGTCTGTCTGTGTTGTCAGGAATGGGAGACATGGCAGTTTCCAACTCCATTGGCAGTAACGTATTTGACATCTTGGTGGGGCTTGGTCTCCCCTGGGCCCTGAAGACCCTGGCTATCAACTACGGCTCCGATGTAAGTTGCTCATTCCTCTGGTCCATAGTTCCAACTTTAACAAAAGATATAGAGACAAACATATAGCAAATAGAGACATACAATACTTGAACAGAGAATATGTGTGTAAGGAGTGGATGTTAGTCAATTAAACTATGACTCAGCTTTGAAACCAGAAGCTTCAATTGTCACGTGGCATGTCTGGAACAAGCTCTAAATACGTGGAGGAACTAAGTATGTACAAGAAGACTTGGTATTAATTAAAGTTGTTCTGTTTTTTTTTATCAATGTTGTAAATATTGTAATTTTGTTTATGTGTTCAACTACACGCGTCATCTATTGTATTTTTGTCTGTCCTGGGAGATCTCACCTATACTATATCGATCTGCTTGTGTATGTACAGGATCAGTTACATTTAGAAACACATTCAAAATTACTACTATACTACAGCCCTCTGTAAGCTCTGTTAGCCTCAGTGTATAATTAATGCTGTGGACAAAAGAAGCAAACAAAAACACAAACATCTCAGGCAATGAGTTTAAGATATTAAAATAATTGACAAATATCCTGTAGTGCCCTGGCGGCAAGCATGGGGGAAAGTTTTCCATCATGCACCAGGGCAATTAAAAGTTAGTCTCATTTTACACATGTTCCCTCCATTGTTACCACATTGTACAATGTTTCCACTACTTCATTAGCTGGTTTACAAGTGATATGAAGTTGTCCATATGAGGTTCTCTGTTATATTGTGTTGAGCAGATGGACCCAAATACAGGAGACAACAGTCTTTAAGTCTTTTTTCAAAGGTTCATCGCCACAACGGCAGAAACATAACATTGTCAGCATATTAAAAGCCTCCAATAACATGCTCCAATAACATGCTACAGTAACATGCTCCAGTAACATGCTACAGTAACATGCTCCAGAAACATGCTCCAATAACATGCTACAGTAACATGCTCCAGAAACATGCTCCAGAAACATGCCCCAGTAACATGCTCCAGTAACATGCCCCAGTAACATGCTCCAGTAACATGCTACAGTAACATGCTCCAGTAACATGCTACAGTAACATGCTACAGTAACATGCTCCAGTAACATGCTCCAGTAACATGCTCCAGTAACATGCTACAGTAACATGCTCCAGTAACATGCTACAGTAACATGCTCCAGTAACATGCTCCAGTAACATGCTACAGTAACATGCTCCAGTAACATGCTCCAGTAACATGCTCCAATAACATGCTACAGTAACATGCTCCAGTAACATGCTCCAGTAACATGCTACAGTAACATGCTCCAGTAACATGCTACAGTAACATGCTCCAGTAACATGCTCCAGTAACATGCTCCAGTAACATGCTCCAGTAACATGCTCCAGTAACATGCTCCAGTAACATGCTCCAGTAACATGCTCCAGTAACATGCTCCCAGCAACATCCTCCAGTAACATGCTACAGTAACATGCTCCAGTAACATGCTCCAGTAACATGCTACAGTAACATGCTCCAGTAACATTCTCCAGTAACATGCTCCAGTAACATGCTACAGCAACATGCTCCAGTAACATGCTCCAGCAACATGCTCCAGTAACATGCTCCAGCAACATGCTCCAGTAACATGCTACAGTAACATGCTCCAGTAACATGCTACAGCAACATGCTCCAGTAACATGCTCCAGTAACATGCTCCAGTAACATGCTCCAATAACATGCTCCAATAACATGCTACAGTAACATGCTACAGTAACATGCTACAGTAACATTCTCCAGTAACATGCTCCAGTAACATGCTACAGTAACATGCTACAGTAATATGCCCAGTAACATGCTACAGTAACATGCTCCAGTAACATTCTCCAGTAACATGCTCCAGTAACATTCTCCAGTAACATGCTACAGTAACATGCTCCAGTAACATTTTCCAGTAACATGCTCCAGTAACATGCTACAGTGACATGCTCCAGTAACATGCTCCAATAACATGCTACAGTAACATGCTCCAGTAACATCTCCAGTAACATGCTACAGCAACATGCTCCAGTAACATGCTACAGCAACATGCTCCAGTAACATGCTACAGCAACATGCTACAGTAACATGCTCCAGTAACATGCTCCAATAACATGCTCCAATAACATGCTACAGTAACATGCTCCAGTAACATGCTACAGCAACATGCTCCAGTAACATGCTTCAGCAACATGCTCCAGTAACATGCTACAGTAACATGCTCCAGTAACATGCTACAGTAACATGCTACAGTAACATGCTACAGTAACATGCTACAGTAACATGCTCCAGTAACATGCTCCAATAACATTCTCCAGTAATGTGCTCTAAATACATAAATATTGCTTGTATATATATATATATATACTATATATATATATATATACATATAGTATATATATATATATATAGTATATAACTGACAGGTTTACAGCTTCTGGTTATTGGGTTTTTAGGGAAGTCCTAAACTAAATAACTTAACAGAACTAAAGGACGACCAATCGAACTGGCATGAGCAAAAGCTCAAGATTCAGAACATGAGCAAACAAAGTGACTATGGAGACAGAGACCACAGGGGAGGCAGAGATAACAGGTGAAATACATCAGGGCAAACAAGACAGTGACAGTAAGAAAAGCAAGTAATAAAAACGCAAGTTAAATAAAAGAGTAAATAACAGATAAAGCTCAAACACAAGTCCAAAGGAAGAGTTCCACAAATATCAAAAATATTATGACAAATAAAGGAAAATTCCTAAAAACTCAAAAATCCAGTTTGACATTTTTTGGTTATATTGGTGTAGAAGTGTGAATAGTGACGGCTCACTCGTTATCTTATTGTAGATCAAACTGAACAGCAAAGGATTGATCTTCTCTGTGGGGCTCCTGTTGGCGTCTGTGTTTATCACAGTGAGTATTCAGCAACACATCTGGTCACAGCTGCAGCACACGGTGTACTACTCACATTCTCTTTATGTGTCTGTCTGTCTGTCTGTCTTTCTTTCTAGGTCCTTGGAGTTCACTTAAATAAGTGGACGTTGGACAAGCGTTTTGGTTTCATTTGTCTCCTCCTCTACTCCGTCTTCCTGTGTTTCTCCTGCCTCATCGAGTACAACATCTTCACCTTTGTCAACCTGCCAACTTGCCGGGATGACTGATAAGTGATCATGCACACAGGCTCACACACACACACACACACACACACACACACACACACACACACACACACACACACACACACACACACACACAGTATTATGTAGATTGTGGATGAATGGCAGATGAAGCCAGGTGTGGTTCACACACTGTCTCCTGTGAGAGGAGCTCCCACTTTCTTTGTTTTTTTGATGCTCAGTGCAGCGTGGAGCTGTTCTGGTGTTTGCCCATCACCAGCGATTTGAGGAGCAGAGATGGACTCATCACAAGCCCTCACACACAGAGGGCAGCACTGACAACAACAACACAAAAAAGAACTTTGAACTCATTTTGAAACTTCCCATGTTTAGGTGTAAAAGTTGTGATGTTTCCTAGCTGCTAACCTTTCCCAAGAGGAAAGCTGTGTCTTTTAGATCTACTAGTTGAGAGTAATAATGATACAAGCAATGGCGTAGAGAGGTGGTGGAGGGTGTGTTGTTGTGGTGCAGGTAATGAAGAGTTTCTTGTCTTCAGGCAGAGAACATGTGTTTTTTCCAAACACCATTATCGTAGGACTATTTACATTGCCATTATGTTAATGTATCATGAATACGACAGTTGAGTGCGTTTACTAAAGTTTAGACATAAGGCTACAGAGCACAAGCCCCCACACCCCCCTACACAGAAGCAGGGCATTATCCTGTACTCTTTTTATAATTTAACTTCAGTAATATCACATTTGTAGCCTATACGTTCTGCGTTGGAAGGATCTTAGCTTTATGGAGTGATTTTTTTTTTGTTTCCTTCTGTAAATAGTGCACCTTTGTAAATACTCCCAGATGTTCTATTTATTATTTATTCATGTCAGACGCACATTTCTCCTCTGGAGGCCACAGGTTTTATTTATGGAACCAGGCTTGTTGAAATTCAGACCTAAGATCAGTTCAGATGACCACTCTTGTACAAACAAGCACAATTTGCCCTGAAGGTATTTGTCCTGTTAATTTTAATACTGACTTGACTTCGATGCAGTTATGCTTTGTGTGTGTGTGGATGTAAACTAGAGAATTCAAACTTGCACTGAAGATACTAAGTTCACAGGGAGGCTGCTCCTAATGCATGCTGATTATAAGGATCCTTGTAAAATGAAGCAGGTTCATGTGAAATAATCATGTCGAGGTTTCAGGAGGCAGATGTTGTATTTCGGGGGGGATGATTGTGGGCAGATGATAAGTCTGTACTCATCCACTTAGTGACGGCTTTTTCTCTTCTCAGAAACACTGACCAAATAGACTCAGAACAGTGGCAGCATCACTCAAAGCAACACCTGTGTGTTTGAATGAGGTTTTCCCTCCGTAGAACAGGTGAGCTGATCTGTGTTATCTGCTTGAAGTCAGGTCTTTAAGTGGTCGTATCATAGGAGTAGAGTACAGATGCAATATAAAGCATCAGGACTTTTATCCCAGCTTGAATACTTAATGGTTGGGGTTTCAACTTTATTTTTTATCCAGAATTCGTATTTTGTAATGCCTAATGTTTTAGATTTGTCCAGTTATGGTAGGCTTGTGGTACATAAATATTCCTACTAGTTTTTAGAGCATGTACAGTGTGGTTTGTGAACCCCTACGGGAGATTTTTATTCCACTTCGGGAGTCAAGACACGCCAGCAAAGTCCCTCTCTTCCACCACTGTAGAAGTGAACAGTCGTCTGTCAGAGCCTGTTGATTCTCACACGGTCCATCACACATCAGCTGCTCGTCCACGTAGCTTCATTTCAGACATCAAGTGGCCTACTCCTGTTTTTTCTCACTGAGGGAAGACAACGTGAAACAAAAAGTCTGGTTTGTTTCAGGTACATTTTTACATTTTTAATTTATTGATCAGTAATATAAAATATCTATTCTGAGAACTATTGTCTTTTGAATGTAGAAATGATTAATGTTGTTTTTGTTTATGTATCAATCATATTTATTTCAGAGACACAGACATAGCAATCTGTGATATGACCGGAATACAGGGTTAAACATGTTTGAATCTTCGGTAATGCAATAACTGAGCTTACAAATATGTAAATATGCTGTTTTAAGGAAATTTAAGGGGAAATTTGTATTAGAGTTTTAAAAGATGTAAATGATGTCTGTCAGTATTTGACACTGTAAAATCTCGTCAGTCTTTGTGAAATGATTTATCAGAACAAGACTGTTATTAACATACAGAACTCCAAATATCATCACAATGAAGGAAAATTCAATTAATAATGAGTTAAATGGTTTAAATCACTGCCAGATAGATAGTGGTCACTATGTTTGCATGTGTTTTTCTTTGCCATGAAGTATCAGGTTCAAAATGTCTCTGGATTTCATTAACAGCTTTTAAAGACAGTTTCTGATTTTCTTTTACAATATGTTGCCAATGTCCCATTGTTTCCTAATCATTTCTCAGAATGCCCTCTGAAAGACTAATTTAACAAATTAACTAATTATAGGAAAAAGATCAATAATTGTATCTCACAATTTATAAAGTAACCATTCAAGTACTTGAATTTTAATTTTAATGTAATGTATTTAGATGCACATTTCTGTGGAAAAACGTTTCTCACAAAAAGAAAAATGTTTCGAATAAAATAAAATTAGAAGTACTCATGGTGAGTTATGGTCAGCTCATCGAGATTGTATATGTCACATTTTATTGGGTTCGCATTTTCAACCCACAGTAAGATGGTTCCTGGTTCAAATCCTTCAGGCAGCATTTCTGTGCAGGTTCATCACACAGTCCAGAAAACAAACAAACAAACAAACAAACAAACAAACATGCAGATTGGGGTTAGATTAATGAGAGACTCTAAATTGATTGTAGGTGTAAATATGAGTGTGACCGGGTGTTTGTCTCTGTGATGTTGGCTGTGTGACAGACTGACAACCTGTCCTGGGTGTACCCACCCTGCCTCTCACTCATTTACAGAGCTGTAGGAACACAGCACACACGCACACACCCACGCACACACACACACCCACACACACACACACACCCACACACACACAACAAAGAGCTTGAGGATTGTGAGGCGTTTCTTTCTGAATCTGAATTCATCTGGTTTTGATTGGAATCAGATGCTCCACTTGTACTTTAATTTGTTTGGAATTGTATGAACTGTAAATGTATTTACTTATAATGTGTAACAAACTACAGAGTTTGAAAGATTTTAATAAGAATTCAGTTTCTTTCTAGGAAATGATTAGCAGGACATGGGACTCAGACTATAGTGTTAGCTTATTATTTGAAAGTCACAAATCAACAAAACACTGTTTGTACATTGAAAATCATTTCCATTCAAAATTTAGTTTCAGAACACCAACAGTTGGTTATTTGAATATAATTCATCAGTGTGTCTTTATGTATGTTGTAGAATTTCTATCATTAAATAAAATGATCTGTACTGCTCATTTTGATACAGATATTTACTCTTATGTCATACTGTTTAAGAATCACTGACTGCAAAACATCAATTGTATATTATCAGTATTATCAGTAACGGCATTGTTTTGGTTGATAATATCCATATATCCGAAAATATCTGTATCATGCACTTTACCATTTACGCAACTGATGTCACAGATTATTTGGTTCAATACATTTTGTGCTGCTATTCACTGCATGTACCTAAAACCCAGACATACGGTACCATGTCTTTGAAAAAAACCAAACTACCACAAAGACGCTGACATTTTGAAATGACGCGTCTTCTAGAGGAGATTTCTAAATTATTTGTGATATTCACATGGGTGATATATTGCTGATGTACATATGTATATAAATGTGTAAATGTATTTATATATTTTTTGTCTTAATCTGTATATCTGTTGAATATATTTTCATAGATCCTAGATTGCCCTTGTATCCCCTTTGTTTCCATGTGTTTGAGATCTCTGAAGCTGTTGGTCTTTGTTCACTTGCATGGAGATATTCCAATATAATAAATAATTTATGGTAAATTTCTATGTACTTTTGGAATGAGAGTCAAATGCGTGTTTAGATGGCACTGGATATCCTAGATGACTGCATGCGAGTGCTAATGTAGGATATAAGAGATGAGTGTTTGCAGATGATAAATCCCTCAAACTATCCCAGATTGACCTCTTCCTATTCTAGAAACTTTTTTGCAGAATGGTTTAGTTTATGTTTATGTTTCAAATGTAATTTTAGAGATCTTTTTGCTACCTGAGCATTAATAAAGTTGTCCTTGCTTAAGGTAACACAACCATTTTACTGTAGTAAGTCTTTGTTTGACCTACAAACTCACACATGCTTGCAGAAACTTAAATTGCATAATGCTGATCAATATATCAGTAAATGAGTAATTGTATAGTTTTATCTATGTGTTGTACACAGATTGAGTTAGGGTGTGGTTGAAGAACCAAACGTAGTATTAATGTGTGTAGAAATACAACTGAATGTCCTTCAGAAATTTGACATGAGTAAAAAGTACAGAATTATGAGCACTATACCCATGATGCATAATGAATGTATTTATAGAGTGAACTAGTTACCTGAGGTCTAGTAGCAGGGCGACGCCTCATCCACTCCTCTGATCTCCTGTCAGCTCATCACGATCCGTTTGTCTCAGATTCTTCGAGACAGAACTCGGTACTGCTCGTGAACCAGCTCGAAAACCCAGCCTTTCCCTTCCCTGGAAAAAAGAGAAAAAAAGAAAATGATCGACCCGTCCCACATCCCATCATCCTCAATCCCTCATCCTTACCCTTCAATCAATCAATCAATCAATCAAATTTTATTTGTATAGCCCATATTCACAAATCACAGTTTGTCTCATAGGGCTTTAACAGGGTGTGACATCCTCTGCCCTTAACCCTCAACAAGAGTCAGGAAAAACTACTAAAAACCCTTTTAACAGGGTAAAAAGAAGGTAGAAACCTCAGAGAGAGCCACATGTGAGGGATCCCTCTCCCAGGACGGACAGAAGTGCAATAGATGTCAAGTGTAAAGGAGAACATCACCAAGATAAAGGTTTTAGCAGCATTGCTAAGAATAAACATTTTGAAGCATAACTGAAGGTCAATGAATTGATGGATTATTGTCAGTAATGGTCGAGTATCTGAGGAGAAATACTATATATCAAGCAGTCCTGCTGCAATCATAGTCCATGGTCAGCAGCCACCACGATCATGATCCACCATCAAGATCGGATGCCACTATAGTCCACAGTCATTGTCCACTGCCGCCATTAGGATCCACCATCAGCTGCCACCTCGATCGTGGTCCACTACCAGTATCTGATGCCAACACGATACAGGATCCACCATTACAATCTCTGATAAGCGACCCACCATCATAATCCACGATCTGGCCACAGCCGCGGCCCTGGATCTGCGGACGATAAGGCAAAGGGACTCCGGGGAAGAAGTCGTCAGTAACATGTATTGATGAGATATTAATTTCTTTGATGTGATAACGATTGAGAAGAGGAAGGAGAAGCTGGAAAGAGAAGCTCCGAGTGTCATGTGTCCCCCGACCTTCTAGACCTATAGCAGCATAACTAAGAGCGGGTCTAAGACAAGCCTGTACCAGCTCTAACTATAAGGTTTATCAAAAAGGAAGGTTTTAAGCCTACTCTTAAACGTACAGATGGTGTCTGCCTCCTAAACTGAAAGTGGGAGATGATTCCACAGGAGAGGAGCTTGATAGCTGAAAGCTCTGGCTCCTACTCTACTTTTAGAGACTTTAGGGACAACAAGTAAGCCTGAATTATGGGAGTGCAGTGCTCTAGTGGGTTGATAAGGTACTAACAGCTCTTTGAGGTATAATGGTGCCATATTATTAAGGGCCTTGAAGGTGAGGAGGAGAATTTTAAATTCTATTCTAGATTTAACCGGAAGCCAGTGTAGCGAAGCTAATACAGGAGAAATGTGCTCTCTTTTCTTTGTTCTTGTCAGGACACGTGCTGCGGCGTTTTGGACAAGCTGCAGAGTCTTTAACGACTTACTGCTGGAGCCTGATAATAAGGAATTACAATAATCAAGTCTGGATGTAACAAAGGCGTGGACTAGTTTTTCTGCATCTTTTTGAGAAAGGACATGTCTGATTTTTGAGATATTACGCAGGTGAAAGAAGGCGGTCCTAGAAATTAGTTTTAAGTGAGAATTAAAGGACAAATCAGGATTAAAGATCACTCCCAAGTTCCTGACTGTTTCATTGGAAGCAAGGGCAATGTCGTCTAGCGCAGCTATATCATTAGATAATGTATCTCTAAAAGGTGTTTAGGGCCAAGTATTAGAACCTCTGTTTTATCTGAGTTTAATAAGAGAAAATTGCGGTTTATCCAGGTTTTTATGTCCTTGAGACATGCTTGGAGTTTAGTTAATTGATTACATTGTTCAGGTTTTATTGACAATTATAACTGGGTGTCATCCGCATAGCAGTGGAAATTTACCGAGTGTGTCCCTACTTTCTCTGTCCCTCGTCCCTACATCCCTTCATTCCTCATCCCCTTCATCCTCGTTCCCTTATTCGTTCATCCCTCATCCCTTCATCCTCTTACCCTCTTACCCTCTTACTCTCATCCCTTCATCCCTACCTTCATCCCTTCATTGTCAGTCCCTCATCCCTTTATCCTCATTACCTCATCCTTTCATTACTCATCTCTTCTTCCTCCTTCCCTCTTCTCTTCATCCTCCTATCCTTACATGCATCCCTTACCCCTTCATCCTCCAAGAAGGAGAGAACGGAGTGGAGGGACTACTGGCATCTCTTTTTCAGCTTGGGGCACTTTCTCGGGTGGAATGATGCCCCCATTCTGAGTCTCCCTCTGCCTGGTCACCAGTGCATCCTCCCAGACCAGGCTACGAGACGCATCTTTACCTTGATGCCTTCACTCAGCCTCCCTTCCTTGCTCCTTAACATCCAACATATAAATTTTCATTCAAACCTTTAAATCAGATATAGTTGGGGTGTGGTCCTTGCTTGTGAACTGATATTAAAATGATACCCTCTGCCTGATTGGCTGTGGCTTGTACATCCAGGACAGTGTAGAGCCCCTGGTGACCAAAGTCCATCAGATACATTGTCTGGCCACCATAAATATATCAACCAATGTGTCAGTCCATCTACACACTGAGCTACTCCACTGTAATACTGAAGGTTACCTGAATGTCAAAAAGGTTACCTGCTGGTGGCACTGGAGTGTAACTGATGGGATCAACAAAGTCAATAGGATTCATCCTCTGGGCTGTGTGGGTGTCTCTACAGACCTGTGTGCTGAACCCTCACATGAATTATTTTCTGAACAAGTTTTGCCACGCTGACGCCGTGGCTCAGGGTCAGAGCGAGTCATCTGATCATCAGAAGAAGAATTAGAAGAAGATTGGTGGTTCCATCCATGTTGGGTCTTTGGGTAAGATATGGAAAATCTACTTTAATGCCAGTCCATTCACCATAACACCTGTGCCTGTCTACCCGAGTGTTTTAACAAACCTCAGAATAAAATACATCAAATCTCACTTTATGTTGGGGAGCTCAGGACAAACCTCTATGTTACATGATCCATGCAAGTAAAATGATCGATAAATCCTGATGTGAGATCAGCAGAAAGTGGAGCTTCACACGGTCATGTGAAATATGTGAGATGTGATCACCATCTAGTGGTTGAGTACTGATACAACAGAAGAAGACAAACATGATTCTAGATCCAATGTTTATTAAGTACAAAAGAATATTCATGATATTGTTCAATGGCAAATAATAAGCAGGAAGATTTCTTTGACACAATACAGAATATTACAAACATGAAAAAAACATCTGTGATAAATCCCTGCACAGATACATATAAATACTCAATTTGCTTAATCAAAGATAGACAGTGCCAATAACATGGCGGTATGAGTCAATGCAGACTGTGAACACTGCGCCCACGGAGATACACATGGTGAGCTACGTACAGGCTATACTGTATACACAACGACACATGATATTAATACCTCTCTACTAGCTCCAACAGGTTTCCTTCACCCGCATCATCTTCCACTTCCCTCTCCACTCGCTGAAACGTTTTCAAGTAATGTTTCCTGACAGAACCAACGTCATTACTGATGCAGACTGCGTCACAGACTCAGACCATCTCAGCATTTCTCTCTCCACAAACAGCCACACAGCTTGTTTCCCTGGCCGAGACCTCGGAGCTGCAACAAGCTTCATTTACCCTCTTTTCTTCTCAGCACAACAAAAACCTCTATCATCTGTCAGTAGTACATAGACACAGTTATCAATCTCTGTTACATGTTGTCAATCTAAATGGAAAAGTTAACAAGCAATAAGCAACAAGTTTCTTTCATATCACCAGGATAATGAGTAAATACATCCATGGATGTTACATTGTTCTTGACACTGGCAGACCTGCCTGTTTCCAACATTACCTTAAAACACAAATTACATGCAGGAACAATATTTTACAAATTCTCATAAATTCTTATATAAACACTCACAATATCTGTTTCTTACCAAAACATTGTTGTATTTCTAAGAATATTCATTTCAATTGTGTCTGCTTGTAAGAATGCTTAAAGAAGAAACTATCTAACACATCAAAGTGTGTTTTCAGGTTTCAGTCTGTATCGGATCTGTGAGAACACATGCAGCAACAAGTGGCTGTGGTTAATGAACCATGAGCCTGTGCATAGACTGGATATGACTGGATTGTAATTTACAGATAAGGAGGGCTACCGATACAGCAAAGAACAAAATAACAAATGTATATTCTGCTTGAGTGTAAGTGTACAGCTGAGTGGCTGTTTAACTTTAAATGTCCTGATTCTAATGGCAAATATTAGATTGCTATGTGCACCAGGCACCACTGGGTGTCACCTAAACCCCCTCAAACAGACCAAAGCATGAACAGTTTCAAAACTTAAACAACAAAATACAGTTTACCAGCAACTGTAACAAGTAAATAGTAGTTAATAGTACATATTACCTAAATAAATCTATGATATATTTAAAGCGATGAATCAAAGATTAGATTTATTTTTGATTTCCCGTACCTCAAAGGTAGCGACAATAAAAACTGACCCTGAAACTGCAACTCATGCACCAGCATTAAGGCAGGACTGAACACATGGTCTTCAATAAATCTGTACATAATGCCCTACATTTCTACCATAAATGTGTGGTTAGACATTAAGAGCTCTGATTCCAAATCTAAAGCCAAGGAGGTTAAAAAAGACTCAATCTCTTTCATTTCCTTCCCTTCTTTCCTCTTTCACCGAGTCTGTCGGAAAGAACTTTCCAGTGAGGGGATGTTGACTGAGACAGACGTGCCATCCAAAAGGAGAAGTTGGGCCTTGTAAAGACTGGCACGGTTTGGCACAGTTAAATCCTTTCAACATGCTCGCCCCCTTTGGTATGCTGACACCATGTTTGTTAGAGATTATGAGTGATATTCTCACAGCAGGGAGACAAAGCCCCTGTTCAAACTTCCAGCTGGCCCCCTGTCAGGCTGAGGATCGGAGCTGGGCACAGGCGTAAGCTTCGCTGGGGTTGGGGGGAGGAGTCCGACAGGTCCATGCTGAGCTCATTCAGGTTGGGGATAGCATCGAAGGGAGCTGTCGACAGAGTGCTGCTGTTGGCAACACGTCGGAAGACGAAGTGGAAGGGGGCAGCCTGTGGGCGGCTGTGGAGCTCAGCCTTGATCTTCTGAGGATAGGTGTCCGGTGCAAGCTGCTGGCTGCTGCCCTCCATCAGCAAGAAGAGGCCGTAGTTCTGAGGGTCAGAAACTTTAAACTTCTGGCCACACAGCTGGCACACCTCCTCTACGGTGGCGTAAGGGCGGACCTGTAGAGTCTTGGCCGTGCAGCCACTGTCCAGCTCCTGCAGCGCCACCCGCAGGTAATTCTGAGGGAAAGTAAAGAGAAAAACAATTAAACTATAGGGGAGGTTTATTTCTGATAATGATAATAATTCACCAAGACTTTTTCTTTGCTGGTTTGTCCATCAAAAGGTTTTCAAAACAAAATAATAAAGGAGAAAAAAAAAAAACACAGTGTGTGTGTGCAAAACAAAACAATATATAGACATATTAATCTTCACTGTTATTCATTAACACGTGAAGTCAAGGTTTGACCTACACAAACAACAGTTAATAAAACGAAGCAGTCATACTGTGAATTGAGGACAATGACAGTTGAACATACGTCGTTATGTATATTTGTAATTTGTGGCAGAACATTTTTAGAGATGCATAAATAGTACTTGTAGGATAAAATTCTCAAAATATTTCAGATTTTAATTTGTCTTGAGCTGAAGTAGTCTTTATATATACTTATATAGTTTATATATAGAACAATCTATACAATTGTGTGTGTTTTTACCTGAAAGTCATCAATGGAGGGAGCAGAGCGCTGGGTGGTGCGGCGCCGGTGCCACTGGTGGAGTGTGTCTCTGGTTTCCGAGCTCAGGACTCGAGCAGCTTGCTCCTCCTGGAAATTTCTGATCAGGGACATTGCTCCATAGGCGCTGGTCAGATAGTAACCACCTGGATAAGGACACACAGAGTCTTCATGAGCACAGAGGCTACTCCGACTCACTGCATGTACACTGTGGGTAGAAACCTCCCGCTGGCCACGTGTCTGTTGTCATGTTGACATCATCATGACATCAACAACCTATGAGCTGGAAAGTTTTGACAAAGGTTTGAACCAATCACAATCAACACGTCTTTCACCGTTTTCTGTGGTGTCTTCTTTGAGTGGAATCAGCTGATTTAATTTTAATAATGCAAATGTTCATGGACACTATTTTGCAGTCACTGCATTTTAATGCGGGAAAAAGAGATTGTGATTGGTTAAAGTCAGAACATTTTCCAGCACTGACACAGAGCTGTAGGTGTGGATATGTGAGCCTACACAGAGGGGTAACCAGAGTGTGGAGAGTGTGTGTGGGAGGATTTAAGTCAGATACCTTCTCCATGAAGCTGTGAAGGGTCCAGCAGCTCCATCATGTAAAGTATCTCATTGTCCAGATGAGGCATATCACACTGGGCCAAAACATAGGTGAGCATCGGCAGGAAGTCGTCAGCACCATATAGACGACCTGAGACACAGACACCAGGTTCATCAGATTTGTTTCTTTCACGATTCCCCTTCAGATCACCTCATGCATGAATATTATTTACAGGTTATTGAGTAGTTCTATCTCATGTCAACGTCATTGGTTTAGCAAGAAGTCAGTTTAACCTGTGAGTATCTACCTGAATTGTCCTCCATGATGGTGTAGATGAGTTTGCACACTCTCAGCAGCAGGGTGACCTTCTTCTCTGGAGAGTACAGTTTACACATGGTGTGGAACTTGTGCTTGATCTTCTCAATGGCCACGTGATCCGGGGGCAGCATATCTGCGACACCCACATCTTGCGGCTGCCGTGCCTTGGCCAGTGACAGGTTCTCCTGCAGCTCCTGCCACGCTCCGCTGCTCACCTGGAACTCCTGCAGGGCCGCACTCACTACCGGCTTTAGAGGCTTCAACACGCACTTGTGCATGGCTTTCTCCAGGACCCGGTCTGAAGAGAGGAGGAAGCTTTTTGATTAGGATGAAGTTATAATTGTAAACATTTGACTAGGCCTGTCATAATAACTACTTTTGTTGGAGGATATATTGTCCAAGAAATAATGGCGATAAACGATAATATTGTCATCTTAAGACTTTTTTGTGACCCACAGTCTCAGCGTCCATAGTTCAATCCTTGCATGTAGAAAGTCAGTTTCAGTCTCCCCCACAAGCAAAACACAAATCAGTTCATTCCAGTTAAATCAAGGCAAAAACAAACACAAAAATAGTCAGATCTGGGTTTTACAGCTGATCTTCTCAAACCAACAACTCAGGAAAGAGAAGCGTCAATGTTGGAGTTGAATACAACAGTGTTTCTATATTCAATATGTATGTCAATGTCAGTCAGGCATACGGCGTTAGCCCCGGCTAGTAGGAAATCTCCACAGGGACCAAAACAATCCACCAGATGATTTCCTCCTGACTCTGACTTTAAAGAAGAGGTGTCTGATTGGCGACAACATGCAGACTTCACAACGCGCTTTTGCAAAGGTAAGACGATCCTCTCTGACTATCCTCTCCGATCCTTAAAAACATTGCTGCCTAATACTCACTTCCGTTCAGTGGTTCAGAATATGCTGGGCTGTGGTTTGGGGTTGTGATTGGAGTATTGACTGATTGTGGGTGTGGACAACATGAATGAGGCGTGGACTATTTCTCTTAAAACTTGTTTGTCTCTGTAACGTCTATTTTAAAGTAATTTCCCGTCAGTATTTCAGAAATAATGCCAAGGTTAACTTTTCATTCCTTATTAGTCTAGTTGCGAACCCTGTCAGACACAATAGTATCAGTCAAGACCCCAAAACTTCCTGGAGAGTTTCAAGGTCACTTGTAATGACATATGTGAAACCCAAGTTGCTGCTGTTCACCATCTGCACACGTCACAGTTAAGGAAGTTGAGTGTGTTGCTGTAGCTGGAGCAGTATAATGTGCACAGAGACCAGAGGTCTGTATCCACATAGTGACAGTGTCAACATCAGCTTCTACAAGCTCAGCTGGTGCAGTCTGACTAACGCACACCATGATATCATTATACAGACAGGATGGAGGCCAAACCACAGCACTGCTGAATAAGGACCATGTGTTGAGTGCTGTCTGTGTGTGTTGCTGACTATTCTCCAGAATTGGGGGAAGTCAGCAGTTTCTTTTTTGTTGACACATCTGCAGACAAAGATTAGAAATGGATGACAGCCAGTAACACATAACACACATCACATAAATGTAATTTTATTCCACCTCTCCTGTCTTTAATGGAAGGTTTGTCCGCACCCAGCACCTCTGCTGGACTCAGGCCAGACAGGTGAGGTTGAAGTGATTTTGAGAGGCAAGGCTCTCGTGCCAGCCTCTCACGCACAGCACATTCTCACTTCCTCATTCCACCACTAGTCTGAGGGCTGCAGTAAGTAGGTGCCAAGCATGTTGAATGTATTTTACTGCCTCTGATTAAAGGTGAACATTAAGCCATTCCTTTCAGCAAAAATGTCAGAATTCACTGTGACCAGCTTCTCCAGTGACCTGCTGGTTCTTTGTTTGCAGACATTTTCACAGCAGACATTTTGACTTATGTCAGCAGGAAAACCTCAGGTGCGAATACCAAGGGCTATGTTCTACAGCAGGAAGCCTGGCCAGTGAGTCAGCATGAACAAAACCAAACCCTTAAAGAGCCTCAAGGAGTATCACTAATCATGACAGTTATGTTTCTCCTGCTTTGAGGTGAAAAAGGTCTGTTTTGTTCTGTTGATTAGATGAAGAAAAAGACACTAGGGACAAAGATACTGCATTTGTGACTAATTTCTTGCATTTTATAGAAAAGGTCCTATACATATGTGTTTGTTTATTAACATGAAAATGTAATGTTTCCAGTTTTAAGAATTGTCTTCATTTTGTGATATTTTTTCTGCAGCTTGGTAATCAAAGGACACTCCACAGGTCAGTGGCAGAGCCAACATTCCACACTCTGCACTGGGCATTAGATTGAGAGCTATTCAGGTCATTTGAATAGGAAGATGTGTCCAGATTTACACACATATATATTATAGTTCCTTAAAAAGTACTGTGTCTTACAGAGTTTTAGGAGTGTGACAGTATTTTCCCTGTGGTCATAAGATATTTCCTAAAAATCAACTTATCAGCCACAAAACACAAACACATGCTTTTTGCCACGAAGCGACACCTCTTCCTGCTGAATACAAACCTCTCTCCAAACATGCTCTCCTTTCCTTGCCTCTAATACATATGGTCCTCGACAATTGTCCCAGGGACATGAAACAAAGCACCTGATACTCTTTAGTCTGTCCAGTGTCCATCTCTGCCGTCACTGCTACAGCATTACTTGATTAATTAATCGCTCTATAAGTTAACACATGCTGCAAGTATTGAATACATTTTATATAATTTGTGCCACATGATAACTAATACGTTTTTATGCATCTTTGTTTTGATTGGAAAAACATGGCTGCACAGCAACCCTCTGGACATGACCACATTGGCCAATGGCCACTGAGTGGGATGAGCTAACTCGCAACTAAAACCACAGGGTATCATCCCGGAATCCAGACATACTACAGTATATGCTGAGGAGTTCCCTGCTGTTGTCATAGTAGGAGTTTACCTGTGAGAGCTGTGCAGCAGCATCAGTGATCAACAAACAGCACGCACACAGATTTTTCTTTATCACTTCAGTAACACAAAATTTAAAAGGAAATATGTGCTATGTGTCACATTTGCTACAAGAGGAGAAATAAATGGACCTTGGCTGCATTCGATTTGTTGCTACTAATTTAAGAGTGCTCGCTCTGACCCTTAAGATTGTATTGTTTTTATGTCTGCTTCCCTGAATGATGATAAACAGTTTGTTTTCCTGAATGCAGCCATATGTTTGGACATGACAGTAAGCTAAATGTAAAAGCTTCATCCACCAGGTCACCTTGTCATCAGTTTCGGAGACAGAAACACATAAAACCCGCCACTAAACCATGCACACACACAAAGAGACGGGCAAAGACATGTAAAGAGCCCAATGTGTCCTTGTAGTATAAATAGCCTGGTGTAAACAGAAGGGGTGTGTTTATCCTGATACACAGACGGCTGACTTCCTCCAACTTAAAATAGTCTTTGTACATTGGGACATAAATGCAGCAGGTTGAGAGACTAATACTTCGGACTCCATTATTGATTAATTCACAAACATTTCATTCTCTCAACACCTTCATGACGAAGTGATCTCTTCAAAGAATCATAGAGTGAATGTTCTGGAAACACAGAGTTCCCCACTTTTGAAACACAATTGTTTTCTTTCTTGTTTTAAGTTAGATGAAAATATATTATCTGTACAGTGAATATGAAGCTTAGCTAAGAACTAAAATAAAAAAAATTTGGAAACAACTAGAATGTCCCAAAGTAACAAATGGGTCATCTCTTAAATGTGTTAAACATTAAGTGTAGGGAGGTTTAACAGGCTAGGCTAACAGGAGGCCGGGTCCAGCTTCATACAGCTGGGTATGACAGTGATATCAATCTTTTCATGTAACACTCAGCCAGTCAGCAAATAATCTGCTGAACTATCCTATTAAACTGACATATTAAGATGCTTTACAGTGTAAACAACCCCGTAGTGTAAAGTTTACACTCTGGTGTTGTTGTAACGCAAGAACACTTAGTGAAGCACCACAAACAGAGAGTCTGTTTGGGATATGTGGAGTACAACAACAGCATCTTCCTGACTGCAGCCATTAAAGTGTGTGTGTGTGTGTGTGTGTGTGTGTGTGTGTGTGTGTGTGTGTGTGTGTGTGTGTGAATATTATTTTCTTTTTCACTGCCTCAACACAGTTCCATTAAAGCAAGGAGAGCACAAGAGAGAGAGAGAGAGCAACCTCAACAAAATGCAAAGAAAGACGGGGGCTTGCCTCAAATCCCCACACCCTGATTGGAGAGTTGGTATAAAAGAAGTGGAGTAAGACTGGGACTGCATGTCTTGGCAGTTAGCCTCTCAAACCATCTGGGCTGGCCAGCTTCTGAGCTGAGGAGAAAACCCTCTCTGAAACTGCTACAACAAAATATTGTGCAACTATTCCCAGAAAACTGCAGCAGTGCCCAGTGTGTTGCTTTGAAAAACAAGGCCACTCAGAAAACAGGCAAGAGATGGGAATCCGTGACAGGTGACATACAAACCATGAAAAACAATCTAATATTTTTGTCTTTTCTCTCTCAGTTTTTGAATGTCTTCTCTTTATTTACATGGGTGGCCTGTGATGGAAGTATTTGAGAGGAAAAAGTGTCAAAGTTTCACTAGATAATAAGAAATGTTGTGATGTTTCATCATCTAATTAAACAATTGTAATTTATAATCTTGTGTGTCATTTTCTTTGGATTGTCTGTTGACATTTTTAGACACAGAAATTAATTTCCATATCTAATCAGCCTCCTATTTCCAAACCCCCTGATCACTGCTGACATTAATAAAAGACCTTACATCCGTTTCACTATGGGATGTTAGTCTGGAAAAGACCTGATTCATAGCAGACGTCCAGAGCTAAATATGTTAAAGACTGTTCAAAACTGAAGCATCTGACATGATGTGTCCTGACTTTCAGTCCTTTTTGACATGTTTGGTGGGCAGAGATGGTGGCAAAAAGTGACAGCTGTGTCAATTACAACTTAGGAATGTGAATTAATTGGACGCTGCCTTCAATTATTGAAATGGTTTGCCAACAGAGGACAGGTTGAACAAGTGCACAATTGAACAAGAGGGAACAATGTCTGGACTTTATGGATCCATTGACGCCTCCCTGTGCTCCAAAGTTTGTGTTCATTCGCAGAATATAACCCTATGCTACATTTATGAATTAAATACTGTCTACAAGCAACTTGGATTGTTTTCATGCTACTTCTGCTTCCATGCTAATGGGGCTAACATTGGACAGCGGTGTTTATTGTTATGGAACAACCATTAAGAAATTAAACTTTGCAGCCTTTGCTGTTATTAATTTAAAGTTAACAACTACATCATTGATTTTGCCTTTGTATCTGGTGGAACTTTAAACAGTCGATAAAATGGCTCGAGACCATAACCTTGTCACCAGGTTGTCACCATGGCATCTTGGATGACAGTATCCTCTGAAACTGACAGCCATCTTGTTTTGCATGCTAAATCTGACACCTGACAATAAAAGAAGACACTCTTCTTCCTTATTCTAAGGATCTTACCCGTTTCCAAAATGCAGCAGCAGTAGTCTTTCACTTGACCTTCTCTGCATGGTACAGAGAGTCACAGGGAACATCATAAAAGTTATGTCACAGCCAGAGCTGTCAGTTAGCTTTGATAAGTGAATTGAACTTAATTGTTAAAATCACTGGGTTTCCCCTTTAATAAAATTTGCATAATATAAAAAAAATCGCCAAACAGATGCTGACAATGTCACTTATAACGTGGTCAAATAATAAATAATAACTATTAAAAATGTTAATGTAAAATGTCAACATTAAAGATTAGTGTTCATGCTATGTGATGGTAACTATAATTATAGCACTGAACAGGGCCAGTAGAAACAGGTTGGTTCAACAGCCCCCTTCCCCCTGGGATATAAACCTGTTTGTGCTCTGTGTATACATGATACTCTGTCCAAGGTCTGATGCAGCCACTGAATCTTAGTCTTACTGATTCAGACTGCTCTTCTGGCAGGTGCGTGTGTTCTTGTGTATGTATATCACTGTGTCTGTTTTTTCCCTTACATGTTGCTGTCATCATGGCATTGTACGATGCAATAAAGGAAGGAAATTACAAAGCAATATAAAAGGGAAAAGCAAATATGACTAATAGACTATCGACCTGTAAACACAGTAAATGGCGGTAATGCACCTTGACATTGGTGCCCTCCGCCAATAAACCGAACAAAGAAGAAGAAGAATTTTGCACTAAGACTGATTTAACGCCTACCCTTACATGACAGCAAACTATTATCTACAACCAGCCCTTATGGCCATGGCTTCACCAGGAATGGACACATAAACACACACGCACACATCCAGCTGCAAACACGTGAGGACAAGTTTTCCAAAGTCCTCACTGCTAAAATATTGAAGTGAAACCTCTGTATCTGCATTAAACACATTTTTTGTCACCCATTCACACTTCCTAAAAGTAATCACTAAATTATTTGCAAATACACACAGAAATGACTCCCACCACCACCACCACCACTCCTTTGAGTTGAGGAGGAGTTTATGATGCCTAAATGGCAAACAGGTTGAAAAAGTTGAGCAGTCAGTAATGATCTAACAGGAGTTGACCAAACCTTTAGGAAGACAACATACAATTACTATAATTAAAGGATTATGCTCACATTGTTTGCCAGAATGAGGTACAGTGATATTTAAAGTGCATGAGCCATTCCTTAAAATACTAGAAAAAGAACACTAAAGACCTAAGAACTAGAGCAAAAGAGAGTAGAACAATTTTTCCTGGCACTTACCGATCTGATCTTCAGGAATTAGGCTCTCAATTGGCGGCTCCATTTCGGAGCTCTGTATCAGGTAGCTCTTCATTTGAGTAATAAACTGGCGGAGAGTCTGCAGCAGCTCAAGTCCAGAGGCGTAGCCCTGCCAGGCTTGGGTGCCCGCACCCTCGCCCATGTAGCTCAGGTAGTCCTGCACCAGACAGCCAAAGTATGATCCTTTGTCCCTGGACAGCTCCACAACCCTGCGGATCGCCCTCTTCTCAGGCGTCAGCAGTGAGTGGAAAACTCCGCTCATCTTGCGCAGTTGCCCTCGCAGGGCCTTTTGGAGGACCAAAGCACTGGCACTGGGGCGACGATTTGTGCGATGTCCGGGAGGCACCATAGTCAGGTCCTGGTCTTGATCACTCTCAAGGCTGACGCCATAGTCTTGCTCCTCTTCATCCTCGTCGTCATCATCGTCATCATCTTCCTCCATGCTGCCATAAGGCATGTGGGATGGGGGGAGGGAGAGGGGGAGGTGTGTGTTAAAGTCAGCCTCAGTGGGGGGGCTAGGGTCATGCAGAGGAGGAAGGAAGAACGCTGAGGACTGAGAGAAATCCAAAGAATCTGATGAATCAGTGGAGAGGCTCATGTCGCTCAGCCGCTGGCTACCTCCACTACATTCCTCACCTGCTTCTTCTTCTCCTCGTTGCTTCTCTGCCTGCTTGCTGGTTGTCATCATTGAATGTTCTGGAGGACTGCTGGACACCTGAACAGTGGTTTTGGTAGCATTACACTGAGACAGTTTGGCCCGCATGAGAGCCTTCTCAATAGTCTGCTCCTCCAGTGCCAAGTGGCACTGAGCATCCTCCTGGCTGGATGATGGTGACAACTTGCCCCGACGTGGAGAGGAGGAGAGAGAAGTTAGAGAAAGGGGCAGGGAGGGCCGGGAGATGGATATAGGGGAGCTGATGTTGAATCTCTTGGGAGGGGAGGATGAGGGGCTGATGCTTAGTGAGGAGCCCAGACGAGACAGGAGGCTGCTGCCCCTCTCTCTCTCCTCAACCTTCTCCTTGGGGATGTTGATCCAGGAGATCTTCTCTGGCATGCTGCGCTGTCTGACAGGGGGGGCTGAGCGCCGTGGCACAGAGCGTGGTAGAGGTGGACGAGGGGGTGGGGACCGAGACACAGTTAGCTTCTGACTGCAGTTGGCTTGACTGTTATCTCCTTGTAGCTGTGTGTTTCTGATGAGGCTGTGCAGTTCGCTTTGACCAGACTGGCTTCTGTCACTGTGATTTGAGCTGCAGACCTGAGGACTGCTGCCACAACAGGGCTGAGTATCCTGGCTGGTTTCTTCGTTGTTGCTAATAGGTTCCTCCCTCCGCACCTGCTTTGCTGTGCCAGAGGCGGTGGCACTTGAATCGCCGTCTGGTTGGTGGACCTTTATGAAGAGGGGGTTGATGAAACACAGCGCTCCGTTGGATTGGCAACACTCAAGCTCAGATGGGGTGCGAGTTTGAAGCTGTGGGCGCCCTGGGGGCGCTGCCAAGAAGACTGGTCCCTGAGTAGTAGAAGGTGGTCTGTTGGGAGTTCCTTCCCCTGACAACAAGACCTTCCTCCTACGGCACAACTGAGCGGCCCAGAAGCCTGGATGAGATAATGAGAAAAATACTGTTGATGACAAACAACACACAAGTGTCAAATTTAATATATTTGGTTCTTGTCTGATCACCAGGTGGAAACAGTGCCATGATCCGAATAATATAGTAGCATGTGAATTGAGGCTATCATTATCTTTTAACAAACCTGGACCAAAGATTTGGTAGATGCCTCTCACAAGCTCTCTGACCAAATAATATACTGAACACAAATTCCAGTTATTTTTAGTAGGTCATTCAATAATTGTAAAAGCAATACTTTTGTATCACTGAGAAACACCACCAAGAGAAGGCATGAACAGTACATTCAGTTAATTTGGTTTGGTAAGCACCACAAATCAAATAATTATATTGTAATTACTCAACTAAACTTTAATTACAATCTTAGTATTCTGACCAGATAAAGTGAGTAGTTTTTGACTGTTGGCAAAAATATGTTAATGAGATTAGTCCAGCTCATAAAATCACTGAAATATGTCACAATTATGCTATATATATATATATATATATATATACATACTTCTGGTTAAAGGATGACTGCTCTACCCCCTGAGCCACTGCCGTGTGTGTACACACATAGATAGTAATAGTAGTAGTATACCCCTTTAGCTAATACATTTTCTTGCAAAATATTTAAATTTAAAATATTCCATTACAGCCCTACTATGTCATTTATTGGTCTCATGCTGTTCTCTTGGAAGCTGACAATTTTACTCAAAGCAAATCCTGCAAATCAACAGTGAGCAGCAGCAAAAAACAAGCACAATCTAAAACTGAAAAATGCTTAACAATGACCACTTTCAATTGACCTCTCATCCACTAACAATGATGCAAAGCAAATCCTGCAAATGTTATCTCTCTCAAAAGAACTAGAAATACTATTGCAGACCGGGAGGCTCAAACTCTTCCAAACAAACACGTAAGAGGAAAATAGAACCAAACAACTTTAACACAACCATTTGTTGACCCTTCAGAGTCCAGGCTGTACTAGACAAAGCAAAACAAGAAACACACACACACACACACAAGTGGAAACAATACCACATGAGGAATACCAGTGCCAGACACAGCTCTTCACATAACTACAGCGCAGAAGAGAGGATAACAATACTTACTGTGATCCCAAAGCTGCCTTACACACAGACGAGCTGTTGATCTCACACTCATTCAAACTTTGTACAAATGTGATGGTGCTGCAGAGGACACACTGCTGCATCTACACAAGCTGAAACTCGACTGGCTTCTCTAGCTCACCCACACTAAATCTGTGTTGTGACTCACTCATGTTGATGTGTGTGGGCGGGATATTAGCACAGTGCTCCCGCCTCTCTCCCTCCCATTCAGCTCAAGCTGCATGGTCAGTTGTTCTCTCGCTCAACGGCACAGGGACAAACACTTTTCCTGTTTCCCTGATGTCTCTTGTTAACCCTCTCATCTATTTTGTCTTCTACTTTTCCCTTTGTTACATATTCTGACTGTATTACTTACTAAGTTGACAATACAATGTTTTCAGATAGAGTTCTGATAATTTATAATAGATAATTTCTTGTAACTTCTAATTTTGCAGAATTCATATAAGCATGTTCACACAAGTATGTGCAAAGCAAAGCACAAGTCAACACACGCACTGCTCCAGTCAACACACGCACACGTTTGTACAGCTGTCTGAGTGAGGCCACTCATTGGCATAATGCATTCCCTAGCCCCTTACCCAAACCATCCACACTAAATGCCTAACCCTAACCCTCAACCTAAATCTAATTCTAACCCTAAAACCAAGTCTTAACCCCCAAACAGTCCATTAAAAGGGGGGTCACAAAGTGAGGACCGTCCAAAATGTCCTCACTTGTTGGTTGTAGACTCAAACTGGTCCTCACAAAGATAGCTGTACACTCACTCACTCACACACTCACACACACACACCCTGAGGAATAAAGTTTGATTGATGTATGACCTGGCAATGGCAAGTGCAGCACACTGTTCTAACTAACTGGTTCTTCCAGAGAAATACCCAAAGTGGTTGTCATCATGTCTTAGTAAAGAGAGGCATAGAACAAAGAATATCATTACTGTTGTTATAAATAACATTATTAAATCTATAAATATCTGTATTATTATCACTGTCTGACACAGCTTTAATTTAATGGATGTAACTGAAAAATTAAGCACGGAATTTTACGACACCAACAACAAATGTGTTCAATTTAAATCAGTCATATTTTGCTAATACCTGATTCATTTAAGGTCTTTGTCCATGCAGCCCTGAAATAATGGACTGTCAAGCTTCTCATACTTCAATTTAACAAATGTATAACGAACAGAAAGGCCATGTTCAGACCTGGCATTAACATTCATCCTGAGAGGTCTGATCAAAAGTGGACAGCGTTAAGTACGTAAATTCTCATTCTGAATGTGTCTCCTGTGACCACTTCCCCGCTATATATGTCAATAAACACATGATTTCTGTTCATAAAGACCAAAGAGAATAAAGATCTAAGAATGCTGTTTTAGCAAAACTGTCATCACAGGTGGAGAGCAACAATACAGGTAGTAAGATAAGCCGTTTTCAGAAATGACCTGCAGGTAAAATCCGGAGAATTGGTTTCCGGAGTTTACCCAGAGTCTGTCTTTCACACATGCACAGCGGGAGGTTCTTTGCACAGATGGGTTCACAACAGCAACAAATCCTCTGCATTATTCAGGCGAGAGCTGGAGCAGCCGGGTGCAGCAGGCAGAGGCAGGAATAATGTAGTAACTCCACTGTGGGGATCACGTGATCATGTTTACAGCACCCTGAAACCATTGTCGGCTCTTATCACCACAAACTCTCTTGACATCTTTGTCGATGTCTTAAGACACCACTTTTCAAATTTTTTCAATTTTTTTCTTCTGCTGGGCCTTAGAAGTGTCACCAACCCCCCCACTCGCTCGCGGTGAATCCAGTGGATATCACCTGCTGTGTTCACACATCAAATTCTGAATTCGTGAATTTCTACGGACTTTATACTAGGGGACCAGGTGGAGAGAGTCTGCAGAAACTGCGGAGCCTCTCACTTGGACATTTGCATTCACACATGCACCTCCTCCAGAGAAAATACGGAGTATCTGCAGAGTTCAGTGCATGTCTGAAAGCAGCTATACTGAGACAACGTCAGAGTCAACAGTACTCTTCTCAGCTTTCCTAGCCACACACACACACACACACACACACACACACACACACACACACACACACACACACACACACACACACACACACACACACACACACACACACACACACACACACACACACAGTTATTCATATGTACATCAGAACCGCCTTTTAGATCAATTCTTCACTGCTGCTCAATTACCTTCACAGACACAAAACCTACGGGGCCGATTTACGAGTGAACAAGAGACACTGAGGAATACAAAAGAGAGAATGCATGTGTGTTCAAGACCACATCAAAAGGGAATATCCACAAATCATTGTGTGTCACTTTGAACTCATTATGACGGTGAAAGACACTGGAAGCCAGGCATAGATCTGAGTCACAGAAGCAGGGCCTGAATGGACACAAATCGGTGTGAACACCCACACTATTTCAGCTGACTATTTTTACATCAGCTAAATTAAGTAAAAAAAGATACACTATGACTTAGAGAAAGCAGGTATACAGCAAAATCAAGGCTGTAAGTGGCAGTTTGAGGGTTCAACTCTTTTTGTGCCAACAAAATGAAGGACCTTGGTTGTCCAAAATGAATAAGAGCAATGAAGAAGTTTTAGGATTGAAAAAATGAGAAAAATTGCTTTAAATTAATTTTGTTTAAAGAATTTTTGAGACCAATCATAGTCCATGTTGTAACATTTCATCTTGTCCACTGTACAGTAAATGTACTGAGGAGAAGAATTTACTTTGCTGGGTTTTATGAATCATTTTCTCAAACCAAATTAACAAAAGTCAATACTTTAACTGGAGTTAATAGAAGGCTTATGAAAATAGATTCTAGCCATCTCTCTGAGATTTATAATGATTGGATGAATTGCTAAGAGTTATGGGCACTTTCCTGCTAAGCCCCACCCATGGCGACATTTTGATTCAAAGATTGATTGATTTAAAATTATAGAAAAAAATGTGTCCGCCAAGCCTGTATACAAAATTTGCCATCTGGCTGATTGAGCTCATGATTCTTGGGTGGAATTTGCACATCCTCTCCAGTTATTGGGCCAAGTTTCATGTTTCTAGCTCACTTCAGCAAATGGCAAATTGAGCTGGGGCAAAAGACAAATAATAACAATTAACTGATACAAGCAAAGAAGGGTTCTACTACTTCAGTGACTAATTATGTCTGCTCTTTTAAGAAATAAAAACTTACTGATAACATGTGGCGATAATCTTTGTCTTCTGTACACTAAAAGTGACTGAACACTTTTAAGAACTTCGAATAAAATGGTCATGTTCTGTGTTCATGGCTGTAAAAAGGCCAAGGGCTTTAACAGTCTGGGTGGAGCAGAAACTCCAGAGGTGTCTTGCTAACGCCTAAGTCAATACCCAGCAACACATCACATATCTGGGCCTGGATAAGGCTTTTGTCCCTCAGGGTGAGACACTGAGCCTTGGCATGCTAGTTAATGCTTTGAGCAGGGTTGACTTGGAGCTTACGAGTGTCATGCCAGAGGAAAAATATCCCACAGTTTTTACACACAACAGATGTGGAATGACAGAAAACAGTGCAGAATCTGCATAGGGATGAGCCAATTACACAAATCAGTTTGGCTGCAAAAAGTGATGTTGTCTGTAAATGCAATAAGGAAGGATTTATGATAAACTCACAACATTATACAGTGATACTATGCATCTGCACACATAAGTTCCTACAGTATACTATCATAGGTTTTATCAGATTACATAGTAATCCTCTCCCTGACCTATGATCATGATTTATGATGTACATTGACATACCTGCTGGTAACATTACACATACTATGTTTTGTTGCGATTCATTTCCACATGTAAACTGTAAAATCACGACTGTTTGCTGTCCTGGCTCCTAAATGGTGGAATGAGCTCCCCATTGACATCCGGACAACAGAAAGTTTACACATCTTCCGCCGCAAACTAAAAACACACCTCTTCCGACTATACCTTGAATAACATTTTTAAACTAACAATTTAGTAGCACTTAAATGGCACTTTGTCGTTTTTGCTTTTTTGAAGAAATTGTACTTTCTCTATTCTTGTTGTTCTGGGTTTGTACCCTCATGGTTGAATGCACTTATTGTAAGTCGCTTTGGATAAAAGCGTCAGCTAAATGAAATGTAAAAAAAAACGACTTTCAGTCTATCGTCACTTAACAGACTTCCTCCATGTATGATTGCCCCACAAAGATAAAATATATTAAACCACAAACCTGATCCAAGTTTAGCAACCTCCTCAAGATCTGCAGATGTTCTGGCTGAAGCGATAGCCTCTGGAAGCTTCAGAGTGAAGGGCAACACATCCCTAGGAAAAGAGAAAAAGATAAGAGTGAAAGTTAGAAAAACTGGTAAAGGAAAAAGTGGATGAAAATTGGTGGGACTCAAAACCTATTCCTAGAAGTGTGTGAGTGAGTCACTGAGTTGTAAAAGAGGAGTGAGACTTGGTTATTGGCCGGAGGGTGAAATGTTCCTGCTGCTCCCCTACCTCTGAGTATTTAACAAGACCTTTCAGAGGTTTTACATCGTAGTTTACAAAGGTTGTAAATTCCCCCATGGACACTTGAGTGATCAAAACTAAAACTTATACCTAAAGATTTCTGAAGGATTATAGTCTCATCTCTCTGTGAAAACTGGACACTTTAAATTATTAAATGATTGAGTAATAAACTGCTTTCGCACATACATTGAACTCCAGAGAACATCCAGACATTCTCCAGAGGGCTGTATTGTGAGAACACAAATGTCTTAGTGAGAGCGCCTCTGGACTTTCTGCAGTTTCCCTGGCCTGCTCTCTAGTAAAAACTCAGCAGAAAGTCACTCTCACTCTTACATTGTCTGAAGACGGCGATGTGAAAATACAGCAGGAGATCCTCCGTGATTCACAATGACAGATTGGGTGTGTTAATGACATTTCTAACATCGTGATCTCTGCAGCGGGAATAACTATGTTATGTCCTGCCTCTGCATGGTGCACCACTCCCCTTCTTAACACCAAGGAGATATCTGTGTTGTTGTGAACTTAACAGAGAATCTCCTGATGAGTTGTTCATGTGTAAACTCTGTAGAAAGTCCGGACCCATTTCTGCAGACATTCTCCAAAGAATTGATGTAGCAGTTTTCTTTTCAGTTCCAGAGCATGGTGACGTTATTTATTGACGGGCAGCAAGCTCCACCCTCAAACCTCAAAACTTAGATTTATTTCTGGAGATAGTTATGGGACACACCATTGCCAATTCTACAACAAAATTGGCCTCCCTGCTCCTTTAGTGAAGGGGGATCAGCATTTATTTATCTTTACGTACAAAGCTAATTTAGAAAAGCTCTCCATCTACCTCTCTGACTTGATGTCCTGGAATGTTGTCATTTTACCCAATCACAAACATGGCTTACCCTGCAGGTGCCAAAGATCCGTACAGAGCAAAAATTGCTTTTTCTTACTGTATTCCACACACTTCATAGACTTCAACAGAACTTCAAGCTGACTTCATTAATACAATTGGGGCATTATCTAGATGTGAGGTTAATAATAAATAGTGTGTTAAAGTACATCTGACAGGTAACATGTTACTGTCATCTGGTACTGGTGACACTGCATTAAAGGAATCTTTACTACCTCAATTCAGTCATTAAACTGTATCAAGATCACCCCACACTGTTGAGAAAAGCTAATACAAAACTCACCAAAACACGTGACAACTTGTTATGCACTTGTTGTGCACAAGTCATGTAATTCTATTTGAAGTGTCTGACTATCAATTAATGCATCTCTGCTTCCGTGTTTGGATCAAGGTTTGTGGAATGTTTTTTTCTTTTTATGACACGTCTTTGTTTTTGCAGGTTTGCTGTGTTGAAAGTTTTATGATACAACGTACAATAGTGTTTGAATATAATCATGGCTAGTTTTATCTTGTATCTTTTTATCATATACATAAATGTACTTAATTGCACCTTGTTGTGTATTGCACTTAGTATCCCATTTTTGTGTAAATACAAAAGAAACAGTATGTGGTACAAATCTGTCACAAACAAAAGCAGGCCCCCGTCATATCCCAGGAACAATTAGAAATGTTTAACTTTTTTGTGTTGTTGTTTGGTCCTAAAGAGAACAAAACCCCCTCACCTCTTTCAATCTTTTCAGTTTGTATGCCTCAGATGCTGATAGATAACCGGATTATGGTTGTATACTAAACAGTGTTAAATACACAGGTTAAACATGGATCACATGAGTGGTTTGCATTTCTTTGTGTAATCCTGAGTAAGTGTGAATGATGAAGTCACCTGCTGATGCAGCAGAAAGCCACAAGACGGAAAAGGTCTGCAAAGCTCAGGCCTGATCCCTCCAGAGAGAAAGCTGCAGGAACAAAGAAACAACCAAAAATTATGATAAAATAATTAATCACAAGTGACTATTCACAATGAATTCATCCCTGTTAACATTTAACTTAATCTGATTAACCTTACACCCCTCTAAAATAGGATAAACTCTGTTAGCCTTTATGCAAATAATTACGGACTGTAGACCAGGTCTGAGGAACCTGTGGCGTCCAGGCTATATTCAGACCATTCATAGATCCCAAAAAAACGTAACGTAATCTTCTCATAATTGCAATTACTTTTTCCTCGGATAATTTTTTTTTTACATAAAACTGTCCACTAACATGTCCTTCAGGTTGGTTCCCACTTGATGGGATGCCTGTCAGATCCCGGTCAGGATGAATAAAAATGTAGTTGTTACTTGTCATCGCTAAAACAAACAACAAATTGGCGAATGTCAAGAAAAAAAGTTGATGCACTTTCCAAAAGAAATGGACAAAAAGTAAAAGACATCCCAGTGTGTCTAGTGTAAAGGGATGCAGTTGCAGTGATGAAAAGTCACATCTCAGCACCGGTACAACTGGAAAGAAGCCTCTAAACTGGATAAGTTACAAAGACAAAGCTCTTATGTAAAGTTAATGCTGTGGCGCTGCAATAAAATTGTTCAAACACAGAACACAGCTTTTTGTTTCTGGCCTGCAATGAAACAACAGACAAAACAAACACCACACAATTAGCCATTGTTGTACATGGTATCGCTGCTGAGTTTGAGCTATGGCAAGTGCAACTGGAAAGGGTTAACACCGAGCAAGCTCCTGCACTGCAAAAACAAAAGCCTGCAGTGACATCCGAACACACTGGTGGGATTGTAAAACTCCTTCAGGCATTTGGGGAGAGGAAAAGTAAAACTGTTTAATGCTCAACTTCTATAAAGTGTATATACATCCTAAGGTTTTTCTCATTTTGAGGAGACATACACAGAAGTGTGTATCTGTTCGGCACAACCCACTGCTGTGAGTAGTTCTTTTATTAACTGTCTCTGCTCCACTCAAGACTGACAGCTCCAAACTTAAATGTCACTTACTATTCAATATACACCCATTATCAGCAGTAGCTGCAGTGGGTGGTCCTTCACACGCAGCATATATCTTCACTACGCAAGCATTAGGAAATTCCAGTCTGGTGCTGACGCAGTCAAATGTGAGAACGCAGGTACAACAGAGGACAGTACACATTAGTGATGTTTGGTTTAGGCTTGTGGAAATACCCAGTTTTTCAAGAGACTGAAAATAGAACAGAGCAAAGAAGAAAAGAACAACAAACGGGCTTAAAAGTGATAAAAGCTTTAGTGTATTGAAATCTCAGACGCACTGGATAAGATTTCCATGTGACTCTGCTTCAAAAACACTACAGTACAGACAAGTACAAAAAGTATATTTTGGTATGGAGCCTGTCTAAGAAGCATTTACATACATATATACATATATAGGCCAGGGTGTGCTTTTATTTTGTTGAGCTGCACCAAACCATCAAGACATACACTACCGTTCAAAGGTTTGGGGTCACCCAGACAATTTTGTGTTTTCCATGAAAACTCACACTTTTATTTATCAAATGAGTTGCAAAATGAATAGAAAATATAGTCAAGACATTGACAAGGTTAGAAATAATGATTTTTATTTGAAATATTAATTTTGTTCTTCAAACTTTGCTTTCGTCAAAGAATGCTCCATTTGCAGCAATTACAGCATTGCAGACCTTCTAGCTGTTGAGATCTGGTGACTGCGCTGGCCACTCCATTACAGACAGCATACCAGCTGCCTGCTTCTTCCCTAAATAGTTCTTGCATAATTTGGAGGTGTGCTTTGGGTCATTGTCCTGTTGTAGGAGGAAATTGGCTCCAATCAAGCGCTGTCCACAGGGTATGGCATGGCGTTGCAAAATGGAGTGATAGCCTTCCTTATTTAAAATCCCTTTTACCTTGTACAAATCTCCCACTTTACCAGCACCAAAGCAGCCCCAGCCCATCACATTACCTCCACCATGCTTGACAGATGGCGTCAGGCACTCTTCCAGCATCTTTTCATCTCCTCTCGTCTCACAAATGTTCTTCTGTGTGATCCAAACACCTCAAACTTTGATTCGTCTGTCCATAACACTTTTTCCAATCTTCCTCTGTCCAATGTCTGTGTTCTTTTGCCCATATCAATCTTTTCTTTTATTGGCCAGTCTCAGATATGGCTTTTCTTTGCCACTCTGCCTAGAAGGCCAGCATCCCGAGTCGCCTCTTCACTGTAGACGTTGACACTGGCGTCTTGCGGGTACCATTTAAAGAAGCTGCCAGTTGAGGACCTGTGAGGCGTCTATTTCTCAAACTAGAGACTCTAATATACTTGTCTTCTTGCTGAGTTGTGCACCGGGGCCTCCCACTTCTCTTTCTACTCTGGTTAGAGCCCGTTTGTGCTGTTCTCTGAAAGGGAGCAGTACACACCGTTGTAGGAAATTTTCAGTTTCTTCTCAATTTCTCGCATGGAATAGCCTTCATTTCTAAGAACAAGAATAGACTGGCGAGTTTCACATGAAAGTTCTCTTTTTCTGGCCATTTTGAGAGTATAATCGAACCCACAAATGTGATGCTCCAGATACTCAACTAGCTCAAAGGAAGGCCAGTTTTATAGCTTCTCTCACCAGCAACACAGTTTTCAGCTGTGCTAACATAATTGCACAAGGGTTTTCTAATCATCCATTAGTCTTCTAAGGCGATTAGCAAACACAATGTACCATTAGAACACTGGAGTGATAGTTGCTGGAAATGGGCCTCTATACACCTATGTAGATATTTCATTAAAAACCAGACGTTTCCACCTAGAATAGTCATTTACCACATTAACAATGTATAGAGTGTATTTCTGATTAATTTAATGTTATCTTCATTGAAAAAGCTTTTCTTTGAAAAATAAGGACATTTCTAAGTGACCCCAAACTTTTGAACGGTAGTGTATAGTGCATTCTGAAGGTTTTCTCATCTACACACAATACTCCACAATGACAAAGCAAAAACTGTTTTTTGGAGTGTTTTGTTAATTTATTAAAAATAAAGGCGTGTGTGGAGGAAACCAGGCACTGAGCATCGCCTCATTAACACCATACCTACATGTACAGTCAAACATGGTGGTGGCAGCATCATGCTGTGGGGATGCTTTTCTACAACAGGGACTGGGAGACTTGTCAGGATAGAGGGAAAGATGGATGCAGAAAAATATAGAGCAATCATTGTCATTGTTACAGTTAAGCTTACACATGAACTGAGTGATGTGTCCCACTAACCAGGTCTATCCAAACTTTAATATTTGAATAAAAAATCTAAATAAATGTGCATTTCCAAACACCACTTTTATGTGAATATTAGGGGCTGGGTAATTGAGATATTACTACATCAAATTATTGGAAAAGGAATTCTCATTAGTCCAAATGGCTGCAGTCCACCTCTTCTTCGCCTATGTCTCTCTCTACATCAGCAACCGCTATCCCTTCCCGACCCTCTCTTGCAGCTTGAGCTGCTACGGCAGCACGGGCTGAGGCATTGAAATATTAAAAATGTATGTACCATTCGGCCTTTCGACATTTGATTTGTTAAGTTTCTACATGTTCTGTTTTGCGAATATGTCTGGTTCAGATGGTTCCAGAGCACTTTTTACTCTTCAGTTGATAAAGGTTCGTCTGGATTGACAAAACATACTCATTGTCAGAGTTCAAGAAATAGCATCTGTTTTTCCACTCCCTGTCTCCTCTACTGTAACCTACGACAACTCTTCATCCCACGCATCATCATGTTTTGATTCAGAGTGTGCATGGCGAAGAGGGTCCATCATCAATGTTTTTGTTTGTTTGTTTGTTTGTTTGTTTGTTTGTTTGTTTGTTTGTTTGTTTGTTTGTTTGTTTGTTTGTTTGTTTGTTAGAGAGAGAGAGAGAGAGAGAGAGAGAGAGAGAGAGAGAGAGAGAGAGAGAAAGAAAGAAAGAAAGAAAGAAGAAAGAAAGAAAGAAGAAAGAAAGAGAGAGAGAGAGAGAGAGAGAGAGAGAGAGAGAGAGAGAGAGAGAGAGATATGGAAGAGCTGTATGAATCAATGCACTGTGCACAGTTCTAAGTAGAACTAGCATTTTACCCATTAGAAACAGTAAAGAAAAGTAGAAAATCAATGTGGACTAATTTGCAGTCGATATGAAGTCAGAATGTTTGGTGACACTGTTTGATTGGAGTAAAAGTGGGTTACTTTGAACAAGCTTCTTTTTGCTTGAGTTAGTTAATAGTTATGTTACTGTTGAACTCTTATGGTGAATGTCAGTTTCACTAAATAGCACAAAACCTGAATAGTTGGAGATGGAGAAAATAACAAAAATTGAAGCAGGAGATATACTTTGCATTTTCTCATTGCATTTAAAAAACTTAATTTGTGTATTCTGTATTTTATACTGTATGTGTGCCTCAGTGATTAAGGCCTATATGATAATTACAGGTTTCCGTATTAATGACAATGTCATGAGTACAAGTACTTTGTCCAAAATCTAGCTGCCTGGCCTTTCCAGCTCAGGAACTGAGACAAATATTTTTGTGTGTAATCAAAGGAACCTTTGTGGGGTGGAGACAGACTGCAAATGGATTTCCCCTGATCACTTACTAACTTCATTCCACTGTCTATAGCTCCTGCTTGAAATTTCTGGAGGAGGAAACCTGTTTGGCAGCCTTGTGTATTTCAAAGAACAAAAAACAGCAACATAAAAACAGGCATATGAACAGAGTTCCAAGATGCTCACTGTACTGGCTCTCCTTCACAGGGAAGTCTTTGACAGGAACTGCAGAGTCTTTGTCCATCCGAAGAGATATAACTTTCCTCTGCAGACTGGCTGACTTCCTCACCACAAACATCTGCAGGCCAGGAGAGGACATGAATCAGAACATACAACAAATAAAGTTCCCTCAATAGTGATGAACTGCATTGTTATTTTTGAGATTTGTGAAAGATTTGTAATATGGCAAGGTTAGTTAATAGATACATGTCTTCCAACATGTATTATCTATTATCTTTGATGTATATGATTTGAACAAAAAATGATAGTGGAAGACACACTATGATTGGTTGGTCAAGTTATAGTGAAAACATCAGCTTAAACACTGTGGCACTCACAGTCAGTGCCTCTCATAGTTTAAGCTAATGGCTTTGACTTTTTGTCAAACTAAACACAGATTCAGGATAAACACCATTGTTTTGTTTTTGTGTGAGTGTGTGTGTATTTATGTGTGTGTTTAAGTGGGAGGGTGGAAAAATATTCATAGTAGTGTATCAGTTATTCTATACTTCCACTCTTCTACAAGCCCAAAAGTAAAGGATGAGGTCCCTCGACTCCCTCCATTTAATTGACAATTTCAGTTTCTTACAAGTAAAATATAATGTAAGAGGGTTTACATTAAACTGTATAAGGCCTGTGTATACATTACACTGCCAACTGGTGTGTAATGTACCATGACTTAAAAGTAGCGCTCACTCAAACTACTTGAAAACAATTCTACTGACGAATATTTGCACCAGTAATGATAGATGGAATATTATGACTTTTATCTTTCATTTATGACTTTTATATTTCAAGACCAGTTCATCTATATTTGTGGCCAAGCAGAGACATCCTGACAGCTATGAAAAATTGGCAAGAGATCATGAAATACATATATTGAACATTCGTCCACACACAGTGGACAATGACTGTGGACTATAGTGGCATCCGATCTTGATGGTGGATCATGATCTTGCTGGCTGCTGACCATGGACTATGATTACAACAACACTGCTTGATATATAATATTTCTCCTCAGATACTCAACCATTACTGACAATAATCCATCAATTCATTTAACTTCCATTATGGTACAAACTGTTTATTCTAATCAATGCTGCAAATACCCTTATCCTGCTGATGTTCTCCTTTACACGTGACATCTATTGCACTTCTGTCCGTCCTGGGAGAGGGATCCCTCACATGTGGCTCTCTCTGAGGTTTCTACGGTATTTTTACCCTGTTAAAGTTTTAGTAGTTTTTCCTGACTCTTGTTGAGGGTTAAGGGCAGAGGATGTCACACCTTGTTAAAGCCCTATGAGACAAATTGTGATTTGTGAATATGGGCTATACAAATAAAATTGTATTGATTGATTGATTGAAAAGGAAAAATTGAGTGGCCATTGTTTATCAGCATTCCTAAAAAAAGAGGGTTTATAATATCTCTGGACATGCCCTTTTTTAGGTAATAGGTAACTGCGCACCTTATCACAACAACTCTACCAAACATACATAAATCTCTTTTGAGCTATGGAGAAACATAGTCATCTGGTCTCATTGTCTGTTATACACCTATAAAGTGTTGAAGAGGTAATTGTAGCAGTGATTAAGGAGGATGTGGTTTATGGTGTTGTACTGTATTGCATTTTGTTTCTTTTGTTGTGTTTACTGTTTCTATGTGTGTTTGTTGAACTTTGAAAGCAGAGTGAAAGCATTGAATACAAGAAGCCGCAGTCGCTGCTGTTCCCTCACCCCTGTGGGCTGGTTCTGTAGCATGATGGTGGCATCCTGGTGGCTGAGACACAGCTGTAACCACACAGCATGTGTATGCACCAGTCTGTCCAGAACACTGAGCCGGAGATGGAGGGAGTCGTAGCCCGAATCTCTCACCCGAGCTAGTCCCGGACCAATCCCAGCGCAAGGCGATGCCTGCAGGAAGAGACCTCCCACCTCCTCACCCAGCCTGAAAACAAGGACACACCAGGATTACCTCTGAATTTTGTAACTAAGGCAACTGTTCACAGGATTACAGTATGACAGAAATGTGAAAGGATTTATCTCCATTATTCATTAGTTTACTATTTTGTATCTATTGTAATTATTCTGTATCCTCCCTTTCTGAAGAAAGGGGAAACAGTTCTTTATTAAAGTGAAGCTTGTGATAGACTTGATTATTGGAGCCTACAAAGATTGAACACGTGCTCATAATGACTATTGCCACCAAAATAGAACAGAACATGTTCCTGCACAAACACAAGAATCGACAGTTTCCTGATTTCTACTGCCATTTGCAAAGAAAGGGGAAAGAAACTTGGTAGATGTAGAGCTAAGGGCAACATGGGGCTGTTATTGCTCCAGAGGAAGCTGCAGGTGAACTTCAACAGAGTGAGTTGTGGCTCTGCACTATATAAATTAACTAAAATATCTTCCCGGTTTCCTAATGATATACATTGGCAGTGGTAGAAGTAGGATTAGTAGCAAAATGATTCAAACTTAAACCTTGTGAGTGTCATACTATCTTTAGCACTGGTGCATATATGTGTCAGTAGCGTTCACTAAAAATAAACCTGTTCTAAATTATGCTGCATTATGTGTAATCTAAACACAGGGCTACAATCATACCGTCTATTTTATCGGTAAACAGTTTTAGTTGTCAAATAAAAGGAGGGACCTCAATATTTCCCCTTTGAACTGTAGTAGAGTGGATGTATATAAATACACTAATCTACTACTAATAATAGTTCACACACACACACACACACACACACACACACTGTGAATGAACTGGTTCAACTAACAGTAACAGAAGCAAACTTAAAAAAAAATATTGTGGAGACTTCCAGACAAATAATTCAAAAGCAGATGAAGAAGTGGAATTTTTTCACAGGGTCACAGCGACCAGATTCTTTCACACTTCCTCAACATCTAACAGGTACCTTCTGAATACCACAGAAACAATGCCGCTGTAGAATCTGGTTTGTGGAATCTGGAGGGTGTTTTTCTAAGTTTAAGAGATTGATAGTTAGGTTCAGACAGTCACTACATAACAGATCCTGGCAAACTCATCAATACATCCTGCTGATTCTTGAAATAACTCGGACTGCTATGTGTAAGTATCTACTCATCACACTTCACACAACATTGCACAAAACACAAAAGCAAACACCTGTCAAGAGGCCTATCAAGAGCGCTCTCTGCTGGTTGTCACACACATTAAATCAAACTGCCAACCGGCTGGGACACAGGGTAGTATCTAACATTCAAACAGGGCTGTAGTAGGGGGTAAACACACTTAATGTACCTTTTTATTAACTTGTTATTGTCAGATTTTTTAGTAAAATTCAACACCACTGTTTACTGAGCATTACATGACAGTTCAGACCACAACCTCACCTTGCCCCCGACGATGGCACACGACCCCTGCTCTCTTGTGTTCTTGGTGTACAGCGCTCGCCGCTTGCACACTCAAAGTCCAGTCTCTCTTACAAACTGTTCGAGCTCTTGTGTGTGCTTCCTGTATGAACTTTTCCATGCTGTATGAACGGTTGATCAAAACGAGACACAGACATAACGGTGGACACTTTTCCCTTTTAACAGCCATACACAGATCAGCAGTTCCTACAATGTGAGACGCTGTAACCTTGGGCAACAGAGGGCTGTGTGCGTGTAGTCATGTTGGTTTGTGATGTGATGGTAAAAATGGCTGACTTCTTCATGCTTCTTCACAGAATGTTTGGTGTCTGGGCGTGTACGCCCCTTGGAGTTTTGGAGTATACTGCAGCAATCATTGTGTTAAGCACATAGGCCTGGTGTTTTAAAGCCAGTGTTGTCATTAAAGATTTAGTGCAGAAGTATTTGAATGCAGTTCAGTCAGACAACTCACGTTCAAATGTTTATTGCAGAAGTAGAACAGGTTTAGTGTTTGGCTACTAGGCTCCAACTTAATCACTCCCCCATATGATACACAGGAATGATGGGAGTGATGAACAAATACTTGTAACCCCCCGTCGGAGCCTACAGGTGGATGCTGGGGTGGTGGAGGGGCTGTAGCAACTGGTAGCAATACTGCAGCAGCAGTGCGAGCCAAGGGGATGATGGGAAATTTATCTCTGCTTAAATAGACCACCTGATAAGGTGGGTTTGTATTATAGATGGTTGTGGAGAGTGAGGTATGTCACATGATATATGTCACATGATTGGAGCAGCGAAGCTCGAGTTGGCTGCCTGAACTAGCTCGCAGACGTCGCTCCATATCCACCACTTTTTCAAATATCCAGCAAAGAAACCATGGCTAACAATTAGGGTTAATTTTCTGAAACTTTCCATGGGAAGTTAAGCTCGGGAATTTAGCAAAAGTTAGCCTATAACAGGGAACTTAAATGTAGTTGAAAACAAGACTAGGCAAGCCTAGCTCAGCTGGACCCTGAATGCAGCCAGTTGGGAACATTGTCTGCCAGAAACGTAAACCTATGACTTTCTGTTGTTTTTGAACGTCTTTGTCATTACCTAGCATATTGATTACTTGTTACACTGAAGCCATTTTCATTTTAATACCAAGTTTATTTGTATACAGTAGGCTAACTTTTTACAGCAGTGAGAGTAGGATGTATGTCCACACAAAGGTACACCATCACCTCGATTACTTGCGGCTGTTGGGGGTCCATCAAAAAAGCGCGAGTTGGGCGACTTATCGAAAATAAAAATAATTACCGCAAATTAAAGGCTGAGCAATAAAAACGTCATTCAAACCTCTATTTTAGTAGAGAGAGGTCGCTAGTGAGCAAGATATGGAGTAAGACACAAATTTCAGTGCTCCTGCAGAACCGACAATATTTTCATCAAAAAGCAGCTACTATTACATAAATACCAGCCTCAAAGCTCACGAGGACAACACAAAGAGGCCAAAAGCTGACTTATGCAAGCTACGTCGTTTTGAATGGCAGAAAAGCTTCAAAAATACAAATATAAATCCGGCGGTAGCTCATTGCGGCCTACAAGAACCACGAGACAGAGACCACCAGGTGACCCGGACCAACCCTCCCCCACCCGAAGTGAAAGCTCAGGTATGGCTACTGAAAGAAATAAAGCGGACATCTTATATTCCCTAAAGGGAGAGATTTCCAAAATTATAAGAGAGGAACTTAAAAGTGCGAAGATGTCAATGCCCTCAAGTCCGAAATTGCTAATAACACGACCGCCATCCAAGCAGAAGTTCACCACATGAAAACCGACATAAAAGACATGAAGGGCGGCTTATCAACATGGTCCAACAAGGGGGCGGCACAACAAGCTACGGTAACCAGCCTTCAAAGGCAGGTGACAACTTTAACAGACCGATGCAAGGACATGGAGGGGAGAACGAGACGGTGTAATATCCGAATAGCCGGCATTCAAGAACAACCGGACTCCAGCTCCCCCAAAATAGTTGCCAAAGTTATCAGAGAAGTCCTGCAGATAGACCGGGACATAAAGATCGACTGATCGCACCGCACATTCGCCACCAGGAAACCAGGAGACCGGGAGAAACCACAAGTGATCATCGCTAAATTACATAATAACGGAGATGCTGTAGAGATCCTGAGGAGAGCCCGAGACAGAGCACCGCTGGTGTACAACGGGAACCGGATCGCTATCTTCCCAGACTATACACCCAGTGTCGCCAAAGCCAGAGCCCCGTTCACAGACATACGGAAGGCCCTACGAGGAAGGAAAGGAGTCCGCTACGGTCTACTGTACCCAGCCAGATTCCGGATTTCACACAACAACGAAGACGAGGAGTTTCTGGATCCCAGCAAAGCCTTGGAGTATGTCCAGAAGAAAGTTATCCCATCTACTGAGGCTGCTGTATCCCTACCAGCACTGTTAATCACAGTAAGGACTGCCCAGTGAGTTTTGCACCTTCACATATTGGCACATCATTATTTCCTACTTTATTTTGTATTTAAATATATATTTTTTAATATTACTCAAATCCCACCTGAGAACACAAACCCTTATAGCCTATATTGTGCCTGCTATTTCTATTAATGTATTATTATTTGTATCATTCCACTATACTTGCTCACTGGCAGCTACCCTAAGAGGAGACTATTAGCTCTGCGTGCAACTCAGACACTATTTTACCATGAGGAGCTGTTTGACTTTACAGACCTATGCCAGGTACTGCAGGGGCCTGAATGGCCATTACTCGACACTGTCCTTTTCTGTGTCTACTTTCTTTTCTTTTTCTTCTTTCCTTCTCTATTCCTTATCTTAGCACACCCATAGCCAACATAGTCAATTCAATCTCGACTGTGCACCGTTGCTGCTTGCCCTTAGTGGCTAGGGACTAGGTCCCACCGGACTGTTGTTAATGTTAGTTAACAGCAGTTACAACTGTTCTGATCCCACTGTTCCCCGGGGATCCTATGTTGGATATAAGAACAACAAGGTCATCATCTGTTTTTCTTAAATATCCTTGTTTACCCCATCCCTATTGGTTCCATTATCTAGTCCAACTCCCCACACTCCACATAACAAGATACATGACCCATGTGCTGACTGTTTACTTCCGCTTCCCATCTCTCTGCACAAACTCCCAAAATATGCAAATTGCATATCATACGTAATGGACCCACTAAAAGTTATAAGTTATAATGTCAAAGGTCTCCATAGCTCTGTTAGAGCGAAAGAAAATCCTGCATCAGATGAAACAAGCCAACTGTCACATTGCATTCCTACAGGAAACCCATTTATCTGACGCGGAACATGAAAAGTTGAAAAGGTCCTGGTCAGATAAAGTATATTACTCTTCACACCGGTCAGGGAGAAAAAAGGGAGTATCCATACTTATACACAGACAAATTAATTTCACACGAACACTGGTACATAAAGACACCGAGGGGAGATATATTATAGTTAATGGTTTAATTGACGGCATAGAAGTGTCCCTCATAAATGTATATGCACCTAATGAAGACGAGCCTGGCTTTATCAGGACATTGTTCAATAAGATCTTACATAATCACAATTATGCAGTCCGAAGAAGACTGTTTGTTGATGTTTTTATTGCTGCTATTTTCCATGTACCTTTGTTTACATTAGCACTTTGCCTGTCCTTGGTTTTAAATGGACAAAAACTTGATTTTTCTTTGTTTTTGTATCAATAGTTGCCTAATATGCAGCAAAGTTTATTAAAAGACATTTTTGAATTAAGTATCGATCTTTATTGTCTTTGTTTTCAGTCGTCACATGCCGCGAACAACCTAAAGCTAAATTTAAAAGCTGATGGCTCAATAAGAGCAATTGAGAATTTGTGTGATTCATAATCCGATTAGTCGATTAATCGATTCAATAATCGATAGATTAATCGACTATCAGAATAGTCGTTAGTTGCAGCCCTAACACAGACACAGTACAAACTCACCCAAGGAGTGTATCTGTCTTGTGGTCTCCCTCTGCAGGCTCAGGCTTTTTCCCCATCTCTTTCTTCAGTGTGCCAATTTCCCAGGCAAACGAGTCGATCAGCTGCAAAGAGACAGACAGAATGGCTTAGTAAATACATGGACAGAGATCTGTTTGCACTGTGTTTTTTCATCTTCAAGGAGTTTGCATAGGTCTCTCCACTGTTTTTATTGTGCCGTAAACTGCCTGATGGTTAAACTCATGATTTATTTAAACGGTCAGAACAATGTTCTTCAGAAGGTTTTATCACAACAGTAGCTTCAACTAAAGTTAATTCAGATTAATATTAATTTGAAGCCTTGAAAATGACCTAATTGCCTAAATCATTTTAGAAAAATATAGTCAGGCATAATTGTGAGGACTTATTATTATTACTAATAATTAATAACTTTACCCATGTGAAGTGTAGGGTCAACAAAATTAGTACACACCTAAATTGTATTTTCATTTTGGAAAAATATTAATTGACATAATTATGAAGATAATTAATTGTTGCTAGTAAGTAGGGTCACCAAATTATGCCAAAGCATATTTTTGCCAGTGAGAGTTGTAGTCTGACCAGGATGACACTATCTATGTGTGTATTGATTTGGGTGACTCTACACTGTACAGCTGTAAAGGACACCTAAGTGCACTTTATATGTACAGGAAATGTGTTAGGGAGGACAGATAAATCTGCTCGTTACCTACATATATTATAGTCTGTGCATATCCATCTGTCAGAAGCCTGAAATTATAAGGATAAGGGATTGGATCTCCGTCTGTATTTGTTTATTGTATGCATTATTGTGTATATATTTGTTTCTTTATATCCAAATGTTATAAATGGGGGGAAGTGAGGTCTCGACGGGGGGTTGTTTTGTTTGTGCGGGCTGGTGAGCGACCAGCGACGTTCGGTTTAAGTTGAGTGGTTGTGTTCACTTTCCCGACTTTGTTTGCAGGCACACGTCCAGGTGCTACGTGGGTATGATTGGGTTTATTGAAAATACAGATAATTGAATGCAACGTTCTGGGTTAATTTCGTTATTATATATATATTATTTCATATGTGGTGGGGCCAGATGACAAGGTTATCGGTCCTAGGAAGTATTATTCATTTATTGTAAGATGGTCAGGCGGCGGCGCCCGTACACAGCGTGACAGATCCACCCGTGCTCCTTTAGAATAGCATATGGAATTTTCCCCTTACATCCTAAGCAAGGTGAATTGTTACACAGCTGTAATGCTATAGAATTTTTTCGCAGTATGTGTTTTCGGAGTTGCAGTTTGTAGACGGACCCTGCTCACTGCCTGCTGTGCATATGGTTTCCCCAGATCGGATTTCTGCTCGTTTTGATGAAAATAAAGCTGTAGCTGGTTGTGTACATAAATCGGAAGGAGGCTTCGCTTGTGTTTTAAGGATGTTTTGCTTATTAGTTATTGATACGTAAAGTCAGAATCTGTGAATTGCCGCAGTCAACTACCTCCTGCACTGCCATTTCCACATAGAAACATAGCAAGCTATGGTCTGATAGATAACGCGTGCGTACTTTCTGGTGCGTACCAGAAACGTACATTTTTGCCCAAGTCACCTTTGGGGCTCCATAGTTTCATCGTCAACAGTTCTGATGTATTTATTTTGTGTGATTTTCCTCTTTTTGTTAGAAGCTCTGTTTTAAAACCAGAGTGTAAGACTGGAAAAACAAAAAACATTCAACTGATTTGCTGCTCTTTCTTGGTTCTCACTTCACTGCAAACTCATCTGCCCCTGTTGGGGTCTTGCAGGTTAATGACTGGTTTTCCAATGATCTGATTGGCCATTAGATCTGTTGACAGATTTTTTTATCTATTTTCATGAACTTATGAGAAGTGCAGTGTATGTTACTATGGTGATTTACCCCAGTAAGAAGTGAACTGCTTCATAGGAATGAAAAACCAGAGGTAAACCTGAAACCAGATCCTACTTTGTAGCAGGTCACTGGTATTAATTAAACATCTGGAAGCATTTTGTTTTAATTCTAAATAACCAGAAAGAACAAGAAAGTGGAGCAGCTCTTCATCTTTGGCATCTGCTAACCTGTGATAGCTTTTGTTTCAGAGGAATATTGTTTCATATCCTGGAATTTTAGTGTGATACTGGCGTCATTTGTTTCATTTCCCGTTTATCTGTCGAGTTGGGACATGTTTCTGTTGCATAACATCACATCAGCTGCATCACGAAACAATGTGTCGGCTGTTTTCAAGGAAATCACAAATTTTGATTTTTTGGGGTTTCTTTTTTTCTCAGCTCGTGTGGTGGGTAGGAGATACAGCTATAGGGCTTTACACATGTCTATGCAAGCAAATAAATTAGACTGACCAAAATGTAGCCTGCAGATGAAATCAGCTATTGTAAATTCATAAGTTTAGAGCGTATTTGGTGAGCGGCACAAGTGGCACTTTGTGCCTTGAGTCTATGCTTGTTACTGATTGAATGGACGTTTTTTCTCATTAATTCAGTTTTTTGTTTTTTACTATTATTTCTTTTTAATTTTTGTCTTTTTTGGTGAGATTTTCTTATGATTCCTTTTTTGTTTTTAATCTTAATAACACACTTTTATTCCTACTAAGTATTCTGTCTTTTATTTTACTTACTATTGCAGTGTCCATTCTAAACCTGCGTGTTTGGAATAGGTGTGGCTTTTCCTTTTAAAACTATAAAAGTGACCTTTACCCCCAAACATCAGCTGTCGTAAATGCACCCTTTGTCGTGGTCGTCAGTTAGGTTGAAAATTTGAAACTGCACTTTCTTGGGACATTATTCACACATGCCAAGTGTGAAGCCGATATGACATATGGTTTTTGAGATATGCGAGCATATGTGTCCACATACAGACAGACAGATATTTCTAGAACTATTCCATGGATAAAATGCTGTTTGTGACATCACACATCTTTAACCCACAATGTAAAATTTCCAATTACAAAAAATTCTAAATTTATTGAGATGGTAAAGTGGGAATATTTGATGACAGCTCAGTTTTACAATGCCTGGTGCTCACTTCTCAATTTTCCTTTTGTTAAGCAATCCTGGAGAAATTAAGGTTTACAAGAACAAACAGGCATGAAATAACCATATCCAGAATTTAGCCTCTCACTAGAAAAGCTTGAAGCAGCCCACTCAAATCTCCCGGTGCCGGACATGTCAGCAGCCTTGCCTGAGACCTTTGTGTAAATTGCAATGATTATAGCACTGGTCAGTTCTGTAAGAACAAAAAACAATGATGTATAACACATATTGCAGAAATGTAGTGACAGGTACCTTGAAGAAACTGCCCTTCTCTTGTTTGCAGGGTTGACTGACATTACTGGAAGGCATGATGTCTGTAGAGTCCTCTCTGTCTGCTGAACTGTCTGTGAAGGAAAAAATACATTAGAGTAACAGTTATATAAGTCCAGTTAAGATCACTCTCAAAAGAGATTCATGAGGTCAAACATGGTTTTGAAAAGATGTTATTGCTATCGTTATTTCTGTTTCTCTGACATATTTTTATGCCACCAGGTACGTACTTCCCATTCTCGTGAAGGTGATGTATCTCAAGACCACCTTAAGGAAACCAATGATCAGTTGTTGTCACTTGGACACAAAGATGAACTGATTAGATTTCAGTGGCTAAACATAAAAGGTCACAGTGACCTTCTTGAAACTGGGAAAAAAATATGTAAACAGGAAAAACACTTATGTAGGGAAGCCTATGCAAAAACATCGTGCTGCTGCTCCTCTGCAAAACATATTTTTGAACTGAGAAACTTAATTTTGTGCATTGAACAGATGTTGTAAATATAAATTGATATTAATGTGAATAGTTGTGCATTAAATAGATAAAGTTGCATAACTGCCTTTATGTGTTTATATTTATGCAAAAATAATTAATATGACTGTCCTATGTGGAGATTTTGGAAGATATAAGGGTGGTAGATCTTGTCTTGCACTTAGAATTAAAAAGTGATCTTGGGCTCAAAGAATTTGGTGACCACTGCTCTAGTCCATCCCAAAGAAGGGCTTCTCATAGTTTGTATAATGACCTCTTGTCTTGTAAACACAATAATGGCTGAGGTTCTTCGCAAGCGACCATCACCACCACCTGCCCTCCGCAAGAAAACTGTATGGCAGCAAGCAGAGACAATTTACAAAATCCTTTAAAAAAAGACACACGTAAGAAGAAAAATCCATCATCATCCAATCAGCATCTCAACACTGCCTGAACAGAAACATTGTTTTCAGTTATCTCAGATTGTTCACACTCATCAAACTGTTACTGTACATGCCAACGGTTATACTATAAAGAAGCCAATGCCGTCACATCATCCACAAATAACAGAGATGCAATCCTTATGCCACCAGATCTTGACCATGAAAATCACAAAAATAACAACACAAGAAAACTACTAAAATGTAATAGTAATGATGTATCCTTTGAGTGTGGTTGATCACATTAGCTATAAAATATGGTCAAATAAGGCATCATAAAATACTAGCTCGTTTTGACCCCCACTGATAAAAAACACAACAAAGGCCTATTAGCCAGTCATGGGGCTCAGCACTGATGAGGTGAGAGGGTTCCTCAGCAGCAGCATCTGTTGAAGAATTGTTTGGAAACAAATTCTTTATCCAAGGAAAAAAAATTGTCTTTCCTCTACCATCCTCTAGCATTTAGTAGGTGGGGTGTGTCACTGTGGCTTATGAACCAGCTAATCCTCAAAAACAAGTCATTAGTTTGGACTCCAACCAACAGCTGCAGTGTGCCATGGCCTCAGTGCAGTTTCCCCTTCTGGGATAAGCATACTATTTAAAACCGAGTACTGAACAGTGACAAAGGGTATTCCCTATCAAAATAGGACTCAAGCTGTTGGGCAAGGGAAAATACTGTTTTCAAAAGACTGGATTTGTCTTTCCTGTTTTTTAGTGGTTCTGGCTGTGCACGCAAGACTGGGAGACAGCGAGAGAACAGGACTATTTCCTGGAAAGTAAGAGGTCACAGAGTGACAGCAGGCAGGAGACATGGCTGTTCTTAAGCTCTTGTCTATCTCTCTCCCCCTTTCCTCCTCAGACCTCTAGAGGGGTTCTGTTGGGCCAATCCCTCCTATCAAAACAAAACAGCAGGGGGGCTTCTGGGGGTGTTTTGGTTGGAAAAATACATGTGTCTTTTCTTTCACAGTCCAGGGTTGGTAAACAGGAAGGTCCCTGTGGTTGTCAGTCACGGAAAAATGAATTGCCGGTTTCCTAGCAACACTCCACACAGCCCTGGACTTTCAACAGTCTGCATATTTTATATTAAGTGATCTACAGATATGAGTGGAATCTTTTGCAAAATTACAAACGTTTTTTTGCCACAGTTAGCTTTTTAATTTACTGTTTCAACAAGCTGACTGACATTTCTTTACTTTAAAGGGCCATATTTTACACCTTTCTGGGATTTAATTTGAGGTATTGGTTCCCCTAAGATGATATATCAGTGGTTTAAAGTCGAACAAACTGCTGCAATGTGTATTTCCATGTCTCCTCTTCTGCCTCTCTCTGGAGCTGCAGACAGAACAGGCTGTTTTTGCCTGCCTCTTGAGCCCCTCCTCTGATTGGCTGACTGCACTTTGAGTGACACGCAACCAGGCCTATCACCGGTCTCATTCTGGCGCATTCACTCTGGCTGTAAACAGAGCTGAATGACACGTCGCATGTTTGCAGCTATAGAAGATCAGCCACATATTTACAGTCGGTTACAACAGGATGTTTCTGAACTTGAAGTTACACTGTCCTCATGTTTGTTCAAGTTTTAGCAGGACAGTCGGCCAATGTAGGAGTAACGTCCCAAGTTACAGTACAGAGTTTCACAGCGGAGTTTCAATACGGAGTAACGTCTAGGTTACTCCGTAGTGAGCACACCAACACGGCACATCATAAGAAATAAAGCGTCACCGCTGGTCTCAAACAGTAACGTTCTTAGGAGGAATGTGCACGGACACATTCTCTTCCTTGCATCCCTCCACGCTGCAGTGTTTCTACAGTGTTGTTTGTTGTTATTAGCCTGTGGTAGCTAACAAGCTGCTAGCTCAGCAACAAGTCTGCTTGGTGTCGCGTTCGGTGTGGAGGGGTGGTGGGGCGGTGGGTTCGGAGCCTAGACTGGTAGCGGCTGGGTGGGGCTGAGAGACGAGTGCGATCCCGTATGACTCATACAGGGGAGGAAGTATGAAACGAGACGTTTCGATAACATATTTCTTCGAATGGACTGAGTGAAAAAGTCTGCGGAGTGACTGTTTTCATACTTTGAGGGTCCCTACTGACCCCCTTCAAGTAATTACGGATAGTAAAAGCCCAGAAAATGTATTTTACACAATATGGACCCTTTAAGAAGCCTGGCAGACTCTTTGGATTTTCACTGTACTCACTTTTGGGTGGAATCTTTCCTCTTCCTTTTCTTCTCTGTTGATACAGTAACTCCACGCCTAGTGAGCAATTATTTAAGAATGATGATTAAATTATCAAATGAAAATATTTGAAAGGCAATGCATACCCAGCACTTAAAAGATTGTAAAAATGTTGCAGGTACAGCCATTCGACCTCGGCAGCCCGACCAAGCTTAGGGTCTCGCGCTGCCCCCCCGGAGGCACACACGCCACCGGGCCCGTGCATCTCCCGTCATTCTGACGTGCCTGCTGCTGTAACAACTGAATCTCCCCGGTGTGGGGATTAATAAAGTTTTATCGTATCTTATCTTAAATCAGCGCCACTGCACTGAGGCGCATTTCTCCGCCGGTCAACAAGTGACTCTGCTCGTCTGATGTTTTCCAATCACTCAAGCTTAGAACTGATCTTTATAAAAATCTGCTGAATTCATATTTATGTTCCTGGATAAACGGGGCGTCACTTCTTCTTCAACAATGGAGTTAAAACACTTGCTGTGTCATAATCTGTGGGAAGAACTTCTGCCTGCAGTAGTGTGTGTGTGTGTGCGCGCGTGTGCTCTGTCCCTCTTCACACACAAACTGATAATCACCATCTAGTCCTATATTCTAAAATAGTTAATAATCAATGATGTCGGATCATGTCTCTCGATCGTTCCCGTCACTTTAACCCTGATGTCCCGACTATGCGTCACGTTATGTCTCGTGTTGTGTAGCAGGTTTAAACGTTTGTCTCATAAACTCTAGAGCGAATCAAACAAATACAAAGTTAACGTCAGTCCTGTACGTGTCCTAATAACTTGTGATCAGTGATGGTGTTTGTTGTTAAAGTGTAAAGTGAGCGCAGGTCGGAGAACAAGTGAGGAGGAAACAGACTCCGACAGAGACTCTGACACAGGACGACCGGACCTTTAATGAGTCTGTCCTGAAGCAGCGGTGGTTATAATTATTCAGCAGTGGAAACCCGCTGAAACTATGAACGTAGCTGAGAACATGACTATGATCAGTCACTGCATCAATGCAGAGTCGTACTCCTCTCTGCTTGAGCCCAAACATTAGCACATGTGCTGCTGCTCCTACACTCTGTGCTGTGGGAGTCAACCTAACCTGTGGCTGTAAGGTTATTCCAGCCACATGATTGGTTCAGCGCAGCGCTATTCTCATTATCTTTTGCTGTTCATGTTGTCTGTCAAAACATGGATGGGATGAGTTATATCGACGCTGTATCGGCGTGTCTTAATTTCTATCAAGGGAAAGTTATATCGCGATAATTATCGCTATTGTTTTATCGCCCAGCCCTATCTGGTAACGGGCAAGTTCAAGGGTTAATAAAAACTTTCTTGGTCATTTCAAAACTCAGTAATAGTGCAGCAGCTGGCCAAATGGGTATATTTGGCATGTTTGAAACACAGACTCTAATCACCCAGTGGACACTGCGGTTTCAGGTATATCCCTCTTACTGTCAGTGTAGTACAGCCAATTTCACAATGTGTGCCACCCTTCGTAGACTTGACCCAACAAACACCATCACTGCTTGTGCCATGTTGCATGCATTGTCACGCTGCATTATGTTCTTGCTCTCTTTTGCTGTTTTCCATTTCCCAAACATGCACTCAAAAAGTGATGCAATTGGAGCTGCTGTGCGAGAAGCAGAGCACTCTGAAGGTAAACGAAGAATGCCACTGTTCTTCTGCCTTCCAGGTGAAAACTATGGAAAGTAAATTTTTCATATGATTTACGTTCTTATGATTTATGCTGTTATGAGGTACAATGCCATTTTTAACTGTTTTTTTTTGTTAATGAGTCTTTTCTTCTATTTGATCAGTGAAGAGTAAAGCCAGACTAAGAATATGTGCAATTGTTTGGCTGTAGATCCGGGTTGTTGTTAAGTATATATTGTTCCATATTCAGAGGATAAAGATTAATTTGCCTGAATCTCACATTTTTTCCACTACTTTTATGGAAATTGGCTGTGTGCTCCAAAGCATTTTTAATCACCTCCAATCTTTTTCACACTTGTTGTGCTGTATTACCTACATTCACCTGTGCCTACAGTTCCCTACCAGGAATACAATCAGGTAACACCCTTCTTCTAAATCGAATCATGCCTCGTTGTGGTACAGGGTAAGGTCACTCATGTAATTAACCAAAGTAAAACGTGGAATGGCTCCACATAGTATAAAACCAGTCATATATTTACTGCAAAATATATGCAAGGATTCTTTAAATATTTTTGAAGACATGTTGACCTGTTTTTAATGGATTTTCAGAAAAGAAAGTATGTTTATTTTGGTCAACATATGGAATAGATGTGCTGTGTGTTATTTCAGCCCCATGTTTTACACCAATATTTTAAAGGAGAGAGCATTGTATAAACCATAGAAATATTACCCCAGTGACATCTAATTACCTTTTAAATGGAAAGCATAGCTAGGCTATATGGCCCAGAATTTATATCACAGTATAACATGAAGCACGGTCAGTAACGACATATATCACAGTATATTTGTTTTTCTTAAAATGTCAATATAAATGCTTCCAAAGGGTATGCATGGAAACTGCAAGACCACCATTCCTTTACTCTTAACTTTATTACTTGTATTTCCAGAGCATTTATTGTGCAAAACTGCAATAATAATAACAGAAAAAAACTGTAACTTCCAGATTTGAAAAGCACATTTTAATTAAATACCATTAAGTCAAGCTGCAAAAAGTAAAAATAAAAACTTACTTCAAGTGCAGCTGGAAAGAAGCAAAAACAGCAATAACTGCAATATACTGAACTAGACATCTTTCCTCTCCCCTCTTTTCCACCCACACAGAGTCCAGCTCCAGAGATTTATCTCTACTAAAAGGTTTTTTTTTTCTCCACAGGCACCAAGTGCTTGCTCTTTGTGGGAACCTTTGCATTTCTCTATAATTTTGTAAGTTCACCACCTTATTACCTAAATTGCCTTGAGATAATGTATGTTGTGTTTTGATGCTGTAAAAATAAAGTTGAAGTAAATTGGAAAAACCCAAACTTAAGTGATTGACTAAATTTACAATTGAAATATTCTTAATGAACTGTGGCATTCTCAAATCATAAATACAACCGTTCTATTTAAGTGATAAAAAATATAACTGCATCCCAACAGATTAAGATTTTGACCTACTCTTGTTTTAGCGAAGACCATGGTTATCCACCAATCATCATCTAACAGCAGATACTTATGTCTTCACAGTTCCTAGATCTCAACCAAACTAAACACCTATGAGATTTTGGACCAATGTAATAGACAGCCCTTTCCATTACCAACATCTAAACAGTAAATAAGGGAATAACTTTAAGAGGACCAGTGTTCCTTCCAGAGATGGGTAGGACAAATACCAAGGCACAATGAAGCTGTTCTGGCAGCTTGTTGTGGCTCAACGCTTTACTATGACCCTTACTCATAACTGTGGCACTCCACTTGAGCAAATACAATGAGCTTGACATTCAAAAGAGAGTGGTCACATGACAAACCAGGCTACCAAGCCAATGTGCTCATCTTGCATACCTGACCTGTGATTTTGGTTTGCGATAGACAATAGTACTAGTCTGTTGTTGCTCCAGACGCTGAGCACTAAGTACATTAGCAGATTTCTGAGGAGATTGGAAAACCAGGGTCTTGGCCGGTACAAAGAAATATTTCTGGCTTTTTTTTCATGCTTCTCCCACACACATACACAAAAAATATATACACAAGTGATAATGGGTAAGGATACAGTCTGATAACCTGGCAGTAACTTTTAAAACACCAGTCCAATTACCATGCAACCAATAGATGACACACATATCTGTGAGAGGGGAAACATTCAGGGACAAAAGGAAACACAGTCTTGAAAGAACCACATAACCTATGCTCCAGGCTATGAGACTTTGGGTGGTTGAATCAAATTGTTTTCTTGACATGATGACTTGGAGCATATTGCTTTGGTTATTGGAGGTAACCCCTGAATTCTGAACAATAATGTTATGGCATTTGCTGAATCTAGTGTTTTCTCTCTTATCAGGCTCATTTGATCCCTGTCAACAGCTCCTTTATAGTTCTGGCTGTAATAAAAGTTTTTCTACATAAATCACCACTCAACATGGAAGCTGGAAAACTTGTGTTTGAAGACCGTCAACCATGCAAGTGGAAACAAAACATACATTTTCCAGGGAACAAAGTCCACGAATACATCTATTTAATAAAGCTTGAGTTTTGAACTGAATTGTACATAAACTGACAACTTATCTGCTATTGATCACTTACTGTAACTAAAGTAAATGTTCCTTCGCTTTGTTTCACCCATTAATATGAACTGTACGTTCGCATATTTCCATAAGTCATGTGCTATACTGTACTGTATACTTATATGACAGCGTATTGTCTATTACTGTCTATTATCGTCGATGTCCTCTCCCATTCAAGGAAAGGGAATTGTGTCAGTTCTGGTCAAACGCTGACTTCGCGCAACAGGTGGCAATAACGTGTAGAACACGTCCCGCAGGATTCCTCACACAGCCCTGCTTTATTACACTGATTTATCACTGAGCACACTAACAGAGACTTCCTCAGCAGACAGAGACACACGTGACGTTAGACAGACGCAGCTGAGAAGACAAACATGTCAACACAAAGGACGGCTAACTTTGACGATACTTACTTATGGAGTGTGTGTTGCTCCAGTTTGGCAGAGGGAAACTCCACAGCTCCGACAAGATGCTGTAAAGGTGACTACCATAGTGGCTCCATGTCGAGGTTGTTACCTGCTGTTATGGTTAAGACACATTTCTCATAGTGTGAGGCGAGGAAAGTAAGAGCACAGTCTATTTTCTGCCCCGGCTCGCTCCATGGTCTTCAGCTCTGCTGCTTTGTTCTCCTCTGTGTAAAGCACACCGCAATAGGAGATGACATCCGTTTGTGTTTTTCACAATAAAATAAACATAAAGGATTTCTATAACATCCAAATACAAAAGTGGTGTTGATTCACCATACATTTCCCAACATAACAACGCATTTACTATAATTATGAGCGCAAAATTAAAATGGATATGATATCAATATAATTAGTATTGATAATGTTGGTGGGGGATACATCTATAATCTTTATATAAATGCAGAGGCGCAGTACTTGTTTAGTTTTTCTGACTAACTTGATGCTCATGCTGCCTGCTTCAACCAGGAACAAAACAAACTCTGAATTCTCTTTCAGATCACGTGTGCCGACTGAGAAGATGTTAGAGGTCCTGCTGCTTTTAGTTCACAGCTCAGAGCAACAACATATTCAGAGATGACACAAGAGGGGCTAAAGCCACTGAGATGACAAGGAACAAGGTACATTTAACGACATGAATCTAATTATAGTCAAAATATTACATACAAATAACATTTTGCATCACTACGATGGAAATAGAAGGAATGTAGTTGTGATTTGATGATGCCACAGTTGATTAAGAACATTTAAATTGTAAATTGTGCTATGCACTTAAATATAAGGTCTGTCAAAAGTAAGGTCAAGGAAAGATGTGAAGGAGAAGACATAAGGAGTTAGGAAAGGAGAAGCACTGTGCGGAGAAAATCCAACTCCACCTACACTCAGCATTTTCTTTCAAGAAAACTTTATTTATACCAGAAGATACGCACAAAATATACAGTACTCTGTACTTTGAGCTGACAGTTATAATAACGTCCATTGTCCATTCTGGGCTACTGTAGAAACATGGCAGTGCAACTGGAAGCCTCTGTAGAAGAGGATCCCTATGTGAATATAAAGGGCTCATTCTTGGGTAATGAAAACATAACACTTCAGGTGATTACTAGCTATTAAAAACTTTATTATGATATGATTATTTACATTTCTGCCAATAGACCCCTAAATCTAAAACTTACACACTGGACCTATAAAGTGCCTTGAGATTCGTAATTCGGCACTATATAATTAAAATTGAATTGAAATTGTCAGTTGCTGTTAGGGTTTCTCTGGATTTTCTCCTGCTAGCCCCCTGACAAAAACTCAGGAGAACGTCCAAGAGAGCCCATGTGAGAATATAGCAGGAGATTATCCAGAAGAGTCACAACAAAGTGGGTGTATTGACGATGTTTCTAGACGTAATGGACGCAAAACTGAAGACGTCAACTTGGAAAGAAAACGAGATTCAAAAGCTGTTGGTGATGTTGGCCGACATAGGCGTTGAAATGCTGTTAACAAAAACTTGATTTTTGCAGCATAATTTATGTCATGTCCTGCTTCCTGAATACTCTTCCCACACTCCACCCCACTCCAGAAAAGATTTCCTCATTCAGTTAATTTAAAAAGAATAGTACAAAAATGTTTACTATTAAGACTTTGCGAAAGACAAACAACAGAAATGTACAGTGTGCAATCTTTGTGAAAAAAATTAAGATAATATTCTTATGATAACTTCTTTTCTTGCACAATGTGGATTATTTTCACATGTGAATATTATGTCTTGGAATGAAAACCCTTGTTTTATGTATCTTGGGGAAATTAATAAATGAGATAACTGATCACTGTGTGCAGGTTTCTTCATAACCTGGAAACTCCACAGGAGGTTTGTAATGGAGCCGGCCGCTCCCTCCCTGTCTGAATGGGGCAAGCCGCAGCCATCTCTTCCTCTCTTCCACAATGGCGTACTGGCGATGTGTGGCCTCCTTACCCACTGGTGTCGTTTTAAAGCACTTGCTAGTTCTTACATGGGCCTAGGCTGCTGCACTGAATGAACTGCAGCATGAACAGGAGTGACACAATATCACTCAGTGACTGAAAATGAAATGTAGATGAAGCTGAGCTGGCAACTCTGTGCCATTTAAAAAGCCCTGTTTGGAAATACTTTAGGGTTGGGTCAGTTTTTGTAGAACCTTGAGGTAAATTTGTATGCAAGCTATCTTAAGTTATAGGCTTACTTTTCAGCAGTGGTTATATAAGTCTGAAAACAATGAAAAGATAACAAAGAAAAAGAAACAAAGATAATAGAAAATAAAATAAACTGAAAAGACTTTTGTGTGATATTTGCCTGAGAGATGCTGTACATTAGTAAGACATGCTTACGGGTGAGGTGAACATGAGATTAGTAAATACTGAAGCCACACTGTTCAAGACAATTTTGTTTATATTAGAGATAATAATAATAATTATGTTTACTTTACATGGACATGTAAAATAAAGTTCACCCTTCAATTTTTTTTTTCAGGACAAACTGAATGGTGGTGTTGAAACAGCTGGTTGACAAAAAGTCTACCTGTGGATGAAGCGCTGTGGGACTGCAGGAGAGTGGCAGCTACACGTCGAGACTAACATCCCTTTTCCAAATTTCCTGTTCAAGATCCCTTTTTCAATTTAAAAATGTATCAGTTAGTCATTTAAATAAACACCAAAATAGATTTTTATTATTTTAATAAAGCAGGACTGAACTATTTATATAATATGATAATGTAAGGAATATATGTGGAGAAAAACTTAATTTGGGGTGATGTGAGCTGGATTCACAAGGGGAAATGGCTTTTGATTCATTCAGTTGTTGTTGTCACTTAAAACTACCCCAACAAGTAGCACTTACTGCTTTCAGAAGGCAAGTCTGTGCTTGTATTAGGGTAAAATTGTTGACAAATTGATTGACTTAGCTAATAATAAAAAATATACAGTCTGGCAGTGACCAGGTTTTCTGAAAACTTACAACCAGGGACACAGACAAAGAAAAACAATTGTCAAGAAAGGAACCATAAGTGAGTATTTTAGATGATTTAATTTAAGCTTCATGTAGCTTCAAGTTATGGCGTCTGTCGAGTAAAACTACCATAACAATTTGCTGAAATAATATAGTAGTCAGTGTTGGAGCTTGGCCACTGGCAAAATCCTTTTTAACAAAAACTCTACCTTAGTTAAGACTTGCCTCATGGTCCAGATGGTCCTTTGCAGCATCTTCTGTGTTGTGTTCCAGCAGCAGTGGATTGTCTTCTACAACGTTGCCCATCTTAAACTTGAATGTAGCCACACCCACCCTGCCCCACCCTCTTTTAGTAAGAAGTTTCAATGGTCCTGGTAAAGGTTCGTTAAGGAAAGGATCACACCTTCATGAGACGACTATCATGTATGCAGGGTTGTTGATGATAGGCCAATTGGAATCCAACTACTGTTGTGAATGCATCTCATTGCCAGATAGTAGCCTGCAGTTGCAGCTAAAGACGTTTCTAAAGTAATACCAACTAGCATTGCATTCTTACTCCAAAATTGAGGCAGTGGGTGTAATTGTATGCCTAACAGAGCAATGAACCTAAACCACTATTTATGTTGTACTTCAGTAAAATATCACATCCCAACTATAAAGAGCTATCCTCTAGTATGCAAATGAAGCTGAGAGGCTGTGTTTGTGAATTAAGCTGAAAAGCATCTCTTACTTGCTGAAAATGCCCCGTGATTGTACAAATGGATTCCAGATTGTTTATTCAGCTCTATTGGGATCTTTCCATCGCATACTTATCCCAACCAAGACAACCCCAAAGAGAAGCACTTATGAAGAAGAGAATCATCAGTGGCTCCATTTGAGGTGATCTGAGTTGGATTCACGAGGGGAATTGGCTCTTGATGCGTTCAGTTGTTGTCACTTAAAACTGCCCCAACAAGTAGCACTTACTGCATTCAACAAACAAGTTAATGCTCAAGTTAGGGTAATAGGTAGGACCAACTCTCAAACTAGGAATTCTTCAGCAATTAATGATATAACATGTCTGTCTTCATGAACTGTGTGAAGGAAAAAGAATTGCAAAATCAGCAACACTACCCCAACAAATAGCACTTACTGCTTTCAGAAGGCAAGTCTTTGCTTGTGTTAGGGTAAAGCTGGTGACCACCTAGTTGTGTAACCAAATGGGGGATAGGAATGCTTGTCCCCATGAACACATAAAATGTCTGTTTGTCTACTGTAATCCACAGTTCAGACAGGTACCAGACTGCGCTTAACTAGAGAGATGAAGCTACCTGTATCCAACAGAGCAGTGACCTGCTGCCCATTGACAGTCACAGTTTTATAACGTTGAACTCCAGCTTCTTTATCTCCCGTGGGGTCAAGCTCAGGCTGGGGTGCATAGCAAGCGCCTGTGACCTTAGCTTTGCGTATTTGACACACAGAAGCTTTTTGGGCTGGCTGCTAGCAATAGAAACATACAAAGTCCTTACAAGATGGTAATTGGTTTGCTGTAGTGCTGGTGTTACCTCGAAACTCCTGGTCAGTCTCTCTTCTTGTAAACCTGGGATGAGGCGGCTGGACTAGTAGATGGGGTGCTGCACTTGTGGGGCGTGTGGCGGGTCCTCCTCTCCGGGCATTGATGTACTGAAGAGCCAGTTTGGCAGCTGCAAGTCCCTCCACTGGCTCATGCTCCTTCACCCAGGTCCTCACCTCAAAAGGGAGTACATGGAGTAGCTGCTCCAGGATGATGGCTTCCCCCATCTGCTCCTTGGTGTGCTGCTCGGGTGGAATCCAGCGTCGATAGAGACCCTTCAGGCGGTGGTAGGTCTCTGTTGGGTTCTCAGAAATTCTCAGAAATTGACCTGAACTGCTGCCGGTAAGTCTCTGGTGAGATGTCAAACTTCATCAGCAGTGCTGCTTTGAGGTCAGTATAGCAGTGGGCTTTCTCCTCATCCATCGCAGTAAAAAAAAATAAAAGGTTACAATGAAGTCTTTACATGTCACAAAATAAATCCTCTTTAACCCTCGTGTTGTTCCTGGGTCGGATTGACCCAGAGTGTGTGTGTGTGTGTGTGTTTGTGCCACGATGCCCCTAAAACTCTTCCACACGTACTCCAGACTGCTGCGCTTCGCCGACCGCGAGACGAGACGCACGAGACGAGCCACGGACAAATTGGCGGCCATGCGAGAGGTCTGGGACGCGTGGGTGTCGCGGCTACCGCACCTCTACAACCCGAGGCCCGAAGTGACCGTGGACGAGCAACTGGTTCCGTTCAGAGGTTAGTCTTTTTAAAAAAAATATTATTATTATGTTATGGTATGTTAGTTATGTTATGTTATGTTATGTTATGTTATGTTATGTTATGTTATGTAGATAGCGGCTGCTAGTCCTCGTCCTCATCTCATCTCCTCTCATCTCTTCTCCTCCTGTTTTTCTCCCTAGACCGGTGTCTGTTCCGTCAGTACATGCCCAGCAAGCCGGCGAAATACGGGATCAAGTCGTGGGTGGCCTGCGATGCGAAATCAAGCTACGCTTGGAAGATGCAAGTGTACACCGGAAAGCCGAGCGGCGGACGCCCAGAACGGAACCAGGGGTTGCGGGTAGTGCTCGATGTAACGGAGGGACTGCACGGTCGTAACGTCACGTGCGACAATTACTTCACCTCCTACGAACTCGCGTGGCAGCTCCTGGAGAGGAAGCTCACCGTGGTCGGCACGGTTCGGAAGAACAAGCCCGAGCTCCCGACCCGGCTGCTCGCGGTCAAGGGAAGAGAGGTGAAAAACAGGAATGTGGTGCTCCTGAGCACACGGCACCCCGAGGCCGACATCAGCGACCGCGAGGACAGGAAACTGGTCATCGTCCTGGACTACAACCGCAACAAAGGTGGCGTGGACAACCTAGACAAGGTGATCGGAACGTACAGCCGCAGGAGGATGACCACGCGCTGGCCCCTGGTCGTCTTTCACAACATTCTCGACGTCTCTTCCTACAACGCCTTCGTGATATGGAGAGAGATCAACCCAGACTGGATGCCGGGCAAGCTGAATAAGCGGAGGGTGTTCCTAGAGCAGCTGGGAAAGGCTCTCGTGACTCCGTTCATCGCACGAAGGGAGTGCATCCCCCGCACGGACACGTCCGCCGCGGTTGTGAAGGCTGTAAAAGCCGCCGCCGCCGCCGCACAGAGAGCTCTTGACTACGACGCTCGACCCGAGTGTCCGGCCTCCTCCATAGCCCTAGCAGCAGCCCCGCTCGGGGCAAGTAAGAGGAAGAGGTGTCAGATATGCCCCAGGAAAAAGGACTGTAAAACTCACACCGTGTGCCGTGGGTGTTACAAATACATCTGCAAGGGCTGCTCACTTGTCTATTGCCCTATGTGTGCGTCCTAATATGGGGTGGGCTATGTGAGGGGGCCAACAGCCGGGGGAAGCAGGGACAACACAAGGGTTAAACAAATCAAATGACTTTTGTAAAACTGTTGAAGACCTCTGATTTAAACAAACAGGAAGTTATGCCCCTGTTTAAACCCTCGCACTATACACTGACGGCGAGATGAACGAGCCGTGTCCCTAAACCGCTGGTGTGTGTGTGTGTGTGTGTGTGTGTGTGTGTGTGTGTAACCAAAATGCAGAGCTGACGAGTGTGCACCCTCGGTCGCCCCACAGCTAAACAGAGTAGGTGATGGTTAAATAGCGATCAACTAGGAACTGCAACAGGAAGCGTGAAAATGTTTGTCGGCGTGTGTACGTGTGAGTGTGTGTGAAGAAATGCACAGACCAATTGTATGCGAGTTAAGCCATCCCACGTGATACTACTCAGCCAATCAAGTCTGTGCATTCCAGGGGGTAAACATTGCGACTCTACAGTGCAGACAGATGAGAGAGTTAGAGGCAAGTTACACATGAGAAGACGGTAGAAAGAAAAGAAAGATAGAGATACAGGTAGAGAAAACAAAGGGAGACATACAGAGGAGTGAGACGGAGAAAGGGAGAGAAACAGAGGAGTGAGATGTTTATTTGAACATGCACAATTTTCACATTTTATTTATTTTCTCTTATTTTGAAATGCAGCCCTACTTTTATTTAGTTAATGAGAGAACATTATACATATCTGTATGAGAGTTGTGTGAGGGAGAAGTTAACGCTAAGTTGCATGTTCTGGAATGAACATAGATGTGCTGTTTCTGTAATTTTACTCAAGCCAGAAAATAAGTCACCCTCTCAGTTCCTTCACAGATGTTCAGAGGATGCTTTCCTTTTTTGACATTCCTGGTTCACACTCACATGTCTTGCTGTCAAAACACAAAAATTATAAATGGCAAGATTTGGGACCGTGGATAAAAAAATGTGTCAATGCTGACATTTGGGAAAAGACATCAGATCCTGTGGTTCAGTATAATCCATTTTTGAAAGTGTTTAGAAAATGATTTACATCTGTTGTTCACAGATTCAGGACTGTTCAACTGGTACCAGACACACTTATAGATGCCCAATATGCACATGCATATTTACATTATACAAACAACATTTCAAGGGCTCAAGGTAATCATGATGTGGGTTTAATTTAAAACATGGAACCTGTGGTTATCACACCAAAATCTGAGACAATATCCACTGAAACAGAAAGCCATCGATGGTATTACACCAGTTTTCAACTCTCTATTGAGGGCAGGTGTAAGTGTTCCTTGCAAGGATTCACTAGTGCACACTCCGATTTTTCCGGTCAAGAATATTTTTGATAAATCACAACCTGACGATTGGCGAATCATCCAAGATTTGTAAGTTGTCAACGCCGCAGTACAACAACGCGCTTTGTCTGTTCCAAATCCTTAAACAATCCTAAACAAGCAAGTTCTGCAGGATAGTAGATGGTTCTCTGTTGTTGATCTGGCAAATGCATTTTTCAGCATTCAAATTGATAAAGACAGCCAATACTGGTTTGCGTTTGAGTCTAACAGAGAAAGTTATACCTTCACATGCCTATGTCAGTGCTATTTACAACCAGGCACTAAAAGAAAGCTTAAGATCATTAGAGATAACACCAGGAAGTGCACTTTTATAATATGTTGACGATTTAATGATTTGTGCTCCAACAGAAGAATATTGTGAAAAGGATTCTGTAGCTCTCCTAAAACATCTAGCTGCAGAAGGTCATAAGGCAAGCCTGAAAAACTGCAGTTTGTAAAAGAACAAGTTTAATTTTTAGGGCATGTGATCACAGCAGAGGGCAAATCCCTCCCCCCTAAGAGAGTAACAGCAATTTTAAATATTCCTAAACCTGTTACAAAGAAACAAGTGATGTCATTCCTGGGAATGTGCTCTTATTGCAGATCATTTATTCCTAACTATGCTGTCCTCGAGGAGCCCCTCAGCGCAATCGCACACGGGCAAGGTCTACAAGCATATAGTAAGGTGACATGGACTGATGACACAGAGAAAGCTTTCACTCACTTGAAACTGACCTTACAAATGACCCTGACTTTAGGACTACCCAACCCTGACCGACCATTCACACAGGCAGTTGACGAGAAGGGGGGCTACATGACATCAGTGCTACTCCCAGACCATGGGGCCAAACAGAGACCTGTGGCATTTTTCTCAGCGAAACTTGATCCTGTTGCTGCAGGCCTCCTTACTTGACTTAGAGCTGTAGCAGCTTCAGATAAGACTGTCATTGGCATCCAAGGATTTAGTAGGATACTCCTCACTCACCCTGCTGACCCCAAATGCTGTGTCTATGATGCTATCTATAACATGCTATTCTGTTGGAAATGCCTAACATCACTGTGAAAAGATGTAATGTTCTAAACCCAGCTAATCTTCTTTCAACAGAAGGAGATGATGAACAACACAACTGTGTAGTAACAATAACTGAAGTTTGTTCCACCTGACCGGACTGCGACTGTCTCAGCGCTGCGATCTATCTGGTGAGAATCTGAGAGTTCAATTGTATTTTATGCCAGCAAACATAGTGTTACGGAGAAGTTGGTCTAAGGGGATTAGATCCTCCGACAGGTGAAAGCCCCGTAGATTTTTCACCAAGGTTTAGAACAAACCTGGAAGGTAGACTGACGAGGTACCTTAAAGAGTTTGTTAAGACTGCAACTACAGAAAGGATATAATACTGTCAAGCAAGACTCCAAAAGCGCGTTATGTAGAGAATTTCTTTAAGGCATTTTGATTCATGTTGGTCAGGCAGGATATTTGAAAGTGTATTTAAAAAAAAAAAATGAATTGAGAAATTAACCAAGTAATTACAAGAGGAAATTACTATTGATTATATTATATAGGGGGTATTACATTATTTTGAGGATGTTTATATTACTAAGTTTCCTATTTGCTCCTTACGATAGCGTTTTTGGAGATTGATTGAAGACTTAAGGTAACTAATACTTAAAATTAAAAAAATTTAAATAGGTAAAAGAAGTATTTAAAGATTTGGATAATGGAACTGATCTGAGTAGTCCTAACATGAACGTCATGTGGAGGAACTATGGTGACACAGCACTAAGTCTGATATAAGTTGATGAAAGAATGTGGGTTTCCAGCTGGGGGCAGTTGTAGTATAAGGCAGCTGAAACAGCTGAGACTGAAGCTAGAGGAGAAAGAAAAAGTAAGTCAGGCCAGAAAAGTAAAACTTACATTTCAGGCAGATAGGAAAGTATGCGGAATGTGGTTAGAAGAACAGACACGGGCTCTATAAGGCCCGGGTGTTGATCGATTATGCAGTTAGCAGGGGAGATGCTACCAGTGTTATGTTGATGACAGCATGGGAGGCCTATTCCAGAACACATCAGACCCCCGGGCCCTCTGGCCAGAGGAGCCAATCCTCAGCAGGATGTTGTGGTGACATCTCTGTCGAAAACGAATCCTCTGGTCAGAGTCAATCATCACCGGAACGTAGTAGTGACAACATATCGGTTGAAACCAGATCCTCTGGTCAGAACCGATCCTCAGCGGACCGTGATGGTGACATTTCGATCGGCGAAGTAATATACTACATCCTGTGCTTTCTGACCAGGGATGATGTTAAGATGCTCAAGTTTTACATGCGTGTCACACAGGTCAATGGTCAAAACCTTATCAATTCATTGGACTCTATGATAACTAGAACCGATATAGCAAATGCTATCATGCTGCACTACAAAGAAGAGGCCCAAGCGATGTTGACCATCCTGCTACATAAAATCAATCGTCATGACATGGTGACTATGCTCACTGAGAAGGTAGCAGCGGCTAGCACAAGATGCCACTGGGAACCTGTCTTCACTGAGTACTACAATGTCATCGATGTACATAAAGGTGCTGTGATGGAGAAGGTGTTTGATATACCCTGCTGACCCCAAATGCTGTGTCTATGATGCTATCTATAACATGCTATTCTGTTGGAAATGCCTAACATCACTGAAAAGATGTAATGTTCTAAACCCAGCTACTCTTCTTCCAACAGAAGGAGATGGTGAACAACACAACTGTGTAGTAACAATAACTGAAGTTTGTTCCCCCAGACCAGATTTACAGGAAACACCATTGCAGAATCCAGACTTTGAACTGTCTGTGGATGGATCAACGTCTCGCAATTCAGACATGGGAGCAAATCAAGTTGGTTTCTCTGTGGTAACAGCACATGATACATTGATTGCACGACCACTCCCTGCTTCTCTGTCTGCACAAGCAGCAGAGCTCACTGCTCTCATTGAAGCATGCAAATTGGCTAAAGGGAAAAGGGTGAATATCTACACTGACAGTAGATATGCATTTGGTGTAGTACATGATTATGGCACGATTTGGAAACACAGACAATTCCTTACATCATCAGGCAAAGCAATTGCACATCATGCTGTGTCTCAGATGCTTGATGCTAATAATGACCCAGTATCACAAGGTAATGCCAGAGCGGATGCAGCAGCGAAAGCAGCTGCTCTCCAGCCAATATCTGCTTCACACATTCTCTTACAGGTTGACCTAACCACCCCCATGGCTGACCTGCAGGAACCCCAACTTGGAGCCACAGCGGATGAGCGTGCACTTTGGAGGAAATGTGGCTGCACATACACAGATGGGGTGTGGGTAGGCTCTGATGATAAACCTTGTCTGCCAAAATATCTGTTTCCCTATTATGCAAAGTTAACGCATGGGATGGATCATGTTTCGAAAGGATCGATGTTGGCTGCCATTTTACAACACTGGTTCACAAAGGGGTTTTCCAACTAGTCTCAGAAATTTTGTCACGCAAACATGATTTGGATTCCATTTGTTAGTGCGGGACTTAAACAATTAAGTAAATATTTGGGCATTGATTTGAGACAACATTGTGCCTACCACCCATCCAGTGGTGGAGCGGTGGAAAGAGAAAATGGCACACTAAAAAAACAAATTGGCTAAATGCTATGAGGAAACTGGATTGTCATGGACTAAGGCTCTGCCACTCGTTCTCATGCAGATGAGAATGAGAATTAGACCAAAATATGGAGTGAGCCCATTTGAGATTCTGTTCGGAAGTCCAGCAAACACGGGCATTGGACCTGTTAAAAGGCAATTGCCCTCAATAACTCTCTGTGATGATGTTGTACTGGCTGTTTAGTCGGCTCTTTTTGTGGATAAAAGCTGCTACTCAAGCACTGAATTTTTTCCATAGTGCAGTGTTTGTCATAGATTTAGTGATTGAGTATTCTCAGCTAAAGCTACATAATTTGAGTCTTTTTGAAACTACTTCTCAGTAGTTGGACTTTTTATTTCATGTTTGTGCATGAAAGCACTTTTGAGTCTTTTACAAACGGCTGAAGTTACTGAATTATGCATGTTGTATTACCTTGTGTCCTTAACATGCACTTTTTGGTTTTTAATTAAAATGCAGCTAATTGAGTGTAAAAGGGAATATTTCCCTCTCTAGCATCGCCACCTGCTGGTCGTTTTGGTTTATCATTAACCTTTTATTGTGTTGGCATACAGTGATATTCTGTACTATCTCAGGTTCAAACTGCACCATGTTTTCATTAAATACATTTGTGAAGTGGAAAATTTCCTCGATTTGGGTCGCGGCTTGTCATTAAGGGGTGATGGTGGGTCCCGAAGCCAGACCAGTTGAGAACCACTGCTTTAAGGGAACCTCTATATTGCACACAGTGAGACTGTAGAAAGCAGTTTCGGAGAACCCATGGAGTGAGGTTACTGGGATAACACAATGCGACATGATTTGGTCAGACTCTTTTATTGATGGTAACGCACAACACTACATCAGCAGGATAGCCCTTGTGTAATCGGTTATCAGTGTAGAGATACTGAATCTCGGGCCCTGAGCCCACGCATGTCCCTGAACAATTTATTGGTAAGGCCATCTAATCTCATTGTATGTAGTGTCTTGTAGACAGTTTCCAGGTACATGGAAACGTCATGCTCCACATGGTCCATGAGTACTTCTGCAATGTCAACTTCCATTTTGATATGTTCAGACTTGCTGCTTGGTAGGTGCAGTGTCCATATGAACCCTTCCAGAAAACACTCGAGGTCCATGAGTATATCAAACACCTTCTCCATCACAGCACCTTTATGTACATTGATGACATTGTAGTACTCAGTGAAGACAGGTTCCCAGTGGCATCTTGTGCTACCTTCTCAGTGAGCATAGTCACCATGTCATGACAATTGATTTTATGTAGCAGGATGGTCAACATCGCTTGGGCCTCTTCTTTGTAGTGCAGCATGATAGCATTTGCTATATCGGTTCTAGTTATCATAGAGTCCAATGAATTGATAAGGTTTTGACCATTGACCTGTGTGACACGCATGTAAAACTTGAGCATCTTAACATCATCCCTGGTCAGAAAGCACAGGATGTAGTATATTACTTCGCCGATCGAAATGTCACCATCACGGTCCGCTGAGGATCGGTTCTGACCAGAGGATCTGGTTTCAACCGATATGTTGTCACTACTACGTTCCGGTGATGATTGACTCTGACCAGAGGATTCGTTTTCGACAGAGATGTCACCACAACATCCTGCTGAGGATTGGCTCTGACCAGAGGGCCCGGGGGTCTGATGTGTTCTGGAATAGGCCTCCCAAGCTGTCATCAACATAACACTGGTAGCATCTCCCCTGCTAACTGCATAATCGATCAACTAATGATAATTAATGTTGTGCCATAATGCATCAAACGTGATACCATAAAATGGTGTGCCTTTCGGCATTCAATAAATTTGGTTATCAAAATAAAATATTAGATATTAATATTTTATTATTAATATTAAATAATAACTTTAATTGATTAAAGTTACCTCGGGGCACCACCCTTCAACGGAAGGGAAAAGATAGCCAATTTATTGATTAAGTCTCATAGATTAAGGTTCTAACTACAAATTTTGGAACTCTGATTAACAATTAAATTAATAACTATAACCAAAATTACCATATAGATAGTTAGCTAAGTTGAAAGATATGGGGTTCTTGACAGTGTAGAGGTTGGCGAAATTCACTTATGCAACATTAATAAAAAAACATTTGTGAAAGAAAAACATTTATTATGAATATAATAAAGTATAAAAACACAAATTACTAACGGTCTAATTGCTAAACAAAGATAGGTATGTGTGTGTGTCTGTGTGAGTCAGCGTGCTTTCAAGATGGTCGCTGGCCAAAGAGATAACACCCGTCCCCCACCTATTGGAATGTTTACGACCTGTAGAGATAATGAGGTGAAGAGTAATGCGTGTGTCTGTGTGTGTGCCAAATTAGAGGAAGTTACTAGATTGGATGCAACGAAAGACTGTGAAGAGCATAACAGACTAACATTACTTTCTCAATAACTTGTACCCAAAATATCGCAACACCACAAATCAAACTTATAAACCTCACACAGAATCGAATAAACAGTCTTGCTTAGCCTAGTATAATTATTAAGCCCAGATGTGTTACCAGTCCGTGGAAAGGGGAAAACGGAAGTTGCTGTGCAGTTCGCAGTTTTGTGTCGTCTTGCTGGTTTCGGTTGAGTTCAGTTGCTGTTTGAAGTTCTTACAGCAGGACATCGAGTCGCTGCTTGAAGGGTTGGCAGAGCTTGGAGTGCGAAGAGGTTTCCTTGGTAAGATGAGCTGGAAGCTGCACCTTTGTGCTCCTCTCGAAGAGTTGGATGGGAAGGGAAGATGTGAGCTGGAGAAGAGGCTCGACAGCCTTCCCTCCTGTAGAAGGATTGTAGGAAGAGGATGAAGAGGCTCGACCGCCTTCTCTCCGTTGAGGGAGTTTAGAAAGAGAGCTCGAGAAGCTGGAGAACCTAGCTTATATTGGCCCGGTGACCTCACACGGACATTGAGTTCCTTGCTCTGGTTTTTAATGGCCCCTGGGAGACGGAGTCCTGGAGGGACATGCTGCTTCAGGCTTTGATGGCACATGTAGGCCGAAGTGTGGTTTCACACAAAACCATGGCCCAACATTAATATCATTGTCATGTATATCTACCTCTGTCAACATCCCATGCACACAGAGGACGTCAACAATGTGGTTCAATCGGTGGTCCCCTTTACCAAAGGACTCCTTTATGTAGTGGAGTCGGTTTCTTTTTTGGCTGTCCATGGTGGATATTTGTAAGTGTTCGGTTCAGTGGAGTGTGTGGAACTATGTAATGATTTATGCTCCAACTTTGCTTTTTGGCTCAACATTCAGAGATTGGACGATCGCGGGGTTGGACGATCGAGTGGTTGGACGATCGTGTGGTTGGACGATCACGTGGTTGGACGATCGCGAGGTTGGACGATCGCGTGGTTGGACGATCACGTGGCACACACCTTACTTTGTGATGCCTGGGGTCCAGATGATTGATCAGGGGGGTTATCACATAATACAGCCGCATGCGATCGAAGAACCCGGGCAAGAGATTAACGGACCCGGGCAGGAGATCAACGGACCCGAGCAAGAGATCAACAGACCTGAAGATATCAACGGACCCAAGCAAGAGGTCAGATATAGAGAGATGACCCCTGACGAAGAGGAGTTTCTGAGACGTAACCCACGTTGGCGAACACTAGGTTTCACTACCACAGACCTGGCGAACAATGGATTTACGCAATACAATGATATGGAGTATGTAATGAGTTACGAAATCACCAACTCCAGGCTGAAGGATGTTACTATGAAACACGTTACTAGCAATCCCGCACCCAAGGCTTGCTGTGGTCTGACCAATCCACCACACTGTTGGATACCACCAAACAATGCGGGCCCAGTGGACATCATATGTGAGGCAGCCGGGGACCCTAGGAAAAATTGGGAAATGGATATAGAGTCCGGTGTCCATTGTCATAGCACACTGTGCAACCCTAAGCGCTTGGTCTACACGAAACAGATTCCTTGCAGTGTACTGGATTGTAAGACAAGACCACAGACTTACCAATCTGTGAATCTATCGAGGTGTCCTACAAGGGGCTTCAAGCATGTGATGCTGACAATCGGCGAGTTCCCGACTAGGGTACCTACACATAATAGACACCTCGCGGTCAGAAGCGCAGATACGTTGTACCTGGGTGCAGTCTGCACCATGCAGAACGTGCGTGGATTGTTGGTGCACAAGGTTTTTGCTATGGACATCAAGGTTTTAGCAGATACCTTAGATATGCACACCTCTCTCCAGGTGCACCCGTTCGTTCCCAGGACGTACGCTCTGCAACTGTTATATACCCCGTTTTTTAAACACGTCAGGGGTAGGTTATTTTGTTGGAGAAAAAGCTGGCGAGCATAGCCTAGGTGGACCGTTCGGACCTATGTCAGGGACTGAGAGATCCACCCTAGCCTACCATGTCATGCAATGCCTTCTGCGAGTACAGATCCTAGCTCTCAGGGTTCTGGGTTTCACTATGAAGTGTATACAACCAGCGAGGATATGGACCTGGCATACTGGATTCAGAGTGGATTTCATCGGGTGCTTGGTTGACACTGCATATGACCTAGCCGAAGGCGATCCTGTTGTGTGGGGAGGACGAGAAGGGATATCTACTATCCGCAGAACACTGCAGCAGTTGGGATTGTTTGAGGTTTTACGCAAGACACTTTGGACAGCCATGCTTCCCGTGTGGAAAGCGAGCTGCCATGCTTGGTCCGGTCTAACCCCAGCGATGCATATGTACTCTACGATATGTACAACCTGTGTGCATTCACAGAGCAAGAGGTCTCGGTACACAGCGATCTGGAGACTATACTAGGCTGTGGCCGGTACAATGAGCCCTCGCTATAAACTGTGGGCTCGATCCTTGAACCTTACGGGCCTTTCTGCATACAGACACACAACCAGCTTTTCAGGTGGAACAAGGCCATCATAGTGGAGCCTGTTGTTGAGGATCCAGCACTAGCTCGGATGTTACAGGTGTTCAAAGGTAGATCTCTAGAGGTTTACGATTGTTCACGGAAAATGAAGATGCAAAACTACGATTCAGAGGACCTAAACCAAGAACCAGACTCAACTGTCGTCACTAACCCAGGGAGCCAGGACTCACCTGTCTCTGGTCAAGGACGCAGGCACAAGGCACCCACAGTGGCACAAGATCCAATAGTCAGTGATCCTCTCAATCGGGTCGATAATCTAGACCAGAGGTCTTCAACAGGGGGTCCGCGGATGTTGAAGACCCCTGATCTAGACCCATGTTGCTACAGTGTGTATTACACCCCTTAATTGACTACGTTACACCATTGTGTATATGACAGGCCCTCTCGCCATTGTGTACATTACACCATTGTGTATCTTTGTATATGCCATATAGCAATAAAAAACGCGTCAAACGTGTCACATTGTGTTTTTTTTTATTATTGTAAACGCGAGGCTCTAGAAAATACAACGCTGAGCACTCAAAACAGTCTACCGTAACTCATGAAACGCTGCCGCAACGTCAGCAGCATACTAAGTCTAAGGGCGTAACAAAGTGGAAAAGGTGGTTGGACGATTCATAGCCTTAACATTGGTTGGACGATTCATAGCCTTAACATTGGTTGGACGATCCATAGCCTTAACATTGGTTGGACGATCCATAGTCTAACATTGGTTGGACGATCCATAGTCTTAACATTGGTTGGATGATCCATAGCCTTAACATTGGTTGGACGATTCATAGTCTTAACATTGGTTGGACGATCCCCAGTCATAACATTGGTTGGACATTCAAGTCATGACTTAACTGTACAATCTATGTGGCACTTATCCAACCAATGGAAGTGAATGAGCTCAGTCTGGCATGTAAAAGCCCCTGACACAAGCCACACCAGCATTAGAGGCTGCAGGACGTCGACCAGTGAACAGCCCTCTGATTGTATTAAAGCGCAAGATACTTTCACATAGTGACCTGCAATATACAACGGCACGGCAACATGGATAAGCGGTTCATTGTGACAGCCCAGCCTCCGTGGTATCTAAAGACGGAGTACAATGACACTTTTGATTGTGAAAGTGTAGAAGGACTGTTTGATACCGTGGTTGACCTAATGATGGAAAAACAACAACTATCCGAAAGAGAGAAACGATACAAATCGAAAACCATATACAAGACCATCAGGAACAATGTGATCCGGGATGCTGGCAGTATAGAGCAAAAACCTTTGCTATCACTACTGCTTGCACTGATGGACCTAGTGGACATCGAAGGTGGAAACGACTTTAATTCTATGGCAGATGTAGACAAGGCCGGTCTCAAACACGTACTGCTGGCATACGGCAACTACATGACCTTCTATATACCGAATAAAGAACTGATCAGCGCCACTGATACCTGTGGTCACGCAGTATTCTGACCATAACTTTGTCTACCACGACGGTAGCGATCGGAACCTACACCGTGCTTATCCCGAGCAACGGAACAGGCAAGTCGTACTTCGTGCAAGAAGCACTGTTTGTCCCGGGACTCAAGAGTCTCGAATTGCTAAAGATCGTAGGTAGCAAGTTCGACTTTTGGGACATGTCGCTTGAAGTGCCCACACACCTCACAGCTCTCACCCCTTCATTTCAACAAATCCAACCTTTCCAGTTGCTGCGCACCGACGACAAGAACCTTTCTACCCAGAGCAACGACGTGCTAGTCACTCGCATGGAAGATATAAGCCCAATGTGCGAGTTCACAGACGACGGGCCCATCGAAGAGGACTACAGCAGCGAAGAAGAGGCAGAGGAGGCATTCTGTGCGCAGATTAGGGCCAAGCATGTGAGGAAGAGTCCGAAGACGGACAACCTCCCGAAGAACACTTCCCCGAGCCCTTCTTCTCCGAGCCAGAGCCTGTCCGTGATATTCACGGCTGTAAGCGGGCACTACAATCTGACACGGAGGAGGAGCCTGACCGGCTCGATGTAAAGCATGTAAAGCGCGCGAAACGTACAAAGGTAAGCTCCCGAACCGATGAGAGGTGTACCAGGAGAGCCAAGGTGGCGAAAGAGACAGTCCAACACTCCGCAATGGATGATGAAAAGTGTGTTAAAAAGAAACACAAGGAAAAGTCTAACAAGAGGTGTGGAAAAAGAGTAAAGTCCGTGAAAGAGAAACTGACCCCAAAGCGGGACTCCTCCCTCAAAGGCTCGGACTTGGAAGAAGGCAAAAAAGGGGAGGATAAACCGAGGACCAATCCGAATATAAAAGACCCTGGCTCACTCGTTGTCAGTGCCACTGACTCCAAGCTGGAGGATAGAACATGGGGAAGGTCTGACAAGAAAATAAAAAGAGATCCCTCAAGCAGCAAGAAGCCAGCAGCCACCCCCAGGCTACACCGTCACGCAATCCTGCACAGTCCCAACAAGGAGCTTTCGCGAAGTCGACCAATCAAGCTGCATGGCCTACCCTTGAACAAGACTCATCCGATCTCGAGGGAGAGGGGGGTTGGCACCGTGAAGACGAACGGATCAGCCATCCTGACAATCCTAGATCTGAGGAGGAGGGTTTTCGAATCTGACCTTGAACTAGACAACAGACCTGACAGTGACCCTGAGGACTCTGGCGAGAATGTTATGTGAGATCCGTATCATGTCATCCTGTCAGGGACCGAGCAGGAAGACCAGAGAGCCACAGACAGTTTTCTTTGAAAAAATTGTATTTTAATTTGGTTTTCATTAACAAAAATGCAAAAGGTCAAACTTCACCAATCTGGGCCAGCAAGAGGTCAACCAACCAAACTAGCCTCCGGTACCCAGTGAAGCCAAGTTAACATCACCACAAAAAAAACTCCCTCTCAACTTACACAGGGGAACATATATGTTGTATGAAACCAAAATCTGTGTCCAGTTATTTAATAAATGAAGTATGTTGTATTAAACCAAAATCTATGTGTCGAGTTATTTATCTGTGATGTGGGTGCGTGTGCAAAGAGAAACAAACTAAGCAAATTAGGAATTAAGAAAGGTTACCACCATGTTACTGAGTTTCAGTGTGTGTGGTGAAGCAGCCACAAAGTGCATCTATGATCCGATATTTAGAGGGGTTGGCTAACAATGTACATGTGTCTCAGTTAGATGAACCTTGCTCGTCTGTAGCCCTGTCATCCAATCCAGGTCACAGCGCTGTGGAACCGAAGGTTGTTCTTAATAGCTTGAATAGGTATTGTTTTTAAAAAGTGATTGTTTAGTACCTGGGGAACAAACAAGTGATGACCTGTACCTGCTTAACAGCCTTGTATGAGCTAATAAACAAACAATGTGTCAATGTCATTAATTGTTTCTGTCTCATTATCTTCTGGTCCATATGACACAGTAACACCATGGTACACTTCTTGCATCTTTATTACTTCAGATACAAAACAAAACCCATGTGTGACAGCTCATTTCGATCGTCTCTGTCTCATTATGTCCCGGTCCATATGACACACAACATGGTACACATCTTGGATCTTTATTTCAGATACTAAACACAACTCTGACTTTGTACAGAGCTCTCTTGCCACATGAGGTCCAATGAAAGATGTATATCCTGAGGTAGCAGTAGGCATTGGTGAAGTCCCATGAGGACTCCCTGCTGACCCGTTAGGTAGCCATGAAAAGCCTAGAAGGTTAGCACGGCCTGTGGTCGGGTCATCCTGTGGTCGGGTCATCCCGATGACACAGGTGTGCCGCCGTCCGATGACCAAGCCTCGGGTCATCCACGAGACAGGCGCGCCGCTGATGTGGTCCCAAAACCCTTGCATGGTAACCTGGGATTAGTGTGACGGTTGTGTAAATCGGGAAAGTAATGTGGGGAAAGCGATTTAGTAGTCTGTCACACCGAACATTGTCACGCTCTGGAACAAATCTCTGAGAGATTGCACAGATCCCTGTTTGCTCAGCAGAACTACGAGGATCGTCATTTTGTAATATTCGACACTGAACTCCTGGATAGGTCCCTCTCTTTTACACTCTGTGAACATTATGACAGGGGCCCATTTAGAGGCAGTCGGCGAAACGGCGTTGTGTGTGAAACCACCGTTACCTAACCCTAACTAGTGTATCCAATTTAGTATCACTCATATCCTCTGCAGCCTGAAAGGCTTTGGAGTCCCGTACACCAGTTTGGCACTACCACTCCTCTCATGTGTTTCTTCCTCACCCAAGCTCGTCAGCCAGTTAGGTATCTCCGCTTCGGAACCGGTCGCGTCTAGTGCCCTGGTTGCGCTCCCCATAGGGTCTAAAAACGAATCCACGTCACTACTCCGTGAGATTTCGCTCCATTCCAGGTTCAAACCGTGGGGAGATGTCTCCATCGCCACGTACCCAACATGAGCCACGTTGTGTCGGATGGACAGCTCGTCATCCTGACCGGTCTGTGTCACGGCAGGTTCATGTTCTCGACCTTGGACCGTGGCTGACATACCGGTTAACATAACATAAAGGTTCTCCGTATTCAGCCATAGCCTGTTTGTAGGGGATGGCTAGAAACCTGTCAAAGGTGATGTTGTTGAATTCCTCAATCAGATGACCTTGGCCCCATGTCTTCAGGTACGTATCTACAGCCATGTGGGTAATACACTCAAACACGCTGAGATTGAAGAGGTAGTGTCTGAGATCTGTATAATACTTCAAAGACCTGGGATGTACACGTTTTCCTTCCAACCACCCTCTAATAACCACTCTCTGAATCGTCCAACCACCGGATCGTCTAACCGAGTGATCGTCCAACCACTGGATCATCCAACCACCCTCTGAATTGTCCACACCCCGGATTGTCCAACCACAGGATCATCCAACCACCGGATCATCCAACCACGCTCAGAACTGGACAATTCATCTGAACATAACACATTGAGCAACTCCGACCTGTCGAGATCCATCTCAAGCAGAGAGGTTCCTATTCCACAGCTGACTGGCACCTCTCTGAGCCTGACCTTGTCATCCACGAGAGTACATCAGCCGATTTGCATGTACACACACAATCTGAGTGATCTAAGGACCGGTACTGCCGAAGTCCCTTACGGTTAATACAAATACGAGTCAGCTAAGAACCATCTACCCGGTGGCCTGTTCCACTTTGTCAAAGACGCGGATTCATACAGTGCCTTGCATAAGTATTCACCCCCTTGGACTTTTCTACATTTTGTCATGGTATAACCACAGATTAAAATGTATTTCATTGTGATTTTATGGAATGGACCAACACAAAATAGTCCATCATTTGGAAGTGGGGGGAAATATTACATGGATTTCAAAATTACACACCTGGCCATGCACAAGTTCATGGCCAGAGGAGTGGGAAACTGTTTGAGACAGATAGTGCCAAAGCGTTCGGGGAGCTGCATGACCGTCATGCAGGAGCATCCCGGACTGTCCAAATTCCCGACTTTTGGCACGGCTCTGTACAAAGACAGAAAACGTTTCATAGTACACTCCATCCCTGGTACTGTGGAGAAGACTGTAGTCAGGGGGATCATACCCTTGCCTAAGATTAGCACAGACGGGGTCACTTGCTGGCCTGACTACAACGTGTGGTTGATAGACAACCTAGACAAGGTGATCGGAACGTACAGCTGCAGAAGGATGACCGCGCGCAGGCCCCTGGTCGTCTTCCACAACATCCTCGACGACTCTTCCTACAACGCCTTCATGATATGGAGAGAGATCAACCCCGACAGGATGCCAGGCAAGCGGAACAAGAGGAGGGTGTTCCTCGAGCAGCTGGGAAAGGCTCTCGTGACTCCGCTCATCGAACGAAGGGAGTGCATCCCCCGCACGGAAGCGTCCACCGCGGTTGTGAAGGCTGTGAAAGTGACGCGCAGAGCTCTTGCAGACGACGATGATGACCCATGCGTCCAGCCACCCTACCTAGCCCTTGTCGCCGCAGCCCGCTCGGGGCAGGTAAGAGGAAGAGGTGTCAGATATGCCCCACGAAAAAGGACAGTAAAATTCACACTGTGTGCCGCAGGTGTAGGAAATACATCTGCAAGGACTGTTCACTTGTCTATTGCCCTACGTGTGCGTGCTAATATGTGGTGGGCTATGTGAGGGGATATGGTTTAGGGTTAGGGTCCACAGTCCAAGCAGGAGGAGAAGAGGGACAACACAAGGGTTAGTTAAATCAGTACCCAAACGGTCACAGCCAACAGCCCGGGGAAGCAGGGACAACACAAGGGTTAATGATATAACATGTCTGTCTTCCCCAACAAGTAGCACTTACTGCATTCAACAAACAAGTTAATGCTCAAGTTAGGGTAATAGGTAGGACAGAGGAGTTCTTCAGCAATTAATGATGTAACATGTGTGTCTTCATGAACTGTGTGGAGGAAAAAGAATTGCAAAATCAGCAACACTACCCCAACAAATAGCACTTACTGCTTTGGGGAAGGCAAGTCTGTGCTTGTGTTAGGTAAAGTTGGTGACAAATTGATTGACTTAGCTAACAATAAAAAATACAGTCTGCGCGACCAGGTTTTCCTGAAAAACTTACATAAACTAGGACACAGACAAAGAAAACAATTGTCGTAGAAAGGAACCATAAAGTGAGTATTTTAGATGATTTAATTTTAAGCTTCATGTGGCTTCTGCTATGAAGCGTTTGTCGAGTAAAACTACCATAATAATTTGCTGAAATAATATAGTAGTCAGTGTTGGAGCTTGGCCACTGGCAAAATCCTTTTTAAACAAAAATCCTACCCAAGACTTTTTGCCTCATGGTCCAGATGGTCCTTTGCAGCATCTTCTGTGTTGTGTTCCAGCAGCAGTGGATTTGTTCTCTACAACGTTGCCCATCTTAAAACTCTGCAGAATGTAGCCACACCCACCCTGCCCCACCTCTTCTTTAAAAGATTTTTTTCAATGGTCTTGCAAAGGTTCGTTAAGAAAGGATCACACCTTCATGAGACGACTATCATGTATGCAGGGTTGTTGATGATAGGCCAATTGAATCCAACTACTGTTGTGAATGCATCTCATTGCCAGATAGTAGCCTGCAGTTGCAGCTAAAGAAGTTTCTAAAGTAATACCAAATTAGCACTGCATTCTACTCCCAAAATTGAGGCAGGTGTAATTGTATGCCTAACAGAGCAATGAACCTAAACCACTATTTATATTGTACTTCAGTAAAAATATCATCACATCCCAACTATAAAGAGCTATCCTCTAGTAAGGCAAAATGAAGCTGAGAGTTGTGTTTGTGAATTAAGCTGAAAAGCATCTCTCTACTTGCTGAAATGTCCCTAAGGATTGTACACATGAATTTTGAGATTGTTTATTCAGCTCGATTCCTCCGATCTCTTCCATCGCATACTTGTCCTTAACTAAGACAACCCCAAGAGAAGCACTTATGAAGAGAATCATCAGTGGCTCCATTTGAGGTGATCTGAGTTGATCTACGAGGGAATTGGCTCTGATGCGTTCAGTTGTTGTTGTCACTTAAAAACTACTCCCAACAAGTAAAAGTACTTACTGCATTCAACAAACAAGTTAATGCTCGCTAGGGTAATAGGTAGACCAACTCTCTCAAACTAGGAATTCTTCAGCAATTAATGATGTAACATGTCTGTCTTCATGAACTGTGTGAAGGAAAAGAATAGCTAAATCAGCACGAATGTCCTAACAAATAGCACTGCACTGCTTTCAGAAGCAAGTCTTGCTTGTGTTAGGTAAAGCTGGTGACCACCTAGTTGTGCAACAAACAACAGTTTTGTTAAAAAATTGTCTTCTGAAAGTTATTTTCAAATTTTGCTGAATATTTTTGGATACACAAACTCAACTACATAGCAGTTTCTATTGATGTCTGATTTCATTCACTGAATTGAATCATTACTGAAATATTATATTGTAGAAAATATTCCACAAGACAACCCCAAAGAGAAGCACTTATGAAGCCAGTAATCATGAGAGTATTCATTTGAGGTGATCAGAGTTGATTTCCATAACATTGTGCCTTCAGCTGTTTTTGTCGATTAAAACTGCCCCAACAAAGTAGCACTTACTGAATTTCACTGTCAAGTCAATGCTCAAGTCAGGTAATAGTAAAAGACATACAAAAGACTGCAAATGTTCTTTCCAGTCATAAAACACCAGGAAATGGATGTACAAAGCATAAATGTGAAGAGAACATGGACATTTGAAATCATCAATACTACCCCAACAAATAGCACCTACTGTTTTCTAAACTCAAGTTGGTGCTTGTGCAAGGGTAAATATTGGTGATAAATTGATGAATCTAGCTAGTCAGAATTGTAAATTTTTTATGTTTTATGACAAACTGCAGATTCTTCACATACATGAAGTTAAGTCCATTCACTAACATCCAAACTGTGTAGGGCCTTTTTCTGCTCACATTTGAATGTTATTCAACTACAGTGTATGTTCCTGAAATTTGTTCCACATTTGTGGACAGTGTGATTTCTGTACTGTTACTCAGTACAGTTTAGATTTCCCCAATGAAGAACTCTGGACTTAACCAAGACAACCCCAAAGAGAAGTAATTTATGAAGAAGAGAATCATCAGTGGCTCCATTTGAGGTGATCTGAGCGGATTCACAAGGGGAAATGGCTTTGATTCATTCAGTTGTTGTTGTCACTTAAAACTTCCTAACAAGTAGCAATTCTCCTACTGCATTCAACAAACAAGTTAATGCCTGCTAGGGTAATAGGTAGGACAGAGTGAGTTCTTCTAGCAATTAACATGTGTAACATGTGTGTCTTCATGAACTGTGTGGAGGAAAGAATTGTGTAATCAGTAACACTACTCCCAACAAATAGCACTTACTGCTTCTGTGAAGGCAAGTCTGTGCTTGTGTTAGGTAAAGCAGACAAATTGATTGATCAGCTAACAATAAAAAATATAGTAGTCTGGCAGTGACCAGAAGTTTTCTGAAAACTTGCAACCAGGGACACAGACAAAGAAAACAATTGTCAAGAAAGGAACCATAAGTGAGTATTTGTATTATTTAATTTGGCTTCATGTAGCTTCAAGTTATGGCGTCTGTCGAAAGAAAAAACTACCATAATAATTTGGTTGAAAATAATATAGCAGTTATGTTGAGCTTGGCCACTGGCAAATCCCTTTAACAAAAACTCTACCTAGTTACACCTGCCTCATGGTCCAGATGGTCCTTTGCAGCATCTTTCTGTGTTGTGTTCCAGCAGTGGATTGCTCCTCTACAACGCTGCCCATCTTAAACTTGAATGTAGCCACACCCACCCTGCCCCACCCTCTTTTTAGTAAGAAGTTTCAATGGTCTTGGTAAAGCACTTAAGGAAAGGATCACACCTTCATGAGACGACTATCATGTATGCAGGGTTGTTGATGATAGGCCAATTGAATCCAACTACTGTTGTGAATGCATCTCATTGCCAGATAGTAGCCTGCAGTTGCAGCTAAAGAAGTTTCTAAAGTAATACCAACTAGCACTGCATTCTTACTCCAAAAATTGAGGCAGTGGGTGTAATTGTGGTATGCCTAACAGAGCAATGAACCTAAACCACTATTTATGTTGTACTTCAGTAAAATATCACATCCCAACTATAAAGAGCTATCCTAGTATGCAAATGGGCTGAGAGGCTGTGTTTGTGAATTAAGCTGAAAAGCATTCTACTTGCTGAAAATGTCCCTATGATTGTACATGAATTCGAGATTGTTTATTCAGCTCGACTGACCTTCCATCGCATACTTATTTCCAACCAAGACAACCCCAAAGAGAAGCACTTTGATGAAGAAGAGAATCATCAGTGGCTCCATTTGAGGTGATCTGAGTTGATCCACGAGGGGAATTGGCTTGATGCCTCCAGTTGTTGTTGTCACTTAAAACTACCTAACAAGTAGCACTTACTGCATTCAACAAACAAGTTAATGCTCAAGAGTAACAGGTAGACCAACTCTCAAACTAGGAATTCTTCAGCAAATTAATGATGTAACATGTCTGTCTTCATGAACTGTGTGAAGGAAAAGAATAGCTAAATCACAACACTACCCTAACAAATAGCACTTACTGCTTTCAGAAGGCAAGTCTTGCTTTGTGTTAGGTAAAGCTGGTGACCTAGTTGTAACAAAATGTAGGCTTGGTTAAAAAATTGTCTTCTGAAAAGTTATTTTCAAATTTTGCTGAATATTTGGATATATAACCAACTACAGCAGTTTCTATTGATGTCTGATTTCATTCACTGGAATTGAATCATTACTGAAATATTATATTGTAGAAAATATCCTGTTCAAGACAACCCTAAAGAGAAGCAATTTATGAAGCCAGTAATCATGAGGCTCTATTTGAGGTGACTAGAGTTGGATTTGCTAACATTGTGTCTTTTCATGTTGCTTTGTCGATTAAAACCGCCCCAACAAAGTAGCACTTAATACCCCCACTGTCAAGTCAATGCTCAAGTCAGGGTAATAGTAAAGACATACAAAAGCCTTGCAATGTTCTTTTCCTTCCAGTCATAAAACACCAGAAATGGATGTACAAAGCAGTTGTGGAAGAGAACATGATTACTTGAAATCATCAATACTACTCCCAACAAATAGCACTTACTGTTTTCTAAACTCGTTGGTGCTTGTGCAAGTGCAATATTGGTGATAAATTGATGGAATCTAGTCAGAATTGCAATTTTCATGTTTTATGACAAACCGTGATCTCTTCACATACATGAAGCTAAGTCCATTCACTAACATCCAAACTGTGTAGGGCTTTTTCTGCTCACATTTGAATGTTATTCAACTACAGTGTATGTCTTCCTGAAATTTGTTCCACATTTGTGGATTAAGTGATTTCTGTACTGTTACTCAGCACAGTTTAGATTTCCCCAATGAAGAACTTTGACTTAACCAAGACAACCCCAAAGAGAAGCACTTATGAAGAAGAGAATCATCAGTGGCTCCATTTGAGGTGATCTGAGCTGGGATTCACAAGGGGAAATGGCTTTGATTCATTCAGTTGTTGTTGTCACTTAAAACTTCCCCAACAAGTAGCACTTACTGCATTCAACAAACAAGTTAATGCCTGCTAGGGTAATAGGTGGGGACAGAGGAGTTCAGCAATTAATGATGTAACATGTGTGTCTTCATGAACTGTGTGGAGGAAAAAAGAATTGCAAAATCAGGCAACACTACTCCCACAAATGTCAGCACTTACTGCTTGTACAAGTCTGTGCTTGTGTTAGGTAAAGTTGGTGACAAATGATTGACTTAGCTAACACAAAAAATACAGTCTGGCAGTGACTCAGGTTTTCTGAAAACTCTTACAACCAGGGACACAGACAAAGAAAAACAATTGTCAAGAAAGGAACCATAAGTGAGTATTTTAGATGATTTAATTTAAGCTTCATGTAGCTTCAAGTTAGTGGCGTTCGTCGAGTAAAACTACCATAACAATTTGCTGAATAATATAGTAGTCAGTGTTGAGCTTGGCCACTGGCAAAATCCCTTTAACAAAAACTCTACCTTAGTTAAGACTTGCCTCATGGTCCAGATGGTCCTTTGCAGCATCTTCTGTGTTGTGTTCCAGCAGCAGTGGATTGCTCTCACAACGTTGCCCATCTTAAACTTGAATGTAGCCACACCCACTCTGCCCCACCCTCTTAGTAAGAAGTTTCTAATGGTTCAAAAGGTCTGCTAAGGAAAGATCACACCTTCATGAGACTAATTATCATGTATGGTAGTGGTTGTTGATGATAGGCCAATTGAATCCAACTACTGTTGTGAATGCATCTCATTGCCAGATAGTAGCCTGCAGTTGCAGCTAAAGAAGCTTTCTAGTAAAGTAATACCAACTAGTACTGTACCTACTCCAAAATTGAGGCAGTGGGTGTAATTGTATGCCTAACAGAGCAATGAACCTAAACCACTATTTATGTTGTACTTCAGTAAAATATCACATCCTTAACTATAAAGAGCTATCCTAGTATGCAAATGAAGCTGAGAGGCTGTGTTTGTGAATTGTTGAAAAGCACTTCACTTGCTGAAAATGTCCCAGATTGTACACATGAATTCGAGATTGTTTATTCAGCTCGACTGGATCTTTTCCATCGTATACTTGTCCTAACCAAGTTACAACCCCAAAGAGAAGCACTTATGAAGAAGAGAATCATCAGTGGTCTATTTGAGGTGTGATCTGAGTTGGATTCACGAGGGGAATTGGCTCTTTGATGCGTTCAGTTGTTGTTGTCACTTAAAACTACCCCAACAAGTAGCACTTACTGCATTCAACAAACAAGTTAATGCTCAAGTTGGGGTAATAGGTAGGACCAACTCTCTCAAACTAGGAATTCTTCAGCAATTAATGATGTAACATGTCTGTCTTCATGAACTGTGTGAAGGAAAAGAATAGCTAAATCAGTAACACTACCCTAACAAATAGCACACCATGCATTGCTTGAAGGCAAGTCTTTGCTTGTTAGGTAAAGCTGAGACCACCTAGTTGTGTAACAAAATGTAGCTTGTTAAAAAATGTCTCTGAGCATTTTCAAATTTTGCTGAATATTTTGATACACAACCAACTACATAGCAGTTTTATTGATGTCTGATTTCATTCACTGGAATTGAATCATTACTGAAATATTATATTGTAGAAAATATCCCAATTAAGACAACCCCAAAGAGAAGCACTCCAGAAGCCAGTAATCATGAGTGGCTCTATTTGAGGTGGATCAGAGTTGGGATTTGCTAACATTGTGTCTTCTTTCATGTTGTTTTTGTCGATTAAAACTGCCCCAACAAGTAGCAGCACTTACTGAATTTCACTGTCAAGCTCAATGCTCAAGTCAGGGTAATAGTAAAGACATACAGCAAAGACTTGCAATGTTCTTTCCAGTCATAAACACCAGAAATGGATGTACAAAGCAGCTGTGAAGAGAACATGGACATTTTGAAATCATCAATACTACCCCAACAAATAGCACTTACTGCTTTCTAAACTCAAGTTGGTGCTTGTGCAAGGGTAATATTGGTGATAAATTGATGAATCTAAATAGTCAGAATTGCAATTTCCATGTTTTATGACAAACTGCAGATTCTTCACATACATGAAGTTAAGTCCATTCACTAACATCCAAACTGTGTAGGGCTTTTTCTGCTCACATTTGAATGTTATTCAACTATGCAGTATGTCTTCCTGAAATTTCCACCCACATTTGTGATATCAGAGTGATTTCTGTACTGTTACCAGTACAGTTTAGATTTCCCAATGAAGAACTTCTGACTTAACCAAGACAACCCAAAAGAGAAGCATCTAGCAGAGAACAGTGGCTCAATTATGGTGATTCTGAGCCTGGATTCACAAGGGGAAATGGTTTTGATTCATTCAGTTGTTGTTGTCACTTAAAAACTTCCCAACAAGTAGCACTTACTGCATTCAACAAACAAGATAATGCTCGCTAGGTAATAGGTAGGACAGAGGAGTTCTTCAGCAATTAATGATGTAACATGTGTCTCATGAACTGTGTGGAGGAAAAGAATTGCAAAACACAACACTACCCCAACAAAATAGCACTTACTGCTTTGTGAAGGCAAGTCTGTGCTTGTGTTAGGTAAAAGCTGGTGACAAATTGTGGATTGACTTAGCTAATGTAATAAAAAAATATAGTCTGGCAGTGACCAGGTTTTCTGAAAACTTACAACCAGGACACAGGACAAAGAAAAACAATTGTCAAGAAAGGAACCATGGAGTAGCATTTTCAGATGATTTAATTTTGTAAGCTTCATGTAGCTTCAAGTTAGGCGCGGTTTGTCGAGTAAAACTACCATATCACCCTGGTTGAAATAAGGTAGTAGTCAGTGTTGGAGCCACACTGGCAAAACTTTAACAAAAACTCTACCTTAGTTAAGACTTGGCTCATGGTCCAGATGGTCCTTTGCAGCATCTTTCTGTGCTGTTGTGTTCCAGCAGCAGTGATTGTCTTTGCCAACGTTGCCCATCTTAAACTTGAATGTAGCCACACCCACCCTGCCCCACCCTCTTCTTAGTAAGTAGAAGTTTCAAATGGCTCCTGGTAAAGGTTCAGTTAAGGAAAGGATCACACCCTTCATGAGACGACTATCATGTATGCAGGGTTGTTGATGATAGGCCAATTGAATCCAACTACTGTTGTGAATGCATCTCATTGCCAGATAGTAGCCTGCAGTTGCAGCTAAAGAAGTTTCTAAGTGACAAACTAGCACTGCATTTTACTCCAAAATTGAGGCAGTGGTAATTGTATGCCTAACAGAGCAAATGAACCTAAACCACTATTTATGTTGTACTTCATAAAATATCACATCCCAACTATAAAGAGCTATCCTCTATATGCAAATGAAGCTGAGAGGTTGTGTTTAGAATTAAGCTTGAAAAGCATCTCTTACTTGTTGAAAATGTCCTATGATTGTACACATGAATTCGAGACGTTTATTCAGCCGACTGGATCTTTCCATCGCATACTTATCCCAACTAAGATTAACCCCAAAGAGAAGCACTTATGAAGAAGAGAATCATCAGTATTCCATTTGAGGTGATCTGAGTTGGATTCATCAGGAATTGGTTCCTCGATGCGTTCAGTTGTTGTTGTCACTTAAAACTACCCCAACAAGTAGCACTTACTGCATTCAACAAACAAGTTAATGCTCGGGGTGCTAGGTAATAGGTAGGATCAACTCAAACTAGAATTCTTCAGCAATTAATGATGTAAATATGTCTCTGCTTCATGAACTGTGTGAAGGAAAAAGAATAGCTAAATCAAGCAACACTAATTCTAACAAATAGCACTTACTGCTTTCAGAAGGCAAGTCTTTGCTTGTGTTGGGGTAAAGCTGGTGACTACCTAGTTGTGTAACAAAATGTAGGCTTGTTAAAAAAATTGTCTTGAAAGTTATTTTCAAATTTTGCTGAATATTTTTGATACAACCAACTACATAGCAGTTTCTATTGATGTCTGATTTCATTCACTGCAATTGAATCATTATTGAAATATTATATTGTAGAAAATATCCCACTAAGACAACCCCAAAGAGAAGCACTTATGAAGCCAGTAATCATGAGCGGCTCTATTTGAGGTGGATTTCAGAGCTGATTTGATAACATTGTGTCTTTTCATGTTACAGTCGATTAAAACTGCCCCAACAAGTAGTACTTCTGTCGAATTCAACTGTCAAGTCAATGCTCAAGTCAGGTAATAGTAAAGACATACAAAGACTTGCAAATGTTCTTTCCAGTCATAAAACACCAGAAAATGATGTTAAAGCAGCTGTAAACAGAATATGATGAAATCATCAATACTACCTCTAACAAATAATTTACTGTTTTCTAAACCTGCTAGTGGCTTGAGTAAGGTAATATTGGTGATAAATTATTAATCTGGCCAGTCAGAATTGCAAATTTTATGTTTTATGACAAACTGCAGATTCTTCACATACATGAAGTTGTCCATTCACTAACATCCAAACTGTGTAGGGCTTTTTCTGCTCACATTTGAATGTTATTCAACTACAGTGTATGTCTTCCTGAAATTTGTTCCACATTTGTGATAGTGATTTGGTACCGTTACTCAGTACAGTTTAGATTTCCAATGAAGAACTTGACTTAACCAAGACAACCCCAAAGAGAAAAGCACTTCACAGGAAGAAGCTTTGAGAATCATCAGTGGCTCCATTTGGAGGTGATCTTGTTTCTGATTCACAAGGAAATGGCTTGATTCATTCAGTTGTTGTTGTCACTTAAAACTTCCCAACAAGTAGCATCACTTTTACTGCATTCAACAAACAAGTTAATGCTCAAGTTAGGTAATAGGTAGGACAGAGGAGTTCTTCAGCAATTAACATGTAACATGTGTGCCTCTTCATGAACTGTGTGAGGAAAGAATTGCAAATCACAACACTACCCCAACAAATAGCACTTACTGCTTTCGGCAAGGCAAGTCTGTGCTTGTGTTAGTAAAGTTGGTGACAAATTGATTGACTTAGCTAACAATAAAAATACAGTCTGGCAGTGACCAGGTTTTCTGAAAACTTACAACCAGGGACACAGACAAAGAAAACAATTGTCAAGAAAAGTAAACCATAAGAGTATTTTAGATGATTTAATTTAAGCTTCATGGCTTCAAGTTATGGCGTCTGTCGAGTAAACTACCATAACAATTTGCTGAAATAATATAGTAGTCAGTGTTGAGCTTGGCCACTGGTAAAATCCCTTTTAACAAAAAACTCTACCTTAGTTAAGACTTGCCTCATGGTCCACATGGTCCTCCCTTTGCAGCATTCTCTGTGTTGTGTTCAGCAGCAGTGGATTGTCTTCACAACGCGTTCATCCTAAACTTGAATGTAGCCACACCTAATTCTGCCCCACCCTCTTTTAGTGTTTCAATGGTCTTGGTAAAGGTCATAAGGAAAGTGACTCCACCTTCATGCATGAGACTGACTATCATGGGCGCAGGGTTGTTGATGATAGGCCAATTGGAATCCAACTACTGTTGTGAATGCATCTCATTGCCGAGCAGTAGCCTGCAAGTTTTGCAGCTAAAGGTTTCTAAAGTAATACCAACTAGCACTGCATTTTACTCCAAAATTGAGGCAGTGGGTAATTGTGGTGCCTAACAGAGTAAAATGAACTCCAAACCACTATTTTATGTTGTACTTCAAAATATCACATCCCAACTATAAAGAGCTATCCTAGTATGTAAAATGAAGCTGAGAGGTTGTGTTTGTAAATTGCTGAAAGCATCTCTGTTTCATGAGTGCCAACCCGTGATTGTACACATTACTTAACTAAGATTGTTTATTCAGCTCGACTGGGACTTCCATCGCATTTATCCCAACTAAGATAACCCCAAAGAGAAGCACTTATGAAGAAGAGAATCATCAGTGGCTCCATTTGGAGGTGATCTGAGTTGGATTCACGAGGAATTGGCCTGATGCTCAGTTGTTGTTGTCACTTAAAACTGCCCAACAAGTAGCACTTACTGCATTCAACAGCCAAGTTAATGCTCGCTAGGGCAATAGTGTGACCAACTCAAATCCAGGAATTCTTCAGCAATTAATGATGTAACATGTCTGTCTTCATGAACTGTGTGAAGGAAAAAGAATAGCTAAATCAGCAACACTACCCTAACAAATAGCACTTACTGCTTTCAGAAGGCAGTCTTTGCTTGTGTTAGGGTAAAGCTGGTGACCACCTTAGTTGTGTAACAAATGTAGGCTTGTTAAGAAAATTGTCTTCTGAAAGTTATTTTCAAATTTTGCTGAATATTTTTGGATACAAACCAACTACATAGCAGTTTCTATTGACAACTGGATTTCACAACTGCAACTTGAATCATTACTAGAAATATTATATTGCAGAAAATATCCTAATCAAGACAACCCCAAAGAGAAGCACTTATGAAGCCAATAATCATGAGTGGCTCTATTTGAGGTGATCAGAGTTGGATTTCCATAACATTGTCTTTTCATGTTGTTTTTGCTCAGAATACTTAAAACTGCCCCAACAAGCAGCACTTACTAAATATCAACTGTCAAGTCAATGCTCAAGTCAGGGTACAGTAAAGACATTACAAAGACTCCGTACCGTTCTTTCCAGTCATAAAATAAATTGTGAAATGGATGTGGCCAAAGCAGCTGTGAAGAGAACATGGATTATTTGAAATCACCGACACACTCCCAACAAATAGCACTTACTGTTTTCTAAACTCAAGTTATGCTTGTGCAAGGGTAATATTGGTGATAAATTGATGAATCGAATAGTCGAATTGCAAATTTTATGTTTTATGACAACTGCAGATTCTTCACATACACAGAAGGCAAGTCCATTCACTAACATCCAACTGTGTAGGGCTTTTTCTGCTCAGCATTTGAATGTTATTCAACTACAGTGTATGTCTTCTGAAATTTGTTCCACATTTGTGGGCTGATTACAGTGACTTTTGCACTGTTACTCAGCACAGCTTAGATTTCCCAATGAAGAACTTGACTAACTAAGACAACCTCCCAAAGAGAATAATTTATGAAGAAGAGAAATCATCAGTGCTCCATTTGGAGGTGATTCGAGCTGGATTCACAAGGGGAATTGGCTCTTGATGCTCAGTTGTTGTTGTCACTTAAAACTACCCCAACAAGAGTGACTGCACGTTGCAGTATTCAACAAACAAGTTAATGCTCAAGTTAGGGTAATAGGTAGGACCAATCCTCAAACTAGGAATTCTTCAGCAATTAATGATGTAACATGTCTGTCTTCATGAACTGTGTGAAGGAAAAGAATAGCTAAATCAGCAACTCCTAACAAATAGCACTTTACTGCTTTCAGAAGGTGCCCTTTTGCTTGTGTTAGGTAAAAGCTGGTGACCACCTAGTTGTGTAACAAAATGTAGGCTTTGTTAAAAAATTGTCTTCTGAAAGTTATTTTCAAATTTTGCTGAATATTTTGGATACACAACAATTGAATCATTACTGAAATATTATATTGCAGAAAATATCCCAACCAAGACAACCCCAAAGAGAAGCACTTATGAAGCCAGTAATCATGAGTGGCTCTATTTGAGGTGATCAGAGTTGGATTTCCATAACATTGTGTCTTTTCATGTTGTTTTTGTCGATTAAAACTGCCCCAACAAGTAGCACTTACTGAATTCAACTGTCAAGTCAATGCTCAAGTCAGGGTAATAGTAAAGACATACAAAAGACTTGCAATGTTCTTTCCAGTCATAAAACACCAGAAATGGATGTACAAAGCAGCTGTGAAGAGAACATGGACATTTGAAATCATCAATACTACCCCAACAAATAGCACTTACTGTTTTCTAAACTCAAGTTGGTGCTTGTGCAAGGGTAATATTGGTGATAAATTGATGAATCTAGCTAGTCAGAATTGCAATTTTATGTTTTATGACAAACTGCAGATTCTTCACATACATGAAGTTAAGTCCATTCACTAACATCCAAACTGTGTAGGGCTTTTTTCTGCTCACATTTGAATGTTATTCAACTACAGTGTATGTCTTCCTGAAATTTGTTCCACATTTGTGGACAAGTGATTTCTGTACTGTTACTCAGTACAGTTTAGATTTCCCCAATGAAGAACTTGACTTAACCAAGACAACCCCAAAGAGAAGCACTTATGAAGAAGAGAATCATCAGTGGCTCCATTTGAGGTGATCTGAGCTGGATTCACAAGGGGAAATGGCTTTTGATTCATTCAGTTGTTGTTGTCACTTAAAACTTCCCCAACAAGTAGCACTTACTGCATTCAACAAACAAGTTAATGCTCAAGTTAGGGTAATAGGTAGGACAGAGGAGTTCTTCAGCAATTAATGATGTAACATGTGTGTCTTCATGAACTGTGTGAAGGAAAAAGAATTGCAAAATCAGCAACACTACCCCAACAAATAGCACTTACTGCTTTCAGAAGGCAAGTCTGTGCTTGTGTTAGGTAAAGCTGGTGACCACCTAGTTGTGTAACAAAATGTAGGCTTTGTTAAAAAATTGTCTTCTGAAAGTTATTTTCAAATTTTGCTGAATATTTTTGGATACACAACCAACCACATAGCAGTTTCTATTGATGTCTGATTTCATTCACTGAATTGAATCATTACTGAAATATTATATTGCAGAAAATATCCCAACTAAGACAACCCCAAAGAGAAGCACTTATGAAACCAGTAATCATGAGTGGCTCTATTTGAGGTGATCAGAGTTGGATTTCCATAACATTGTGTCTTTTCATGTTGTTTTTGTCGATTAAAACTGCCCCAACAAGTAGCACTTACTGAATTCAACTGTCAAGTCAATGCTCAAGTCAGGTAATAGTAAAGACATACAAAAGACTTGCAATGTTCTTTCCAGTCATAAAACACCAGAAATGGATGTACAAAGCAGCTGTGAAGAGAACATGGACATTTGAAATCATCAATACTACCCCAACAAATAGCACTTACTGTTTTCTAAACTCAAGTTGGTGCTTGTGCAAGGGTAATATTGGTGATAAATTGATGAATCTAGCTAGTCAGAATTGCAATTTTATGTTTTATGACAAACTGCAGATTCTTCACATACATGAAGTTAAGTCCATTCACTAACATCCAAACTGTGTAGGGCTTTTTTCTGCTCACATTTGAATGTTATTCAACTACAGTGTATGTCTTCCTGAAATTTGTTCCACATTTGTGGACAAGTGATTTCTGTACTGTTACTCAGTACAGTTTAGATTTCCCCAATGAAGAACTTGACTTAACCAAGACAACCCCAAAGAGAAGCACTTATGAAGAAGAGAATCATCAGTGGCTCCATTTGAGGTGATCTGAGCTGGATTCACAAGGGGAAATGGCTTTTGATTCATTCAGTTGTTGTTGTCACTTAAAACTTCCCCAACAAGTAGCACTTACTGCATTCAACAAACAAGTTAATGCTCAAGTTAGGGTAATAGGTAGGACAGAGGAGTTCTTCAGCAATTAATGATGTAACATGTGTGTATTCATGAACTGTGTGAAGGAAAAAGAATTGCAAAATCAGCAACACTACCCCAACAAATAGCACTTACTGCTTTCAGAAGGCAAGCCTGTGCTTGTGTTAGGGTAAAGTTGGTGACAAATTGATTGACTTAGCTAACAATACAAAAAATACAGTCTGGCAGTGACCAGGTTTTCTGAAAACTTACAACCAGGGACACAGACAAAGAAAAACAATTGTCAAGAAAGGAACCATAAGTGAGTATTTTAGATGATTTAATTTAAGCTTCATGTAGCTTCAAGTTATGGTATCTGTCGAGTAAAACTACCATAACAATTTGCTGAAATAATATAGTAGTCAGTGTTGGAGCTTGGCCACTGGCAAAATCCTTTGAACAAAAACTCTACCTTAGTTAAGACTTGCCTCATGGTCCAGATGGTCCTTTGCAGCATCTTCTGTGTTGTGTTCCAGCAGCAGTGGATTGTCTTCTACAACGTTGCCCATCTTAAACTTGAATGTAGCCACACCCACCCTGCCCCACCCTCTTTTAGTAAGAAGTTTCAATGGTCTTGGTAAAGGTTCGTTAAGGAAAGGATCACACCTTCATGAGACGACAATTTCTTACTCCAAAATTGAGGCAGTGTGTGTAATTGTATGCCTAACAGAGCAAGGAACCTAAACCACTATTTATGTTGTACTTCAGTAAAATATCACATCCCAACTATAAAGAGCTATCCTCTAGTATGCAAATGAAGCTGAGAGGCTGTGTTTGTGAATTAAGCTGAAAAGCATCTCTTACTTGCTGAAAATGTCCCGTGATTGTACACATGAATTCGAGATTGTTTATTCAGCTCGACTGGGATCTTTCCATCGCATACTTATCCCAACCAAGACAACCCCAAAGAGAAGCACTTATGAAGAAGAGAATCATCAGTGGCTCCATTTGAGGTGATCTGAGTTGATTCACGAGGGGAATTGGCTCTTGATGCGTTCAGTTGTTGTTGTCACTTAAAACTGCCCCAACAAGTAGCACTTACTGCATTCAACAAACAAGTTAATGCTCAAGTTAGGGTAATAGGTAGGACCAACTCTCAAACTAGGAATTCTTCAGCAATTAATGATGTAACATGTCTGTCTTCATGAACTGTGTGAAGGAAAAAGAATAGCAAAATCAGCAACACTACCCCAACAAATAGCACTTACTGCTTTCAGAAGGCAAGTCTTTGCTTGTGTTAGGGTAAAGCTGGTGACCACCTAGTTGTGTAACAAAATGTAGGCTTTGTTAAAAAAATTGTCTTCTGAAAGTTATTTTCAAATTTTGCTGAATATTTTTGGATACACAACCAACTACATAGCAGTTTCTATTGATGTCTGATTTCATTCACTGCAATTGAATCATTACTGAAATATTATATTGCAGAAAATATCCCAACCAAGACAACCCCAAAGAGAAGCACTTATGAAGCCAGTAATCATGAGTGGCTCTATTTGAGGTGATCAGAGTTGGATTTCCATAACATTGTGTCTTTTCATGTTGTTTTTGTCGATTAAAACTGCCCCAACAAGTAGCACTTACTGAATTCAACTGTCAAGTCAATGCTCAAGTCAGGGTAATAGTAAAGACATACAAAAGACTTGCAATGTTCTTTCCAGTCATAAAACACCAGAAATGGATGTACAAAGCAGCTGTGAAGAGAACATGGACATTTGAAATCATCAATACTACCCCAACAAATAGCACTTACTGTTTTCTAAACTCAAGTTGGTGCTTGTGCAAGGGTAATATTGGTGATAAATTGATGAATCTAGCTAGTCAGAATTGCAATTTTATGTTTTATGACAAACTGCAGATTCTTCACATACATGAAGTTAAGTCCATTCACTAACATCCAAACTGTGTAGGGCTTTTCCTGCTCACATTTGAATGTTATTCAACTACAGTGTATGTCTTCCTGAAATTTGTTCCACATTTGTGGATAAGTGATTTCTGTACTGTTACTCAGTACAGTTTAGATTTCCCAATGAAGAACTTGACATAACCAAGACAACCCCAAAGAGAAGCACTTATGAAGAAGAGAATCATCAGTGGCTCCATTTGAGGTGATCTGAGCTGGATTCACAAGGGAAATGGCTTTGATTCATTCAGTTGTTGTTGTCACTTAAAACTTCCCCAACAAGTAGCACTTACTGCATTCAACAAACAAGTTAATGCTCAAGTTAGGGTAATAGGTAGGACAGAGGAGTTCTTCAGCAATTAATGATGTAACATGTGTGTATTCATGAACTGTGTGTGAGGAAAAAGAATAGTAAATCAGCAACACTACCCCAACAAATAGCACTTACTGCTTTCAGAAGGCAAGTCTTTGCTTGTGTTAAGTAAAGCTGGTGACCACCTAGTTGTGTAACAAAATGTAGGCTTTGTTAAAAAAATTGTCTTCTGAAAGTTATTTTCAAATTTTGCTGAATATTTTTGGATACACAACCAACTACATAGCAGTTTCTATTGATGTCTGATTTCATTCACTGGAATTGAATCATTACTGAAATATTATATTGCAGAAAATATCCCAACCAAGACAACCCCAAAGAGAAGCACTTATGAAGCCAGTAATCATGAGTGGCTCTATTTGAGGTGATCAGAGTTGGATTTCCATAACATTGTGTCTTTTCATGTTGTTTTGTCGATTAAAACTGCCCCAACAAGTAGCACTTACTGAATTCAACTGTCAAGTCAATGCTCAAGTCAGGGTAATAGTAAAGACATACAAAAGACTTGCAATGTTCTTTCCAGTCATAAAACACCAGAAATGGATGTACAAAGCAGCTGTGAAGAGAACATGGACATTTGAAATCATCAATACTACCCCAACAAATAGCACTTACTGTTTTCTAAACTCAAGTTGGTGCTTGTGCAAGGGTAATATTGGTGATAAATTGATGAATCTAGCTAGTCAGAATTGCAATTTTATGTTTTATGACAAACTGCAGATTCTTCACATACATGAAGTTAAGTCCATTCACTAACATCCAAACTGTGTAGGGCTTTTTTCTGCTCACATTTGAATGTTATTCAACTACAGTGTATGTCTTCCTGAAATTTGTTCCACATTTGTGGACAAGTGATTTCTGTACTGTTACTCAGTACAGTTTAGATTTCCCCAATGAAGAACTTGACTTAACCAAGACAACCCCAAAGAGAAGCACTTATGAAGAAGAGAATCATCAGTGGCTCCATTTGAGGTGATCTGAGCTGGATTCACAAGGGGAAATGGCTTTTGATTCATTCAGTTGTTGTTGTCACTTAAAACTTCCCCAACAAGTAGCACTTACTGCATTCAACAAACAAGTTAATGCTCAAGTTAGGGTAATAGGTAGGACAGAGGAGTTCTTCAGCAATTAATGATGTAACATGTGTGTATTCATGAACTGTGTGAAGGAAAAAGAATTGCAAAATCAGCAACACTACCACAACAAATAGCACTTACTGCTTTCAGAAGGCAAGCCTGTGCTTGTGTTAGGGTAAAGTTGGTGACAAATTGATTGACTTAGCTAACAATACAAAAAATACAGTCTGGCAGTGACCAGGTTTTCTGAAAACTTACAACCAGGGACACAGACAAAGAAAAACAATTGTCAAGAAAGGAACCATAAGTGAGTATTTTAGATGATTTAATTTAAGCTTCATGTAGCTTCAAGTTATGGTATCTGTCGAGTAAAACTACCATAACAATTTGCTGAAATAATATAGTAGTCAGTGTTGGAGCTTGGCCACTGGCAAAATCCTTTTGAACAAAAACTCTACCTTAGTTAAGACTTGCCTCATGGTCCAGATGGTCCTTTGCAGCATCTTCTGTGTTGTGTTCCAGCAGCAGTGGATTGTCTTCTACAACGTTGCCCATCTTAAACTTGAATGTAGCCACACCCACCCTGCCCCACCCTCTTTTAGTAAGAAGTTTCAATGGTCTTGGTAAAGGTTCGTTAAGGAAAGGATCACACCTTCATGAGACGACTATCATGTATGCAGGTTTGTTGATGATAGGCCAATTGGAATCCAACTACTGTTGTGAATGCATCTCATTGCCAGATAGTAGCCTGCAGTTGCAGCTAAAGAAGTTTCTAAAGTAATACCAACTAGCACTGCATTCTTACTCCAAAATTGAGGCAGTGGGTGTAATTGTATGCCTAACAGAGCAATGAACCTAAACCACTATTTATGTTGTACTTCAGTAAAATATCACATCCCAACTATAAAGAGCTATCCTCTAGTATGCAAATGAAGCTGAGAGGCTGTGTTTGTGAATTAAGCTGAAAAGCATCTCTTACTTGCTGAAAATGTCCCGTGATTGTACACATGAATTCGAGATTGTTTATTCAGCTCGACTGGGATCTTTCCATCGCATACTTATCCCAACCAAGACAACCCCAAAGAGAAGCACTTATGAAGAAGAGAATCATCAGTGGCTCCATTTGAGGTGATCTGAGTTGGATTCACGAGGGGAATTGGCTCTTGATGCGTTCAGTTGTTGTTGTCACTTAAAACTGCCCCAACAAGTAGCACTTACTGCATTCAACAAACAAGTTAATGCTCAAGTTAGGGTAATAGGTAGGACCAACTCTCAAACTAGGAATTCTTCAGCAATTAATGATGTAACATGTCTGTCTTCATGAACTGTGTGAAGGAAAAAGAATAGCTAAATCAGCAACACTACCCCAACAAATAGCACTTACTGCTTTCAGAAGGCAAGTCTTTGCTTGTGTTAGGGTAAAGCTGGTGACCACCTAGTTGTGTAACAAAATGTAGGCTTTGTTAAAAAAATTGTCTTCTGAAAGTTATTTTCAAATTTTGCTGAATATTTTTGGATACACAACAATTGAATCATTACTGAAATATTATATTGCAGAAAATATCCCAACCAAGACAACCCCAAAGAGAAGCACTTATGAAGCCAATAATCATGAGTGGCTCTATTTGAGGTGATCAGAGTTGGATTTCCATAACATTGTGTCTTTTCATGTTGTTTTTGTCGATTAAAACTGCCCCAACAAGTAGCACTTACTGAATTCAACTGTCAAGTCAATGCTCAAGTCAGGGTAATAGTAAAGACATACAAAAGACTTGCAATGTTCTTTCCAGTCATAAAACACCAGAAATGGATGTACAAAGCAGCTGTGAAGAGAACATGGACATTTGAAATCATCAATACTACCCCAACAAATAGCACTTACTGCTTTCTAAACTCAAGTTGGTGCTTGTGCAAGGGTAATATTGGTGATAAATTGATGAATCTAGCTAGTCAGAATTGCAATTTTATGTTTTATGACAAACTGCAGATTCTTCACATACATGAAGTTAAGTCCATTCACTAACATCCAAACTGTGTAGGGCTTTTTCTGCTCACATTTGAATGTTATTCAACTACAGTGTATGTCTTCTGAAATTTGTTCCACATTTGTGGACAAGTGATTTCTGTACTGTTACTCAGTACAGTTTAGATTTCCAATGAAGAACTTGACTTCAAGACAACCCCAAAGAGAAGCACTTATGAAGAAGAGAATCATCAGTGGCTCCATTTGAGGTGATCTGAGCTGGATTCACAAGGGAAATGGCTCTTTTGATTCATTCAGTTGTTGTTGTCACTTAAAACTTCCCCAACAAGTAGCACTTACTGCATTCAACAAACAAGTTAATGCTCAAGTTAGGGTAATAGGTAGGACAGAGGAATTCTTCAGCAATTAATGATGTAACATGTCTGTCTTCATGAACTGTGTGAAGGAAAAGAATAGCAAAATCAGCAACACTACCCCAACAAATAGCACTTACTGCTTTCAGAAGGCAAGTCTTTGCTTGTGTTAGGGTAAAGCTGGTGACCACCTAGTTGTGTAACAAAATGTAGGCTTTGTTAAAAAAATTGTCTTCTGAAAGTTATTTTCAAATTTTGCTGAATATTTTTGGATACACAACCAACTACATAGCAGTTTCTATTGATGTCTGATTTCATTCACTGCAATTGAATCATTACTGAAATATTATATTGCAGAAAATATCCCAACCAAGACAACCCCAAAGAGAAGCACTTATGAAGCCAGTAATCATGAGTGGCTCTATTTGAGGTGATCAGAGTTGGATTTCCATAACATTGTGTCTTTTCATGTTGTTTTTGTCGATTAAAACTGCCCCAACAAGTAGCACTTACTGAATTCAACTGTCAAGTCAATGCTCAAGTCAGGGTAATAGTAAAGACATACAAAAGACTTGCAATGTTCTTTCCAGTCATAAAACACCAGAAATGGATGTACAAAGCAGCTGTGAAGAGAACATGGACATTTGAAATCATCAATACTACCCCAACAAATAGCACTTACTGTTTTCTAAACTCAAGTTGGTGCTTGTGCAAGGGTAATATTGGTGATAAATTGATGAATCTAGCTAGTCAGAATTGCAATTTTATGTTTTATGACAAACTGCAGATTCTTCACATACATGAAGTTAAGTCCATTCACTAACATCCAAACTGTGTAGGGCTTTTTTCTGCTCACATTTGAATGTTATTCAACTACAGTGTATGTCTTCCTGAAATTTGTTCCACATTTGTGGACAAGTGATTTCTGTACTGTTACTCAGTACAGTTTAGATTTCCCCAATGAAGAACTTGACTTAACCAAGACAACCCCAAAGAGAAGCACTTATGAAGAAGAGAATCATCAGTGGCTCCATTTGAGGTGATCTGAGCTGGATTCACAAGGGGAAATGGCTTTTGATTCATTCAGTTGTTGTTGTCACTTAAAACTTCCTAACCAAACAAATTTAAGTATCAAGTTAAGACCAACCATGAGAGTGAGACAGAGTTCTTAACGATAACTGCATTACAACATGTATGTATTCATATTTATATGCAGAAGGAAAAATTTGCGAAATCAGCAACACTACCACAAACAAATAGCCCTTTGCTTTGGAAATGATCGTATGTGTTAGAATGAAGTTGGTGACTTTAATTGATTCAAACAGCTAACAATGCAAAAATGCAGTCTGGCAGTAGCCGGTTTCCAAAACTTAATGAGGATTTGAATAAAAGAGAAAAACAATTTATCGAAGACCTCCTGCATTAATTATTTTTGCTGAATGATTAATTTGGCTTCTTTACTAAGCTAGATTATAAATATCTGTAAGATAAACTACCATAACAATTTGCAAAATAATATAGTAGTCAGTATTTGGAGAAGCTTGTACTAACGAAAAGATCTTTGAACAAAACTTTCTTACTGGTTGGAGCTTGCTCATGATCCAATTGATCTGCCACAACATCTTTCATATTTGTTTGTGGCGATTAGTTATCTTCTAGCATTGCCCATCTTAAACCAGATACGCTTTTTTTTTGCCCACCCTCTTGTGAGGGTTGCCAGGCAGGTCTGGTAGAGGTTGCGTTAGAAGGATCACCTTCATGAGCTGACTATATGTATGTATACAGGTTTATTGATGATAGGCCAATTAGAATCCAACTACTGTTGTAGATGCATCTATTCCCTGGTTCATTAGCCTGCAATTACACGGCTAAGAAAATTTCTAAAGTAGCTAACTTCTTTCTGTTTCACACTTTAAGTTCAGGAGCAGTGGTGCCAATTACATACTAACAGATAATGAATACAAACCACTACTATGTTCACTGACTAAATCCTCCATCCCCATTACAAGAGCTATCACTCAGTATACAGAAGTAAGAAGCTGAGAGGCTGTGTTTAGCAGATTAAGCTAATATCTCTTACTTGCTGAAAATATCCCGTGATTGTACATAGATTTGAGATTATTTTCATATGGCCTAAAACTGGGATCTTTCCATGTAGCCACTTATCCCAACCAAGACAACAAAGAAGCACTTATGAAGAAGAGAATCATCAGTAGCTCCATTTGGTGATCTGAGTTGGATTCCCAGAGGAATTAGCTCTGATGTTGATTATTGTGTCACTTAAAACTATCAACAATGCTTTTTTACTGCATTCAACAAACAAGTTAATACTCAGTTGTGAAATAATAGAGTAGGATAACTCTTCAAACTAGGAATTCTTCAGCAATTCGTGATGTAACATGTCTGTCTTCATGAACTGTGAAGGAAAGAATGGCTAAATCCAGCAACACTACTAACAAATAGCACTTACTGCTTTCAGAGCAAGTCTTTTAGCATGTTAAGAGTCCACTTCAGTGACCACCTAATTTATGTAACAAAATACCAGGCTTTATTAAAAAAATTATCTTCTAGAGATTATTTCAAATTTTGCTAGATATTTTGGATACAACCAACTACTATAACAGTTTCTATTGATGTCTGATTTCATTCCCCATACCAGTTGAATCGACACTGAGAATATTATGTGCAAATATCAGCAAGACAACCCCAAGAAAGCACTTATGAAGCAGTAATCATGAGTAGCTCTAGCCCAGGAAGTGATCAAAGTTAGTTTCCATAACGTGTGTCTTTCATATTATTGTTTTTATCTGATTAAAACTGTAATAATGCTATACAGATTCAACTGTCAAAGTCAGTATAAGTCAGGGTAATGATAAAGACATACAAAAGACTTGTAAATATTCTTTCCAATCATAAAACACCAGAAAATGGATGTACAAACCCAACTGTGAAGAACATGGACATTGAAGTCATCATCTACCCACAACAAATAGCCTTACTGTTTTCTATAAACTCGAGATGGTACTTGTACAGAAATAATATTGGTGATAAGTGATGAATCTAGCTAGTCAAATTTTCAATTTTATGTTTGACAAACTGCAGATTCACCACATGAAGTTAAGTCCATTCACTAACATCCAAACTGTGTAGGGCTTTTTTCTGCTCACCATTTGAATGTTATTTAACTACAGTGTATATCTTCACAAATTTGTTCACATTTTGTGGACAAGTGAATTTCTATGCTGTTACTCAATTTGATTTAGATTTCCCAGTAAGAGAACAGCTTAGCAAGACAACCCCAAAGGAAGCACTTGCCAGAGAAGAAGAGAATCATCAGTGGCTCCATTGAGGTGATCTGGGCTGGATTCACAAGAAGTCAGCTGTGATTCATTCAGTTGTTGTTGTCATAAAAACCCACAACAGGTAGCACTTTGCATTCCAACCGACAAGTTAATGCTCAGAAGTTAGGGTAATAGGTAGGACAGAGGTTCTTCAGCAATTAATGATGCTAACATGTGTGTATTCATGTAGACTGTGAAGGAAAAAGAATTACAAATCAGCAACACTACACAGCAAATAGCACCTTACTGCTTTCAGAGGCAAGCCTGTATGTGTTAGGGTAAAGTTGGTGACAAATTGAATTAAACAGCTAACAATACAAAAAATACAGTCAGCAGTGACCCAGGTTTTCGAGAAACTTTGTAGTGGCTGGACAAAAGAAAAACAATTATCAGAAAGGAGACATAAGTGAGTATTTTAGATGAGATTTAATTTAAGCTTCATATGGCTTCAAGTTATAGTATCTATCTAGTAAAACTACCATAACAATTTTGCTGAAATAATATAAATCTAATTGAGTAGTGGGAATGCAGCCACTTTCTTAAGAATGCCACTGGTGCTCCCAGCTCTACCTTAGTTAGGGCTTGCCTCTGTGGTCCCAGATGGTCATACACATCTTCTATGTTTATGTTCCAGCAGCAGTGGATTATCACCCCCTACAGCATTGCCCATCTTAAACTTGAATGTAGCCACCACCCCTGCACACCTCTTTAGTAAGAGTTTCAATGGTCTTGGTAAAAGGTTACGTTAAGGAAAGGATCACCTTCGTAGAGGCAAACTCTCGTGTACTTTGAGTTTGTTGATGATAGGCCAATTAAGTCAACTACTGTTGTGAATGCATCTCATTGCCAGATAGTAGCCTGCAGTTGCAACTAAAGTTTCTAAAGTAATACCAACTAGCACTGCATTCTTATCAAAATTGAGGCAGTGGGTATGGTTACTGTGCCTAACAGAGCAATGAACCTAAACCACTGTATGTTGTACTTCAGTAAATATCATCCCAACTATAAAGGCCCTCCTCTGGTATGGAAGATGAAATGAGAGGCATGTTTGTAGATTAAGCTGAAAAGCAGCATCTTACTTACTGAAAATGTCCCGTGATGCTGCACGCTGATTAAGTTATTTTATTCAGCTCATTGGATCACTATGTGTATATTATCCCGGCAAGATGGCGAGAAGCGCTTGTGAGAAAGTGTCAGTGGCTCCATTTTGAGGTGATCTGAGTTGGATTCACTGATTGTCTTCAGTGGAACAGTTGTTGTTATAAGCAAACTGTTTAACATTAGCACTTACTGCGGCTTCAACAAAATAAGTTAATGCTCAGAAGTTAGGGTAATGGTAGGACCAACTCTACAAGCCAGGTTCTTGGCAATTAATGGTATAACATGTCTGTCTTCATGAACTGTACAGAGGAAAAAATAGCTAAATCAGCAACCACTACCCCAGCAAATAGCACTTGCACCAACACTGAGGCAGTCTTTTGGCATCATGCAGAAGACCAAGCTGAAACCACCTAGTTACAACTGTAACAAAATGTAGAAACTTTATTTAAAAAAATTGTCTTACAGATTATTTTTTTTAAATTTTGCTGAATATTTTGGATACAACCAACTCCACATGATTCTAATGATGTCAATTCATTCCTGCAATTGAATCGTACGAAATATTATGTGGAAAATATCCCATGGGCCTTCCCAAAGAAGCACCCATGAAATGACTGATAACTGGTGGCTCTGGCGGGTGATCGAGTTGAATTTCCATGCATTATGTCGTTTTCATGTTATTTTGTCGATTAAAAGACTTATACAACAAGTAGCACTTTACTGAATTAACTGTCAAGTCAGTACTCCAGTCAGGGCCAATAGTAAGAGACATACCAAAGACTTGCAATGTTCTTTCCAGTCGCCAAAAACACCGAAATGGATGTAACCTGAAAAACGGCTGTGAAGGCATGATCATTAGATCATCAATACTACTAACAAATGGCATACTGTTTTCTAAGCTCCAAGTTAATTGCCTTGTGCAAGGTGTAATATTGGTGATAAATTGATAGATCTAGCTAGTCAGAATTCTGCAATTTTATGTTTTATGACAAACTTTCATGAATTCTTCACATACCACGATGAAGTTCAAGTCATTCACTAGCATCCAAGCACATGTGGGGCTTTGCCTCATTTAGATGTTGTCAACTTCTCCCCAGTGTATGTCTTCCTGGGAATTTGTTCCACATTTGTGGACAAGTGATTTCTGCTTGCTGTTACTCAGTGCAGTTTAGATTTCCACAATAGAAGAGAACTTGACACTTAGCAAAGACAACCCCAAAGAAGGAAATACTTATGAAGAAGATAATCATCAGTAGTCATTTTTAGGGTGATCTGAGCTGGATTCACAAGGAAATGGCTTTGATTCATTCAGTTATTTTATTGTCCCGCTAAAACTTCCAACAAGTAGCACTTACTGCATTCAACAAACTTAAGTTAATGCTCAAGTTGGGTAATAGGTAGGACGGAGAGGAGTTCTTCAGCAATTAATGATGCTAACATGTATTCATGAACTGTGAAGGAAAAGAATTTACAAAATCAGCACAACACTACAACGATAGCACTTACTGCTTTCAGAAGGCAAGCCTAGCAGCATGTTGCAGGTAAAGTTAATGACAAATTGATTGACTTAGCTAACAATACAAAAATACAGTCTAGCGGTGACCAGGTTTTCTGAAACTTGTAGGGGACACAGACAAGAGAGAAAAAACAATTGTCAAGAAAGACCATAAGTAGTATTATAGATGATTTAATGTAAACTTCATGTAACTTCTTCAAATTTATAGTATCCTATCGATCAAACCATAACAATGTGAAATAATGAAGAGTAGTCAGTGTTATTGGAGCTTGGCCACTGTAAAGATCGCACCTGAACAAAGAAACTCTACCTTAGTTAAGACTTGCCTCATGGTCCAGATGGTCACTTTGCAGCATCTTCACGTATTTATATTTCAACCCAGCAGTGGTTGTCTTTTATAGTTGCCCCATCTTAAACTTGAATGTAGCCACACCACCCTGCCCCACCCCTCTTTTAGTAAGAAGTTTCAATGGTCTTGGTAAAGGTTCGTTAAAGGAAAGGATCCACACCATCATAAGACCCACGACTATCATGTATACCAGGTTTGTTGATGACTGGGCCAATTTGGAATCAACTACTGTTGTGAATGCATCATTTACCAGATATTAGCCTGCAGTTGCAGCTAAAGTTTCTAAAATAATACACCAATTTTCATTCTTATAAATTTAAAGACAGTGGGAATTTATGATTATATACCTAACAGAGCAATAGACACAAGCCACTATTGCCCATATTTGTCACTTCAGTAAACCTCCATCCCAACTATAAAAGCTATCTATTATTATACAGTGATATAAGCTGAGCTGTATTGTGGTCAGTAAGCATCTCCCACTTGCTGAAAATGTCCCGTGATTGTACATGAATTGAGATTGTTTTATTCCAGCTCATTCGGTCTTTCCGCCATACTTGCTTCCTTAAGACAACCCCAAAGAGAAGCACTTATGAAGAGAAGATCGTCAGTGGCTCCGTTTGAGGTGATCTGTGAGTTGCGTTCCACGAAATTGGCTCTTGATGCGTTCTGAAATTCTTGTTATCGAAAACTGCCCAACAAGTAGCACTTACTGCATTAATAAACAAGTTCAATACTCAAGTTAGGAGCTGTCTAGTGGGACCAACTCTCAAACTAGGAATTCTTCAGCAATTAATAATTTAACCTTATCTGTCTTCATGAACTGTGTGAAGGAAAAGAATAGCTAAATCAGCAACACTACCCCAACAAATATTCTTACAACAGAAGGCAAGTCACACACACACTTGCTTAGGAGTAAAACTCAGTAACCACCTAGTTATGTAAACAAAATGTAAACTTTGTTAAAAATTATCTTCTAAGAAATTATTTTCAAATTTTGCTGAATATTTTGGATACAACAGGAATTGAATCATTACGGAAATATTATATTGCAAAATATGTCAACCAAGACAACCCAAGAGAAGCCTTGTAAGCAATAATCATAGGTGGCTCCTTCCAGGAATGATAAATTCGTTCTGCATTATCTTTCGTATTGTTTTTATCGATTAAACTACCCCAACAAGTAGCACTTACTGAATTCAGCTGCTCAAGTCAATCTGCTCAAGTCAGGAGTAATATTTAAAGACATGCAAAGACTTTGCCAATATTCTTCTTTTGATCATAAAACACCAGAAATAGATCGCTTATAATAGCTATGAAGAGAGAACATGGACATTTGAAATCATCAATGCTACTACAACAAATACGCACTTACTGTTTTCTAAACTCAGTTGGTGCACTTGTGCAAGAGGTAATATTGGTGATAAATTGATAGATCTAGCTAGTCAGAATTGCAATTTTATGTTTTGCGTGACTGCAAGTTCTTACCTTACCACCTTACATGAAGTTAAGTCATTCACTAACATCCAAACTGTATTTTTAGGAGAATTTTCTGCTACATTTAAGATATTATTAACTCTGGTATGTCTTCCTGGGAAATTATTCACATTTGTGGACAAGTGATTTCTGTACTGTTACTCAGTACAGTTTAATTCCCAATGAGGAGCAGCAGCAGACAGCCTTTGAAGAAGCACTTGCAGAGAGAATCATCAGTGGCTCCATTTTAGAAGGTAATCTAGGCTGGATTCACAAGGGAAATGGCTTTTGATTCATTCAGTTGTGCATACTCAAAACCCCACACAGCAAGTAGCACTTACCATTTAACCAAAACAGTTAATACTCAGAGATTAGGAAGTAATACGTACAGACAGAGAGATTCTTCCAGCAGTGTGATGTAACATGTATTCATATGGAAGCTGTGAAAGGGAAAAGAGTACAAAGAATCATGTACTACTTCCGGCAAATAGCATACTGCACGCCAGAAAGGCAGCCTGCTGTGCTTGTGTTAGGAAGTGAGAGGGATTGAAGTGACAAATTGATTGACTTAGCTAACAATACAAAAAAACTGATCTGGCATTGACTTCAAGTTTTCTGAAAACTTACAACCAGAGGACACCAGACAAAGAAAAACAATTATCGAAAAGGAACCATAAGTAGATATTTTAGATGAAAAGTTTAATTTAAGCTTCATATGGCAAACACAAGTTATAGTATCTATGAGTAAAACTACCATAACAATGTGCTGAAATAATATAAGTAGTCAGTGTTAGAACTTATTACTAACCCAAAATCCTTTGAACAAAAACTCTACAACCAATTAAGACTTGCCTCATGGTCAGATGGTCCTTCTGCAGCATCTTCTGTGTTGTATTCAACTTGGCAGTGGATTGCTCTTCCTGGCATTGCCCATCTTAAACTTGAATGCTAGCCACATACCTGCCCCACCCCTCTTTTAGTAAGAAGTTTCAGTAGATGTGTGAGTTAGTTGAGGAAAGGATCACACCTTCATGAGGCGACCACCTCATGTATACAGGTTTGTTGTTGATGGGGCCAGTGGAATCCAACTACTGTGCTAATAGATGCATCTCATTGCCAGATAAGTAGCCTGCAGTTGCAGTAAAGGAGAAGTTTAAAAAAATGTTACAACTAGCACTGCATTCTTGCTCCAAGAATTGAGGCAGTGGGTGCAGGTATATGCCTAACAGGCAATGAACCTAAACCTATTTATGTTGTGCTTCAGTAAAATATCACATCCCAGCTATAAAGAGCTATCCTCTGGTAGCAAATGAAGCTGAGAGTCTATGTTTGTGAATTAAGCTGAAAAGCATCTCTTACTTGCTGAAAATGGGTTAGGGTTAGGGTTAGGGTTAGGGTGCTACTTAGGTAAGTAGCACTTACTGCATTCAACAGAGCAAGTTAGTATCAAGTTAGAGATAATAGAGTGGGACCAGCTCTCAAATGAGAATTCTTGAAATTAATGAAATATAACATGTCTGTGTTACTTGAACTGTGAGGAAGGAAAGAATAGCAAAATCAGCAACTTTCTCCCAACAAAATCACTTACTGCTTTCAGAAGGCAAGTCTTTGCTTGTATCAGGAGTAGGCGCAAGTGACCACCTAGTTGTATAATAACAAAATGCAGAAACTGTTAAAATTATCTTCTGAAGTTATTTTCAAATTTTGCTGAATATTTTGGATACACAACTATTTCCCATATAGTTTCTATTTATACGGATTTCATTCTGGAATTGAATCATTACTGAAATATTATATTGCCAAAATATCCCAGCAAGACAACCCCAAAGAGAAGCACTTATAGGGAAATGATAATCATGGGTAGCTCTATTTGAGTGATCAAGTTAGATTCCATAACATTGTGTCTTTTCATGTTGTTTTTATACGTTAAAGCTGCCCAACAAGTGGCACTTACAAATTCCAGCACAACCGATCAAGTACTCAGAAGTCAGGGTAATAGTAAAAGAAGACCAGCTACAAAGAGACTTGCAATGTTCTTTCCAGTCATAAAACACCAGAAATGGATGTACAAAGCAGCTGTGAAGAGAACATGGACATTTGAAATCATCAATACTACCCCAACAAATAGCACTTACTGCTTTTGAGCCCAGATTGTTCTTAATTCCACTACACAGACAGACAATATTTGTATTTATTCATGGAAAGTCTGGCATCCAGGGTGAAGCAGAATGGATCCATGCTTCAAGATACATGCCAGCCCTTCCCCCAGACGCCCATGAAGAGGTGACGTAGAAGGAAACAGGGACAGGTTCTTCATCCTCATCCTAATGAACACACAATAAACACACAAATAGAATAAAATGGGCTAAATAAACTGCTAAGAAGAATAACTGATGACAATCACAGTGACATGGTTTAGAGGGGACGAAACGAACAAAGCAGACTTCACTTAAACCATGCACTTCTGAGTTCCCTATGAGCAAAGAGAAACATGCAGATAATGACCTTTCACTGGATCTGTTAAAAAATGTTGAGTTTAATGCATTTTCCAATGTTTAATCCCATTCTTTAATAATAATGCTGATTACACACCTCCAAGTATATAAGTGTGGCTGATGAGATACCCAACCCAAAGCCTGACACTGATTGGACATTTCATAGGTAAAGGTAGAGGTAAATTAAATGAATATTTCTGAGAAGAAGATGGAGATAGCATGACTTCACCCCTGTGGGTTGGGCCATCCATATTTGTTTCTGCCTGAGACAAATCCCTAATGCTTTCCATGGTTTCTGTTACAATTGTGATTTCTAGCAATCAGACAGTGAATTTTTTTTCCACCAAGTGTTTCGGGTGCTTTTATTCCCTAGAAAACTAAGACATTCTAAATGATTTACAGGACTGTTATCTCTTTGTAATTAATTATTTATAATAATTTGTATTCAATTAAAATATTTCATTCCCAGTTTTACTTTATGTTTAAGATTGTCTTTTGTTTTAATCAATTTTAGTGTTCCTATTTGATGTAATCATTAGTGTTCTTATCCCAAGGGTGTGAAAGTCTAAAGCTAATTATTTTTTCTCTTTACAATTTTTTTTTCTCTCTTTTTCTTGAAATTAATTTTGTTTTTATTATTATAAAAATAACTTTAGCAATAATATTTATTTCAATATTTTTATTTTATTTTATCAACTAACCCAATGACAATGATATTTATATATCATTGTTTATATTACTCATAGAAAAGGCTTATGACACTATTTGGAGGGATGGACTTCTTATCAACTAGTATGATGCAGGTATTAGAGGGAGAATGTTTTATTGGATTAAGGAATTTTTAAATAATCGATCCATCCAGGTAAGGGTAGGAGGAGTATTTTCTAAAACTGCTGAAATTGAAAATGGTAGCCCTCAAGGATATAATGGTAAATTACATATCTACGAAGCTTAATCATGGATATGGATTGTCTTTATTGGCGGATAATGGTGTCATTTGGAGGAGTGGGGAAAATATTTCTCATTTGGCTGTACAAATTCAAAGGGCTTTAAATCTTGTCTAAAAGTTGTTGGCCAACAGGAAGATGGCTTTTGTTTGTGTGTAAATCCAGAAACTGCACATCATGTTTTGTAGTTTTCACTGCCTGGCTTTGGGGATAATTATCTGTCATTATCGGAATGCCATTAGAAGATACTCCAGTCCAGTAGGCGGCGGCAAAGGCCTATCAAAATGAATTGTCAATAAACCCACAGAAGAAGTTGAAGAAGGAAAACGTGTATCAGCTGAGCTGGCTGATGTGGAAAAAGCTAATTTCACTGTACGTTCAGGTTCAACAGGATTGCAGGACACTGGGATGGAGAATGACACAATCGTCTCTCTTGAAGATTTAGGGTAAGTTAATATTAATGTCTGCCGCTGTATGAACACTGCAGCCCCAATCACCAGCCTCGTATATCTCTCTTTTTAGCCAGACCAATGCTAAGTGGCTAACCTGCCATTGAGACTGGCGTTGTTCTGATGGTGCCGGACTTTCTCTCGGCTGTTTTTGTGTATCATAGCTGCAAATCTATGTGAGGTGTTGTCAGACCTGTTCGGGGTCATTTTAAATGTTGTGCCGCGTCAGCAGAAGCTGCCGCCGTCATGATTCATATCAGCGCTGCTCCAACACAGATTTCCTTCTGACCGTTGAACCAGCTTCAGAACCACTTTCTAAAAAGTGCACGGTTCATTTACTTCTGCTGAAATATCCCCTTACTCCACGTAACCGTGGCACTGCGGCGCATGTTCCTGTGGGAGTAAGCAAGACGTCCTTATATATCCAGATTTTGAAACGTGCTCTGGCTGTCTCGGTGACTGCTGTCGGTACTTGTCAAGAGGCCTTCAGCGTCAGTGTCAAACCTGCCCCTGAATACTAACGCAAACCTCTGTGTTAGTCATGGGAACGTATAAAGTCATATCTGACATAGCAAACAGCCTGATTCACTGATAAAAATAATGCCTACGTTTTAATGACCCACATGCAGAAATACACATTCTCTTGGTCCACTCATGGTCAGGGCAGCTGTCTCACAGATCCTCCCTTAAAAGGACCTGGTGTTTCAATTTGCTTCAGGAGGCCTTTTCTCCTACAAGCAACAATCTCAAATTAGATCATGCTTGAAATGTTAAATAGCGTGTAATCTTTGCTACTTATGATGCATCACTGTTTGCCACCAGCTCCACTACTGCTACACTCAGGCTGCAGCTGTTTTACAGTGCAGAATGAGGTTTGAAGTTCAGGGTTTCCAGATTATAGTTGAGTATCCCTCACATGTCACTTCATGATCTTTCACTCTATTAAAATGATCAGCATTTTGTCTCATTATATCTCACCAGTAACACAGTTCGTAGTAAACATAATGTGAGATCAGTGTAAATATTGCTTGGGACAATTCAGCAACACCTTGACTTTGATTGGGACATTTCTGCTGTTCTTATCCATGGTCAACACCTTTCTGTACTGAAAAGGGAATCAAATAGTTGTGGCTAAGATTGAATATGGTATTTTGTGTGTGTGTATCTGTCACTGTAGGTACCAAGGCCCTCTGTTGGAGGAAGGAACTCTAGAAACTGCTGTGAGTGGAGGGGCAGCTTCACCTGAGTTTACTAAGCTCTGTGCCTGGATTGTCTCAGAGCTTAGACTCTACTGCAAGTTGGAGGAGAATGTCCACGCCACTAACTGTAGGACATGTTTCATCACCATATTTTATGTACATTTAAGTAAAGTTGCTTGGATCTACAGAGAATTGTTCCATTAGTATAATTTATTTTTCTTGCCTGCTAAATGACTATAGCAAAGAAGAAAAATCAAAAACAATTTACTTATTTAGGTGAAAATGACTCGTACTAATGCTGAGCTTTATCTGATGGTTGAAGGAAATAAAATCTATGTTTTGGACATTTTGATAACTGTTATTCCAAATTCTGTAGTGCCGAAGTTTTGTTGGAGGTCTACCAATCACAACCAACATAAGATAGCTGTATTGTTTGGACTGGACATGTGCTAACACACATACCTGGCTGTTGAGCTTTTCACAGGTTTTGATCTCTTACCTCAAACTTAACCTGCAGTGTATGCTACCATTGTCATTTACCCTGGCAAGAAGTGAACCAGCTTTGAAGGACTGAAAACTCAGAATTATAACTAGATTAACAAAATACCTTGATAACCACAAATCCTGCTTCGTAATACAGGCCCCAGACAAAGTGTCTCTCTCAGGACATCGTGTTTTTCCTTCTCTCCCTCCCAGGTCCAAGTGAGGCAGAGGGCTTCCAGCTGGAGATGAGTGGCCTTTTGTCAGAGCTTGCCTGTCCGTACGCTGTCCTCACCAGCGGAAACGTCAACCAGAGGCTTCTGAATAGGACAGACTGTCTGCTTCTCCTCAGTATGATAACAGCACTTTGTAACATTGATTGTTGATAGATTGTTGGGCCGCACCCACCTGTGGCAAAGTGTTACATGCTCAAATATCGTGACGTGCATCGCTGCGCATGGTGTGGGCATAGCATGCGGTCACTTCTAGCAACATGAGCAGCGTATGTGCTAACCAAATCGAATTTTTATCTCAGCCTTCCTGGTATCTGAGTTGGAGGCATCTAGGATGATCCTAGTTAACAGTCCTCAGAAGAAAGGCCAGGATTCAGGCAGCCCAGTGTTCCAGGAGCTGAAGGGCGTCTGCATGTCACTGGGCATGTCCAAACCTCCTGCCAACATCACCATGTTCCAGTTCTTCAGTGGAATAGAGAAGAAGGTGTGCACTCACAACAAAATACAGAGCTGTATCTAGTATGATTTTAAAGCTGGATTTTAAGAATCATATTCGATTCCTGACCACAGCAACTGAAAGATACTGTGTGGAGCTTCAAGGTAGTTGGATTGTAAATGTGCCCCTTAAATCTGTGGATAGTTTAAACTCCCACCTGCGCAGAATTTATGTAATGATAGTTTCAGTTTTTCACGACAAACTTTCTTGACATCTTTGTCGGTGTCATCTACGTGTATGACATCTCCTTTTCACCTGGAAATATTTGTTTTCGGTTTGTTTCATTTTTGCGTCTGTCGCGCGTTAGAAACGTCATCAACCCCCCCCCAGTTGGGGGATCCCCTGCTGTATTCTTTCACACTAGGAGGCAGTAAAAGTCCACAGAGACTGTGGAGCGGCTCACTTGGACATTTGAGTTCACACATGCATGAAAATACAGAGGAACTTTTTACACTTGTCTCCCGTACATAGACATATTTGTTGCCACAATATTAACACTGACCGACACATGTTGATATTATTTTTTTACTTTTTCAAATGAGTACAATCCAATTACTTATTAAAGCTTTGCATAGCACATTGATCACTCACATGGAGACACATTGTAAAGCCAGGTGTGTACTGAGGAACTCAGAGCTGTCCATTATAACTGTGATCAGATCCCCAGAGATACAGGGTAATACCAAGTGTCAGAAGGAACTACACATTACCCTCATATGTTGTTGTGGTTTAATATACTAAATGTATCATCATTTCTTAAGCTGAAAGAAGCCCTAGGTCGAGTTCCACCAAATCATGTAGGAGATCCACTGATGAAGAAGGCACTTGGACCTGTGCATCTGGTAATTGCTGAAAAATGATAGAAATACAATACAACTGGGGAACACTGCATAAGTAATTTCTCATGAGTGTGTTTTCTTATATTTACAGGAAAAGATTGAACCTCTAAACCAAGCACTAGTAAATGAGTATGAGGTGAGAAGGAAGATGTTGTTGAAACGTCTCGATGTGACGGTGCAGTCTTTTGGTTGGTCTGACAGAGCAAAGGTATGTGGAAACTTGGAAATCTTCCCAATTAAAAATGCACAATGCCCTGCTAAAACACAAACAAAGCATCACGTATATGTACGTGCTTCAACTGTAGTGAAGCCAGTCTCTGCTCTTTGTTTCACAAGGAATTGAAAAGGCCAAACATATAGTTGAAGATAAATTAAAAAAAGACAGGTGCAAGAATGTGTATAATGTGGGTGGATATAATAACATCCACTGGACAGCTACCCCGCTTGCAGGTAGTGGTTAACATGGATTAATATATTGATTGGCTTTATTATATTGTATTTCACTTTTAATATATTTATTTTAATGTATGTATTTATGTTTACACTGCCTTTTGTTTTGTGGAGTAGAAGTTTTCATTCTCTGCAATAAATCACCTATCACTAAACATAATAGAAACTAAATGGAGTTTGATCAGTGTAAGAAGAACTACCTGGCATGGCCTGTGAGGGGCTCCAAGTTGAAACTTAAACAATGAAAAATGCTTGATAGAATATTGTAGAATTTCAGATGGCTTATAACTGCTGATCTTCTATCATATATGTAATAGAAGCTACAGCAGCAAATCATCATAATATCGAAACTGCCAATTTTTGTCATTTGTGCTTTACAAATGATTTTGAAGTTCCGTATCAAAATAGATCAGTCAACAATTTTTTTATGTTTCTAAATAATTTGAGTACACATCTGATGCCTGTGTACTGTAGACACCCACACTTGATCCTCTGCAGGCCAATCGGTATCTGAAAACATTTAGTATGTTGTAGCTGTGCTTGTGCACATTTGTAAATGAAAGCTTTCCATGATTTTCATGCCGGTTCTAAACTAAAGAAAGTCCTTGTGCAAACATTGTATACAATACATGACTCATAGACTTAATGTATTGCTTTCCAAAAAGTGAATAAGACTTTATTTTGTTTTCTCATTTACAGACACATGCTGAAAAGTTAGCCAAAGTGTACCCGCCTCTGCGTGCAGCCCTCTGTACTGCAAGTAAAATCTCTGTTGCCCATCTTCTTGCTGCTCGACAAGATTTCTCCAAGATCCTACGTACAAGCAGTGGCATGATAAGGGAGAAGACTGCTTGTGCTATTAATAAGGTAGGTGCAACACATTGTCAGTACAGTATTTCAAGACTGTTTCTCTGTTTACAAAGGATGTGCTGAAGTCTGTGCTCTCATGCTCTTTATATTGTCTAAAATGTTTAGAGTATTTTATGTTAGATTATAGCAGATGTTTGAACCCAACATTAACATCATTAATGAACCACTAACTGTCAGTCCCCTCAATGTATAGGTTTTGCTTTGTTTGATATTTTGTTTAATATTTTGACTGTCAGCAAATCCCATGAAAAGACTAAAACCAACATTGTCTTATGTGTTAGTCTTATGTGTGTGTCTCTCAGTACTTTACATATTCCCTACTTTCTCTGCCACAGGCACATTGTTCTCTATTGAAGACGTAATTCTAAAAATGGGTCACAATTACATTGTTTTTCTATATTTTTTTTTTCTTTTTTTTTTTTTTTTCAAGGCTTCTTGATTTACTGAAACAGCTGATTGCTGCTTATGTAGCTCTGGAATCCCTGAATGAAGTGCCAGCATGTTAAATATAGTTTTAAGTTCCTTTCCTCAACACATCTTGTTCAGTAAAACTGACACCTGATCTCATGTAAGCAACAAATAAAAGTCAGATCAGATTTGGGTAGTGAGCTTACCATCCTAATTTAATTATTTCATGCAGGTTCGAATGGGTCGAGTGCCAGACAGAGGAGGCCGACCCTGTGAGATTGAGGCTCCTCCACCGGAGATGCCCACCTGGCAGAAGCGTCAGGATGCTCCCCAGGGTGGAGGATACCATGGTGGGGGTGGGGGCGGGCACGGAGGCAGCAGGGGGGGCTATGATCACTTCTCCCAAGGTGGCCGTGGAGGCTATGAGAAAGGACATGGAGACAGGGGAGGTAGAGGGGGCAGCAGAGGAGGGAAGGTACAGGGAGGCTGGGGAGATGGTGGTGGAGGAGGCGGTAGAGGCGGTTACAACCAAGGCCACTTTCAGGATGTAGCAGGTCATCATGGGGGAGGAGGGAGAGGGGGTTATGGAGGAGGTGGGAACAACCAAGGAGGCTTCCAGGACCCTGGGTATCATGGGGGAGGAGGAAGCGGAGGCAGTTACCATGACAGTTACCAACAAGACGGAGGCTGGCATCAGGAGAGAGGCGGGGGCCGAGGAGGACGTGGGGGCAGGGGAAGGGGAGGCCGAGGAGGACAAGGACAAGGACAAGGACAAGGACAAGGACAAGGGGGAGGCTGGGGAGGGGGAGGGAGAGGGGGCCGAATTTTAACCATGGAGGACAGTTTGAACAGTTCTTCCAACAAGGCGGGCAGCACTACAACCAAGCTGGCTTTACTCAAGGCAGACACTACACAAGTTGAAAAAACTGTCAGCAGAGTCCACGCAAAGATCGACTACCGGTCATACAAAAACAGATTTACAATGCCTCAAATCTTACATTTTCAGCATGGTTAAAAGTTGACTAAAATTTTGTTTCTACACCTGGTGTGTTGTTTTCTTTGCTTCTTATAAACAAGTATGAAACCAGCAGTTCTGCTGTGTACGGTTAGTGGATTAAATGGACTCTGCTGTTCTGACCTCATCATGCCACTAATTAGCCTTATATTGGACCTTTTTTGAAAAACAAAAGATTTCAGCATCAATTCACCTACTATGTAACTGACTCAAGAAATGAACGTCATTATTATATGTAGAATTCTTCAAATGATGAAAGTTATTTTGAATTTGACAATTACATCTTTCTAGCCTTGGTTGTGTTTCATTTGGTTTGACCAGAATCTCCTTTGTTACATATGTAAAAAATGTCACCTTGCGCTGCTCATGGAGGGTTGTGTGCATATTGGATGTTGGAAGGTTTGCATGGTTGTGTAAATAAGCAATAAAATCTGATATAAGAATCTCAAAAAATTGTTTTCATTCAGTGGCATGATTATCTGGGCCAAGGAACTGTAAGAAGGTTATGTGGACAGTTTATGAATTTTGACTGTACAAAGAGATCTGTGCATGTGCAAAAGATCAAAACACGAGAAAACTAGAATGGCACTCGGTGCATCTGCCAAATAAGGTCCAACAGTCCACTCACACAACCACATTTAAATTTATTTGATCCCGGTTTTTGTATGGATGTGCACCAAATTGCACACACTCATAAACATCAGTCCCCTAAATATGCCTGATTTTATTTCCTCTAGATCAAGCAAATGTTCTCTGAGAAATCAAAAAAAGTGAAAAACGAAATGTTTAAATCAAGGTTAGAAAACAATTCCCTGGATCTGAATCTGCACCAATATTAATGGACTCTTTCCTGACCCATACACCATCCTTCCACCAACTTTCATTAAAATCTGTCCTGTATTTGTGTTATCTTGCTTACAAACCAACCAACCAACAAAAAAACGGACAGGGGTAAAAGTGGAGGTAATAATAACTAGGTGTTTAAGTAAGTCATAAAGCATTAGGGCAAACAACCTGAATGGGCTTTAGACCATAGATTTTATGTACACCATATAAACCGTAAATACTGTTTATGCTTTTTAGACAATTTACATGAGTTCATAAGAGTGAATTCAAGAAGAAACTTGTAGAGCTTTTATTTTGTATGATGGCCTCTACTTGTACGAATATTCTTGTCTAGGATATAAGAATTCATATTTTGTCTCCGGTGTAATATACTAAATCATTAGCTAAAGCATATGAAATCTTGAACTTTATTTGTTGTAGAGTATATAAAGTAGTCTCAAAGATATCAAATAAAACATCCCATTAATTGACTTTACTGAGACAACATAGACCCTTATTTTGAAATAATTACTCCGGATGTTTTTCTCCGTCATTGTTGGATTTCCAGCCGCAAGATCTGTCGCTGCATCCAGCGGAGTCTCACGAGCGATTGTAAGGGAAAACAGCACACGTGCTCGGAAACAGTTTATTAATCCATTCAGTTTGGTTTAACTGCTCGTCTGGATTTGGTGAGGCCTCCTGACCACGACCATGTACCGGTCAGGGAAACCGGAGCATGGGCCGCCGCCGTTCCGGCCGCCGTCAGCCCATGGCCCTCCTTTCACATTCGGAGGGTCCTGTAGTGTTCCTCCTCGTGGACACTTGGCTCCTGGACCCCACGGATCATTTTCAGCTCCGGCATCGGACAGACAGTTTCTTCACAACAGACCATCAAGAGAGCATTTCATCAGAGTACGTACGGAACAGGCTAGCTTAGCTAGCTTAGCTGGTTCAGATACATGATTCAGACGAGGGGTTAGCTAGCATAGAGCAATACTCATAGGCCTCGTTAGCTACAAAGGTAGCTGCATATTGTGGCCGAGGAGTGAACTGCATCGCATCGTCTTGTGTGGACATTTTCTATGTGAATGAGAGTTGTAGCATGTTTGGATAATTCTGAAGTCTGTCACGTAACTGTCCCCTTGCGCTTCACTATAGGTTCATGTCACAGCATATCACCAAGGACCTCCAACTACATGTCAGGGGTTTTCTCGAAAAACACAAAAAGATAAAAAAAAACATTATATATTAATTTAATTGTACCTGTAGCACAAACTGTAGCACAAACTGTAGCAAATATATCTGTAGCACAAACTACAGATATATGGTTGTTAATTTACGCATTCTCAGCGTTTCTCTCAGCTATAACATAAAGTACAAAACCAAAGAAACACGAAATATAAAGTATTAAAATGCTTTTGAAACTGAGAAACGCCAATTTCTCTAGTTAGCAACATAATTATACATCCAAAGGGTTGTCACTGTAACTACACTCATGATGAAATTAATTTTGATTGCACCTTTTTACCTCAGGGTATGTTTTAGGCCATTTCGCAGTTATCCAGGTCACATGTTCCTAATTATTTTCTAAACGTGTGTTTTGGTGATGTCAGAAATGAATAGGGCTGTAGTCTCTTATTATGATCTGTAAAAATAGTTTTCAAAAATTTATTAATCAGTGTATATAAGACAACATTACAAGATTGCTCTGGTAGTAATATATCTGTGATAGGCCGATGCCAGCTGATAAATATATTTTCTGGCCTCTTATTTTTTTATAAATTGTATTTCTTGATGCAATATATCCTGAGGGTTTCTTGGATATTCAGTGTATTTTTTAAAAACCCAGTCTAAACAAGTTATTGTTGAGACTTAGCGTACACAGAGTTGCTCAAATAATTACATTTATTTCAGAGTGCCAAAAACGGTTCGTAGCTAAGACAGTATTTTGAGCAGAGAATTCAAGGTCACATGAATTATAAATTAAGTTTTGTAAATTTTAGCTTTTGAAGAAAATCTGTAACACGAAGTGGGAAGATTACATAAAGATATATTTCTATATATACTATCAAGGGTCTTCATCCTGAAATCGTTGCAAATTGAAGAAGGGCTGCTCGATTATGGCTCAGTACGGTGCTATAGCTCTTTGATATGTGATTTAACCATACAAGGGCTGGAAGTTAAAGGTGTGTATCTTCATTAACCTCACAATTACATTGTATTACTAATCACCTTTCATCAATTCGAATGCACAGCAGTTCTTGATGCATCTAAATATCTCATCTCATATCCTCAATTTTCTATATAACTGCACATCAAATAACACAATCAGTCAGATAAATCTGAACTTAGTTATTTAAGTTATTGAGAAGTATAGTCATACTGCTATTCATAGTTTGCTGTAATATATAAACTAAGGTTTTTGATTCAAAAATCAGACTATAACAGTCAGTCTAAAACAGTAGTTGGCAACTGGTGGTCCACAGGCTAAAGCTGGCAGCCAACAATATTATCTGTCCAGCCATTTGATTATTCTTATTTCACCATTTTGGACTGACGCAGACATTCACAGATGTCGCAGGTGCTGATCAGATCGTCATAGCATTAATAATCATACAATATCTTCCTCTTTAGTAATTTGTTTATAAGCACAATGTTTGTTTTATTGTTGCAGTGTTTTATATCGAGCTGAATTACAGAGCTTTTTATTTATAAAAGTTGTGAACTTGGATTCGAAGACAGACTTCTGAAATAGCCGACATGCAACGCATGGAATAATTACCTGCAGTGTGTGGACAAGCTCAGTTCTGCATTGACTCGGATCTCACAACTTAGGGCATGGGTGTGTTAGCAAGGAGGATAAAACCCATGGGTGCTAGCACTTGAAGCACTGTCAGGAACTATATCAAAGGGACATAGAGACATTGGAACAGCTGGCTTAACTGGTTTTATGGACTAAATAACGCCCGGAAACACTGGCTGCATTTGCGCTGGGGAATGGCCGCGCCGTGTTTCTGCTGTGTGTCGCAGTTGTCTGTTCACAGTGGCTGCGGTTAAACGTTGGAAAATTTTAAAATATTGCTTTTTTTTTTTTTTAACAATTCAATCGACAACATCACTCATAATGTAATTATTTTTTTATATTGAGGATAGCATACTGTTAAGATAACTGTTGAGTTGTAAAATAGCTTTAAAACAATGGGAGAACCATTTTTATGTGACCTATATTATGGGAGATATGACCATCCAACAGTTAAAATTTTGTTAGACCATATCATCCCCAATTTGGATCAGAGACCCTTACAAGTATTGTTCCGTAGGTTTCTCATACGACCAAAACAGTATGCAAAATTTCATGAAGATCTGTGACGGTGCAGCTCAAAGTTGGATGATATGACATGGAGAGAGAGAGTGAGCGAGAGAGTGAAAGGAGGAGAGAGCGAAGTGGCTTTCTCAGGGTGATAAAGATGGACAGACCGAAGTGAAACATGGATTTTTGTAATGGATTCTAGAATCCATTACAAAAATATGGTTTGAATCTAGATTTTTTTTAACTTTTTTTTAACGAATTTAAAAGCGTAATGTTATCCTATTGCCTGACAAATGTCTTTTTTAATCACAATTATGCAGTCCGAAGAAGACTGCAGTTTTGTTTGTTGATGTTTTTATTGCTGCTACTTTCCCTGTACTTTTGTTTACAGAAAAAATGGATACTTGATTTTTTATTTATTTTTAGTATCGGCACTTGGCCTGTTCTTGGTTCACAGGAAAAAGGGAAAATTGAATTTAAATTTTTTTTGCCTGTCCTTGGTTTTAAATGGACAAAAATTTGCTTTTTCTTTGTTTTTGTATCAATAGTTGCCTAATATGCAGCAAAGTTTATTAAAAGACATTTTTGAATGAAGTATCGATCTTTATTGTCTTTATTGTCAGTCATCACATGCCACGAACAACCTCAAGCTAAATTTAAAAGCGGATGGCTAAATAAGAGCAATTGAGAATTTGTGTGATTCATAGTCCGATTAGTCGATCAATCGTTTCAATAATCGATAGATTAATCGACTATCAGAATAGTCGTTAGTTGCAGCCCTAGTGCTTAGAAGGTCTTTTGGCCTTAGAAGGTAGGGGCAATATATCACATGGACAGCTATGGCTTTTTCCTTTTGATATTGGAGAGAAAAATTCTTTCAATCCTGGGAGGAAGTCTACTCCCAACTGCTGATGGATGCCTCTGCTTGGTCAGTATTTACCAATATTTAATTTTGACAAAAATAATATCTTAGGCTAAAATTCTAGGATATTGAATTGAGCTAGTGTGTAAATCCTTTGGTGTTTTTTTTCCTTTAGCTGATGCTAAACAAAGTAAACCCTTCCACAGGACAGGTAGCCTGGTACAGTTCACTGAGTGCTGCCTCTTTGTTGTTGTTGTTAGGGCTGGGAGGGATGTATACATGTATACAGCCACTAGCAGAATATAGGGGATGCAGCTGGTCAGTATGCTCTCGATGACCAAAATATGCCATATCTAACAGTTAGCAGCTAATTTAATTAAATTTTTTGGGGAAATCATCTTGCCGTTCCCCCTTTTGTGTGTTGTGACTCCCTATAAGAGCTCCCGACTGTCATTTGGGGAATCGAATCTAGAAAAATGCTCGGACTGCGTTCAAAGGTTTAGAGCTAGTTCAGATGGTAGCTGTCAGACGTCTTTTAGAAAGATAGTGTTTAAATGATTTTTTTCGGCAGAGCTAACATTTACCAGTAAAATTTCAAATGCAGCATAGCATCCTTTCATTCGTCTGTCATATTCTCATGGTTTTATGAAGTAAGAAACATTTAAAAGTCTGTTAATCTTGGACAGGTTGTGCAGCATCCAGTGCCTACTGGAAAAGAAAGCTAGTTTATCTACATGTACATAGCCTAGACTATTGATAAGCTCGATCTCTGCTGCTTTGCAGCTTGTCCTCAGAATGGATGTGTCAAATGCAGCTTGGTTTGCTCACCACAAGGAAGTTAGTGAAATAATTTAAAACACAAACTTCTTTGTGTTCATTCACTATGTTTCACTGATTACTACTGACTATATTCATGGTATTATATAATGCTACTTAGCCCAATGTTTGGCTGACTAACATCTGACTATGTGCCCATTTCTAGTTTCCAACATAGGGACAGTGGTTACATGAGGTTTGACATAAGCCACCATGCACATGGTTTTTGGTGTGCTAAATGGACAAATGGCACTACTGCAGAAGTTGTTTCAGCCGACAACAGACAACGCATTCAAATTTACCACAGTGTAGACCAGACGCTTTGATTGGCTACAGTGGATTATGTACCTGCCTTAGACCAAAATGGGTAAGTTAGCAGAAGCAATTTTTGTTTGTTTCCAAGAAACAGAGACTAGTTTTGTTTGGGTGCTGTGCCTTGTCTTGTCCCATTTCTATTCAATCTTATTGCAAAGGTCTCGATGACTAAACTGCCAAATACTTGCCAATATGAGTAGTTCTGTATAATTATTGTAAAGTAAAGTATTTGCTTCATTTTTGTGTGTTATGTTGTAACACACAAGTGTCAAGACTGTGATACATATTTTAAAGATTCTAATAACAGCTCAATAATTTTCAACAGGCAATATTCTTCATGTGTCCCATATTTTGAAGGAATTAAGGATTGGCAGAGATTATGGGCCATGCAGAAAGGTGCTTGCAGCATCCTCCTGCAGCTGGAAAAAGGGGATAACATTTGTGGATGCCTCGAAGAAATTACTATACATCGCTCTGGACAAAAGCTTACCCAATTATTATTTAGTATTGTTTTGTGTACATTATTACATATATATATATATATATATATATATATATATATAACATGTTGGTTATTTTTTTGCATACATCGTTTCCATTTGATTGATTGTTTTGGACTTTTAGAAGACAAGGTGCTCTAATAAGTGAGATGTAGAGCTGCAAAATGTGTATGCATCAGTGAAAATCTAGAATTTCACAACTAAGCAAATGATTGCCTGCACAGTTTAGAAAATGCATCTGTTGATACCATTAATACCAAGTTCAAACGAAATTGAATCAGTATTTTATTTGTTCAAATCAATTCAAACCTCATAACGCAAATCTGTTATATGATATGAAGTGTTTAGAATTAATTCGATTTTTTGTTTCATATAATTCAATTATTTATACTGTAGATGTAGTATTGGTGTGTTTAAATATCAAGTTCACTAAATGAGCTGTTATCAACTGAAATGTATATATTGAACTAGGGATGCACGATAATATCGGCACGTCATCTTTAACGGCAGATAAAAGCTTTAATTTGACATATCGGGATCGGCCTGAAATCAACATCTCAGCCGATATGACAGACTGATAAGATGACGCTTGGAGTGAGACAAATGAGGCATTTTTTTAAGGCTATACACCTTAACATGATGATGTCGCCTTACGTCATCACGTTGGTGAGGGTAAAAGAGGAATACACATGTCTGCGGTGTGGAAGTGTCACAAAGGGATAGCAGTTGCTAGAAGTTGATGAAAATTGCTATTTGCAATGGTTGCTCATCTTCAGTCTTGTGAGAATTGTGGAATGCCAACCCTTCCCTGCTCTTGCCCATGTAGCACGAAAGTACCTCAGTGCGCCCTGCAAAGTGTTTACAGTGTCCTGCTGTTCAGCGCTATCTCCCATGTCATAGACAAGAAGAGAAATCGCATCGACTGTGAAAAGGAAGCGATGCTAATTTTGGGACAGAAAAATCTAACTCTCATACTTGACTTATAGGATAAAGGGCTTATGAGTCTCAGCCTCATTTATTGGACTGAAAAGGAGGGCTATGTTTTTGTTTTAAGCATTTGAGCTGGCTGTTACAAAGTTCTTTGTAGCTCTTTGTGCTGCACAGATTGAGCTTAGTTTGAAGTTTACCGTTTTAAGGATTGTATAACCCCAGAATGGGCCCCTACTTTTGAATTAATTCAGTTAATACATTATATTATTGAGTTTAAGCAAGTCTAAAGCATATGTAGCCTACTAATTTAGGATAATGTATTCAACAGTGTGAAAAATAGTACACTGTCTATGGATGTTATTTCATTTGGCTTTAATTGTTGTACAATGCACTTACTTTCACATAATTCCTGTGGATAGTGTTTCTGTTTACTGACTATTTTTGCAACTTGTCAAATAGTTCAAATTTGCCCTGATTGTGGCTATTTTTATAATTGACTCAGGGACAGCATCATCCTAATCTGTTAAAGTAGCATGTTTTCTGAGATTTGGCATATATGTTAATCCCGCTACAGGAGAGACTTCATTTTCTCTGCAATTAGCAGGAAAACGTGCATATATCGGCGTCCGCAATCAGCAAAAATTTGTTACAAACCGTCAAAAATCCAATATCGTGCATCCCTATATTGAAACTTACTGTTTACAATTAGATTCAAACATGGTCCATAGTAAAAGTCGTGGGTTCCTACTGTATTACAGTGCTTTGAGGATCTTGTTTATATTATATATTCATATGAACTTGTATTGTCTTCCTGTGACTGCTCTTTGTTGTATCTCATACATCTTAAAAAATACATTTGAAATTTTAAAGAAGACCAATCTTTACTCTTTCTTTCACTGGTCTTTTTGATATGGCAATATTATACTTATTTTGCCACTGCTCTGCAAGAAATACTGCCACCAATGAATATACATGCTCATTGCTTATCACACAACACTGGATTTTGTTGAGTAAAAAAGTGGGGATGGGTGATTCTTGGCTTAAACGATTTGTTTCATTTTGAACGGGCCGTTTTGAGACTCAACTGTTTTTCAGGATTTTTTTTTTCCTCTGTGCGAGAAAACTCCTCGCACAGACTCCTGTAGGTTAATCTGGGTCAATAGATCATGTAGGTCAATATAACTTCAGTGACCCTGAGCATTTTCAATATCGTGCGGATATAACAAAACTATAAAACTTACTTTACATTAAATCAAGTACAACCACAGGCCTATTAAACTTTGTGAATGTCTTGTATTCTTTGTACAGTTGTTACTCTAACATTTAAAAACCATAACTTTCACTGGTTTGTCTTTGATTTACAAATTTTCTGAAATTTGTAATTAAAATTAGCAAATATTAGTTTTGTGAAAGTCTATTTTTGATGTATTTACAAACATAACCAAAAAGAGTAAAAATGACAAAATATGCTATTGTAGTTCTGTGTTGAAAAACTCTATAACATGAACTCTGAACACTCTCAGCCCCACTGTAGCAACTTCTCCATAGACCGTAGTACAGCGATTGCTTCTGGAGGCAGCCAGAAGATGGCCCCTCATGCTGAACCACCACACCTTCAGGTCCTACAGTGGATTCCCACTCCTGCAAAACATCATCTACCAGACAGGTATATCTTTTGATTAAATGTTTTTTATCATTCTAATCTGGAATAGTTGTTTTAACCTAATCTTTGTTTTTGTTGGTGTTTGAAACACATGCATGTTCATTTACAGTGACAGAGCTGGTGAGGAATTCTTGAGATGCATTGCAGCCAACAAGCCTCTCCCAGACTATCTGAAAGGGGACATGGCATACAACCTTGCTGAGGCATTTAAGTCAGCTAATGTTCTGAAAGATGCAGTAAAATCAGACCCTGAGTTCCAGAAGCATGGGCCCAGAAGCATCAGTCAAAGTAGAAGCAGAAGCCGTGGCAGAAGCCGTGGAAAAAGTCGTGGAAAAAGTCGTGGAAAATCTCGAGCCAAGAGCCGTGCGCGAAGCAGAAGCCGTGTACGCAGCCGAAGCAGAGCAAGGAGCAAAAGTCATGCTCGTGGCAAGAGTCGAGCTAGAAACAAAAGCAGAGCCCGCAGTAAAAGTCGGAGCAGGAGCCAAAGCAAGCAAAAAAGTCATGTACGGAGCAAGAGTCGCGTCAGGAGGTCCAAGTCACGAAGTGGCAGTATGGAAAAAAGCTGTGCTAATGATAAGAGAAAGAGGAGTCTAAGCCCCAGTTGCAGCAGCAGTGTTGAGAACAGTAATAACCTGACAGGAAAATATCTGTTAGAGGGACTGAAACTTGTCATGAACAGCAAGGAACTGGAAGAGCGGTTGCCCACTCTCAAAGATGCCATCCTCACTATTCAGGTAGAGTTCATTCATTTTACAAAATGTTTTGTTTCAGTTTGTTCATGTCTACACAAAAATGTGTATTGTGTATTTGGGTACACCAGGGGAATTACCATGATACAGATTTATGTGTGACCGAATCCAGAACATTTTAGTTTGAGTGGAACGTTTAAAATAAGATAAAATAGCAACATATCCCTAACCCTGATATGTTTCGGTTAGCTACGTTTATGTCTGGCCTCCACAGTACTGCAGAGTTTCCAGACCTTAAATCAGAGACAAGCTTTGAAAACCCACATTCACTTCCTGATTGGTTCTAATCACTCATGACTACCACTGGTGAGTGCAAAGCGTTACCCAAAGCTACTGTCAGTTGGAGAAATCCCTCACCTTACTTTTCTTTCGCCTTTGTCGTCGTTAGTAGTATTTTCTGCAACTAAGCAATCAGCTGCAGATCTGCTTCCTGTTTATATAGACATGCATATGACAAGTATATGTGTATGCTCATGTAATATGTATTTTCAGGTGTGTTAGTATGGATAAAGATAATTTCTGATATGCAGCTAAAACATTTGTCACAGTATTATGTCTGCACAAAAGTCAACTGTGTGCTGTGCTGCATTCCAGTCATCATGGGAGTACCTAAATGTAGAACGACCAACACTGTGGTTTTCAATTTAATTTTTACAGTTAATTTTCTATGCTCATTGTAAGGTTGTGAACTGCTGAATGTTTACTTATATTTAGCTTTGTTAGTTTGTTGAGTGTAGCTCATTTTTACTGATGAGCGACCCAATAGTTGTGCTATAGTTAACCTATAGAATATTTAACCAGAAAATCTTTGTTTTAAAATAAAGACCATTTAACAAGAATCGGTCTCAGTGGAGTACGTACTGCCACCAGAGCTCAAATTAAATTCAATAAAGCTGCACAAAATTGTACACAGACATAAATCCCATCCCCTAAACCAGCTGTTTTTTTTTAATCAAGATCCATGCACTATTACCCAGAACACTTTAGAAAAGGTCTCACAATGTTAAAGAAACTGATAACAAAGTCTTCCTCCCGGCCCTTTGTCCAGTCCAAATATTTGCTCCCTTGAATGATTGTACATTTAGCTGTACAGGTGCATCTCAATAAATTAGAATATCATGGAAAAGTTTGTTTATTTCGATAATTAAATTCCAAAAGTGAAACTCATATATTATATAGATTCATTAAACACAGAGTGAAATATTTCAAGCGTTTAGTTCTTTTAATTTTGATGATTATGGCTTACAGCTAATGAAAACCCAAAATTCAGTATCTCAGAAAATTTGAATATTGTGAAAAAGTTCAATATTGTAGACTCACGATGTTCCTCTCTAATCAGCTAATTAACTCAAAACACCAGCAAAGGTTTCCTGAGCCTTTAAATGGTACACACAATCAGTGTTATTGACACCCTCCACAAGGAGGGTAAGCCACAAAAGGTCATTGCTAAAGACGCTGGCTGTTCAGAGTGCTGTATCCAAGCATATTCATAGAAAGTTGAGTGGAAGGAAAAAGTGTGGTAGAAAAAGGTGCACAAGCAACAGGGATAACCGCAGCCTTGAGAGGATTGTGAAGCAACGGCCATTCAAGAATTTGGGGGAGATTCACAAGGAGTGGACTGAGGCTGGAGTCAGTGCATCAAGAGCCACCACACACAGACGTATCCAGGACATGGGCTACAACTGTCGCATTCCTCGTGTCAAGCCACTCCTGAACCAGAGACAACGTCAGAAGCGTCTTACCTGGGCTAAAGAGAAAAAGAACTGGACTGTTGCTCAGTGGTCCAAAGTCCTCTTTTCAGATGAAAGTAAATGTTGCTTTTCATTTGGAAATCAAGGTCCCAGAGTCTGGAGGAAGAGTGGAGAGGCACAGAATCCAAGTTGCTTGAAGTCCAGTGTGAAGTTTCCACAGTCAGTGATGATTTGGGGAGCCATGTCATCTGCTGGTGTTGGTCCACTGTGTTTTATCAAGTCCAAAGTCAACGCAGCCATCTACCATGAAATTTTAGAGCACTTCATGCTTCCTTCCGCTGACGAGGTTTATGGAGATGCTGATTTCATTTTCCAGCAGGACTTGGCACCTGCCCACACTGCCAAAAGTACCAATACCTGGTTTAATGACCATGGTATCACTGTGCTTGATTGGCCAGCAAACTCACCTGACCTGAACCCCATTGAGAATCTATGGGGTATTGTCAAGAGGAAGATGAGAGACGCCAGACCCAACAATGCAGACGAGCTGAAGGCCGCTATCAAAGCAACCTGGGCTTCCGTAACACCTCAGCAGTGCCACAGGCTGATCGCCTCCATGCCACGCCGCATTGATGCTGTAATTCATGCAAAAGGAGCCCCGACCAAGTATTGAGTGCATATATATATGAACATACTTTTCAGTTGGCTGACATTTCTGTATTAAAAATCCTTTGTTTTATTGGTCTTATGTAATATTCAAATTTTCTGAGATACTGAATTTTGGGTGTTCATTAGCTGTAAGCCATAATCATCAAAATTAAAAGAAATAAACGCTTAAAATATTTTACTCTGTAATGAATCTATATAATATGAGTTTAACTTTTTGAATTGAATTATGGAAATAAATGAACTTTTCCATGATATTCTAATTTATTGAGATACACCTGTATGTGCTGAGCAGAAAGTTTTCATTTTTTGTGGTTTTAATTATTTGATTATGCAGTCAGTTTGTTGATGTCAACACTAGATTAAATACTGAATAATACTAACTTCTCAATGTGTTACTACGGTGGACTCATGCTTCTAAGTTTCGGATTAGACATGAGTCGAAGACTTTTATACATGGGTGAACACAGGCAGTGTTGCACAGGCGGTACCTCTATACCTCTATCATTTCTTACAACATTCCATCAGTAGTAGCAAAGTTAAAAAAAAGGTAAGGATCTAGGATCTGTTGAATGTATGAAATGGTTGTGTTCTCTTCTGCACAGGCGTCTGATGAAAACAGAAAGGTGCAGTGTGTACCGAATGAGCAACATTCCAGTCAGGATAATTCAACTTCAATGGAAAACGACAGTATGCTCCTTCCCCATGACCGAGTGGGCAGTGACTTCTCCTGGCTCCAATCACAAAGTCAAGAGGACTCCACAGCTCAAAAAGCTGATGAACTTGATGATGAGGAGTCATTCTTATATGGGAATGAAGATACTGGAGGAAAGCAAGACCATATAACTTCTACCACCCCTTTTTCAGCATTTTCTCAGACTGGAGAACATTCCAGTGATGTTTCTGCTCTGAGCAGTCAACCGTCCATATTTAGTAGCTTCGGGGATCTGCTTGACCTGAAGCAGCCCCTTCAAATGACTTCCTCAATCAATCTGGACAGTAGTGAGTTTGAGAAGATCAAGAATATATTAAAGAGTCAGGGCACAGCAAACATCAACCAGATCGTGGTGAAGATGCAGGGGCAGAAAGAGGAGAAGCAACCGTCTCCTGTTTTACTTGGTTCAGACCTAACAGCAGCAAGCTTGACAATGCAAGCAATGAAGAACTCTAATGTACAGCAAGCTCTGCAATCTCTACAGTCTCTTATCAAAGGTGAGAATCCCATATTGAATGAAAGATTCAACTTAATCTACCAACTTGTTAAGCATTAGTATTTCAGTTTTTTCATGTTTACTGACCAATAATACAGTTTGTGTAAAGTCCTTTTTTGATTTGTTACATTATTGTGGATGACTAAAGTTAAAATTCCTAAAGTTTAAAATGCACTTTTTAAATATATGCTACTGCAAAAATGTATTTTTTAACATTTGTTTATCATTGCATTTCAAAATGCAGTGTTGACCAAGTTACTGAAACATAATCAGTTACATAAATACCATAAACCTTGTGTTTGTGGCTGCATCTAAAAGGTTGTTTTTACACTAATCAAAAAGTTACACAAAAAGACCAAAAGCAACAATTAATTGACCTAATGCATTTTGGTTTCAATAGTGTACCAATTTTACCGTATACCATGGTATGAAAATGGATAGTTATCATGGAATACTACTACCGATACCACTATTTTTACACACTGCTGGAAACGAATAAATAAATCTTTTGGCCAGTATGAATTTTAAACTGGTAGTAAATTGAATTCTATGGTATTATCAAAGTTGATTTCACTTGGTGAACCCTACACAAATGTTGAATGAAAAAATCAACAACAGCCAGCCTTGACTTAAAGATGGCTGTCAGCTGTGATAAAGACTAGAATGGAACCAATCTCAAAAGTCGACTCATCTGTAAACTATAAAATTGGAGCCATGGTTAATGTCTAATCCTGTAAAACAGTTATTTACAAAGTTTATTTTTTGTGAATTCTCCTTCCCAGTTATTTGCTTTTTGGTGTATGTATTATTCAGCTGTGAAGTTGTTTTTGATCTCTTTGTGACAGCTGACAGTGGTGCTGTACCCAGTCAGTTGGAAACTGATACCACTCGGACTCATGGATTTATCTTCTGTGTTTTTTGTTAAATTGCTTTGAGTGTACAATGCAGGATTATATTATTCTTTTCTCCTTTAGCGACAAAGGAGAAGAGAGCAAAAAGTGATGGCAGTGGCACATCTCAGACCTCTGATAAACACAAGGTAAAGCAGATCCTGAGGATGAAAAGAAGACGAGACATGAAGACATTTAACAATGGCTAAACCCTTAGTTTTGAAATTATAACTTGTGTTTGGCAGGCAAGTAATGGTGAGGAAATGAAGAGAGAGAGACAAGCCAGAAAAAGTCAAATGGAATCCTTGATAAAAGAAATGGAGGAATTGTTGAAACAGGATGGTAAAGCAGCTTTTCTGTTACTTTATGCTCTTAATTGTCTTGCACATAAGAAAATGTTCTCAACTGCTTTTCTTGTCCATTTGCAGGCCAGAGTTTTCTGACACCAGTGATTGGGTTCTACTGCCAGAAATGTGAGGAGTTCATTGGAGATTTAAGTTCTGCTGACAACCATGCGGCCATTCACCAACATGCTAACTCTAGCAGTGTAAGTACCTCTGTATTCCTTGTGGTAGCAGGTGACATTCTATTGTTTTGTTAATGAATCCCAGTAAAAGAACAAAACACTAAGTAAATGTCTACCACTAAGTATTGTGTGTCCATCCAAAGCCTGTTACATCGTATTCCTCTGTGCTGTAGAACTTGAAACAAAAATGAGCCTTATTGTTGCACTGTGGGAACGGCTGTCCCAAATGTCCCCAAAGCACAAATATAGATAAATCTCCTACTGAAAATAGAACAAATGTGCTATTATCCTACAGTTTCAGTAACATTTACTGAAATCTTAAGGATCTAGAAGTTTTAGGAAACTATGGAAAAACTATATCAGCCATTGGTGTAGTGGCCCAGAGGCCTCACAGTTCAATAACATGCATTGTAAACCATGTCACATGATGGCACCAATCAAATCTGTGGATTCCGACCAGCATACAGAGTTTTAATCAAGGACAGACTCTTACATGTTCATTCTATCAATGCGCAGTTCAAAACCATAATGTCTCCAAGAACGCAGCGATTGTTAAAAGCAGTAAGACGGAACAGCACTACACTCCAGCCCAGATTTAAAATCCAGAAGCTAGAGCTCACTTCTCTCATGGAACAAGGAATGTGAGGGTGGGATAGAATAGGAAAAGAAAGGAAGAGGAATGGAAAAGCAGAAAAGAGAATGTTAAACTTATATAATATACACTTTTTATGTTATTGTTTTCTAAAATTAAGTTTTTACAAAAGCTTTTTGTCTTGTTAAAGTTTTTACTTGCCATAGTCTTCTATCAGACTACTAATTTATAATCCCTCCAAATTATTATTGCATTATACTTTGTTTGATTTGACAGTCAGTTGATGACAGAGATGTTGGTACATCGAATATTTCAATATTATGAAACAATATTGCACTGAATCATAATGCTAGTTACACATTATGATGTTCTGGACCTTTGTTGGAGGAAATTTTCTCTATCTGGACCTCTCAGAATTATAACCCTGTTCTAGAGCAAATGCCTTGGTTTGCTTAAAACAGTTAGTTTGTACAACATGTCATCTTTCTACATCTTAATAAAAAATTGTAACACCTGTTCAGTATGGTCAAACTCAAAGGCGGCCTGAAAAGCCTGCTATATCTTTTTATTCTCGACCAACTGAACTAAAGGTAAATATTTTGTCAGTTGTGGGGCTTAAATGTCCCATTTTGTGAACACACTTTAAAGTGAGTGTTACAACCCAGTTTTTGTCAATGAGGAAGGGAAGCAACACAGTGCCAATGGTGTCTGGCAACGCAGCCTTTTATTGTTAAAGTGATAAATAATTTACATAATCAAAAGGTGAACATTAAACAAATATAAGACACAAAGGGTTATGGGCGGAGAGTGACGCCAAATCATAAAATAAACAAAAGACAAACCCTCTTTCTAAATCCTGACCCTACTCCCCTGACTGATGGTTTCACAAAAGAACAACTGTCTGCTAATTAAACTAAACTATCCTTCATAAAAGTGACAAGATGCATTCAGGTCGCCACCCATAAGGCTTAGAGAACTAACAAAAGGAGTGTAGGTGAAGTGTACAATGAAATTAGGAAAATATCAAACTAAACTATAGCCCAACAAAACAAACCCTTAATCACTGAACAAGTGCCTCACAAGGTAACATTCACTAAATTTCCAGAGCAAATCACTTCTTATTTAATACACACACACAAACAAGTAAACACACAAGTTAACATACGACGGTGGAGGACTGCTTCACCTGTGGGTAAATAAGAGAGACTCCCCCACATCTTACTCTGTGACAAGAAAAACGCAGAGGGCTGTAACAGTGAGCTAAACAGTGGCCACTACAGCAACAAGATGGAGGATAATAGCAAAGGCTAAAATGTTGTGCAATGGTTGCACAATTGAGTTGTAGGCCCTGCACAGACCTGTTATTTACATCCATCCTGAGCGATCCAATCACAAGTAAACAGCTCAAAGTACATTTGTGATCTAACCTAAGATGCATGGACACATTTAAGATCCAATCACTGAGACAACGAGGTAGTTCGGGACATTCTTTTGTAAGTGTGAACACAAATGAGTTCTGGGCCAGATTGAAGGACCGCCTACTCAACTGATGTCCTCCTCGAACTAAGAGCTGTGGTGCCAGCCAGATGCCAGGTCTGAACAAGGCCTTTGTCATCAGAAATTAGTTTTGTGTGTGAGACATGTGGAGACATATTCTAATGCTAGGTGCGAACCAATGAATTGCAGGCTGTTCACATCTTATTAGCTCACAGGGGACAGATGTTTATACCAGGTCTGAACAGGGTCATAAAGTTTTCAAGTCACCAAAAGTCTCAGTAAAATGTAATTGTCTTGCTTTAATAAGCAGTTGGTTTTAAAATTTACTTTGCACATTGACTCTCCAACATATTTGTAAAACTTTATTAAACCCATAGCATTTATTGTATTCTCAGTAGTCTTTTGGTGGCCACAGACTCTGGGTTCATTCATTTCAAGTTGCACATTTTTTTTTTCCTTTTTTAGCAGAACATGCAAATGGAACAACATGCTGGACAGACTGATAGAGGCAGCAAAGGACACTCCAACTGTTTTAGCAGCAGCAGTAACCGACACCCACACACCTCAGACAAGAGAGATCACAGAGACTTCAGCTACCATCGAGATTCAGAAGACCAGAGAAATCACAGAGACTACAAACAAGAGTGGAGGAATGAGACACCTCACAGAGGCAAGCTCGACAACAACCACATAAATCACGGGCAGAGGCAGGAAAACATCTCCTTTAAAGAGGAGATGAGTAAGGAGAGGATGCTCATAACGGTGTCATGTGGACCGACATCCCCTCCGAACATCAGGGTTAAGGAGGAAGTGAACAAGGAGCAGACCGTCCGAGGCTATAGCAAAGTCAAAGTGGAAGACACAAATAAAAAGGATAGCAAGGAAAAAGATAGCAAGGGGAAAAATGAAAGCAGTGATGATAGTGACAATGACAAAGGAAAAACATGTAAAGTAAAATCATCAAAAAAGAAAAAGAAGAAGGAGAAGAAGAAGAAGAAAAAGGAGAAGGGAAATAAGTCCTAACTGTTGTATTATGATTGTTACTTTTTTAAAATCGTTATTAGACAGTTCTTTGAGATGTCATGGTCTGAGTTTCACCATAACCATCCTGGACACCATGTGGTTAGTTCTTTGTTGGTGAGATCTGAAGACGGAGGTAGGCCGTCAGAAGTGATTTCATTATTATTCTTAATGGAACAGTCTGACATTCAAAAGAGAAGATTAAAATCAGTTTAATCTTTGTGCATCTATTGGAAAGATGGGTCTTACCCATATTTAGCAGGTAAAGAGGTGGAGTTGTTTTGAGTTGATCGAGGCGGCTGCTGTGGCTGAGCCGTAGAGCGGTCGTCCTCCAATCCCAGTCTTCCCATCTTCCGGAGTGAACTCTGAATGGCCCCTCATAGGAAAAAAAAGTGCTGCCCATAGATGCACTGTATGAATGTGTGTGAATGGCAAACTGTAATGTACTGTACTGTAAAGCGCTTTGAGTGGTCAGCGAGATTAGAAAAGCGCTATATAAATACAGACCGTTACCATTATCTTAATAAAATTGCTCCCTGTGTTTGTGCTAACCAAGAAAGACCAAAAACTTCCCAGAATGATGCACAGATGTAATTGATATAAATCTTCTCCTTTGGTTGTTGCTATATTTTGCAACCAAGGCCATCCTCCAGAGCGTCAACTTGCTCCTGTTACTTAGGGAACCACATCTATCTATGATGTAAGTGTTTCAGTATGTCCTCTCACCCTGGCTTCATCCTCTAAATTAATGTTTGAAAAATTAAGTAGTCAATTTGTAAATACATCCATCTTCCTCAACACTGTTGCTACTCTGTGCATAGTTTCCAAAGACCAACAGCTTTGTAATGCTAGACATGTTATGTTTTCAGTTTTCTTTTGACTTGTCTGCATTTTTTTATAAAAATTATCTTTAATAAAAGAGGTTAATAAAAGCCAAGTGATATTAAACACACGTTCTTAATGTCTTTTTCAACCGAAACATCCAATTTAAAGTACAGGTTGGCAGAATCCTGAACAACAAGTGTGCAAAAAAATATCCTGCTGCTCTGGGTAATGGGGGATTTTTAAAAGGAACACATTGCTGTCATGGGTAATGTGTGGAGTGGCAGTGAAGAGGTCAGAGTAGATGGTTTGTGTTTAGCACTTTCCCCAAACCATAGACACATCATGGACCTTTCCATCATGAACTTGCTGTAAGAATTCTCTGACTCCTTCATTGTCAACATACTGTACACAGCTGCAGATTAATTTTTACAGATACATTTAGGATCAACTGCTTAAATGTCTACTGTCTACATCCAGGAAATAAGTAAAACCTCTAAGTTGGTCTGAACAGAGACGTTCACAATTATCTTAAAGGAAACATGCTTACACAACACAGACAAAATAACATAGGTTTCTGGAAAGGCATCAATAGCTTGAGCTTAACCCAGCAGCTATTCAGCTTTTACCTTTTTATCAGCATTAGGCATTAGGCAAGGAAAATCAGTAGCAGAAATCCCACTGCAATTTCTGAAGGACTTGTTCAGTGTAATTCAGGACATGATGTCCACATAGAATATGAGATAAATGGCTTTTAACTACAATGGCTTCTAGTATCTTATTGGTCCAAAAGGCATATCCAGTTATCTCCAAAATAGGACAGGACCTCCACGTTTCTGAAGCCAAGATCCAAATGCTCACATGCACCACACGAACAGGATACTTTACAATCCCAAACATAGCCAGGAGACTCCAAATCCTGGTTGTGATTCCGGTTTCTTATATACACATGTTAGTATCTTACTGCCACTGGATGGAATTGAGCTTTTTCAGCTGCGACAAGAAAATTTGTGATGAAGGTCTATAAGGCCCTTTCTTTCTGTGACCTGTCAATTGAGTCCAAATAAAAAGGCCTTGGTGGGTTTTTTTGTAGAGCTCTCCAGAAATCACCTGTAAATGGGTTGAGGCCCCCTTGCTCTTATAATTTGTCTTTGTGGACCAACCAAACCAGGTACCTCAGTAAATGGCTGTATTATTATTATTATTATTACCATTCTTCACTCTGACAAGCTACAGCATACTCTGATGTAAATTACCGCCATGTCATAGGATTAAAGATGTATGTTCTATTTAAAGTAATGTGCAATTTCTTACTTGGGTTTTCCCCATTTTATTCTGATACTACACTTGTCAGTCGAAGTCTTTTGGCAATACAGGACCCAGTGAGCCAGCAAAACCAACCAAAGGTAAGTGTGTTGTCCTTTTGTGAAAAAATCCTGGGGCTGCTGAAGAAAAGTTTATGAGGTGTAAGTGCACAGTACCAGAAACATGGTGAGATTATCTGCTGAGGGCCTGACCTTAATGGATGCAAAATTAAGGTCAGGCATTCTATTTACTTCAAGGTAACAATAATTTGATACTTGTCCTTGATTGTCCTGTATATGCTAATTAGCTTGTTAAAAAATGTAAGTGGTCTTGCATAATCAAGGCCAGGTTTCTACCCGATGTACACTTAGTACAACTCCTCCTAATACCATGACTTGGATGACTTAGAATCTTCACAGATAAGGCCAGCTACTGAAATAACCTATGTCCAGTAGTTACTGTGTAAGAGTTTATGACACAGGGAATCAAATGCTGACGTCTGATATGCTGCAGATTTTTAATGTTTGAATAACCCAATAAAATGAATAAGAAAAAAAAAACAGTCTGGTCTGGCTCTTTAATCTCTATGTGTTTTGAACAGATATCTTTTACAGAGAATCTAATTAGCCCAATCTATCATGCTTGACGGTAAGAGACAGTGAACCTATGGTCTTGTCTTTGTTAGGACAGAACAAATGTTGGAAGGTTCTCTATTAAAGTAAAGTTTGGATTTTGTTCAGTTTCCAAAAACAAATGAACAGAGATTGATGCAGTTGTTTGAATTAAAGCAAATGTAGAAAAAAGTATCTAATTAAATATTTGGGTCCTAACTACAGTAAATATAATTTCAAGAAAAATCCCAAGACTCAAATAGATTTATTAAACATAATAGAAACCAACATTTTTCATTTATGTAAAATACTTTTTTCTTTTGTGTCACAGAGTGAAGAAAATTGTTATTATGCCAGATTGTGAAATTTAAAGGATGTCATAACTCATTACTGCCCTCTATGGGCTATGTACAGGACCTGTGGTGTTCAAACTAAGGGCTGGACCCCTTGGGAGGTTAGGAGACGCCAAGGGACGCAAGATGATTTCCATACATGGAATGAAATTTTAACATTATTTTAAATAGCATTTAAATTAACCATACTTGTTACAAGAAATAATGGTAGATACATTTAAAATAAACTGACAATAAAAGCCAGCCTTCTGAATGTCTATCCCAACGTGAGTTCAAGTTTTATTTTTCAAATGCCTAAATTTCCCTCGGGATAAATAAAGTATAATAACCATAATAATCATAATAATAGTTGTCTGAATCCTGCAGCTCTGAAGTCAGAGATACTTGCAGAGAGAGAGAGAGAGAGACTATGGGAGTGGGAAAACACAAAGTTAGACATGTAGTAAAATACATCAATGTGGGGGCAGAGAGATAGAGAGAAATGCATGATGGGAGTTCCCCCAGCAGTCTAGGCCTATAGCAGCATTACTAAGGGATGGTTCAGGACTCACCTTTTCCAGCCCTAACTATAGGCTTTATCAAAAAGGAATGTTTTAAGTCTAACCTTGAATGTAGAGATGGTGTCTGCTTCCTGAACCCAGAGTGGGAGCTGGTTCCACAGGAGAGGAGCCTGGTAGCTGAAGGCTCTACCTCCTGTTCTACTCTTACAGACTCTAGGAACCACAAGAGAGCCTGTGTTTTGAGAGAGAAGTGATCTATTGGGACAATACAGTGTTATGAGCTCTTTGATATATGAAGGGGCTTGATTGTTCAGGGCTTTATATGTGAGGAGCAGGATCTTGAATTCTATTCTGAATTTTACAGGGAGCCAATGCAGAGAAGCTAAGACAGGAGTAATATGATCTCTCCTTCCAGTTCCTGTCAGCACTCGTGCTGCAGCATATTGGACCAACTGGAGGCTTTTCACAGACTTACTGGGACATCCTGATAATAAGGAATTATAGTAATCCAGTCTAGAGGTAACACATGCGTGTACGAGTTCCTCAGCATCCTTCTGAGACAGATTTTTATAATATTGCGCAGGTGGAAGAAAGCTGTCCTACAGACTTGGTTTATATCTGGGTCAAAAGACATGTCCTGGTCCAGGTAGGGGAGCAGATATCTGGCACCATTTCTTTGGGGCTCGGAGGCTGAAAAGTTTTGTAGCCCCTCTTCTGGGCCATTGCTCTTGAGTAGAATGTCACCTATGGTTGGTTTGTTAACCTGCTTGTTGCCTATATGCTGGAGTAATGAACTCATAATACTATTTCACCTGAGGACGAGGTTCCTTTTTTGGCTCATTCAATGTCTGAAGACTCCAGCAATGTGACATTTTGTACTCGTATTACCCTCATCACAAGAGCCTGTCGGATGAGCTAGAACCATGCAGCTCTTCCTTCTTCCCTGTAGACTAGCCAGTATAAATATATACTTACCAATTTAAACCAAGGCAAACACATGAGGGGAAACGTAGCAAACATTGTATAAAAATGACATAATGTCGCCTCTATCTTAGAAAAAATATTTTTAAAAAAACACATTAAAGTTTTATCTTCTATGATTTTGAATGTGCTAATAGACTACAAACATATACACTATACCAGGGGTATTCAACTAAAATTTAAAGAGGTCCAGTTAGAGAAAATTTCTTGAAGCAAAGGTCCGGAAGATCATAATGTCTAAATATTTAGTGTGATATATATTTAAGTAGCCTAGTAGTTGTATCAACATCTGCATGTACTAAATACCTGACTGTCAAATCAAATTAATTCAGTACGATTCAAAAACTTTTGGACAATATTTATTGTCACGTAACATAGAACTGAACATATATGTATGATTGCAGATATGTATAATGTTCTCTCATTAACTAAATCAAAGTAGGGCTGCATTTCAAAATAAGAGAAAATAAATAAAATGTGAAAATTGTGCATGTTCAAATAAAGGGCTTAACTTCAGAAAAATAAAATAAAGGGAGCAAAAGCTTGAATTTCCCTTTTTCTGTTTCACATCTTGACTCAAAAGTCTCAACCAATTTTACAGATAATAAATCTCAACACATCTTAACAATTGAACAGTTTTAGAATCACTTTCTTCCCCTCTTATATCCCACTCCCCACTTTGTTCGTCTGTTTCTCTCCCTTTCTCCGTCTCACTCCTCTGTTTCTCTCCCTTTCTCCGTCTCACTCCTCTGTATCTCTCCCTTTCTCCGTCTCACTCCTCTGTTTCTCTCCCTTTCTCCGTCTCACTCCTCTGTTTCTCTCCCTTTCTCCGTCTCACTCCTCTGTATCTCTCCCTTTCTCCGTCTCACTCCTCTGTTTCTCTCCCTTTCTCCGTCTCACTCCTCTGTATCTCTCCCTTTCTCCGTCTCACTCCTCTGTTTCTCTCCCTTTCTCCGTCTCACTCCTGTTTCTCTCCCTTTCTCCGTCTCACTCCTCTGTTTCTCTCCCTTTCTCCGTCTCACTCCTCTGTTCTCTCCCTTTCTCCGTCTCACTCCTCTGTTTCTCTCCCTTTCTCTGTCACACTCATCTGTTTCTCTCCCTTTCTCCGTCTCACTCCTCTGTTTCTCTCCCTTTCTCCGTCTCACTCCTCTGTATCTCTCCCTTTCTCCGGCTCACTCCTCTGTTTCTCTCCCTTTCTCCGTCTCACTCCTCTGTTTCTCTCCCTTTCTCCGTCTCACTCCTCTGTATCTCTCCCTTTGTTTTCTCTACCTGTATCTCTATCTTTCTTTTTCTTTCTACCGTCTTCTCATGTGTAACTTGCCTCTAACTCTCTCATCTGTCTGCACTGTAGAGTCGCAATGTTTACCGCCTGGAATGCACAGACTTGATTGGCTGAGTAGTATCACGTGGTATGACTTAACTCGCATGCAATTGGTCTGTGTGTTTCCTCATCCGCTAAACCACTACTGTAAAGACTACAAAAGCTGCGCCGGTTACAAATAGAAGCGCCCCGTCAGGTTTTAAATCATAACCTTCTGTTTTGGCTGTAGGTCCGGGTCCGTACGGGACGGCTTCTGGGTCCGGACCCGGACCGCGGTCCGCCTGTTAGTGACCCCTGCACTATACGGTCAAATGTTTAACCCCCATTTCCCAGATTTTCTTTAAATGTAAGCTGCTCAAATCCAGTGAATAACTTTAAATGACTGGAAAGTCAGTGGTTAACTGCCCAACTGTACTTTATTTTTACAATTTTTAAAGCACCCACAAATAAGAGAAAACATTCACACGCTCTATTTACAACCATACAAAATATCAGCCAGTTTTTCGTCTCTTTTTGGACCCCACCATACTAGTGGAGGTAAATTAATTCCTGAAAGTTGTTGCAAACAGTTTCAGCAGGTGTCACATTTGTAGTTGTTGACTTACAAACACTGTTTCTGTATAAGGCAATGTTGGAACAAACTGTAACTACACCCCCTGATGGATCATTAGGACAACACTCTACTGCAGGAAGTGGACCTGTATGTTTCCATCAGAGTGGTGAGAAAGAGCAGTAATAGATAATGACTGATGGTTCTTCCTTAAACATAAACTTTCTGAACAATGTTGCATTTCCAGTAGAGGGGACGACATCAAGTCAATTTGGGATTTAAGATTTAATGAAAAATCGTATTTGTTCTGTGATAAAATTTCAGAAACACTGAAACATTACACTGTGTACATTTCAGTAACAAGTGGAAAAATAAAGGTGTTGAATGTATGACTAGTGGTGTACAATGGAGAATGTTCGAGAAGAATGTAGAAATTCTGCCATAAACAAAAACTAAACAACTATATCCAAGGTCATCCAGCAGATGGAGACAAATTCTCATGGCTACATTACGTATATGTAGTCTATTGCATTGCACGGTATTGTACTGTGTATACAGTAAAGGACTGTATTTAACATTATATAGGAGGATATAAGGTGAAGTATGAATTACTGTCGAGACATAAATCACAAAACTTAATTTTTTCTTCCTCATCACAGCACTAAACAAGTCTGTCATGAAATGTCTTCTCAGTAACAGGTGGTTATACAACTTGAGACGGTTTGATGATTCAGGCTTTGCGGCATTCCCCTCAGTGTGTCGCAACAAGTTCCAACCTGCTTGTTGTTTAAAGAGGGTGAAATCCATTCTGCTGCCTGTCTTACTTTCACTTAGATACCTGACAACAGACATTCAGTCTGTGCACCCTGTGAAGGAATTCAGTCCCAAAAACCATATCATGTGCCTGTGAAGTACTTTTCAAGCACTTTGTCTGCTATACCTTTCAATTTTACAGCAAATAAGTGTAGAAGACCGTAAATTAAAAAGATTGGTGAGAAAAAGATAATTTGCAAATGTACATTTAAATAAATACTTTTTTTGGAAAATACCTTTTTGTATATATATATATATAAATATATATATATATATACATATATATATATTGACCCACTGACAATTGTCACCCAGCTCTGCAGCTCTCCTTTATTGTTTTTTCTCCTTCCGGTCCACATACACACTAATCCCATTAAAAAACAGAAAACCGAAAGCACTTCTTCCACTGGACAAGATAAGCAGAGTGTGTGCAAGTGGCTAATGAAGCAGCTCGGGAGAACCAGGAGAAAACTTTCTGTGAAGGTGTCTGTTTACTGCACTGTGTGAATCCTTGAGATATAACAACTACATTTCCATCATATTAAAATATGTGCAACGCTCATACTTGAAATCTTTTTAGAAACAGTGTTCCTCTTTCTTGACTCTGTTTATGGCCTTGCTGCTTTTCTCTGTGGGTTAACACAACTGGTCGATCAGTGAAATTGTGTGAAATCACTGTTAAAAACCTGACAGACACAGCACATAGGCAAAATTTTAATTTGAATTGTAAGTTTGTTTTTGGTCTATTCTAAATATCTGTCTCTTTAGCAGCTAAATGCTCCATGTTCACCAGTTTCGCTCTGACTGTGTGTCTGCTGTTTGCTGCTAATCTGATGCTTAGTGGTATGGTCAGAGTTCTTGTAACTTTGCTAAGATCAATTTCCTGTTTTGGTGAGACAGACACAAAACAGTAAAGTAGGGAAGCACAAAAGCTAATCTTTATTTGCTCTTGATTTATTTATATATCCAGGTGGCTGTAATACAGCACAGTACAAATAAGGGCATGTGTGTTATTTATGTTGTCATTTCCTCATTCATTTCTCTTTAATGAGTAACGAACCCAGGCCTCTGGGTGTGTTCAAGCCTGCTGCAGTCTGCCTGACTGGCTGTCTGTTGCAGTTTGAGTAGTGTTGTTTTATGACATGATAAGAAGTTTTCTGTGTGTGTGTGTGTGTGTGTGTGTGTGTGTGTGTGTGTGTGTGTGTGTGTGTGTGTGTGTGTGTGTGCGTGCGTGCGCACCCACTTCAGTTTGCTCTGGAAAAGGGGACACTCCTCCCAGCTTGGCCTGTAGTTTTTTACTGTTGTATTCAGAAACAATAAGGGTTAAAAGTAAAGCATTTTGTGTCGCTGCTCTGCTCTGCCTGTTTTAATGGTGGATTTGCTCCCTGTGTTGACGAATGTCAATGACTGTAATTCTAAAGTGGAGCCACACCTACACACACAGAGCCATGACAATAGACTGGTAGTTAACCACACGCAGCAGGGATAAAGAGAGGTTAAGGTGTAGGGTGTGGTCAGGAGCTCTCTCAAAGATAAACAGATAAAGAGCAGACAGGCCTAGTCCTCAGGCAGTCCTCACATTTCCAGGGATTAGAGGGGGATACAGGGGAATTGTTAATACTTGTGCAAATCAGTTAATTTCCAAATGTTGCTTAATATAATTTGGATTTTTTAGGTGTTTATACCATAACCAATATTTCTATAAGGTTTCTGACCTAGAACAAGTAGTTGAAGAGTGTAAATAAATGTGTGTAGTCACTAGAGGAGACGAGTGAGACACATTTCCAGCTAAAGTTAACATGATAGCACATGTTCAATTTGCAGCAGGCTCCCTGAGTTTCTTAAGGCATGTTCACACCAAACATGATGAGAGTGGTTAGGTGAGAACATAAACAGAGCCATGCAATGTCAACAGATGCAGCTTTCAACAGCACTGACCAGATATTGCTTATATAATGCTAGCGGAACCCTGACAGAGCAGGCCCTTTTTTATGCTTCATTTTCTTTCCTTTGGTGCAATATTCACCTCACCCACCTTCTCCTCCTCTACTCCTCATTGAAAGAGATTTTTGTCCAGTAAATGTCTTGTTTTTAAAAAGTGTACATTTCTTAAACAGCTATATATATATATATATATGCAATGTTGTACCTCTTTAATATATTTTCACATGATCTGCACATAATAACATTCATCAGGCTTTAAATAAAGCTTTTAATTGTATTTTATGACAACAAGAGAAATACAGACTAATTCTTACAGCAGACAATTTACAGCTGGCTCACACAGACTCCACATTCTTGTGTAAAAAGTGGAACAGACCATTGCCTCTTTGCATAGTGTTAGCTTGTGTACCAGGTACATTTGATTCCCGTAAAGCAGCTTTCATGTATTCTGCATAATTCGTTGTCCAAATGAATATTGCTGCTATCACTTGGAAGACCAACAATGACATGAAAAAGAGAACCAGATGTTCCCTCCACATAGTGGTTAACAGGAAGTGACCCCACACATCACATGGCTTGTGTGAGAAAAGGCACAGTTGCTCATGTTTGGCCCCTCCCCTGTGTGTCAAACCAGTTCATCTTCATCAATTAAAGTCACAGTAGCTGGATCTACATTTCCAGTATATCCAGTCATGTGACTTTTGACTCCATAACACAAACAATTAGTTATATGTTCAGACTGAATTTCCCCCCTTTTAATTCTAAACTTGGTCGATGAGTTGATGTTTGCTCGTCAAGAGCTTCAGCCATTGTGTTCACAAGGCAAGAAGATATGATACGTCCTCTGAGCCGAACTACTTCGGCATAGACTGGACACGACATGAGGGAAGAGGAGGGATCACTCTTTCATCAGAGTTTCAGTCTGAGTAGTCTCTGTCACAGCATGACTGACAGACGCGTCAGAGCATGAGTCACAAGGCCTCAGGGGCATGACACACAAACACTCACGTACACACTCACATACAGGGCGAACAGTAGATGCATAAAGGGACAGTAGCCCAGTATACAATCATATGAATCTCACTCACTTGTTTGCTGCCTGGAAATCATCAAATCACATGATTACAAATGATTTATTGCCCTTTTTCCAACCATACCAGTTTTTATATACTGTCAATTACAGTACAACAAAAGTTTGTTTTAACATGATAATTTGAAACAAAATAGTAAACCACACACCATCTTTGCAAATGACTAGTGACTACACATGTCAAATACACAAGGGTGGAAGAAATATTCAGGTCTTTTACTTCAATACTAATATCAAACAGTGGAAATACAAATCGAAGTCCTGCATTTAGTAAAATTCAAGTAAAAGTTTGTGAGTAATGTCAGCTACATGTATCTAAAGTTCAAAGTATTCATTATGCAGTAAAAACATTTTTTTAACTATATATCATGTTTTTAGATAAATATTTTAAGATTAATGCATTTCACTGGTGTAGATGTGGAAGGTTGAGACAGTTTGAACTACTTTATATTCTATAAGAACATCTTATGTTTGTTGCATATTTGCCCTGTAAGAACCACACATCTCTGAGAATTCAACCTCTCATGAGCTCAGAAAAACAGCCTCTCAGTTTTCAGCTTTTTTGATGAAGCATTTTCCGTCAATCCAAGAGGGATTTAAATTGTTTATTTAACTTAAGGAGTAGGAGAATTTTCTCAGTCCACAAAGGAACACATGGTTTTCACTGGACAGCATGAGTTTGAATACCTGTTATCTGGACATTAAGTAGTAACTAAAGCTGTCAGACAATTGTAGATTAGAAAGTACATTATTTGCACATGTGTACATGTGTAGAGTTGCGTAAAACAGAAATACAAGTTCAAGTACAAATACATAAAAATTGTAGTAGAGAAAATTACTTGAGTAAACTTACTTAGCTACTTTTGCATAACATGTCTGTCCTAGAACGTAAGTCATGTTGAAAATGTGGAGCAGTATCAGTGATAATTGTTGAGGAATTTTTGACCATCCTCACACATTACTGTATATGCCACTATATATTATGTATATTGTATATTACATATCATATCTGTACAGGAGAATAGTGCCTGTCTAATTCCACAGATACTTCTCTCTCGAAGCAGTACCCAAGGTCAGGTTATAGATAAAGGGCCAACCAACAATGCATTGTAGTGTCTACACTAAGACTTTCATATCTAACTCAGATGCACCAGACAGAGAGGCACCAACTTCAACTCTCACCAACTTTAACTCTTTTGCGTATTTCACCAGTGGCAAGACGTAAAGGACACAATGTGATTTAGGAAAGCATACTTAAGGCTGAACTATCCAATAGGATGCGAACACCTATATATAACATAGAGAGTGACGGCAATTCTAGCCATTCATGGATGTGCTGTTGGAATGGGTGAAGCAAGTAGAGGGAGATATATGGGGAAGCTGTGGGAGACATCTTCAGACTTGGGGGTGACAATTGCTCATGTTACTCTGTTAGCGTTTGTATATTGTTTCACCTTCTGGTCTCCTTGATGCATCAAGTCTACATTAAAACCTTCTGCATAAGACATCAGCTGCTGCCTGAGTTCTCCTTTCACCAGCTTCCAGAAAACTTCCATTACAATGATGGCTAACACTGTGGCCTCTGTATCACTGTGGAATGAATGGGTGGTGATGTGGCAGTACTGGTGGTGTAATGATAGTAATGGTGGTGAGGTGGGGTGGAGGCACCAAATCCTAATCTCACTCAGGGCATCACGATGGAGAGAGACGACTGTGTTTCGTGCAAAATGATGATGAATGTTGACAGGCTGAGCTGTCATAGCTCTAAGTCGTGTTGCCAAGCCTGACTGGTGTTGACCCAAAAGGAGTCTTTTGTATCCTGTTAAATAGAGATGAGGGCACAGAGCATCATCTAAACCTGTCTGAGTTAGAGGGAGAGGAAATGACAAGTGCCTGTGCCCCCATGTGGAGGTTGCCCCATTAACTGAAGATACCTGAAGAACTGACTATTTAGAATATGGTCATGGTCTTTTTATATCAACTTAAGTAAACATCCCATCAACACATCATAATTAATAACATATTCATAGATCACGCACAGTGCTGCCCTGTGTTAGACTGTATCAATTCGATCTAAATCTGCATGATGTTTCATCAGTTGTGACTCCAAACAATAGGGAGTTTTTTACAGTAAGTGCTGATAATAAAGGCCATGAGTAAGAAAGTGGTGTTGCAAAGGGGATGAGACAGTGATGAGAAGGAAAAATTGCAAAAGAATATGGAAAAAAATGTTCTGACTCTGTAGACTGTGTTGATTAACTGAAGTAGAAACAAATATTGACTTACTACATTTGTATTGTCTGTCTTATACGACTAACTATGTTTTTGACCATTAAAAAATGGGCTAATTGGTGTATAGCGTTGTTACATAAAAATAGCCTGAGAGGGGTAGTGGGTTAAATTTACTAGCTCCACATGGGGGCACAGGCACATCTAATATACTTTACAGTCAGCACTGCACTTCCCTGGGTCCCCAGCTCCACAACTGACAAGTTTTAAGTTGATCGGGTGAATGGTTGCTCAGGAAATCGAAAGACTGACAGATATCTGGATTAATTAGTAGGGTATTTTGCCATATTTAAAAACATACTTTTTAAATTGTTCAGCCCCTGTTGGCATGGCAAGGTAAATGACTCCAGCTGTCTGATTGTCTGAGGACACCATTTGTGTGTTGGTGTTATTAAGTAAAATGCGTGTCCGTTCTCAGTCTATTGTGGAAGACAACAACTTTTGTCTGGATTTAGTTTAGTGGTTAGGCAGCAAACAAGAATGTGGTAAAACAATTACTCAAGAGTAGGAAGAGGATCTCCACTACCCCTCCCACCACCACTTAATCCCCCACCCCCACCCATCACACCTGATCACTCCATTCCTCCACTGCATTAATGTGGCACTTCAGGTGAAACTACAGCACAACACACATTCCAAGAGCAATCGTGACTGAGTTGTCCACGGCCACACACACACGCACAGACGATAACCTGATATAATCTAAACTGTTGTCTGTAATAGTTTCACAAACAAGGTATTTGTGTGATTGGATGAATGCATCTTGGTCAGAGGACTGTGTTTATGTGATTGTGTGCTTGTGAAGGTCTTATTACAAAGTAAAAACGCTTTGCTAACATAAAGATCTGAGGGGAACTAAAAGCTTATGAATGGCCTAATGATGGGCTTTTAACAGGAAGTCCAGTGTTACAGGATGATGGAAGTGCTTTTATGCTGTTCTCAGCTGTAGACGGACTGATACACAACGCTGGTCTCCTCTGCAGTCCCACCAGCAGAGACAGAGGGACACAGTGTATACTAACCTCACTGTGGAGCGTTTCCTGTAATCCCTCTGAGTTCATCATCGCTGAGCACATCTACTGATACTCACTGCTTAACACTCTACTATCACTGTTCAGATATGTGGACATACAAGCTGCTTTATGGATGGACCCAATTAAATCTTATTCAAAGTTGATGGAACACAAGCTTATGTTAGCTGATACTGACCCACTCACTAATTTTGGATGTTCTGCTGAGCATTTTTCAAATCTCTGGTCCAACTAATATATTGTCACTTAGTAAATTTCTGTTCCGCAGTATTTACACAAAAAGTCCAACGGGTTGAAACTTCTCTTGTTTCATTTATTTTCTCAGCATACGTTTCTTTCACTAAACATCAGACATAATGTTCGATCAAAACTTTTGAGCTATTCCAGGACAACATTGATTTTTTTTTACATCATAATGCTCTCTCCTGTCTCTCTTGAGTCCAAGCAATTCGTGTCTGTGTTAGTATGAGTGGTTAGTGGTTGTAACAGTCTCTAATGTGCACTTAAGAGAGGCTTGGATGGGTGAACTCCCCTGTCTGAGATCATATAGACTAAGAACAAAGACGATAAGCCTGAAGTTGTGCTGTTCAAAATAGACACTACAGCCCTACAACAATCTCAACAAAGAAACTCCTAGTTTTCCACTTGCTTTGGATTTGCCCGGTTTGTGTGTGACTTGTTTCTTCAGGTGTACTGGCTGTGTGATTTATTTCTATTTGTTATTTGAAATTTATTTATTTTCACCAAATACTTATTTAAATAAATAAATTATTAGAATTATTAGAACAAAGAAGCAAAGAAGGGTTAGTGTCATGAAGTTCATGGCCAACCCCCCACAAATGAAATATAGTGCTCCCCCACCCCTTTCTGCAGACTCAGCATTTATATTCATCATAACAAAAGTTTTGACATTTTTGCTGAACAAAAAAAAGGACTTTTGGGGAATTAGTATTCTCTGGTCTGATGCTTGACCGACTGGTTTGATTTGCTGCAATAGCACTCAGCACAGAAATGGGTAGAGTAAAGTGGCACCGTGATGCTGCTTCTTCAAGGCTCAAACAATGGAAAAGGGAACAAATCTTGTGGTAAGTCTTAAAGGGTAGTTCACTGAAAAATGAAAATTCACTCATTATCTACTCAGCACTATGCCGATGGAGGGGTGGGTGAAGTGTTTGAGTCCACAAAACACTGCTGGAGTTTCAGGGGTAAACTTGGTTGCAACAGAATCCAATACAATTGAAGTCAATGGTGAGTCCTTATTCAGATGTAATAAAACAACAGAAAAAAGATAGCATGCCTCCATACTGCTCATGTGGTGTCATCCAAGTGTCCTAAAGCCTCGAAACGGCTTAATTTACACCATGTTTTTAGCCTTAAATGTCTCTGATATCTTCCTACGAGGTGCATTCACGGAGCCTCGGACACACCATCGTGTGGCTATGGCCGCTAATTTAGCCACTTCCTGTGGAATATGTATGTCGGGGCTTGCACACACTTAGATGACACCACACGAGCAGTATGGAGGCATGTTGTGTTTTTTCTGTTGTGTTATTACATCTGAAGAAGGACTCCCCATTGACTTCAATTGTATTGGATTCTGCTGCAACGCTGGTAACCCCCTGAAACTCCAGAAGTGTTTTGTGGACTCAAATACTTCACCCACCCCTCCATCGGCATAGTGCTGAGTAGATAATGAGTGAATTTTCATTTCTGGGTGAACTATCCCTTTAACCACCAGTGGCTATGTGTCTGTGTAATCAAGCAAATTGTGTTTAAATGCCAGTTTGTGCCCACTTGGGTTACAATTAGATTTTTTTCTGTTTAAGAAACAATGTATTGTATTAAATAAAATTCTGTTAAACTTAAACTTCAATTTATGTTTTGAGTCTGCTTATTTTTTTTTATTAGTATTAAGAGTCAACCTCATGTTTATGAACATTCTCATTGTTGCTGTTTTAAATCCATCAGATTCTGTGTTTGCTCACTATGCTACCACCACATATTACATTCTCTAAACATTGACCTGACAGTTAATAATTGACATGATGTTACTTCAGTAGCCACCACAAATGGCCTTGACAGAGGGAGACAATCCGCTCTAACGCACAAACAAAAGAGCAAATTATTAATTCCTGACAAACGATCAAGGTTGCTGAGTTCATGTGGAACAAAGGAACTTCTGAAAGTTCTGTTTCTTTTTTATATGGTTGATACAATACATTGTACTTTTTGTGGGCTGTTGAATGTGTGAAGTACATTCTTCAAGTAGCAGTTTTTTTAAGCAACATATTAATCTAATGGTGCATGACAAAAGTCAGCGACTGCCCACAGAGAGTACAGTTCATCCTGAGGGAGACGTGAATATCTGAAACAACTTTCATTGAAATCCATTCAACAGCTGTTGAGATTTTTCTAAAAAACCAGATATGTCAACTTCATTGTGCTAAAGGCGTCAAAGCATCACTAAACTCAGTAATATACAGTTATACAACAGCACCACTAACTACAGCCTCCCCCTAACCTAAAACGATACTCCCTGACACAGTTACAACACAGACTGATCATCATAACCTTCATGAAGTTAGCATTTATCACTACAGACACTGTATGTGCACAGACAATAACCTTTGTACGTGTGCAATTTTAAAGTACAAAATCAGGAAAGGTAAAAGAAAACAAATAATGTGAAAATGATAAACTCATGTCAAACTCAAGCAATTTTCAGGTATGATCTCAGGAGGATGTCCAGAGATTTGGGATCAGACTTTCTACGGAGGTTGCCTTTCACACATGCACAATGCAGCAGGAGATTCCTGCTCAGACAATCACAACAGCACAGAAATCTCCGTCGTGTTCAGGTGAGTGGTGGGAGCAGAGTTGTGAGTGGTGCAGCAGACGTGCAGCAGGACGTAATGTTTCAATTCTGCCGCAGAGATCTCGCGTTTTTGTTTACAGTACATCAACACCGGCGTTGGCTGTAATCAACAAAACTCTCTTGACATTTGAGATATTAGTTTTTTGTTCATTTTTGCGTCTGTCGCGGTTTAGAAACATCAACATCTACACCCGCTCACAGGGAATCCTGCAGAGGGTCTCCTGCTGTGTTCTCATATTTCACCCTCCGGAATTTTTGTGGACTTTATACCAAGTGGCTGGCTGGAGATAGTCTGCAGAACGGCCGGAGGCTCTCATTCGGACATTTGTGTTCACACATACAAACCCTCCGGAGAATATTTGGAGGATCTCCGGAGTTCAGTGTCTGAAAGCAGCTCATAACATGCTAGGAGTCATGTACTTGACTTCTACTTATCACTATACACTGAGACTCTTAATTTCTGTCTTTTCTTCCTCCACTGCTACAAACTGTTTATACGTTGAGCATTTGCTTGCTTGGTACTGAACCATCACCACCCCCAACACTTGGCTATCCCCACTAATTAACCTGATTTAAGTTCATATATAGTTTTGGGAGCTTGTTATACATTCCAGTATGATAGCGGTAGGACGCAATGCTTTCACATGTGTGTGTGTGTGAGTAAGGGAGTATCTCACCCTCAGAAATTCCAAACTGGATAAGAAATCTGGCCAGTGGACACAAAAACAAAGTCAAGGTCAATGAGTTATTTGTTTGAGGAGGATGGTTGAAAGACTGCTGCAGCTCAGTTTCTACAGATTTTGTTCATATTCTATTCTGACAAAATAGTTAAAGCTTCAATATGATTTAATAAGTAATGTACATATACAAAAGAAACACGAACACACCATCGCTCATGATCAGTTCAAAGGCTCTAATCATCATAATTTATCTAGTTCATTAACCTTTATTCAAGTTTGTAGTTGAGGGTAATTGGCCTTAGAAAATTAAGATATTTTAAATGCATGTCAACTTTTGATTGTCTTTGTCTCTACTGGCCTTAATTGTCTTATCTTTTTCATTCAAGAGATATTTCTTTCTTTCAGACATGGGTATATATTTTTTACATATCAGGGCCATATCAGGAAAAGTCCCAATGCTTGTGTGATACTTGCAACCTGGGGAGTGTCACTGCTAGAGAAGAGCAGTGAATGTACTTTTATGAAAGATGAGTGTTACCAGCATCACTGATGGGTTTTGATATCAATTTTACCCTTGAAGGTTATTCAGTGCCACCAGTCGTGGCACTGGCATCATATCGAGGACAAAAATAAATGCTTTGTTGGGAGTAAATACTGTCTATGAAACCTAACAGCACCAGAGCAGTGCAGCTTGGTATGGCTATCTGCAAGGTTGAGGGGAAACATGTAATACTGTCTGGTGTGGCAAGCAATGGCACTGTTAGTCATTGGGAACTTGGCAGTAGAAAATGGCTCCTGGAATGTGAAACATTATTTCTTTATGGGGGAGGGGGTGAGTGGTTTTTGGTCTAAAACTATTCTCTTTGATAGTGGATGGATGGTCCTTTCCCTGAAGGACGGGACATACTAACATGTGCCACATTAGGCTACTTTTTTCAGTGTACCTAATTGCACTACAACCTGAATAGAAAACAATTCCCAGATAAAGGGAGGTCTTGACTTTGAAACACACGTACCAATATTTCTCCTGTGTAATCCAGATTAATCATACCATGACATAAGACTTGATTAGTGTATACACTTAGACTGAGATCCATGGGTCCAGTTATTTCATCAGGTGTGCAAACGTTTTACTGATTGTAAAATTTGAAGAGTGAACTTAATTAAAAACAAAAGTGTGACTTAGAATCAAACGACATATAGGCATTGGAAGTAGTCACATATAAGGAAGTGAATCACTCACTCTACAAACCATCGGAACCGAACCATGTAATCTGACACTGCTCGCTGCCCCCTTAATCACTTCCTCCTCTTTTCTTTTCTCCCTCCCTCTCGCCATCTCTTCCGCATTGACGCTTTTCACTTGCAAAGTGGTGGCCACTGTAAACTGACCACCCTTTCTTCTGCCCCCACATCTATCAGTCATTCTGTGGGAAAGATAGATGAGTGATGGAGGGGTAGTGCAAAGATAACATCACTTAATTGCTTTTTGAAAAATCCCCCATCTTTCATGTGTATCCACATGCTGTGAGAGGTTGTTGACTATATTAGAATGCCTGTGATGGAAGGGCAATTGTTTTACATGGTAATGTTGCTTAGGACCTAAAATCTCACTTCTGCCAAGTTGAATTTCACACTTCTCTATTTGATCCCCTTTGACTCAGACAATAATAAACAATAGTTACTGTGCATTACATGCAAATGTTGAATATCTATTCTAGAACAGCAGAAAGCAAAAGGCCAATGTTGGAAAGGTCATATTTTTAGCATTAATACATTTTTGATGCATTTTATTCTATAATCAGTATAGCCTGTTGCATGAGCTTATATAATAAACCGACATGATGTTTTTCACAAAAGCATGATTAACTACACACAATGGGAGCCGCTCCTCAGCTCTACATTAGGCTTGAAGGCTTAAAATTGTTAATTATTCCAATAAATAAAATCAGGAGTGACTTTGCTCACAAGAGGACATAACTGTTGAATGACGAAAACTTAAGTCAACTTATATATTTTCTCAACAGTGTGGAACATGTTAATAATTGGCCATAGGGTTGAAACAGGACAAAGGCAATGTAGTTACCTGATTCAACAAGATGCTAACATTTTGCATATTGCCATGCTAATGTTATAGTGTTAATCTCAATGCACAACTGAGACTGAGTGTTGAACAAACATCCTCAGAGACACACTACAAACATCACTCCAGGTTTGTTAAAAACAATCCCAAATTATAGAAAAGATAGAGAGTCCTGTCTTTTGAGCATTCTGGGCTTGATCAGAATATTGAGTCATGAGAAATGTTCATTTCAAAACAAAGACATTCTATTCTATTCATGAAAGTTAATAATTTTGCCCCTCTTGAGGAGAAATTGAAACTGTTGCCTGTGATGTCAAAGATGACGCGATGCCCGTATGCAGGCATCATGAAAAACAAATTACTCTCACAGAAGCTAACGGAGTTTCCTGCTGCAAGGACAGCTAACGGAGCTAACATTATATCAGCATCATAAATGTATCTACAGCCATCAGACAGTAAGTAAAAAGACTGATAAGAAGCTACTTCAGTATTCAACACAATGTTGAGCTAAGAAAACCTATGTTAAATATGATCTAGCTCGCATTGCTGAGAGCAAAAGAGGGGAAATATTCCACCATTTTTTACTCAAATATTTCATGGCACCACACACAGCGTGCTTCTTTAACTTTTGAAATTGCGTTAATGTAGTTTGTAGAAAAATTCTTCAAACACTTTTATTTTCATCATTATTGTACTTTTTTGACACTGACAGTGTTTGGGGCTGTGTTTTAGCTTGTTTCCAGATGTCAGCTAGTTTGGTCATGCTAACAACAGGCCAAACACATTCTGCACTGTTTAACAAATGTTATCTTTAATAGGAGCAACCTTCAGTTCCGACATTTAGTCCAGATACACATAGGCCAATTTAGCTATTTCAAAAATTGAAATTACAGTTATAAATGAAATCAAGCTTTATTATTAATCAGCCCAACAGGGGTGGTGAGGTGGAGTTTCAGCAGTCCCTTAGACACTCTGACTACATATTGGGTCATAGTGCATGCTATTAACCTACTAGTCTTTCAGTCAGCTGATGTCCACACTATCAGTGGATGGAAAAGACGGATGAAGTAAGTGCTCTGTTCATAGGGATTCATTATTGATGGTTATCACTGTGAAGACTTCAATGAGCACTTTAAGGAAAGGGTGAATACGGCTCTGTGTATTGTTACCGATGAGGACATGAGATGTTGACTCACTGACACCCTAAATAAAACAGAAAGTTGCACAGATACATCCTGACTTTACTATTAGCCCCTATCATGACTTTGTATCGGCTTCATTCGCGTATCCTGACAAATGTTTTCTCTGTCCCCCTTCTTGGGCGAGTCCTCGTGCCAATCACCGGGCCTAAACTGTCCACTGTGTAAACCATATTCTGAAATCAGTCCTGACTTTCAGTTTTGAAAAAACATGGATCTCATTTAGCTGCACGAAAATGAGGAACGTAAAACTTGCGCTTGTCCGGGTCGTTAGAGGCTGATGACTTTATCAATGCTTTTAGGGATGGTTTCGCAACAATAAGTGTCCAGTGAAAAATAGTTTCTGTCAGCAGTCCTCAAGTATAGGATCATATTATGCTAGAGTTGTTGTTGATCACTAAAGGGGAGTTTCAAATAGCCTCACTTACACCAAAAACGGGTTCTGTGTGTGTGTGTGAGAGAGAGAGAGAGAGAGAGAGAGAGAGAGAGAGTCTCCGTTCGCAGGCTGGGGGCTGGCTGATGATTGCCAGTAGAGGAAATGAGAAAGTTGAAGCACCACTCAGCTGAGACACAGCTCACCGCTTGTTGATGATCAATACATTCACGTGTGTGTGTGTGTGTGTGTGTGTGCTGCAGCAGCAGCAGCAGCAAGTGACCGATACCACCGGTTTCTGTCTCCTCGAGCTACGTTCAGCGGCGTGACCCCACCAGGAACACGGAAGCCGCGCACCTGTGAGCTGACGTCACACGCTGAGAGTACCTGCAGCTACACGTCCAGCTGAAGTCAGTTACTGAAACTAGCTTCACGACGCGAGACAAAGGAGCCACGACGACTGTTCGCTGAGGGATATATCCACCATTCGTTTCCACTTTTTGTGACTTTCATCGCGAGGAATATAGAAAAAAGGACAAATAAGCAGATGGCGACCGCTTGGCTCGCGGCTGTGGGCATTTTATTCGTCGCTTTTCAGGTGAGATTTCCTGCTGTGGCTTTCCTGTCAGTGTGCACCTATTCGCGCCGTGTGTAAAACCTGTTTCACTCTCCCTACTCATTAACATCTGATAGAACACTATGTGGGCCTTCTATATGTTGTATCGATAACTTAAAGATAATGTCTGTGTTTCGTTTATGCTGCGATCAGTTTTTCTAATGTCGGTACAATCTCTACTTTTATCACTACTTTAACTTTGATCACTAGATTAATTTAGCGCCGCTCTGCTGAGTGTTTTACAGGACGGAGGTAGAAGGTGGGAGAAGATGAAAGATGGCCAAATAGGGGTTTAACCAGTGCGGCTTTTTTTAGTCTGACTTTTAAAGTTCACGAATCACATCTAATTTACCCGTAATGTGTAGATGAACGTGACGGAGCAGTAAACGCAGAGACGGGTTGTGTTTCACAGGAGTTCGAACGTGCTGAGCGGATGTGCGCGGCCTCGCCCTTGTTCCACTCATGTCGTCACTAGCAGGTTAAATTCCTGCCCAACATGTAGTGTCCTTACATTCACAATTTCGGCCCGGTTTGTGGAATTTCAATGATTGATAGACCTAGACACGAGTAACTGCGTTTCGATTGTTACAAAGCTGCTTTACTCTCTACTATATAAATTCAAGCTCCTTGTCAGACAAAATAGACTGCAGGCAACTTGGGCCTTCAGAACTTGGACCAGGCATGTTCCCTATTTATTTGACATCTTGTAGATTAATAAAAAAAAAAAAGTCAGATTAACCTATAATTAAATTTTTTATTTTATTTCAGCCTCATGAGACATTAAGTTGTTTCCAGTTTGTCTACCTATCCCAACAATTACAACAACCACACAAATGAAATGTTGTTTAAAGTTGATGGATTTTATTTTTGTTGACCGATTTACACATTTTCCATGATTTGGATTATGATTAACTGAAACTGGTTTTCCCTCCTAGGCCTCAGCTTTAGAGACCACAGAGGAGCCAAAATGTGTACCTGGATTCAAGTCAGATGTGTTGATCTTCAGAGTGACCAGAAAGCACCTGGGGCCGGGTACAAGGCTGGGCAGAGGTGAGAACAATCAAGGAAGCTGCTCTCACTCTTTGTCTATTGCACACGGACCTGAATTAAACTTGACTGTTCATTTCTTTCCTACATTCATTGTCCTTAACTATGGGTTATATTTTTGGTCTGTGCATTTTTAGAAGAACAATTTAGCGATAGAAACACCTTGCCCCAGATTAGTGATAAATTAATTTCCCCAGCTTTTTGCTCCTCTGGATCAAATGGCCTTCTGGAGACTAGCTGTTCACATTGTTTTCACATGTAGCCCAAACACCCTCACATCTTAGCTTGGACTCGCACTGCTTGCCATTGTAATGCTCTTATCTTCCAGGGCAAAACAATGTCCCCAAGCCTGTTCTGCAGGCCTTTCTCTTTGACTGGTGTCAGATATTCAGAGTAAAGCAGCACTGTTTTTGTGTCCGTTTACTCCACATTTTCTGTTCTTTCACCGGACTGTTGCGTGCATTACTCTAGTTTTGCTTATTTGTCAGATCCTGAATGTTTCCCACGATGTAGAACCTAACAAAGCATTGTTGTGTGATCAAAGTGTTTCCTAGTTGTTGTTGCTTGTCTATTAAACCCAAGCTGTCCTGAACTAGGTTTCTAGTTTTCCAGTTCCAGATTTACCATTTGTTAAATCATTTTTTGCACTTTAAAAACCATTAATGTAGGTGTGTTTTGTCAGACCAACTGAAATTAAGAAATACAGCTGTGGAAGTGAACTGAATTTTTACTTCACTCTACTGTGTATCTTGGTGCAACTTGTTTATTATCTCGAAGTAAAGGGTTAGGGTTAATAATAATAATAATAAGCACCATTACTATGCCTGTTCTCCTGTGCAGGGTCACTGAGGGAGTGGAGCCTATCCCAGTATATATTGGGCAAGAGGTGGGGGGTTAAGCACAAGTGTGAGCTTCACCGTCATACAGGAGAACCAAGTCTACTGAGAGAGATGTGAACTCTAGAGAGAGATAGAAAGGGGTCATTATTGACTGCTGACATTTACTCTGTGAACTCATTTGGGACACCTTCTTCAACTACTATGTTGTCCAGTGAGTGCTTGGTCTTGATCAGCTGTTTGGTATTGTGTTATGGCTTTTTTTACATTCACAGAAAAGTCTAGCAAAAATGTACTAGACAGGTTTGTTGTAACATTAATACTCAGGAGATTGAGGTTTGGCTTGATCCTCGGCTTTTCTAGTCCATGTGTCCTGAACCCTCAATTGCCCCTGATGTCTGTGTGTGAAGCTCTGTATGAATGTTACTTGTGTAAAGCACTTTAAGGAGTCAAGAATAAAAAAGGGCTATATAAATCTATGTTATTACAATCCATTTTTAATAAGCATTACATAAAAATCCATTTACCATTTTAGTAAGCATTGTTGGCTTTTAGCAGGTTCTCGTACATGACTACAACAATAATGGGAAAAAAACAAAGTGCTTCTACATTGAGAATACTTCACCTGTTTTTCCTATGCACATAATCTGACGTTGTTCAAATACATCTGAAATATTTTATTTTTGACCATGTTGGGATACATTTCCAACAGCAAGTCTTTGCACAGGAATGATACTGACTGTCCCATATTAGGTGGGTCAACAGTCAGTACTGAGATAAGCACTGACCACTGAAAGACTTCCTATTACCTTCAGTGTTCAATCACACATTTGCAAGCCCATGAGTCATTCACTTGACTTGTATCTGCTCTCATCAGTGCACCAGTCTGGTTCTTTATGTCACATTTCTTTACTGCCTGGCCTGGACTAAACTACATAATCTATTCATCATTTTAACATTTTCAATACACTGGTGCCGTTCTTTTGAAACTTGGTGTGACCAAAGTTGGTTAAACAGTGACATTATATTAAATAAATCCTGAGTGGTTAGAGTAGTAGATAATAAAAAATATCAAATGAGCTGTATATCATTACAAGAGTACAGTGACTCACTTATTTACTGTCTGTATATTCACTTCAGCTCAGGTAGATAACAGTCCAAATTCCAGTCCACCAGTCATGTTTATATTCAGCAAATTAAGTTTTAACATGAGGTAACACTTGCAGACAAAAACTGTTTTCGCTCACACAAACCTGCTACTCATCACCTGGAGCTTAATTATTCGTTTCCGTTACTTATGCTCCACCTAGTGTCCAAAATACAATATTGCATGTGGTAACCTTTGTACTGCATTAACATCAACCAAAACGAACAGAAACTAATAGTATGGCTCCACCTATTGCAAAACACTGTTTTAGCTGTAGAAACTCATTTCATTGTCCTTCCCATACTCCTCATAAACAGTTACTGATGCTGCATGCTTACCTGAGGGTTCTTGGTGTATAGGCAGAGAAAGAAATTGCAGGAAGGGCTGGATGATAGGGCTCGAAGTTGAATTTAAAAAAACCTATTTATTCAATCAAGACAATTGCACCCATATGATTCTAACAACTGTAAATTAAATGTTCTACATGAACTGGATGAATTTACACTGTTTGAATTGGAAAAACAGTAAAAAAATGATTGTGTGTGTGAACAACTGAGTCAGAGGTGCACACAAGGGTTGGGCGATGTTCATAGTTCATCTTGTCACCCTGTACAATTGTTTTAAAGTAGTTCTATAACTAAAATATTATAAACTTAAATAAATGACTTTAAACACATTGGCACTTTTCAAATCAAAGCAGTTTTAAATTTAGAAATTCTACTTGCATTACTCAAAGTTGTCTGTTAATATATCAACAAATAAAAATTAAAAGCCAGAATCAAACAGGTAACCTTTAGATTACCAGATTACTGCTGTACTGTATATTTAGAAAACTATAATGTACAAGTAGGCAGACTTTTTATGGGTTAGAAGTGGGTTATTAGTGGGTGTGTAAGAAAAAGCACGAACATTTCTGGGTTTTATTAAAACTCCAACATTTGTAACAGTAAAGAGAAGAACACTAAAGAGCATGTTAGACTTGACTTCAAATGAAACTACGTAAACAAAAATAACCAAAGAATAGGAAAGAGAGGTGAGGGTGACCGGCAGCTCCAGGGAAACTCCACAGGGAATAAACAATCCACCAGATGATTTCCTCCTGACTCCAACTTGGAACGAGGCATCTGCTCCCAAGTGGCGACAACAGAGACTTTACACCGTACTTTTGTAAAGGTAAAACGGATGATCCTCTCCGACCTAAACACGCATTGCTCTGAAGCTACTGGTCACTTCTGTTTGTTGGTTCACATTACGCAAGGTTGTGATTGGAGTGTGATTGGACACATATGCATATACGCAACAGGCTGCACCTGCTGCTGTGGCAGTGTGTGGGATTATAGGGAGACATGGCGTGGTTCTGTCTTTGCGTATCACAAACTGAAACCATGTAAGACTGGACAGCTGGACATTTTAAATGCACATTCAGATTACAGTGGCAGCTCTTCGGCTGTTACAGCTTCACTCCCCAACAAGCATAGGATTATGAGCTTTCACCTATAGGCTGTCAGAGAGGAGAAGCTCCTCCTGGCTCTACAGGAGTTGTTAAGATTAGGTGGGGGTAAATAAAAATGTTCCCTTAATTCAATTCCGTGCAACCTTTAGAACCCAGACCATCATGGAATATAATAAAAACAGTAGCTGATAGTCTTGAAAGCATTGCTGCACCTTGTGGTGTTTGGGGGTTTATGAAATACACGTTAATGCACTTTAGAATAATTAAATTTTATTTGTATAGTGCCAAATCACAATATACATTATCTGAAGGCACTTTAAATAGAAGAAACACAACATTTCCCACAATGAGCAAATTTGGCGACCGTGGAGAGAAAAATCTCCATTAACTGGAAGAAACCCCTAGCAGAACCAGACTCGATGTGGGCCATCTGCCTCGACAGGTTGGGGAGGACAGGGGAGATGGTTGGAGAAGAGGGGAGAAATAGGAGAAACCAGGAAGAGTTGTGTAACCATCTTGTTTCAGCTCTGACAGACTAGTTGTTTTAATGAAAACAAGAGTGATAATTATGGATGTAAAGATGTTATTAATGACAGCAGCAACAATTCATATAATAATAATAATAATAATAATAATAGTAGTGGTTGTATGAATCCTGCAGCTCTGGAGTCAGAGATACCTGCAGACAGAGAGAGACCGAGAGCGAGAGAGACTATGGTAAGAAAAAGACACGTAGTAAAATAAATGAATGTGGCGGCAGTGAGACAGAAAGAAGGGGAGAAGTGCGCAGTGCATGATGGGAGTTCCCCCAGCAGTCTAGGCCTATAGCAGCATTTCTTAGGGATAGTTCAGGACTCACCTTTTCCAGCCCTAACTGTAGGCTTTATCAAAAAGGAATGTTTTAAGTTTAACCTTAAATGTAGAGATGGTGTCTGCTTCCTGAACCCAGAGTGGGAGCTGGTTCCACAGGAGAGGAGCCTGGTAGCTGAAGGCTCTACCTCCTGTTCTACTCTTACAGACTCTAGGAACCACAAGAGAGCCTGTGTTTTGGGAGAGAAGTGATCTATTGGGACAATACAGTGTTATGAGCTCTTTGATATATGAAGGGGCTTGATTGTTCAGGGCTTTGTATGTGAGGAGCAGGATCTTGAATTTTATTCTGAATTGGAGCCAATGCAGAGAAGCTAAGATAGGAATAAAATGAATAGAACACTTCTAATGTCACATTTTTCCTCTGTCATATTTTAGTCTGTGTGTTGTGTACATATTCATCTGTGGAGATGTGTTCTGCTCCAAAGCAGACTTATAAAAGCTTAGTAGAAACCGTTGCCGTAGAAAACGCAAGCACTTTAGAATGAAGCATAAACTTTCAGTAGGGGAATCCACCTCAGTCATGGGTTTCTTACAACACATCAAACTTAGTTACATTGATTTAAATGCCTTGCCTGACAAAGGGACTGGTCATTACAGAGCAGTGGATTAAGATGTTGATACTATAGTGTTAGTGATGAAATAATATTGTGTGCTTTTGTACTGATCATAATGCAAAGATAAATATATGATTCTCATCTGTATAAGTTCAGTACAGATACTGGTCAAAGATGTTTTAGCCCAGGTTAGGACAAACGTCATCACCAACAACCTTGAGTGAGGTTTGAGAATGTTGGCTTTTAAGTACACCAGTAATGTAGGGTTTAACAGCATCTAACATTTTGTGCTGCTAAAAACACTATTTAGTTTTTGTCCTTCCTTTGCATACCTCAATCAATGCACAGAAAGCACAGCCTCTGATTAATCTGATCATATTAGGTAAAACTAAGTGATATTCCTTGTTTGTGTATCCATAACCGCAGCTGTATTAATAGTGGTGAACTTTTTTATGATTGAAGGACTGTGCAACAAGTTTGACCATTTGCAACAGTTTCTCCATAGTGCTACAGTAATTGAATGTAACTGTTAAAAAATGTTTCATAATTCACTTATAATCTATTCTGGGGAATTTAAATTTGATATGTTAGTAAATTTGTTAAACTAGGGAGCAACACTGTTGTGTCCATGAATGTAAAATGTGTGAACTGCACATTATTGGATAAATTATATTCACATTTCCTGATTATAAAATTGTGGGCCACGCATTTCCCCTGGCAAATGCTAAATGATGGAATCTTGATGCATGAAGATCTTTTTAGGCCACAATTTTTGTGTTGACAGGACGGCAGCCTAATAACTGCAGACAGCTGTCTAGCAAGTGATAGCAGTGATGGACCAAATAAACTAGAATCTCAAATTCTATACTTCCACAGCTTTGCATCTCACAGCCATACACAAATCAAGAGCTCACAGGCTTTTCAGCCTCTCCCTCTTGTATATGCAACCTCAGAATCCACTCTTAAGATATCCAGTCAGCTAACCATCCTGGGTCACGACAGTCCTGTGAACTGTGGCAGGTTCATAAGCTGTAACTGAAAATGTAACAGATTATAGAACTGTTGTGACTCTGGGAGGCTGATGTGGCAGCTATCATCTCTTATTTTATGAACTGAAATGACCCTTTTGTACAAGTTGTTTTTACTTGATTTCTTCAAAGTAGACATTTAACATACATCATGCAGCCCTAATTGAACCATTTATGACAAGCTGCCACTTCCACGTGATATTTAGCTTAGTGTGTGTGAGTGTTTTTTATCCAGTGAATAATATTTTGTCATGTACTGAAAATTTGCAGATTGATTTCTCTGCATGCACTAATTGTTTCTTGTGTTCAATCCCAGTGGGCTTCAATGACTGCACAAACCGCACAAGATTTCTTTTCATCAGTAATGACAGACGTTTCATGGTCCATCCAGATGGGATATTGATGGTGAGCAGACTTTGACAGACTCGATATCTAAAAAAGAGCAGTTTCTGATTCCAAATTTTTTTTTTTATTATAATGCTGTAATTCCTGCATGTTAATCTGATCTTCATTATGAAAATCAGATTATAATGCTGTAATTCCTGCATGTTAATCTGATCTTCATTATGAAAGCACAGTTTAGCCTCTTAGACAGTTAAATTATGAAGGATATCGTTGTACAGAATGTAACAGATTTCCAGGATCCACCACATCAGCTCTGTTTAAACACCCAGTATGTGTACGTTTTCTTGTCGCTTTCTTTACCTACACTTTATATTGTCCTGCGATTTAGATGATGAACATCAACATCAGTTGCTATGATCACTTTTAAATTTACCCCAGCCATGTTGGAGAGGAATATCATCAAAATGTCAGAGCAGTTCAGTTGGCCAGAGTTGACATGTTACGTCAAAGTGTTACCTGTATGTCTACCTTCACTGATGATTTTCGTTTTTCATCCAGGTAGGGAGAAAGGTTTTTCTTCATGAAGGACACCTTGACTTCTTTATCCATATTTGGAACTCGCATGGTAAAAAAATGACAGTTCCTGTCAAGGTAGTGGACCATGGACATCACCGTGGGCATCACCAAGGGGATAACCGCGGGCATCACCATGTGCATCACCAAGGGGAAAACCATGGGCAACATCAAGAGAGAACCCATGGGCAACATCAAGAGAGAACCCATGGGCATCACCAACAGAAAACCCATGGGCATTACCAAGGGAAAAACCAGGGAGATCACCATGGGCATCCCCATGTGCATCATCAAGAGAAAAACCATGGGCATCACCAAGGTAAAATCCATGGGCATCACCATGGGCAACACCAGCGAAATGTTGAGCATCACCTCGGAGAGAACAGACACCACAACAATCAGCACCACTTGAATGAAGTGGACTCTGCTAACAATACAGAGGTATGAATAGAGGCCCTGTTGGAGGGGAATAAAGAATCTAAATTTGTGGAAATAAAAAATGATTTTGAAGTAATACATTTGATGGAAATTAGTTTGCATGCAAACACTTGTTTCCTTAAAAAACACTGTTTGTGTTTGAATGGGAAAAACTCAGTATTATGTCTCTCTAGAGGTTGGCAATACAATGCTTCATAGCAGGTTTGAAAGGTTTTTGAGCACAAGGAAGAAATGCAGCCCTTACATATTAAGTTGTCATGCTGTACTGAGAGTCTGACAGTTCCACTGAAAATACGTTTCTTGCCCCGGGATAAATGCACAGCAAGTTTAATATCAACCAACCTATGCTCCACTTGGCTTGTCTGAGCATATGATCAGCTGCCTGAAGTTGTTGGTCAGAGTGGTGGGTCTCTTATAAATCTGCAGAGGAGGATGGGAGAAGTGGTTGGGTTTAGCACCACAGACACCCAGTATCTATACCGTGTATGGCTGCAGAGTCACTTGGGGAAGGAGCTTATCCCAGTGCACACTGGTTCTTAGGGGGGTCCACTCTGGACTGGTGTACTCCTTGGACAGTAACGGCTAATGTTGACGCCTGCTCTAAGATTTCAGGATTTCTTTAGAGATTGTCTATCTAGACTCTTGTTAGACTAATAAACCCTATAGTACTTAAAATGTATGTACATTTTTATAGAATGCAACCACCCCAGAGGTGCCTGTTCTGAAGTTCCCCAAGTCTGGTGATGGATTGAAGAGGAGGAAGAGAGACTGGGTTATTCCTGACATCAATGTTCCTGAAAATAACAAAGGACCCTATCCTCTTAAAGTATCTCAGGTAAGGTGGACAATTTGCACAATCAAATACTCAAATGCAAAAAAATTCTAATAACAATGGTTGCAGAAAATAGATGTTTCCTTGTAACAATGACAACTACGTTCTTTGGTGCTCCATGGCTGTGATTTAACAAGGTTGAGATCACATGGTAACTTACTTGATCAGAATGTAGAATATGGTAGCTAAGCCAGTCTTTGTTTTTCTAGCCCAGGAGTTTTAAAGCAGCAAACCTCAAAGAACTTAGCACTTCTTCTTTACTAAATTGAAATGGTTTTGCAAAATATTAACTATGGTTACAGTCAGTGAGAATTGTTTAACTCACACCTGTTGTGTTTTGTTCAGATCCGTTCTAGTGAAGATAAAGTGAAGACGATATCTTACAGCATCACTGGTCCAGGAGCTAATGAGCCTCCCCTTGGCCTTTTCACAATGGACAGGCTCACTGGTACTTTGTATCTGACACAGCCTCTGGACAGAGAGAAGGTGGACAGGTACACGGTAAGCACCCTCTCTGATGTTAGTTTTATATCTACACTTTTTGTCAAACATTGTGTATTTCTTTTCACTTTCATTTTATGCTGACGTCCAAGTACAGTAAAGTGCCTTCATCTACACTCAATAGCCCTTAATAGAACATGGACAAGTGAACCAAAAACTCATTATAGAAAGTTTGTGATAAATTTGTGGTGAGGTTAAGATCAGGACATTGTTATGAAACCATTTCTAAAGCTTAGTCTTCCCAGGAGCATAGGGATCTCATTAGTTGTGAGGCAGAAGAGGTTTGGAACCAAAGGTCTCTTCTAGAGCTGGATGTCCAGTCAAGTTGACTAACCAAGGCGGGCTGAGACAGGGAGGTGGAAAAACAATATATATATATTTCAGTGCCTCATTTTGGTGCCTGAGCTATGTACTGACAGAGTTATCCTGCTTAGAGGTAACATTAACATCACTGCACGTGCCTCTGGTGGCAGCACACTCTACATGGCTTTGGCAGCACTTAATGTTACCCTACAGTTATCTAGTAGCTACCTCAAACTCAAGTAGACAAAACAACAAAATACCTGAAGATAAACTGTCGAAAATATGTCTATATTTTATGTGAAAGGATTCTGACACTGGGACATGCAGCAAATGTGTGAGCAATTGAGAGAGGAGAGCCGAGAGCAACTGTTGTCCCAGGAGCAACAGCTTATAGAGTTGGTGGTATGTTGTTTATGATCCACCAGAAAACCGAGAGGAGGAGAAGAAAGACAAAATAATTGTCTGGTTCCTTCTAGCCGTGTACAAGATACTTTTGAAAGCAGAGGGTTGCACCTTGAAGATGTTCCTTGAAGAAAACCTGCTTCAGAGTGAACACAACCTAACATTGGCATGACTGTTAAACTCCCAGCGTGACAATGACTTGAAGCATGATGCCAAGACAAAGCTGGAGTGTCTTCAGGACAAGTCTGACTTTCCTTAAGTGGTCCTGACAAAGTAAATGGTATCTGGACTGTATTTAAATTGCGCTTTTTCAGTACAACATTTACAAGCACTTGACAATTTGTGTGGCAATCAAACACACATTTATACAGTGTCATCCAGACTTAAACCCCATAGAAACTGTGTAGAGACTTGAAGCTCAGATACCAAACAAGAAGACTTGAAGCTGTAACTTCTGCTAAAGGAGCCTCTACAAAGTACTGAACTCGGGGTCTGAATACTTCTGTAAAAGAGAGGTTGTTTCTGAAACCAAGTCAGGATGGGTTATTAATTGTAGACTGATGGAAAAAAAATGGAACTTGGTCCATTTAAAAAAAAAAGATATCTATTATACAATGTGTGGAAAAGAATGTCTGAATACTCTGAGATCACTGTGTGCAATCGAATAGTAAACAACAGGCAGTAAAGCCTACCTGCATTTGGGTTGACACATCCACTACTTTTCTTAAAAAAATGGACATAAATGAGCAATAATCAAAATGCCTTCTGGAGATGTCATGTAAACAAAGTAATGCCTACCATTCAGTGTTCATTTCATTTATGTTCTCCCTCTTAATGCATTTGAAAATCAATCAATCAATCAATCAAATTTTATTTGTATAGCCCATATTCACAAATCACAATTTGTCTCATAGGGCTTTAACATGGTGTGACATCCTCTGCCCTTAACCCTCAACAAGAGTAAGGAAAAACTACTTAAAAACCCTTTTAACAGGGAAAAAAGAACGTAGAAACCTCAGAGAGAGCCACATGTGAGGGATCCCTCTCCCAGGACGGACAGAAGTGCAATGGATGTCAAGTGTAAAGGAGAACATCAAGATAAAGGTTTTAGCAGCATTGATTAGGGTAAACATTTTGAAGCATAACTGAAGGTCAGTGAATTGGTGGATTAATGTCATTAATGGTCAAGTGTCTGAGGAGGAATACTATGTATCGAGCAGTCCTGCTGCAATCATAGTCCATGGTCAGCAGCCAGCAAGATCATGATCCACCATCAAGATCGGATGCCACTATAGTCCACAGTCATTGTCCACTGCCGCCATTAGGATCCATCATCAGCTGCCACCTCGGTCGTGGTCCACTACCAGTATCTGATGCCAACACGATAAAGTCTTCTTTTAAATGTATTTTACAGTGGTGTCAAGTTTATCTCTGTTTACTTGCCAGTAGTATTTTTCACGGCCTACTGAGTGTAAAACTCATGGTTGGAATATACCTCACATCACCTGAATGAAATATCTACATTAATTATTTTTACATGTGTTGTATTATGATACAAATGTGTGTCTGTTCGCAGTTTCAAGCACATGCTGCGGTAGATGGGTCACTAAATGCTGAGCAGCCGATGGATATTATGGTGATTGTAATAGACCAGAATGACAACAAACCTGTTTTTGATCAAGATACATTTCTGGGAGAAGTTCTGAATCCTCACCAACAGGTACAGTGAGATACTTTCTATTTATGATTGAATAAATATGGCATTTAACAGAGAAGAGCTAGTAGTAATATTCTGTGGCAGTAATTGACATTGTTGTGGTCTTCACTCAATTATTCACTGCTTTAGGTTTCTTATAGCCGTATTATTATATTTAAAATGGGAGAATGAAAGGTTGGCAAATGGAATATCTCCAGAATGTAAACGATTATTAATAATTTGAAATGAAGCATACATGCTAAAAGATTTTGCAGAAGAGTGTTTGTGGGTTGAGGTAGGTGTTGAGTAGAGTCCAGAAAAATGGGGAAGAATGAATCTGCAGAATATAGATGTAAAATTACATTTAGTTGACGCTTTTCTCCAAAGCGACTTACAATAAGTGCATTCAACCATGAGGGTACAAACCCAGAACAACAAGAATAGAGAGTGCTATAAGTAAGTGCCATTTTAAGTGCTACTAAATTGTTAGTTTTAAAAATGTTATTTAAGGTATAGTCGGAAGAGGTGTGTTTTTAGTTTGCGGCGGAAGATGTGTAAACTTTCTTATGTCTGGATGTCAATGGGGGAGCTTTCCATTCCCACCATTTAGAGCCAGGACAGCAAACGGTCGTGATTTGATGAGTGTTTAGCTCGCGCAGTGAGGGAGCAATGTCGATTAATGTAAATGATGTAATTAAGTGTTCACGCCAGACGCCTCTGTACTTAAATTCACATTTCTGAAAACCCCTAGCAGGTTTTGAGGTGATAAATGGCCAGGCTTAAGTAGATCTTGACGAGGCTGCAATGCCAATTCGGATATCTGCTAATGTATTGTGAGCCAGGATCCAAAAGCCCTAGTGGCCCACTGTTTGAGATCAACCCAAACACTGGAGCAATCAGAGTCAATGCCCGTGGGCTAGACAGAGAGGTGAGGATTTGAAAACGCACTGTATTAGTATATATATTTTACCAACTGTGCTAGCATTCATAATTTTGATATGTTAGATTATTATGAAGGCTCTATTGATCTTGTAGTCACTACCATTTATAGGAGCTGTCTGTCATTGGCTGTCGGTAGGACTGTAAAGATGAACAGATCCATATTTGGGAATCAATATTTAAGATGCATGTGATTCCACTGATGAAACTACAGATTCTGGGTTTCCAGAGAAGTTGTTTAACATGGGTGAAGACAAAAACAAAGTTTGTTTTGCAGGTATTTGACCAAGGACAGAGCAATGAGATTAGTATACTTTTCATCAATATGTGTCATAGGCCTGGTACAGATTTAGTGTTTTATGATCAGAGAACATAGTGAGTGTTTAAGCTGTCCATTTGATGAGTTACACTAATTGTATGTCTCCTCAACAGAAATACCCAAAGCACACTCTGGTGATAGAGGCAGCAGACATGAGGGAAATGGGTTGACTGGAAATGCTAAAGTAATCATCACTGTAACAGACAGCAATGACAACCCTCCAGCTTTCACTCAGTCCTCTGTGAGTAAAACATACAAACAGTTCAATCACAGCTTTGCAAGGATGTCTACTTGTCACCAAGCAGTGTGTTTTTTTCTTTTTCTTTTTCTTCTGTCTGGAAATACAGTACAGTGTTTTAAAATGATTAGAAATCAACTGTAAATCTGCAGCCATCATGCAGACATGTAGTACAAGTACAAAACATCTTACAATCACAGCAAGTCACCTGGGCTTTCTGATGAACATTGACTTCATACATGGTCAACTGTAAGGCTACTGCTGGAGAACGTAGCTGATCATCATCTTTTTTTTGGTATGAGCAATAAACAATGATTGTTCTCCATTTTATCGGATCTCAGTTTAGGGTTCTGAATGTCTGTTTACATGATTGGATAGTAATTCTTTTTACATTTATACTTTTCACATGTGAGAACAAATCAAATGGAAACTCAGATATTGATGTAGGAGGGTATCTTTAAGAAATAAACCTTTATGTCAGGGAACTATACTTTTTCAACATATCCTTGCTTTCACAGTATGAGTACAGTAGCAGAAAATAGAGTGGACGCTTGTCATTACGATGGCAGTAACAGATGGTGATGAGCCACATTCACCAGCCTGGAAACGCCAAATTCAAGATTGTTGATGGTGATCCTGGAGGCCTGTTCACAGTCACAACAGGAAGTAACAAACACGAAGGGATCATTACTACTGCCAAGGTAGGACCTAAAGCATGAATTCTCAAACAAGCCACAATATCAAAGATTAGAGATATCAGTGAACACTTTTATTTGGAACACTACACCTATACTGGGTAGTTCCTCCCTCAACTCCACAAGATTATAGTAATGAAGTAGCAGTGTTCAAGTGGCTTACTCTTTTAGAACAAGTTTGTGTTTTACAGCAGAACAAGATGTAAGATCGTTATCTGATAAATGAATGTACTGTTTCCTCCATCCAACCAGGGTCTTGACTTTGAAATGATCAGCACACTTGTTGGTTGTGCAGAGAATGACATTCCATTTGCTACTCCACTGCCCACTGCCACACACAGTGGTGGTGAACGCAGGATGTCAACGAAGCTCCAGTCTTTGAACCAGTTGAAAAGTTTGTGTCCAAACCGAGAACCTTCCTGTTGACGGTGACGTGGTGCATATCGTTTGACCTGACATTGCACGCAAACAGAGTCATGTAAGAGAAAACTGATGAAAATAACATGTTACTTTGAACATTTATCAAAACACATTAATCCCTGTTGCAGAAAAATTAGCCAGCAAAGTTTAAAATGCTGTTCACACTAGCTTCATGTGGGAGTGAAATATACGATGTGAGAAGTCCAGCTCGAGAAACAGATTTGTATTTAAAAGAGTAAGGCACTAAAAGACAGCACATGATTTGTAATACTCACAGACAGGATTAAGGCTGCAACAACTAATTGATTTAATCAATCATAAAAATAGTTGGCAAACTAATTTCATAATCGATAAATAGGGTCTGCTCTAATGCCCTGCACACACTGCAGCAATGTTTCGTAGGTGGGGGCAGTACTGCCTTGTGTAGCTCAATTATGTAACAACACTGTTTCTTCTGACTAAGCTTTTGAAAAGTGGCAGAGACAAACACTGCTACCAATACAGCACAGACATGTGTACTTCCAAGTTGTCCCAAGTGTTGAAACAATTTACATTAATGCCTTCAAAGAAGACTGTTTTCCAGTAAAGCTGATCTTGTATATGGTACAGCAGCAAAATATCTGTGGAATGAACATGAGGAGAGAACATGTTGGAGCTGAAGATAACTTTTTTCTCTTGGTTTACCAGGGATCGTGAAGAAGCCTAAGGATCATACCACAGTGATAAGTGGGCACGTGTCATGAAAGTTTTTTAGCCTTTCATGTAAAATATTCTCACACTTTAAACACTGATGCTTTCCCGGCTCATCGAGGAGAGAGAAGGCAGCTGTGGTCAAGAGAAGATACATTTTAGATATTAAATTATGACTAGTTGGAATTAAATTGTAGACATCTGAAAGTGGAATTATATTCATAATTTGATTGCAGACATCTTAATGCTATGTAAAGATAATTTTCTACAAGAAGATGTGCAATTAGTTTTTCTAAATAAACTGCTAGAAAATATGGAATGAAGCTTTGTCTTATCTGATAAATAACGCTTTAATCAAAACAATTGCCAGATTAATCGATTATCAAAATAGTTGTTGGTTGCAGCCCTGACTGGATATTATTGGTGTACAGCAATTACAGCATGAGCTGTAGAAAAGTACATCATCTTTACGTGATGTACACGCAGACTCTCACTATACTGTGATGAATTGAATATTGTTTAATTGATGTTATTTGAATGTCCCATTGTGAAGCTTGTTTCTTGTGATAAGCTTGTTTGCATTGACTCACATCATTTCTCTGACTGTCCAGGTATAAAATAATCAGCGACCCTGCGGGCTGGCTGAACGTGGCCAAGGACACAGGCCTGATTAAGGTGAAAAGCATCATGGACAGGAGAGTCGACTTTTGTCAAGGACAGCAAATACACAGCACTCATTGGTGCATACGACAATGGTAGGTGTGACACTAAGCTTGATAATCGTTAAAAGTTGTCGAACTATAGACTTGAAAATTCATTTTATTTTGCTCACCGTGTGTGTCACCAGATGACGTCCCGGCCACAGGAACTGGTACTCTGATTATACAGCTTGAAGACGTCAATGACAATGCACCCATAATTGAGGAACGTACAATAAAGGTGTGTTTCATTTCCCAGATGCTGAAACAGTTGTCATGTGCTTGAGCACTTTTAATGCTGATGTAACTTAACATGGAGGAGTTTAGCTGTCTGGTGGAGAGCCTCTATACATAAGGAAAGAAAATAATTAAATGCCGTTGTTCTAAAAGTAGCCAAACATAACTGTTGTCCACTTAATTGATCAGCAAATTCAAAATGTTTCAATATGACATTTTGTGTTTTCAGGTGTGCTTATAAGGAATCGGCCCGGCCGCTTTCAGTAACAGATAGCATGGACCTTGGCTTTGCTGCTCCATACAGTGTCTCTTTACAGGGCATGTCCAAGACCAACTGGACCGCTCGGATGAATGATTCCAGTATGTGCACTATGATACAGGCTTGTTGTTTGACATGTTTTTAGATTGTTGTAAAATAAACCCACAAATGTAACTTGACTGAAGAAAGGACTACAGCACTTCTTTCTACCATGTGTCAGTGCTTTTATGCTGTTCTATTTCATGATAACTGGGATGGAATTCATCAAACACTTTTTTTCCTCCCAGGCTGTGTACCACGAATGTAAGCTCCAAATTCTGAAATACTTTCAGGTCAGATGTTTAGTATAGATTTGAAATTGACTTCTGAGGTTTGAATGATTAAAGTCGACTGAGGAGGTTATTCTGAGCATGAGGGTGAGCAGTTCCAGAGAAGACCTCATCCTATTTACAATGTAGCATGTTTGTTATGGTCAATGTGTAGCTTAAAGCAATTGGTGGGAACAAAATGAGTGCTGCTTTGGAAATTAATCTGAATTAGATTAAATTAGCATCTGAGATATATATATATTGACATGGAATAATGCAGGGGTTATAAACTACACTTCTTCTCATTTCTTCTTTGTTGCAGAAACGGGCATCGATTCTAATTTAGGCACTGAGCTGGAAAGTGGAGAATGTACTGTGGTCCTGAGGGTTACAGACAACGATGTGGCATGAGCAGACAACACCGCCCAGCTACAGTGTGTGACTGCACAGGTGAAATCGTGTCCTGTTCAGGGCGAATTGCCGGGTGGGAGCAGCCTGCCCATGATTCTGGAATACTGGGAGGCATCCTGTTGCTACTCAGTGAGTCTTTGATTCTAGTTCAATTTGAAAAGATTTATATCAAAAATTCTAGGGACTGTAGGTGAGAACATTAACGTGTAACTCAAAGAAAAGCTTTGAATCTCAACCTGCAGCTGTGTGTTTCTGGGTGATGATCATTTGTTCTGTATGACACAGGCAGCAGGAGAAGCTATGACTGTTTCCAGTAATTCATGCAATGTTTGCTCTTCATTTGGGCATCAGAACATTTGTTATATAGGACCTGACAGCCTCCAGTAATGGACAAAGCTGGTGAAAATATGCTTTTGTTGGCAACAATTTAAGGTGATGGATTAATCCACATTTGATGTGATTTGAAGCGACATGAAAAGTATACAACATGTCCTTTTGAAAATGGTTGGTCCAGTAGTGACCATGGTGCTCATCACTTTACCTTCACTTTACTTTCTCAGCTAACACCTGGGTGACCTAATCATGTGGGTGTTGAATTAACCTCTGTGCTCTTTTGTTCAGTGCTGGTGCTGCTACTACTGCTGTTTGCGAGATGGAGAGGAGGAGAAAAGAAGGAGCCTTCTTTCTGCAGGACGATGATATCAGAGACAACATCTATTACTATGATTATAGAGGGAGGTGGAGAGTAGAATGACCAGGTAAAGAAAGATGCAGGTTTGGTCTCATTTAATCAGTCTCCGGTCACGTGGTTCTTTAAATAATCAAAGTAGCACATCAAAAGGTAAGTGACTACACTTCTAACCAGCCAATCAATGCAGTAGCGATGAAGGCTTGGAAATAATTGAACATAGTCCCTTCTGTGATGTAACTGGAAATCAAAGCAAAACCCTGACATGTATTTTGTGTCAGGACTATGACCTGAGTGTTCTCCACCGTGGTCTGGACAACCGGCCAGAGGTGTTCAGGAACGACGTGATGCCAAACTTCATGCCGGCTCCCTGCACCGGGCCTCGCCCTGCCAACCCAGAGGAAATTGGCAAATTTCATTGATGATGTGAGTCAAAGCTTCCAAACATATTCATAACATCTTATATAGGTTGATTATTACTGCTTTGAAAGAATGAAATCATAATTTATAATTTCACTCAGGAGCATTTTCAAACTGTTTCAGTGATGAAATTTATTCTGTTCAGCACAAGATGTTAAAAAACTTGCCCTTGATGCTCATTTTGTTTCCATGTACGTAAGCATGGAGATGTTTTTGTCTTGTGATTTTTTTATTTTTAATTTTATAAATAGATGAATACTTGTATCATTCACCCACTATATTCTGCAGTGTTTGTATATTAAAGTTGGATTCTATAGAGTGACAATCTAATGTTTATCCCCTGCTCCTCCTCAGAATTTGAAGGCAGCTTGATAATGACCTCACAGCGCCCTCATGATTCCCTGCTGGTTTTTGGACTATGAGGGCGGTGGTCTGATGCAGGAAGCCTCTCACTGAACTCTGTCGAGCAGCGAGACCAGGACTACAACTGCCTGAACGGTCGGGGACCCGCCCCAAGAAACTGGCAGACATGTATGGCGGAGGAGAGGATGATGATATGCTGTAAATGTACCAAAGAACAAACAATAAGTTAAGGTGGGATGCACGTATGGCTGCGTGAATGTTAGTTTGATCGACACTACGGACTGATAAGTGAATGCATCCTAGGAAACTATCAGACAGACATCATTCGGCTCTCAAATGTTGTTTTTCTTTGTGTGATTGTGGTTTACCTTACAGTGCAGTCCATCAGCAGTTAACAGCCACCGCTCAAAGCCAGAGGATGTTGTTTTTGATTTTTTGTACAGAGTTCCCCATTTTGAATGGTTATGCTCAGTCTGTCTTTTTTTAGATCCCTGTTTGACCTTCTCAGCTAAAGACTAAATCTGCTTTGTTTATTCTCTGTTCACTATGTTCCGAAGCCACCTGTTCAGTCTGAATGTGGATTTTATGGATTTAGATGTATTACTCGCCGTTATGCTGGGTGATACTGGACACACACATGCTTGTAGTTGCACTGGTAACGTGTAAATTTGGCAATTTATGGTACTTTACATTTTTTCTATGTAGTTTGCACCACTACTACAATTACATGTCAGTTTTGTATTTCTGTTTGAGGGAATGAAATTATATATAATCAAAGCAAATCCAGGTAGCCAGCCAACTGTGGTCAATGAGTTATCAATAAATGCTTTTAAAATGATTGGTAAGTATCTGTTCAATAGACAACTTTATTACATTGCAATGTCAAACTTTGTGCTAGTTAACTCCAAAGATACTTTATTACAAACTGTTGATTTTGAATTTTTATAAAATGTCTTAATACAAAGATACATTTGTGAATGGTCTTTATTTAAACAAGAACTGTGGCTGACCGGTGCATAAGCAGAGCAGACGGTGAAGTAGAATCCTACACACTGTTATCAAGTAGTGTAGACAGTGTGCTGATACTCATTAGTATCCTGTTTCACGCCATGTGAAAATTAAACCACTAGTGCAAAAACAACGGTTCCTCTTCCAAAATTCTCTAAAAGTTCAAATTGGCAGCTGTTGAGGATGAGAAAGCTATAGTTTTTTTATAGTCAGTTTTTGACTGTTATGAGTTCACCATCCAGACAGGTGTAGTGCACCTCATGTTGCCATTCTCAGTGTGAAAATACTCTTGCACATTTAAAATGTCAACTGAAACATGAATGCATGTGTTGTCCCAAACTGAGACAACACATGTATTTAAAGCTGCTTTTCAAAAGCAATAATATCTGTATGTGGGATCCACTTGAGCTGAACTGGGAACAGGTTCAACACCAGTGTTCCTATCCCCTTGGTGCTACGTGTTGCACAACATACAGCAATTGTACAGCAAGTTTTCTCTTCAGGTTCATACCACAGTGATGTGCTGCTGTTCCATGTGAAAATGTGTCTGGCAGATCACTGCTTCTAGTTATAAAACGGAACCAAGTTCAGCCATGGAGCCTGCAATGGACAAGGGTAAGCACTGGACATGGTTTCAAGATCACTGAGGTTGACCCCACTCTGTATGTGTGCTGCTTGGTAAAGGGATACAATGTGCCCAAGATACACTCGCATTCCTGTCTTCTTCTGAACATTGTGCGTGATTCTCTGTTAAGGCATTTTCCCACCCAAGCTCTTTAAGATAAAGGTTCAACTCCTCAGTGTACTTGCAGACTGGAAAGGCAGTGACGCTCTGTTCCTGAAGGGATAGAGAAAGACAGAGAGAGACTTACGCACACATACACACCTTAGACCAGTGGTTCTCAAACTTTTTCTGTCATGCCCCACTTTGGAGCTAGAATATTTTTCATGCCCCACCCGCTCCCCTGCCCCAACAAAATTATGACAAAATGGGCCAAGTTTAACATGTGTATTTACATAACATACACATGAACATTAAATTCACATTACTTTCAGGAATTACTGATGTGCAAATAAAAAACCTTTTTCAAAACAACTTTTTGTGACATTTGCCACTTTTTTCAAAGAATAGTGCAATAACTTTGCTTAAATTCAACTTAATTGAAGTACTTTTGGAAACATTTATCACTACATTCCTCCATCAGGATGTACTTTTTCAAAAATAGAGAAAAAATAAATTAAATTATAATCACTTTGTTACAACGATGATAAAGCTCAACCAAAAAGAACACATGCATGTGACTGGGGTGTAATGCTTCTAAGTGTCTTCTTAATTTGTTGGGTCTCTGTCAGCTGCCAGAGTTTTCAGACCTAAAATACACACTGGTCTCTCCTCATGTCCTCCTTCATTCACTGTGAACCCAAGAGCAAGACAGGCTTCATCGATCTTTCTTTTCAACTTGGTTTTTGAACACTGTGTCTTGTTTGTCACTGACCTGCTGCTTCACGTGAACGAGCTCTGATCTCACTGTGTGTGTCTCTCTGAGCGAATGAGTGGGGGCGGAGCCCCGGGTCCTGTGTGTGTGTGTGTGTGCGCTGTCTGGGGGCGCGCACACACACACATTCGCCCGCTCCTGGTATTTCATGCTGGCCTGATACGATGATGATTTAACAAATTAACGTGAACGTGAGTTCACTGTTCGCGAAAAATATGCGCGACATGCACAACACTGTACAGGGAGCCGCTGCAGAGCCGCGGGTTGCGACCCCTGGCTACGGCGAAAGAACGATTTGTTTACTGTTCCACCGTTAGAGAGATGCGGACGTAAAAACATTAGTTCCGCCTCACATTTCCCCCTCCCGGTCGCGCGCCCCACCTGTTATGCCTCTGCGCCCCACCAGTGGGGCGCGCCACACAGTTTGAGAATCACTGCCTGAGACTATATTTTAGGATGGACAACATGAAAGATCCCCAAAGAGTCTGTGGAGTCGAGGAATGGACCTGCTTCAAAAATGTTGCACTGATGCACATGGTTAGCCAATTGTGAGTCAGTCTCAGTTGTCAATCATGATGTTTCACCTTGTTTAAAACCAAATGTATCCTAGTTGAGGACTACTGACAAAAAATGTTGTTGACGGTTAATAGTGTGAAATCATCCTAAAAGCGTTTGTCAAGTCAGAAGCGTGAGACAAGCCGGAAAACCACCTGTGGCTTGCTGAAACAGTTTCAGTTCCCATTCGCTTCTTTAGATGCTGCGTCTAAGAGAACAGCCATTCTCACTTCAGTATGTAATGTCCATGACACCATAAATAACTCTGATTTAGTTTATATGGTGGTTTTTTTCTCCTTTTTGCAAGATTAATGGAGGTATATGCCCTCATTGGTCCATATCTGTTGTGCTATCTCTTCTTCTTTCAAAGTTGCCCCCACACAGAGGAGAAGCTCAGACCTAAGAGACTCAAGAGATGGTAAACCTAAAGAAAAGATGGAAAGCACAAGTCAGTGGCCAAGAGGAAGCAGGTGATTAACAACATGAAATGTAGAGAGGTCCAGAAAACAACCACAAAGAGGTAGTTAGAGAACATCCGATAGCAGGAAGTGCTAAACTAATGCACCTACTTCTTAGCTGCTTCTTCTTCATCAAGATGATATGTCTACTGTCATAATGGGAAATATGAGACATTCTGAGGAACGGTCAGATATTCTGTGAAAGAGCCCTTTGTAGACACTCATGGCAAATCTTCCTAGAAGATTCTGTGAAGGTCTGAGAATCACAAATTTTTCCAAGGTGGCTCAATTATTAGTAATTTTGTATATGCCAGCAAAGTCAAGGACAGAGAAACACGTGCTTGCAAAAATGCATTAAACCTTTTCCTTAAAGATAAAGAAGCTGCACCAGCTTGGGGTCATAGAAACCTCATCCAGGAAGGGCATTGTACAGGCAAGTGTGTGCAGTGAGCTACAGTGCATCCGGAAAGTATTCACAGCACTTCACTTTTTCTACATTTTGTTATGTCACAGCCTTATTCCAAAATGGATTAAATTAATTTTTTTCCTCAAAATTCTACACACAATACCCCATAATGACAAAGTGAAAAAAGTTTGTTTAAAATTTTTGCAAATTTGTAAAAAATAAAGAACGGAAATATAACATGTACATAAGTATTCACAGCCTTTGCTCAATACTTTGTTGAAGCACCTTGGTGGCAATTACAGCCTCAAGTCTTTTTGAGTATGATGCTACAAGCTATACACCTATATTTGGGCAGTTTCTCCCATTCTTCTTTGCAGGACCTCTCTAAGCTCCATCAGGCTGGATGGGGAGCGCCGTGCACAGCCATTTTCAGATCTCTCCAGATGTCTAATGGGGTTCAAGTCTGGGCTCTGGCTGGGCCACTCAAGGACATTCACAGAGAGTTGTCCTGAAGCCACTTTGTTATCTTGGCTGTGTGCTTTTAGGGCTGTTGTCCTGTTGGAAGATGAACCTTCGCCCCAGTCTGAGTCCAGAGCGCCTGGAGCAGGTTTTCATCAAGGATGAAGTTCTGTACATTGCTGCATTCATCTTTCCTCGGTCCTGACTAGTCTCCCACTTCCTGCCGCTGGGAAATACATCCCTTACTTGGCATTATGCTGCCACCACCTATGCTTCACTGTAGGATGGTATTGGCCAGGCGATGAGCGGTGCCTGGTTTCCTCCGGACATAACGCTTTGGTATTCCAGCCAAAGAGTTCAATCTTTGTTTCATCAGACTAGAGAATTTGTTTCTCATGGTCTGAGAGTCCTTCAGGTGCCTTTGGCAAACCCAGGTGGGCTGTCATGTGAGCCTTTTACTGAGGAGTGGCTTCTGTCTGGCCACTCTACCATACAGGCCTGATTGGTGGAGTGCTGCAGAGATGGTTGTCCTTCTGGAAGGTTCTCCTCTCTTCACAGTGCAACGCTGGAGCTCTGTCAGAGTGACCATCATTCTTATTAATATAGGTTTGAGAGCATTTTGAAAAGCTTTGTAAAACTCTGGCCCAAACCCATCCGGTCCGGCCGCCTTTACAGAAGGGTCTCTGTTTAAGTTTGAGAAGTGTTTTACCAATCTGTTCCCCCAGAATGGAATTGTATTCATATTTCAATTTAAGAATATTATTATAATCTGATTGGCGCAAAGAGCTTTTATAAACCTGTTCAGCAACCAGCAATTCTCCATCAATCTCATCCAATCTATTTCTCCTAGCCCTTTTCAATGTAGCTTCATAAGAAATAATGTGGCCTCTTTATAAGCTTTAAGTGTTTCACAATAAGTTGAGTCACTCACCTCCCTGTTGTCATTGATCTCAAGAAACTGTGAAATATTCGTTGTTATGTACTTTTTAAATGCTTGGTCTTGGAGTAAGAGGCTTGTCTGTGGAGGGACATTCGGAGGTTCAGCTCAACTGGACTATGGTCTGATATTATTATATTGTGATATTTGACATTGTCAATATTGGAGATCAGTCTAGAGTTGACTAGAGAATAGTCGATCCGTGTATAGGACTTGTGTACATTAGAATAAAAAGAATAATCACGATCAGATGGATGTTTCAGTCACCAAATATCCACCACCTGGGGGGAGGGGCTGAGGATAGTCTGTCCAGATATGGGTCAAGATAATAATTAAAGTCACCTCCGATCATTATATGGCTCAAGTCATTATCAGGAATTAAATTGAACAATTTCCGAAAGAAGGCGGGATCATCTGTATTTGGCCCGTAGACATTTAGCAGTGTAACGGGGGAGTACATTTATATATCCAGTTAGGATTAAAAACCTGCCATTAGGATCAATTATGGATGACTGAAAACGGAAAGATATATTCTTACGGAAAATGATGGCCATGCCTCTAGCCTTAGATGTGAAAGGAGAATGATAGACCTGTGAGATCCAGTTAGCCCTCAGTTTCCTGTGCTGGGCAAGGATATAGAATCAAGCATATAACTCATTTATGATAATTAAAAACACGAGATTGAGCATCGACCAACACAATAATCATTACGTTATAAGCGAACACAAACTTAGCATTCAGCCTGGCAGGCAGCATCAACAAAGTTTTATGTTTTTTAAATATTTGATCTGTTCACAAATTCTACAAATTTAGTATCGACATGATCTGTAGGCAAAGGAGGATTAAAGATATTTCCTCATCACTCCCCCATTATATTATTGTAATCTTATCTGGGGAAGTGATGAAGTCAGAGCCTAGTAGCCAAACTAACTATGTTCTGTTGCTGTAATAGATATTTCAAATGTGAGTTGTCTGCCTGAAATGTTATTAGCATATATTCTAATGTAACCCTGTTAAGCCCTGATTAAATGTTTATATGTGTGTTGTTTTTGTGTTCAGTGTATGTCTTTTACACACTGAACATGCTTTTGAAGCAAAATGAAATTCATTGAGCTTGAATCCGTAACTGTAAAACTATAATTTATTCACAACAAATTTATAATAGAAATTATTTTTTTAAATGTATTGTTATAGTAGATGATTTATGAGATATTGAATGACACGCTGAATACAACAGTAACTTGCACAGACACATACTGACATTACTGTCAATACATCATAGATATGGATCTCATTTATATGAAAATGGGGAACCTAAACTTGAGACACTTGTTGGCTGGTTTCACACACATGACAGACAAACACTTTTGAGGTTGTCTAGTTTCTGTGTGTGCATGTGCATGTGTGGGTTAGACTGTTGTTTCTCTAGATGCAGGCTGGGGGCTGGCTGGTGATTGTAATCATGCAGCTCACTCAGCTCAGAAACTGCAGCAGATACATGTATGCAGCTGGACTCACTCTCACAGAGCCACAACAATTTAAGGGACATATTTACAATTACTTTTTACATTTTTTTGTTAGTTTCATTGTGAGGAATATAGACAAATGATTTATGAGCAGATGGCGCCCACTGGTTCATGGCTGTGGGTACTTTATTAATCGTTTTTCAGGTGAGATTTTCAGCTTGTGCTGGATTTTTCTTTGATGTCCACTCCATTTCCATTGTGAAAATAGATGAACTGTATAGATAGATGGATCATGTTATGCAGCCCAGAAGTGAAGCCAGTGTCTTCATTGCCACCTGGTAACAGGCTGCAGACTGTCTAAGTACATGGGTAAATAATTTGTTCAAGTGTTGATTTTTCTGTATCTTTGGTTTTAATATATATATATATATATTTGGTGACTGATTACACATTTTCCATGATTTGGATTATGATTAACTGAAACTATGGTTTTCCTCCTAGGCCTCAGCTTTAGAGACTACACAGGAGCCAAAATGTACCTGGATTCAAGTCAGATGTGTTGATCTTCAGAGTGACCAGAGCTACCTGGGGCCGGTACAAGGCTGGGCAGAGGTGAGAACAATCCAGGAAGCTGCTCTCGCCCATTAATGACCTGAAATGAAACTTGAGTGTTCATTTCTTTCCTACAGCCGCTGTCCGTATGTTTGACATCATTTCTGTGCATTTAAGGAAGAACATTTTGTAGCTATTAAAAATATCCAGGCCCAAATCATAGTGATACATTTATTTTCTCAATATATGTTAGGTTTTGTTGTGTCACAATCTGCAGGAAGAACTTCCTGTCTGCTGGAGGTGTGCTTGTCTCTACCACATGTATTTAGTTATAAACGATGATGTCAGAACATGAAGCAGAATCGCTCCAGTCACTTTAACCCTGATGTCCTGGCTGTGCCCACTCATGTCTCGTCTTGTGCCAGTGTGTGTATGAACGTATGTGTATGCAAAATGTTGTTCTGTGAGCAAAAACTGAGGCCTCCGCATTGCCCCTGATGGCTCTTTTTTGTGTCTGAATGATGTTTGTGGAAAGTCTGTATAAAGAAGCTCTGTGTGAATGTGTGTGAATGTGACTTGTAGTGCAAAGTAATTTTGAGGGACAAGACTAGAAAAGTGCTCTATAAATCCATGTTACAGCCATATACTAATTTTAATAAGCATTGTTGGCTTTTAACAGGTTCTATTACATGACTACAACAATAATGGAACAAAACAAAGAAAGTGATTCCAATTAGAGAATACTGCCCCAGTAGTATAAAATCACATTTTTGACCATTCAATTCAATTCAATTTTATTTGTATAGCGCCAAATCATAATAAACATTATCTCAAGGCACTTTACATTGAAGGTCAAGACTTTAAATTTTTTATAGAGAAACCCAACATTTCCCTAAATGAGCAGCACTTTGGCGACTGTGGAGAGAAAAAACTCCCTTATTAACAGGAAGAAACCTCCAACAGAACCCGACTCAGTGTGGGCAGCAGGGGAAAATGGGGAGGAGAGGAGAGATGGGTGGAAAAGAGGGGAGAGAAGAGAGAGAGATAGGGGGCAGGGGGAGAAGAGGGGGAGAAGAGGGGGAGAGAGAGACCAGGAACAGTTGTGCACCATCAGGTTTCAGCTCTGACTAGTTAGAATGAAAACAGTTAGAGTGTAAAGATGTTATTGATCATTAATGATATGATTGGTATTATTGTTAATAATAATAATAATAATAATTTGTAAAAAATTGTTGTTATCCTGCAGCTCGGGAGTCGGAGATATCTGCAAAGAGAGAGAGAAAGAGAGAGAAACTATGGGAGGAAATAAATAAATGAATGTGGGGGCAGAGAGACAGAAAGAAGGGGAGAAGTGCTCAGTTCGCAGTGCATGATGGGAGTTCCCCCAGCAGTCTAGGCCTATAGCAGCATTATTTGGGCGATGGTTCAGGACTCACCTTTCCAGCCCTAACTATAGGCTTTATCAAACAGGAATGTTTTAAGTTTAACCTTAAATGTAGAGATGGTGTCTGCTTCCTGAACCCAGAGTGGGAGCTGGTTCCACAGGAGAGAGCCTGGTAGCTGGAAGGCTCTACCTCCTGTTCTACTCTTACAGGACTCTAGGAACCACAAGAAAGCCTGTGTTTTGGGAGTGAAGTGATCTATTGGGACAATACAGTGTTATGAGCTCTTGATATATGAAGGTTTGATTGTTCAGGGCTTTATATGTGAGGAGCAGGATCTTGAATTCTATTCTGAATTTTACAGGGAGCCAATGCAGAGAAGCTAAGACAGAGTAATATGATTCCCTCCTTCCAGTTCCTGTCAGCACTCGTGCTGCAGCATATTGACCAACTGAGGCTTTTCACAGACTTACTGGGACATCCTGATAATAAAGAATCACAGTAATTCAGTCTAGTGGTAAATAAATGCTAAAGGGGACGAGTTTCTCAGCATCCTCTGAGACATTTTTCATATTACTGCACAGGTAAAGAAAGCTGTCCTAGACTTATTTTATGTGGGTCAAATGACATGTCCTGGTCAAACATAACTCCAAGGTTCCTCACAGTGGAGCTAGGGACCAAACTAACACCTTCCAAGGTGACTATCTGGTCAGACAGTGTTTCTCTGAGATGTTTAAGGCCAATAACAATGACCTCAGATTTGTCTGAATTTAGAAGTAAGACGTTTTGGGTCATCCAGGCCTTGATGTTCTTGAGACATTCCTGAAGTTGACTCAGTGATTAGATTCACTGTGCTTCATAAACATTACAGCTGGGTGTCGTCTGCATAACAATGAAGTGTATGTGGTGCTTTCTGATGATGTTGCTTAAAGGGGGGCATATGGTGGTATAAAGAGTATTGGTCCAAGGACAGAACTTGTGAAACTCCATGACTAACTTGTGTGTGCATGGAGGAGTCATTGTTAACATTAACAAATTGAAATCTGATAAATATGATTTAAACCATTCCAGTGCCACTCCTTTAATCCCTACATGTTGTTCTAGTCTCTGTAACAGAGTCGTATGATCTATGGTGTCAAATGCTGAATGAATAATTGGCGGTTCTGGCATTTCTAAGTGCTTTCTTGCAATTTATCAGGCTACCTTTCTTGGCTTGGTGAGAAGTTTTAAAACATACATCACGGAAGCTGGAGAGGAAGTGGCTGGTGGAACACCACTTCCTCTCCAGCTTCTGTGATGTATGTTTTAAAACACTTGTTTGAGAATTATACCATGGAGCTAATCACCTCTGATTTGCTTTCTTCTTTTTCAGAGGGGTGACAGCGTCAAGGGTTGTTTGTAATGAGGCTGCTGTACTATTAACAAAGTTATCAACTAGTGTGGAAGTGAAGTTTTGATAACTCTTTACTGTATTGTACTGACACATGGTTGTGAGGTTAGTGTCAAAGGAAGCAGTTCTTTATATTTGTTCACAGTTGTATCAGATAAACACCGACTATAATAGAATTTCTGTCCAGAATCAGTGTCGTCAATGATTCTAAATTCAAATGTAATTAAAAAATGTTTGTACAGAATAGGGATTGGGGAAATATTATTACACTTTCAATGTCTATGCCATATGTCAGATCAAGAGTGTGATTTAAACAGTGAGTGGGTTTTTTCAGATGTTGAGTAAATCCAATTGAGTCTATTAATGAGTGATGAGTAATGCTAAACTAAGGCTGTCATTAGCAGCATCTACATGAATGCTGAAATCACCTACAATAATGATTTTATCTGTCCTAAGAATTAGCTCAGATAGAATTTCAGAGAATTCAGATAAAAATTCCAAGTAAGGGGCAGGCGGATGATATATGATAACTAGATGAACGTAAGTTATGACTATAACTATGGATCTATGAGACCGAACGATGACTGTCACCACGGTCTTTACCTTGAATAATGTCCTCATCTCCCTATCCTCGAGACCATATATCAACAATGTCACGTGAGTGACCTTAGGGGGCTGGGCTCGCCGCCCATAAAGCTCCCCGGTGAGCGCGGCCGCCTCCTCCTTGTCTGAACGCCTCAGCCCGTTCTGAGTGACAAGAGAGGGTGGCGGTCATCGTTCGGTCTCATAGATCCATAGTTATAGTCATAACTTACGATCTATTTCGACCTCACTCAGACCGTCACCACGGCCTTTACCTTGGATGACTAGTATCATCAGGGTCGCGAAGAACAGAGGACTCCACCGCCTCACATCCTCGCCCAGCAGCTGAGAGCAGCACCGCGGAAGCCAGTGGTGTGGGGGAAGCCACGTTGATCCTGTAGAACCTAGAGAACGTGCAGGGAGCACTCCATGTTGCTGCTGCACAGATTTCTGAAAGAGGGACCCCCTTCAAAGCAGCCCGGGAAGTGGCCACACTCCTGGTGGAATGAGCTACCAAGGAATCTGGGACTGGTAGGTTCTGTCCAGAATAGGCCTCAGCGATTGTGTTAACGATCCAATGGGACAAACACTGTTTAGACACAGGGTGGCCGACTTTTTTACCACCAAAACAGACAAATAACTGAGAGTGTGAGCCCCTCAGAGACTTTGTGCGTGCAATATAAGCCTTCAGTGCCCTTACTGGGGCACAAGTGGCAGGCAGGCGGCTTCCTCCTGCAGTAGAGCCGGATCAGGTTGAAAAGTGCTGATCTCAACCACCTGATTTACCATCTGAGGGTTTATGACTTCAGGCAAAACGAGGGTTTGGCCAGAGCGACACACCTGAGTCACATGCCCTCCATCTTAAACAATCGTCACTTATAGACAGAGCATGCAATTCACTCACCCTTTTGGCAGAGCATATAGCCAGGAGGAAAGCTGTTTTGTGAGATAGAGACTTAAGGCTGGATTGCCCTATGGGTTCAAAGGGAGACTGCATCAGGGACCGTAATACCAAGGTGAGTTCCCACGATGGAGCCCTGGGAGCCCTGCTTGGTCGCAGGCGGTATGATCTTTTAATGAACTGAGACACTAAAGGATGTCTCCCAACTGTAACATCCCCCACTGTCTCATGGAAGAAAGAAATTGCAGCAGTGTATACCTTAATGGTGCTGTGCGCCCTGTTCAAGTCCAAAAGCGACTGAAGGAAGCGGAGAACCAGCTCAATAGGACAAGTGGCTGGATTTTCCTGTCTGTTGCGATACCATGTAGAAAACACACTCCATTTTTGGCCATAGTTAGCCCGAGTGGAGGGAGCCCGGGCTCTGGGTCCGTACAACACGACGATGGAATAAAGGGCAACCTCGGTCTGAGAAACACTAGAACCTCCGCCATCGGTTTTGGCAAGGATAATAGAAGCCTCGAGTCTGTGCGCCGATTTACAATCCCTGGGATAAAGATTGCTTTGAGTGAAGCCAGATGCTGAAAGGCCCAAAACAGCAGTTTCTGTGCCACCTGGAGGCAACGCAGGGACTTTGTGCCTCCCTGGTGATTTATATGATACACAGTTGAAGAACTGTCTGTTCTTATCAAGACATGCCTGCCCTGGATGGAGGAAAGGAGAGCCTTCAGAGCAAGGTGAACCGCTCTCAACTCCAGAACATTGATGTGTTCGCCACCCCAAGGGGGTGTCCACGAACCGCGCACCATCCTGCCTTCCCAGACTGCTCCCCAACCTGTGAGGGAAGCATCTGCCGTCACTGTCCTCCTCGATGGAATGTTCCCGAGGGGGACTCCTTGGAGCAGGAGCACCCGGTCCGCCCATGGGCGTAAGGCTTGGAGACATGCACGTGTCACACGAAGTTTCACGTGTCTGTCCAGCTTCGGGTCGATCTTGAAGGCATTCAGCCACCTCTGCATTGGCCAGGCCCTGAGGAGGCCCAGAGGAACAACAGCTGCTGCGGCTGAAATCACCCCCAGCATCCTCTGAAAGTTGATAAATTCTAGCTGCCTGCCGAGACGGAATCGTTCCAGGAAGGCTAGAATCTCACCCTCTGAGAGGTGAGGGATGCAGACATCATAGGGAATTCAAACAAAGTCCCAGAAAAGTCACCTGCTGCCTTGGCTCGAGGTTGCTTTTTGTCACATTTACCCTATCACCCTCTGGGTATCCTCTACAAGTTGGCCAAGAGATGGAGCACAAATCAGCCAGTCATCCAGGTAGGGTAGGATTTTTATTCCTGACATCTGGAGAGGAGACAAGGCAGCCCCAACCACTCTGGTGAACACCCGTGGTGAGAGGGAAAGGCACGAGGAAATACGTGGAGTAGAAGCCAGTGAGCTGTTCGTCTGGATCTACTTTCATAATTGCATCCTTCTGCAGAAGGGTTAAAATTTCCTGTGTCAGGATTTGAGCCTGGACTGGACCATTGTCATGCGGAGCCTGGAGTAAGGGGGTGGGGGGGCGCCGCCGAAACTGAATTCTGTACCCCTTTGATACTGTAGCAAGCACCCATGGGTCTGACACAGTTTCTTCCCAGCTGCCCAGGCATAGCTGAGAATGAAATTCGGCGGGTGTCCCCCACCCCTAGGCAGTACCGCCCTGAGGTCCTGAACCTCTGGGGGCGCTTCCACTGGGGTGCACTTCTAGCCGAAAAACGCGGGATGGACCCACGCCATACATCAGTGAAGGCTGGTTGGAGTCACCAGAGGCTGTGAATCCCAGAACAATGCTTCAAGAGACACCCGCATGGCCTCGCGAGCCCAGGATGATGATTGTGAGGCGATTCCCTAAGCTTATACAATTGCAGTCACAGCCCTTCCAGAACGCAAGGGCTGTACAGACTCTGGCAGCCGAGACTGTTCAGCCTTGCCCAATACAATTCTGGGAGTCAGGATGAAAACGTGTGCTGGCACGACTGGCATATTGGTCAGTTCTTTCCTGATATTCTCGGGAAGAGTTGTCTGTGCCAACCAGATCTGCCTCCGTGACATCATGGCAGATGACATAGCTGCACCAATGTCCCTTGTAAGTTGGGAATGAGTGACAAGGGCAGAGTCTATCAGGCTCATGGTGTCTTCTGGGTTGGCTGTTCTCCTAAGAGCTGCCAATAAAATGGCGAGTGCATTGCCCGAACGGGCTGCTCGTGTGGCTGCATTATAAGTCCGACACACCAGTCGGTCCGACTTATCACACTCTTTCAGTGGACAGCGTGGATTGGCGGTTACCCGCTCTGGACCCAGAGATGTTAAGGCTGCCATCTCCCGCTCAACTGGAGGCATATCCCCCATTCCTGTTTCAGGAGCATACTGTATCTTAGCCAGTCTCCGGCAACCTGCATTGAACTGAGGTGCACCACTAGGGATGTTCCATGCTTTCCTGAGCATGTGCAAATAGTCACCAGCCACAGGTACAGTAACTGATTGCTGGGACTGAGTGATGCCGGCCCAAATACCATCCACTGGAGCAGGAGCCTCAGTTGGAACATTGAGCCCCACAATTTTTTGCCGCACTTGAAACCTTTGAGATGACGTCCATGGGTGAAAGCTCACTGTCACCCATGTTGCTGAGGTTGGACGCCCCCTCAAATTGTGTGGATTTAGGCTGCTCTAGCCCAGCAGCACCATCAGACTGCTCATCACTTTCAAAAAGGGAATTTTGAGCATAGAGAGAGAGAATGTCAGGGTGAACCACATTCTCCTCCTGATAGGAGGGTAACCTGTCCGGGGAGGATTCCTTTGAGTGCCCATGCCCCGATGCCATAGCTGTTGTGGCCGGGTACTGGGCCTCAACTCTACCCAACCTCTCTGACAGACCACGTATGGCAGCTAGGATTTTCAGCTGAGTGTCATCCTGCTGACCAGCTGGGTTCTGTGAGGATTTGGGAGCCTGTTTCTTGCCTGAGTCCCGCCTGCGAACAGGGGTGTGCTCATGCCTACGTTTTCAGGGGGCTTTCCTTGAGGTGTGTCCCCTTTCATTTAGTTGGGCTGGTAGAGGCTGCACGGCCCCAGCACGAACAGACTGCTCCACCCATCTGGCTCTTTTAACACGCTCCTCCACAGGCAGTTCCACTGCTGCCACACAGGGGTTCTCAATATCATCCATCAAATGTGCCATGCCCAAACAAGTAGGGCATTCACGGTGGCCATCACGGGGATCCATGATACCCCGGCAATAACGGCACAAATGTGAGGACATTTCTGTGTCACTTTTGTGAATTAAGAATAAATAAACAAATAGATAAACAATAGCGCCCAGCAGCCACGGATAGCTGATAAAGGGAGGGGTGAAATAAATGTAATTCACCTGAAAATGCCCACTGTATTCCTGCAATGGCAGAAAAAAAAGAAAAAAAAAAGGGGGGGTGGAGAGAGAACAAAAGTCCAGCCACTGCGAACAGGGCTTAAGGGAAACAAAATTAGCACCTAAAAAAAGGTGATAACTAAGAACCAACTGTATTTTATACAGGGAACACAGGTAAACAATCCCACCTTCTGCGCACAGAGGTGAAAAGGGGAAACTACCTGGCCTCAAATACTGTTTATTTATTTATTTTTGAAAGGCAAATAAACGTGAAAAGGTTGACTTGAAACTCACCTCCACTCCTCACTGTGCGCGAACGCACGAGGGGGAGTTGGAGAAACCCCACTCACTGCGGACAGCGAGTTACGGGGTGAGGGGGGGCAACCCCCGATCTAAATCAACTTGCCTTCAGGAAGAGATGATTTAGTGATCACGCTTCCAAACTTTTCTACTCACTCCTGTAAGAGAAAAAACTCTGTATGGAAACAAACAGCGTGAGATAAACAACACTTATCCGAAGCTGCGAGCAAGAGTAGTTAGTACCAGGTGCAGCGAATTAAGCTGCCTGAAACAAAGAGCAGAGTTTAACACATGCAGTGTAACCCTCTGCCTCGCTATTAGAAAAGGGGGAAACCACATACAATCCTCAGGGACACAAGGCGCCTGCACAAAAGTGGCGGATTGATAAAAGTGGAGTCCCAAAATATATCACTTACCTGCCGGTCTCGGATGAGGCGAGTGAAGCAAAGAGGAGGGGGCCGCGCTCACCGGGGAGCTTTATGGGCGGCGAGCCCAGCCCCCTAAGGTCACTTACGTGACATTGTTGATATATGGTCTCGAGGATAGGGAGATGAGGACATCATTCAAGGTAAAGACCGTGGTGACGGTCTGAGTGAGGTCGAAATAGATCTGGTTTATGTGATTTCAGGCTTTGTTGTATGAGGCTGATGATGAGATTTTCCAACGAGTTGTAACTACCTTTAGGTCAAGGGTTGATAGATAAGTCAGATTTAGAGATTGCTGCAACCCCTCCACCTGTGCTTTGAGAAATATGAGTAATAATATGGGTGGGGGGTGTTGCTTCATTTAAACCTACATATTCACCATTTTGCAGAAAGGTTTCAGTTAGACATATTAAATCGATCTGATGGTCAATAATCAGATCATTAATATGTAGGGATTTTGGATTGAGTGACCTGATATTTAAAACAATTGTATACTTCTTTTTTTTGGTACTGATATATTGGTTGGATCAACTTTATTATTATTACTATTAGGTTTTAAATTATTTTTAAAATTACGGAGTCCGACATTGTTTTTGCATGTGTACACACCGAATCAATATTGACTTTTGTGACCTTCGACTGACATAGTCCCATGCTGGGATAAATTTCCAACAGCAAGTCTTTGCACAGGAAAGATACTGACTGTCCCATATTAGATGTGTCAACAGTCAGTACTGAGATGAGCACTGACCACTGAAAGACTTCCTATTACCTTCAGTGTTCAATCACACATTTGCAAGCCCATGAGTCATTCACTTGACTTGTATCTGCTATCATCAGTACATTTAAGGGTGGATGTTAATTTTATTTATAATTACGCTAGCCTGAGTGTGTCTTACAGCAACTGAGCAAACATGGTGCTGCACCAGTCTGGTTCTTTATGTCACTGCACATTTCTTTACCAAATTCCTTCAGAAATTGCATGACTGGCCTGGACTAAAACTAAATCATATATTTATTTTCAATTTTCAAAGTGACCAAGTCGGTGAAGTACGTAAGTGGATTGAAATAACAAGTATCTCAAACTGCTTCACATCTCATAGCCATATTTAGCAAATCAAATTCACATCAGCTTGCACTTTTTTTCAGCCTCTCCCTCTTGTATATGCAACCTCAGAATCCACTCTTAAGATATCCAGTCAGCTAACCATCCTGGGTCACGACAGTCCTGTGAACTGTGGCAGGTTCATAAGCTGTAACTGAAAATGTAACAGATTATAGAACTGTTGTGACTCTAGGAGGCTGATGTGGCAGCTATCATCTCTTATTTTATGAACTGAAATGACCCTTTTGTACAAGTTGTTTTTACTTGATTTCTTCAAAATAGACATTTAACATACATCATGCAGCCCTAATTGAACCATTTATGACAAGCTGCCACTTCCACGTGATATTTAGCTTAGCGTGTGTGTGTTTTTTATCCAGTGAACAATACTTTGTCATGTACTGAAAATTTGCAGATTGATTTCCCTGCATGCACTAATTGTTTCTTGTGTTCAATCCCAGTGGGCTTCAATGACTGCACAAACCGCACAAGATTTCTTTTCATCAGTAATGACAGACGTTTCATGGTCCATCCAGATGGGATATTGATGGTGAGCAGACTTTGACAGACTCGATACCGAAAAAATGCTTTCTGATGCTTCACCCTTCGTCTCACACCCTATATGAGTTAAAATAAATGCTGCAGTTGGTTAGGTAGTAAAATAAAGTAAAAGAAGGTGTTGACATTTTTAAGCATATTTTTTCTACGGGGCTGTAATTCCTGCATGTAAAATAAATGCATGATTAATTCCCAGGGTTTCTATTTGGGAAACCAACCGGACTGAAATACAATTATTGGGTTTCAGCCAGATCTTCATTATGTAAACGTAGCTTTGACTCTTAGACAGTTAAATTATGAGGGATATCATACAGAATATGACTCACGTGAACTCCAGGATCCACATCTATCAGCTTTGTTTAAATATCCAGCATTTCTTAATGTTTTGTCCTTTTCTATACCCACAGTAAATATTGACCTGAGCCAATCAGAAATTCAGTCAGTTGCCAAGATCACTTGTCAATCTACTCCAGGCGAGGAATATCATCAAACTGTCCCAGTTTGCCTAATTTGTCATGTACAGTTTTTTCAAGTCAAAGAGTTAAAGCGTGCCCACCTTCTCTGATGATGTTTTTTCCATCCAGGTAAAGAGAATGGTTGCTCTTCTGGAAGGACACCAGGACTTCTTTATCCACTCCTGGAACTTGCACGGTCAAAAAATGACTGTTCCAGTCACAGTCGTGCACTATGGGCGTCTCCATGGACAAAATGATGGTCATCACCATGGACATCATAGAGGGGAAAACCATGGGCATCACCAGCAAAATGTTGAGCATCACCTCGGAGAGCACAGACACCACAACAATCAGCACCACTTGAATGAAGTGGACTCTGCTAACAATACAGAGGTATGATTAGAGGCCCTGTTGGAGGGGAATAAAGAAAACCAGAAACTCAAATTGTTGTCAAAATAAAATTAATTTCAAAATAACACATTTAATAGGAAATATCGTTTTCAATTCCAACATGCACAAAGGAAAAAAGGCTCTGAGCTTTTTTCCTCAACAAACACTGCCCCTCTGTGGCCACATTAGATTGAGAAAAAGCTGTGTGCTCATAGGATCTCAATGTAAAAATATCCTTCTTTTTCCAAACAGAATCATTATTTCAGTATAATGTGTAATATAAATTGAATGGCATGTACTTATTCATTTGTTTAATGTAGTGCCTACATTTGAAAACCTATTGTCAAAACCCTGGACTGGGGTACACCTTGGACAGTAACGGCTAATGTTGACGCCTGCTCTAAGATTTCAGGATTTCTTTAGAGATTGTCTATCTTGACTCTTGTTAGACTAATAAACCCTATAGTACTTAAAATGTATGAACATTTTTATAGAATGCAACCACCCCAGAGGTGCCTGTTCTGAATTTCCCCAAGTCTGGTGATGGATTGAAGAGGAGGAAGAGAGACTGGGTTATTCCTGACATCAATGTTCCTGAAAATAACAAAGGACCCTATCCTCTTAAAGTATCTCAGGTAAGGTGGACAATTTGCACAATCAAATACTCAAATGCAAAAAATGTCTAATAACAATGGTTGCAGAAAATAGATGTTTCCTTGTAACAATGACAACTACGTTCTTTGGTGCACCATGGCTGTGATTTAACAAGGTTGAGATCACATGGTAACTTACTTGATCAGAATGTAGAATATGGTAGCTAAGCCAGTCTTTGTTTTTCTAGCCCAGGAATTTTAAAGCAGCAAACCTCAAAGAACTTAGCACTTCTTCTTTACTAAATTTAAATGGTTTTGCAAAATATTAACTATGGTTACAGTCAGTGAGAATTGTTTAACTCACACCTGTTGTGTTTTGTCCAGATCCGTTCTGGTGAAGATAAAGTGAAGACGATATCTTACAGCATCACTGGTCCAGGAGCTGATGAGCCTCCCCTTGGCCTTTTCACAATGGACAGGCTCACTGGTACTTTGTATCTGACACAGCCTCTGGACAGAGAGAAGGTGGACAGGTACACGGTAAGCACCCTCTCTGATGTTAGTTTTATATCTACACTTTTTGTCAAACATTGTGTATTTCTTTTCACTTTCATTTTATGCTGACGTCCAAGTACAGTAAAGTGCCTTCATCTACACTCAATAGCCCTTAATAGAACATGGACAAGTGAACCAAAAACTCATTATAGACAGTTTGTGATAAATTTGTGGTGAGGTTAAGATCAGGACATTGTTATGAAACCATTTCTAAAGCTTAGTCTTCCCAGGAGCATAGGGATCTCATTAGTTGTGAGGCAGAAGAGGTTTGGAACCAAGGTCTCTTCTAGAGCTGGATGTCCAGTCAAGTTGACTAACCAAGGCGGGCTGAGACAGGGAGGTGGAAAAACAATATATATATATATTTCAGTGCCTCATTTTGGTGCCTGAGCTATGTACTGACAGAGTTATCCTGCTTAGAGGTAACATTAACATCACTGCACGTGCCTCTGGTGGCAGCACACTCTACATGGCTTTGGCAGCACTTAATGTTACCCTACAGTTATCTAGTAGCTACCTCAAACTCAAGTAGACAAAACAACAAAATACCTGAAGATAAACTGTCGAAAATATGTCTATATTTTATGTGAAAGGATTCTGACACTGGGACATGCAGCAAATGTGTGAGCAATTGAGAGAGGAGAGCCGAGAGCAACTGTTGTCCCAGGAGCAACAGCTTATAGAGTTGGTGGTATGTTGTTTATGATCCACCAGAAAACCGAGAGGAGAAGAAGAAAGACAAAATAATTGTCTGGTTCCTCCTAGCCGTGTACAAGATACTTTTGAAAGCAAAGGGTTGCACCTTGAAGATGTTCCTTGAAGAAAACCTGCTTCAGAGTGAACACAACCTAAGATTGGCATGACTGTTAAACTCCCAGCGTGACAATGACTTGAAGCATGATGCCAAGACAAAGCTGGAGTGTCTTCAGGACAAGTCTGACTTTCCTTAAGTGGTCCTGACAAAGTAAATGGTATCTGGACTGTATTTAAATTGCGCTTTTTCAGTACAACAACAACTACAAGCGCTTGACAATTTGTGTGGCAATCAAACACACATTTATACAGTGTCATCCAGACTTAAACCCCATAGAAACTGTGTAGAGACTTGAAGCTCAGATACCAAACAAGAAGACTTGAAGCTGTAACTTCTGCTAAAGGAGCCTCTACAAAGTACTGAACTCGGGGTCTGAATACTTCTGTAAAAGAGAGGTTGTTTCTGAAACCAAGTCAGGATGGGTTATTAATTGTAGACGGATGGAAAAAAAATGGGAACTTGGTCGATTTCAAAAAATGATATCTATTATACAATGTGTGGAAAAAAATGTCTGAATACTCTGAGATCACTGTGTGCAATCGAGTAGTAAACAACAGGCAGTAAAGCCTACCTGCATTTGGGTTGACACATCCACTACTTTTCTTTAAAAAATGGACATAAATGACCAAAAATCAAAATGCCTTCTGGAGATGTCATGTAAACAAAGTAATGCCTACCATTCAGTGTTCATTTCATTTATGTTCTCCTCTTAATGCATTTGAAGTCTTGTACCAGTGTGTTTTATAGTATCAGATTTATCTCTGTTCACCCATGATAAGTATTTTTGGCATACTGAGTATAACTCATGGGTTGAATATACATCACATCACCATGATGATGTCAGTCATTATTTTGCTGTGTGTTGTGTTGTGATACAAATGTATGTCTGTTACCGAGTTAAGCTATATGTTGAATGAGTCTTCAATGCAAAAGGCCAGGCAGTTATAGGTGGTGTAATAGACCAAATAAACAAACCTGTTTTTAGTCAAGATACATTTCTGGGAGAAGTTCCTGAATCCTCACCAACAAATTACAGTGAGGTCATATAATTTTATGGTTAAGGGTCAATATGTTACATTGACAGAAAACTATATTAATATTCTGTGCTGCTTTTTAATAATTGTTGTAGTCTTCCTGTCATTCTTATATTTTAGGTTTCTTATAATATAGATTCCTATTCCCAAAACCACAGAGAATAAGGTTGGCAAAGTGGAAAATCTAGAATGTAGGCATAATTATTAATAATTTGGAAATGGAAGCCATGTGCTAAAAAATTAGCAGATAATTGTTTGTAGGTTGAGAGGCAGATGATGATGAATCAAAAAATGGGGATGAATGAATCTGCAGAATAAGAACATGTAAGGTAAAGTCTTGGTTAAAAAAGCCTCTGCTAAATTCCCACATTTCTAGAAACCCCTTTGTGCAGGTTTTGGTGAAATACTTGATTTGTAGCTGCAGATCTGTGTGAGCCGGGTAATGCTGCCAGTGGATGTGTTATTTATGACTAAAATACGAGATCCACAAGTGCAGTGTTGCTGTTTTGAGATCAACCCAAACCTGGAGCAATCAGGAGTCAATGCCAGTGAACAAGACAGAGAAGGTGAGGATTTAAAGCGTACTGTATAGCATTTAAACTTCAACTATGCTGCATTCACATTTGCATTATAAATAAGGTGTGCCAAACCTCTAATGATCTTCTACCAATGATAAATTCATCTGTCATTGTGGCTGTAAGATGGGAGCTGTGAAGATGAATGATCCATGTGGAGTCTTTAGGTGTCTGGTTCCATGGTGAACCCAGGTTCTGGGTTTTAGGAGAAGTTGTTTAACATGGGTGAGACAAAACAAAGTTTATTTACCACTTGATTATTTGGATAAAGACTAGAGCAATGAGATTAGTGTACCTTTTTTTCATCATACTATGTCAGACCTGGTACAGATTTAGTGTTTATGATCAGAGAATGTGTAAGTGTTCTGACATACATTTGGTGGATTACACACCTAGTGTATGTCTCACAACAGAAATACAGCACATCTTTGGTGATAGAGGCAGCAGACATGGAAGGAGGCTGGGTTGACTGGAAGTACTACAGTAAATATGCTGTAACAGACAGTGACAATATCAAGCTTATATCAGTCCTCTGTAAATAAAACATGCAAGCAGTTTTCAATCACAGCTTTTGCAAGGATGTCTACATCACCAAGCAGTGTGCTTTTTTTCTTTTCTTTTTACTTACTGTCACAAGGCCACACAGTACAGTGTTTTTCAAAAACAATTAGGAAATCAGCTACAACAAATCTGCAAAATATCATGCAGGTATTATTATTATAAATGCAAAAAATCTTTGATCTGCAGCAAGTCACTAGAAATAAATGATAGACATTTAAACTCCATGCATGATCTAACTGTAAATGCTGCTGGAGAAGCAGCCAAACTGATCATAATCATTTTGGTGATGAGCAGCTTCAATGATGATTATTATATTTTGTCGGATCTCAGTTAGGTTCTGATACCGACCACAGTTGGATAATGGTCTTTACATTTTGTGCGCTTTTCACATGCAACTAGCAAATCAAATGGAAACTCAGATATTTGATGTGAAGTATCTTTGAAAATAAACCTTTGTGTCGAGAACTATACTTTTTTCAACATATCCACTTACTTTCTCACAGTAGAGGCAACAGTAGCAGAAAACAGGAGTGGACGCTCTGGTCATTCTGATGGCAGTGTGGACTGATGAAGCCATTCACACCAATATGGGCCTTAATTCAAGGTATTGATATGAGTCCTGGAGGCCCTGTTCACAGTTCCACAGCAGGAGTAACAAACACGAAGGGATCATTACTACTGCCAAGGTAGGACCTAAGCATAGATTCTCAAACAGAAGGCAACCCTGACCATCACAGGTTAAGGTACTCAATGAACAGCACCTTTGGAGACACTCACACCTGCTCAGTGGTTCCTCCTCAACTCCACAAAGATTATATTAAATAGAAATGGCAGTGTTCAGTAAGCCCACTCATAAGAGACAGTTTGTGTTTTGCAGCCAGGCCAAGATGTAAGATCATTATCCCAGTAAATGAATGTACTGTTTCACCTCCACATCCAGCAGAGGTCTTGAGAAATAGTCAAGCATTTGCTCTGTTTGGTTTGCAGTGAGAGGAAATGACATTCCATTTGTTACTGCTGCCATGTACATGGTGGTGGTATGACGTGCAGGATGTCAGCTGGCTCCAGTCTTTGAACCCAGTTAAGAAAAGTTTGTGTCTGCGGAGAACCTTCCTGTGGGCTGGTGACGTGGTGCAATGTTGCTTCCTGACCCCGACATTATGCACATAGCAAACAGAAAGTCATGTAAGAAAACTAGTGAAAATAACATGTTACTTTGAACATTTATCAAAACACATTAATCCTGTTGCAGAAAATTGGGCAGTGAAGTTTAAGCAACTGTTACACCTAGTTTTCATGTGGGGTGAGAATGTCTGATGTGAGAAGTCAGCTGCAGAGAGACAGGTTTGTTTGAGTAAGGCAACACTAAAGGGTGGCCTGATGATTTTGTAATACTCACAGACAGGATTAAGGCTGCAACAACTAATTGATTTAAATAGAAATCATAAAAAATAGTTGGCAGCTAGTTTACCAATCGATAAATAGGGTCTGCTCTAATGCCTGCACACTGCCTTCAAATGTTATCTTATAAAGATAGTGCACAGAAGATGTACAATTAGTTTTTTTCTAAATAAACTGCTAGAAAAGATAGAATGTGGGTTTTGTCTTATCTGGTAAATATCGCGATCAAAGCCTGGTGGCAGATTGATCGATTTTCAAAATAATTATTAGTTGCCAGCCTTGACTGGATCTTGGTGCATAACCAATTTACAACTGGCTGCGAACCCTCACAAGTACATCTCATCGCCATTCCCGCGGTCTGAGTTCACACCTGCTTGACGCTGGATCATCAACCAGGTTCTATTCAGATGTTTCTTCAATCAGTGGCCTGTTGATATCCAAAGTGCACATCATCTGTGCAGAGTGATGTGCTTGATGTTACTGATTGAGGATTTAAACTTCAGTTGGATGATGAAGCAAACATTATGGATATAGTAACCCAATAACTTGGTTGTAAAATGGCTATAAAGTAAATAACTGAGCATAGTCGAGAAGTAAATATAAGTCAGAAACTCAGGTGACTACATTTAAGCAAAACGCAAAGGAGCTCACTGCTCTGCTGTGATGAATTGAATATTGTGATTTGTTGGCCGATTATTTTAGATATCCATTAGCATGACTTGTTTTTTGTGATAAACATTTGCATTGACCTCACATCATTTCTCTGACTGTCCAGGTATAAGAATAGTCAGGCGACCCTGCGGAGCTGGCTGAAGGCATGACCCAGAACCTGTCAGGCTGAATTGGAGGTGGGCATCGCAGGACAGAAATTGCGCTTTTATCGAGACCCAGCAAATGCTACAGGCACTCATTGGTGCATACGACAATGGTAGGTGTGACAATAAATGATAATGCCTTTAGAAGAAGTTGACTTGAGAATTAATTTTGTTGCTCACCGTGTGTGTGTGTGTGTGTGTGTGTGTGTGTGTGTGTGTGTGTGTGTGTGTGTGTGTGTGTGGCGGCCAGCATGTGTGTTTTTGTGTGTGTGTGTGTGTGTGGCGCTGTGTGTGTTTTTGTGTGTGTGTGTGTGTGATCTCACCAGATAGCGGTCATTACCAGGAACTGGTACTCTGGTGCCTGCATACGAAGCGTCAATGCACTGGTGAGCGTACAGCCGGGTGTGTTTCATTTTCCAGATGCTGACAGTTGTCATGTGTTTGAGGCACTTTTAATGCTGATTAACTTAACGATGGAGGAGTTGGCTGCTGCTGGTGGAAAGCCTCTATACATATGGAACAAATGATGTGCAGCTGTTCTAAAGAGCTATTAACTGTTTGTCCACTTGAATTGATCAACGTGAGTTAAATTATTGCTCAATATGTTTGCAGCATTTCTCAGGTGTATTTAGAGATATTATAAATGCTTTCAGTAACAGATAAAGATGTGTTTGTTTTGTATCACTTTGATGTCTCTTTCTGAGCTGTGCTCAGAGATCCCCTTCAGACATGGATAAGGACAGTTGTGTAACTGCACATATGATACAGACATTTATTTGACATATTTTTTGGGTCAGTGCCAAATAAATGCACTGAAATGTAAGCCATTAGAAGAGTTCTTGTACTACCATGTATCAAGTGTGCAGTGCTGTTCTGTCTGCTGTCTTTAGTCAGATCTATCCAAACCTTTATTCTCTTAGGCTGTGCACATTGTGGCTCAAGTTGAAATACACTTGGGTGGATATTTAATTATCTTTAGTTTAAGTTGGGCTTCTAGGAGTTTGAATAGTTAGTGACTAGGAAGTTGTTACAGGCATGAGGTAAGGCAGTTCCAGAGAAGAAGACCTCATCCCTATTTACAATGTGCATGTTTGTTATGAGTCAGTGTGTGCTTAAAGCAATTGCTGATAGAACAAATGAATTATTCTTTTGAAATTAATCTAAATTGATTAATTAAAAATTCACAAATGTATATATATATATATATTGTGTGAATATCTAGAGATTCTCAAACTAACTATTTATCATTTCTTGTATTTGTTGCAGCGGGCACATCAATGTAGTTGAGCACAGAGCTGAAGAATTTGGAGAATACACTGCTGTGGTCCTGAAAGAGGGTTGAATATGATGATGGCATGAGACAGACAACGTCCAAGCCACAGTGTTAACAGCTACTGGTGAAATACGTGTCCTGTTCACCTGCAGAGGCTGAGTTGCATTGACAATACCATGATTCTTAGAATACTGGGAGGCATCTGTGTTGCTGCTCAGTGGTCTTGCAATTCTGGTTCAAGTGAAGATTGTCTCAAGTCTAAAGGACTGGGGTGAAGGCAGTGCTGCTCAAGCTGATCTCAACCTGCAAGCCGTGTAACTCCTGAAGTATTCTAGTCATTGTTCTCTGTGACTGAAGGCATGGGAGGAGGCTATGTTATTTCTGACAGTTCCTTCAATGTTTGCTCTTCATTTAGGCATCAGAACGTTTTGTATGTAGGATGACAGCCCTCCATTATTGAGGTGAGCTGAGTCAAGAATATGCTTTTTAATGGGGAACAACAATTTAAGGTGATAAGGACAATCACATTTAGATGCTGATTTGAAGCGATATGAAAAGTATACAACATGTCCTTTTTTTTACACAGTAGTTTGAGTTCATTACTGGTGACAATGTACACCCCCATGCCGCTTTCTCAGCTATAACACCTGAAGCCTAATCATGTGGGTGTGTTGGAGTTAACTTTTTTTTTTTTGCTCTTGCTGGTGCTGGTGCTGCACTACTGCTGCTGTTGCAGAGACGGAGAGGAGGAGAAGAAGGAGCCTCTTCTGCAGGTGATGATATCAGAGACAATCTATTACTATGGCCAGGAAGGGAGGAGAGTGGAAGGGCGATCAGGTAAAGAAGATGCAGGTTTGGGTCTCATTCATAATCAGTCTCCGGTAGTCAAATGGTTCTTTAAATAATCAAGTAGCACATCAAAAGGTAAGGATCTGCTTCCCAACCCAGCTAATCAATGCAGCAGCGTGTTAAGGGGCTTGCGAAATGGAGGTGAGCGTAATCCCTTCTCGGTGCTGGCAGAGTCAGCCAGAACTGGCCCTTATTTTGTATCAGGACTATGATACTAGTGTTCCTCACCATGATGATTAACTGACAAATTCGTTCCAGGCGACGTATTCACCAGAGCTTCATGTGACTCCTCAAGTGACATATTGCCACCAACCCAGAGAAGTGTAACTTCTACTGTTGATGATCTGAGTCAAGCTACTCCCAAACATATTCATAACATCATATATAGGTTGATTATTACTGCTTTGAAAGAAGATGAGAAATCATCAAATTTTATAATTTTATCAGACATTTTCAAACTATCAATGATAGACAATTTATTCTGTATTTCAGCTTTCAAGATATTAAAACTTTTTGTAACTTAGTGCTCATTTTTGTTTTCCATATGTATTAATGGAGGTCTTTGTCTTGTGATTTTTTTGTTTTTAATTTTATAAATAGATGAATACTTGTAGCTAAATATACCCACTACTCTGTACAGTGTTTGTATATTAAGTTGGATTCTATGAGTGGCAATCTTTTGTTTCCTGCTCCTCTCCAGGAATTTGAGAAGGCAGCCCGTCGGCGGCCCCCTGGCCTTCCCTACTGCTGCCAGTTCCCTGCTGGTTTTGACTATGAGGGCGGTGGCTCTGAGTGCCAGGAAGCCTCTCACTCCCACTGAACTCGTCAGGCAGCGGAGACCAGGACTACAACTGCCTGAACAGATAGAGGACCCCCTTCAAGCTGTGACATGTATGGCGCGGAGGAGGATGATGATATGTGTGAAATGCTTAAAATAAACAGTATGTTTAAGATGGATGCAGTAGCAAGCATAAATGAATGTTAGTTTGATAAATACATGGACCAGTAAGTGAATGCATCCCCCAGGAAACCTATATGGGCAGGCATCAGTCGGCGTATCTCAAATGTTATTTTTCTTTTGTGTGGATTGTGGTTTGTAGTGCACGTTGTGGCAGTTAACAGCCACCGCTCAAAGCCAGAGGATGTTGTTTTGATTTTTTTGTACAGAGTTCCCATTTTGAATAGGTTAAGCTCAGTCTGTCTTTAGATCCTATTTTGACCTCTGAAGCTGAGACTAAATCTTTGGCTTTGTTTATTCTCTTTATTTCACTGTGTTTCAAACATATGTTCAGTCTGAATGTGGATTTACATGGATTTAGATGTATTAGCCTGCGTTATACCAGGTGATACTGGTTACATTCTTTATGTAGTTACTGGTAGCATTAATGACAAATTTGCTTAGTTATGGTGCTTTACATTTTCTATAGTTTGCCTGCTACAATTACATGTCAGTTTTGTATTTCATAAGGGAAGTAAATTATATATAATCAAAAAAGCAAAATCCAGGTATTGACCAACTGTGGTCAATGGGTTATCAATAAATGCTTTAAAAGTGAGTTAGTGATATCATTGTGACAATAGCCACACATTGCAATGCTCAGAAGCTTTATAATTAACTCAAAGTACTTTCAGCCTGGCTTCTGTTGATTTTAGATTTTTATAAAATGTCTTAATACAAAAGATACATTTGTGAATGGTCTTTATTTAAACAGAACTGTGGCTGACCGGTGCATAAGCAGAGCAGGCGTGTGAAGTGCAAAAACCACACTGTTATCCGTAAATTGAACGGTGTGCTTTGAAATGTTAGATATCCTGTTTGCATGTGTGAAAATTAAACCACTAGTGCCAAACTGACAGTTCTGTTTAAAATTCCACAAAAGTTAAAAATTAGCAGCTGTGCGAGTTAAAGCTATAGTTTTTTTATAGTCAGCTTTTTGACTGTTATGATTCTAATCAGGCAAGGTGTAATTACCTGCACCTCCTGTTGCCATTCTCAGATGTGTGAAAATACACATTTAAAATAACTTGAGTATGAAAATGCATGTATTTTGTCCCAAGAGCTGAGACAGCACATGTATTTAAAACTGCTTTTCAAGCAATATGTCTGTATGTGGATCCACTTCTTGGGCTGAACTGGGAACAGGTTCCCAGCACCAGTGTTCCTATCACTTAGTGCTACACATTGTGTTGCACAACATACATAGTGTACATGAGTTTTCTCTTCAGGGTTCACATTACCACAGTGATGTTCTGCTGTTCCCATGTGAAAATGTGTCTGAATCACTGCTTGGTTATAAAGCGGAGACCAAGTTCAGCCATGGGCTACAGTATTAGTTGAGGTAAGCACTGGACCTTGGTTTCCAAGATCACTGAGGTTGCAGCCCCATACTCTGTATGTGTAGCACCCGAGGATACAATATTGCCCCAAGATACACTTTCGCATTCTGTCTTCTTCACAGGCTGTTATGATTCTCTGTTAAGGCATTTCCCTCCACCATCTTACAGGACAAAGGTTCCAACTCCTGTCAGTGTACTTGCAGACTGGGGAAAGGCAGTGACTCTCTGTTCCTGAAAGGATAGAAAGGGTGAAGAGAGACTTACGCACACACACATACACACACTTAGATGAGTGGTTTCTCGAGCTTTCTGTCATGCCTTACTTGGAGCTGAAAATAATATTTTCCTTACCCACCAACTCCCTGCCCCAGCAAAATTATGACAAAATGGGCCAAGTTTATGTATTTACTATAACGCACACATGAACATTAAATCATTACACTTTAAGATTACTAAGTGTGTAAGATAAAAACCTTTCAAAAACAACTTTTTGTGACATTTACCACTTTTCAAAGAATAGTGCAATACTTTTGTAAATTCAGCAATTGAGTACTTTTAGGCATTTATCACTACATTCCTCTGGGATGTGCATAAAAATAGAGAAAAATAAATTAAATTATAATCCCTTTGTTACAACGATGATAAAGCTCAACCAAAAGAACACATGCATGTGACACAGGTGTAATGTTTCTAAGTGTCTTCTTAATTATTAGGTCTCATTCAGCTCTTCCAGGGTGTAGACCTAAAAAAGAAGACACTGGTCTCTCCCTCATGTCCTCCTTCATTCTGGGCAAGGCAAGACAGGCTTCCATCTGATCTTTCTTTTCTTGGTTTTTTGAACATAATGTCTTGTTTGTCCATGACCTGCTGCTTCACGTGAACAGCTCTGATCTCACATGTGTGTGTCTCTCAGGCCAGATGGGTGGGAAGCGGAGCCCCAGGTCCCCTGTGTGTGTGTGTGCGCTGTCTGGGGCGCGCACACACACATTCACTCTAGTGATGTTCATGCTGGCCTGATACGTGATGATGATTTGCCAGTGTGTAGACGTATTAGAGTTCACTGTTCGCTAACGAAAATGCGCGACATACGCGCCGCTGCGGGGGCCGCTGCCAGAGCTAGGTTTGACCCCTGTTTCCCGGCGAAAGTTGATTTGTTTGCTGTTCTGCGTTAGAGAGATGCGGACGGCGTAAAAACATTGGTTGCCTCACATTTCCCCACCTCTGATCTGCGCGCCCTGTGTATGCCTCTGCCCCACCAGTGGAGCCTTGCCACCTGATTTGAATCCACCACCTTAGACTATATTTTAGGACGGACAACACAGAAGAGATCCCCAAAGTCACATGAGGTCGAGGAATGGACCTGTAAAAATGTTGCATGGAAAGTACAATTTAGCCAATTGTAAGTCAGTCCTCAGCTGTCAATCATGGTCTTTCTGCTTGTTTAAAACCAAGTATCCTAGTTGAGGACTTACTGACAAAATGTTGTTGACGGTTATCAGTGTGAAATCATCCTAAAGAAAACGTTTACATCCAAGTCAGAAGTGAGAGCCAAGCGGAAAACCACCTTGTGACTTGCTGAGAAAAGAAAGTCTCAGTTCCCCATTATTTTAGATGTCTGTGTCTAAGAGAACAGCCATTCTCACTTCAGCATGTAAATGTCATGGCACCATAACAACTAACTCTGATTTGGTTTTAGATGGTGTTTTCTCCTCTTTTTTGCAAGAGATTACTCTGAGGTATGCGCACCCTCATTGGTCCATATCTGTTGTTTATCTTTCTCTTTCAAGTTGCTCTACACAGGGAAATCAGGACCTAGCATTACAGGATGGTAAACCTAAAGAAAGATGGAAAATAAATAAGTCAGTAGCCAAGAAGCAGGTGATGCTCAACATGGGAGAAGCAAGGAGGTCGAAAAACAACTTTGAGGTGATTAGAGAACATCCGATGGCAGGAGAGTGCAAGGCCCAATACCACTTCTTAGCGTTTTATTCATCAAGATATTATGTCTACTGTCACCAAATAGAAATATGAGACATTCATGAGGAAGGTCAGATATTCTGTGAAAGAGCCCTTTGTAGACACTGCATAGCCAAATCCTCCTAGAAGATTCTGTAGAAGGTCTGGGAATCACAATTTTTTCAGGTGGCTCAATTGTACTTAATTTGTATATGCCAACAAAGTCAGGACAGAAGCACCCGTGCCTGAAATGCATTAAACCTTTCCTTAAGATAAAAGAAGCTGCACCAGCTTGGGGGTCTTAAAGAACCTCATCCAGGAAGGATTTGTACAGGCAGAAGTGTCTGCAGTGAGCTACAGTGCATGAAGTATTCTTAGCGCCACTTTTCCTACATTTTTGTTATGCAGCCAACCTTATTCAAAATGGATTAAATTCATTTTTCCTCAAATTCTACACTGAATGCCCCATAATGACAAGTGAAAAAAGTTTAATTTAAAGAATTGCTAAATTTGTAAAAATAAGAAAAGATATAACATATATAAAGTGTTGCAAGCCTTTACTCAATACATTGACTGGCAACAGCAATTGCAGCCTCAAGTCTTTTTGAGTGTGATGCTACAAGCTTGGCACACCTATTTTGGGCAGTTTCTCATTGCTTGCCTGCCAGGACCTCTCAAGCTCCATCAGGTTGGATGGGAGGCTGTCAGTTGCTGACCATTTCAAAGTCTCTCTGAGATGTTCTGACCAGGGTTAAGTCCCCAGGCTCTGGCTGGGCCACTCAAAGGACATTCAAGAGTTGTCTGCAGGCCCTCCCTTTATTATCTTAGCTGTGTGTGGGTTGATTAATCCATGTTGGAAGATAGACATGCCCAATCTGAGTCAAGTAGCTCCTGGGCAGGTTTTCAACCAGGATGTCTCTACAGGCTGCCATTCATCACCCTGGATTACAGGCTGATCTCCCACCTTCCCATGCGGCTCAGGAAAACCACATGCCCGGCATTATGCACACCACCACGCCTTTGCTGTAAGGATGTTATTAAGTATTAACAAAGGCATTCAAGCCCAGTTTGGTTTCTCAGGACCTCAGCGGCAGCATTCAGGCCAGAGTTTAATCTTGTTTCATCAGACAGAGAATTTTGTTTCTCCTTGAGTCTTATGAGAGTCCTTCAAGTGCCTTTTGGCAAACTCCAGTGGGGCTGTCATGGGCCTTTTGCTGAAGGTGGCTTCTGTCTGGCTTCCACTCTGACTTCTGTGAAACTGGTGGTGAGTGCTGCAGGAATGCGTTTGTCCTTCTGGAAGGTTCTCCTCTCTTCACAATTACATATGGAGCTCTGTCAGAGTGACCATCATTCTTAATAACTCATAGTTTTGGAAGCATTTCAAGCTTTGTAAAACTCTGACCCAAACCCATCAGTCCGGCCGCCTTTACACCAGAAAGGTCTCTATTTAGGATTTTGGGAAATGTTTTTTCAATCTGCTACAGAATGGAATTGTATTCATATTTCAATTTGGGGTATTTATTACATAATCAGGTTGACTTGAGCTTTTTCAAACCTGTTCAACAACAGCAATTTCTATGAAATCTCACGTCAATCCTATTTCTCCCTGGCCACTTTTCCAGTATGGCTACTTAAGAAATAATGTAGCTCTTTTATAAGCTTTAAGTGTTTCCCACAATGTTCAAGGTCACTCACCTCCTCTTGTGTTGATCTCAGAAACGCTGAAATATTCGTTGTTATGTACTTTTAAATGGCCAGTGTGGGGCCAGGGCATCTGTGGAAGAGGACATTAGGAGGTTCAACTCATTTGGACTATGATACAATGTGTATAATGTGATGACCTTCCACAGCATTTGTCAGCAATGGGAGATCGATGATTGTAGAGATAGTACGTCATTATCATAGGACTTTGTGTGCATTTGGGGCAAAAGATAATCACGATCAGATGGATGTTTCAATCGCAAAAATATCCACCACCTGGGAGAGGAGAGGCTGAGAGATAGTCTGGCCAGATATAGGTCAGAATAATAATTAAAGAGTCACCTCGATCATTGCTGCATAAACTCCAGATCATTATCTTTGGGAGTGAGTGAACAGTTTCGGAAAGAAGGCGAGATCATCTGTATTTGGCCGTAGACATTTAACAGGCTATGCTGGGGGTACATTTATATATCCAGTTGGGATTAAAGCCTGCCATTAGGATCAATTGATATTTGAAAGCGGAAGATATATTACGGAAGTATGTTAGCCGGCACTCAGCATAGAATGTGAGGAAAGGAGATGATAGACCTGTGAGATCCAGTTAGCCCTCAGTTTTCTGTGCTGAAACATGAATATAGAATCAAACATATAACTCATTTACATGATACCGCTTAAAGCACGAGTTGAGCATGCGACCAACTACAATAATCGTACGTTATAAAGCGAACACAAACTTGCATTCAGCCTGGCAGGCGGCATCAACAAAAGTTTATGTTTTTTTGAAAATATTTGATCTGTTCTGAAATTCTACAAATTTTAATTATGAACATGATCTGAAGGCAAAGGAGGATTAAAGATATTTCCTCATCACTCCCCCACATTATATTATTGTAATCTTATCTTAGGAAGTGATGAAGTCAAACCTATTAGCCAAACTAACTATGTTCTATTTGCTGTAATGAATATTTCAAATGTAGTTGTCTGCTCCTGAAATGTTATTAGCATATATTCTAATGTAACCTGTTAAGCCTGATTAATGTTTATATATGTATTGTTTTTCATGTTTCAATTAAACATGCTCTTTTACACTTCCCTGAACATGCTTTTGAATAAATGAAATTCCATTGACTTGAATCCGTAACTGTACAACTATAATTTATTTCACGGCAAATTTATAATAAAAGTCGTGTGAAATATTGTTATAGTATAGATGATTTGTATGAGATATTGAATGACACGCTGAATACAACAGTAACACACACAGACACATACTGACATTACTGTCAATACATCATAGATATGGATCTCATTTATGAAAATGGGAACCACAAAACTTGAGACACTTACCTTTGGCTGGTTTCACCACCACACATCAGTGACAAACACTTTTGAGGAGTTGTCTAGTTTCTGTGTGCATGTGCATGTGTGGTTAGACTGTTTGTTTCTCCAGATGCACAGACTGGGGGCTGGCTGGTCGATTGCAGCTCTGATGCACTCCTCCAGCTCAGAAGCTGCAACAGATACGGCACACTGCACAGCTGGACTCACTCTCTGGAAGAGCCACAACAATTTAAGGATATATTTACCATTACTTTTACATTTTTGTTAGATTCATTGTGAGGAGATATGAACGATGATTTATAGTGATGATATGGTTCATGGCTGTAGGCGCATTTGTTGTGTCGTTTTCCCGGGTGAGATTTTCAGCTGCAGCTGGGTTTTCTATTTTTTGATGTCACCCATTTCCATTGTGCCAGCAATTGGGCCTTATGTAAGTGATGGGACAAGAGTGCAGTCAGGGTACTGAAGCCAAAGCGTCTTCCTTGCACACCTGGTAACAGAACTTACCAGACTGTCTTTGCATGTAAGTACCACGGCAAATAATTGCTCAAGTGTTGATTTTTCTAGTTATCTTTAGTTTTAATATATATATATATTTGATGACTGATTACACATTTTCCATGATTTGGATTGCAGTTAACTAAACTGTTTTCTACCTCTAGGCACTCATTTAGAGACCACAGAAGGAGCCAAAATGTGTGTGTACCTGGATTCAAGTTAAAATTATTATTTGATATGAGGTTGGCTAGGCGGTGCAGGCTGGGCAGAGGTAGAGAGCAATCCAGGAGAGCTGCTCTCTCACCTTACCTGGTTAGTGAAACTTGGAGTGTTAGTTCCTTTTTCTCATTCATTTGTCCGTATATTTGGATATAATTTTGCAGCATTTAAAGAGCATTTCAATATTTAAAAATATCATTCAAATCATGGTATTGTTTATTTTCTCATTTATATTAGTTTGCGTTGTGTCACAATCCCCAGGAAGAACTTCTCTCCTGTCTGCTGGAGTGTGTGTGTACTCTACCACATGTGTTTCGTTACTCGCCTGATGATGTGAGACATGAAGCCAGAATCGTTCCAGTCACTTCCTTTGTTACAACTTGCCACCATGTCTCGTCTTGTATTGTATGGCAGCAGGTGGCGTGCATGCAAATGTTATTTCTGTAGGCAAAAAACTGAGGCCTTGATTGCCTAAAGTGGCTCTTTTTGTATGAATGATGTTGTGAAAGTCTCTGTATAAAAAGAAGCTCACCATGTGGAAATGTATGTGAATGTGACTTGTGAAAGTGTGTAAGTGCTTTCACGAGTGGACAAGACTAGAAAGTGCTCTACTTATAAATCTATATTACAACCATATACCATTTTAATAGCATTATTGTTTCCAACAGGGTTTCTATTATATTCACCAACAATAATGGACAAAACAAAAAAGTAATTCCAATTAGAGAATACTGCCCCAGTAAGTAACAAATCACATTTTGACCATTTCAATTCAATTCAATTTTGTTGTATAGCGCCAAATCATAAGCCTGACATTATCTCAAGGCACTTTTACAGTGAAGGTCAAGACTTTAAATTTTTATAGAAAACCCAGACAGTTCCTAAATGAGCAATGACTGCAGAGAGGAAAAAACTCCATATTAACAGGAAGAAACCTCCCAGCAAGGGCCACCTGACTCAGTGGGCAGCGGGGGAAAATGGGGAGGAAAGGGGAGAGATGGGTGGAAGAGGGGAGAAGAGAGGAGAGAGATAGGGGGCTGAGAGGAGAAGGGAGAGGAGGGGAGAGGAGAGGGCCAGGGCAGTTTGTACTTGTGGGTTTCAAGCTCTTAAACTAGTTAGAATATGAAGCTCAATTAGAGTGTAAAGATGTTATTGATTATTAATGCTTGGCGACAAGTACATATAATAATTAATTAATAATAGGTACTATTGTTAATAATAAGAATAAGAATAAAAACAATAATTGTTGTTACCTGCCAAAATCCGGAGTGCGGAGGATACCTGCAAGAAAAGAAGCTGTGTGGGGAAAAGGGCACAATTGGTGACATGTATTAAAATAAATAATAAATAGAATGTAGGGCAGAGAGAGACAGAAAGAGAAGGAGAGTGCTCAGTTCGCAGTGCATGATGGGAGTTCCCCAACTTGGTAGTCTAGGCCTATAGCAGCATTACAAGGATGGTTCAGGACTCCTTTGTACTATGGGCTTTATCAAAAGGGAATATTTTAGAATCTAACTTGTGATGTAGAGATGGTGTCTGGCTTCCTGAACCCAGAGTGGGAGCTGGTTCCACAGGAAGAGGAGCCTGGTGAGCTGAGAGAAGGCTCCTGCCTTGCTGTTCTCTCTTTCTAGACTCTAGGAACCACAAGAGGCCTGTGTTTTTGAGGAAGAAGAGTAATCTGTTAGGACAATACAGTGTTACCTGGAAATATTTGATATATGAAGGGGCTTGATTATTTCAGGGCTTTATATGAGGAGCAGGATCTTAGATTCTATTCTGGGTTTACCCAGGAGCTGATGCAGAGAAACTGAACAGGGGGTAATGTGAGTCTCTTCCAGTTCCTGTCAGCACTCGTGCTGTAACATATTGGACAACTGGAGGCTTTCACAGACTTACTGGGACGTCCTGTGTAAAGAATCACAGTAATTCAGTCTGGTGGTAACCAAATCGTGGACGAGTTTCTCAGCATCCTTCTGAGACATTTTCATAATATTAGCAGGTCACAAAGCTGTCCTGGGGCTTATTTTATATGTGGGTCGAATGACATGTCCTGGTCAAACATATCAAGGTTCTACTCACCCCAGATGGGTAGGGACCCAGGCTAACACCTTGGGGTGACTATCTACAGTCAGACAGTGTTTCTCTGAGATGTTTTAAGGCCCTGTGCACTGTGTGTCCTCAATTTGTCTGAATTTAGAAGTGGGCACTGCATCAGGCCTTGATGTTCTTGAGACATTCCTGAAGTTGATTTTTGAAGCTGGTTAGCAACAGCCTTTTCAAGGATTTGGGAAATGAAGGCAGGAGTTTGATATGGGTCTATAGTGGCTAAAACATGTGGGGACAAGAGTTTTGTTTTTAAGTAGAGTTAATAACTTTTACAAAAACATGGTACATTGGCAAAAGACATATTAATCTGATTTAATATGGAACTGCACTTAATTAAATCTTCCTTAAAGTCTAATAGACAGAGTTATTTGGTTTTAGAGGATGAAACTAGGAAGTGGTTCAGGAGGAAGATCAATTGAAGAAAAGTGGTCCAAACAGATCAGGTGCCACTGGGTGGTTCTTTGGTTTCCTGTATTAGACAATGTATATGTGATTTTCATGGGGAGGAGGTGGTGGGTTTTTCCCCTGATGGTTATTTTATTTGTGAAGAAGTTCATGAAATTATTGCTTCTCAGAGTTAGAGAGGAATAGATGGAGGTGGGCGGGGCTGTGACTATCATCAGCCTGTTTCCCAGTGCAGAGGAGACCTAAGGGTTGTTCTTATTATTTACTATTAATAATGAATAATAGGAGGTTCTAGTGTTTAAGTCACTTTCTTGCAATTTACATCAGGCTACCTTTGCAGGCTTGGTGAGAAGTTTTAAAGCATACATCACGGAGGCTGGAGAGGAAGTAGGCTGGTGGAATTGTTTTGTAATAGGCGCTGCTGTACTATTAACAAGAAGTTATCAGCTAGTGTGGGTAGAGGATTTTGATAACTCTTTTACTGTGTTAACTGCACTGACCTTGCATGGTTGTGAGGTTAGTGTCAAGAGCAGTTCTTTTATATTTGTTCTGATTGTATCAGATAAACAGAGCTATAATAGAAATTTCTGTACAGAATCAGTGTAATCAATGATTCTAAATTCAAATACTGTTAAAAATGTTTGTACAGAATAGGGATTGGGAAATATTATTACCACTTTCATTATCATCCCATATGTCAGATCAAGAGTGTGATTTAAACAGTGAGTTTAGTTTATTCAGATGTTGAGTAAAACCAATTGGTCTATAATGATGATGATGTTACTAAACTAAGGCTGTATTGCAGCATCTACACATGAATGCACAAATCACCTGTGTGGTTTATCTGTCTAAGAATTATCAGATAAATTTGAAATTCAGATAAAAATTCAAATAAGGCAGGCGTGGGATGACCTTAGTGATAACTGAATGAACTGGTCTGGTTTATGTGATTTCATGCTTGGTTGTATGAGGCTGATGATGAGATTTTCCAATGAGTTGTAACTACCTTTAGGTCAAGGGTTGATAGATAAGTCAGATTTAGAGATTGCTGCAACCCCTCCACCTCTGCCTGTGCTTTGAGAAATATGAGTAATAATATGGGTGGGGGGCGTTGCTTCATTTAAACCTACATTTTCACCATTTTGCAGAAATGTTAGACATATTAAATTGATCTGATGATCAATTATCAGATCATTAATATGTATTAATATTTCTCCTAATCAGACCAGGTTTTCCCTGAAACTTTGAAAATGATCTACGAAGCCCACATTGATTTGTCGACAGCCAACGGTGAGGGGATGACGTGTGGCTATACAAGTCATCCCTGGTCATATAAGGTGGAGGTCCAGAGTTTAAAAGTACGGAGTCTGACATTGTTTTTGCATGTGTACACACCGAATCAATATTGACTTTTGTGACCTTCGACTGACATAGTCCCATGCTGGGATAAATTTCCAACAGCAAGTCTTTGCACAGGAAAGATACTGACTGTCCCATATTAGATGTGTCAACAGTCAGTACTGAGATGAGCACTGACCACTGAAAGACTTCCTATTACCTTCAGTGTTCAATCACACATTTGCAAGCCCATGAGTCATTCACTTGACTTGTATCTGTATCAAGTAACACACACATGGATTATAGAACTGTTGTGACTCTAGGAGGCTGATGTGGCAGCTATCATCTCTTATTTTATGAACTGAAATGACCCTTTTGTACAAGTTGTTTTTACTTGATTTCATGCAGCCCTAATTGAACCATTTATGACAAGCTGCCACTTCCACGTGATATTTAGCTTAGCGTGTGTGTGTTTTTTATCCAGTGAACAATACTTTGTCATGTACGGAAAATTTGCAGATTGATTTCCCTGCATGCACTAATTGTTTCTTGTGTTCAATCCCAGTGGGCTTCAATGACTGCACAAACCGCACAAGATTTCTTTTCATCAGTAATGACAGACGTTTCATGGTCCATCCAGATGGGATATTGATGGTGAGCAGACTTTGACAGACTCGATACCGAAAAAATGCTTTCTGATGCTTCACCCTTCGTCTCACACCCTAAATGAGTTAAAATAAATGCTGCAGTTGGTTAGGTAGTAAAATAAAATAAAAGAAGGTGTGGACATTTTTAAGTATATATTTTTTGCATGTTTAATTCCCAGGGCTTTCTATTTGGAAAACCAACCGGACTGAAATACAATTAAAGGCTTGAGCCAGATCTTCATTATGAAAACTCAGCTTTGACTCTTAGACAGTTAAATTATGAGGGATATCATACAGAATATGACTCACGTGAACTCCAGGATCCACATCTATCAGCTTTGTTTAAATATCCAGCATTTCTAAATGTTTTGTCCTTTTCTATACCCTCAGTAAATATTGACCTGAGCCAATCAGAAATTCAGTCAGTTGCCAAGATCACTTGTCAATCTACTCCAGGCGAGGAATATCATCAAACTGTCCCAGTTTGCCTAATTTGTCATGTACAGTTTTTTCAAGTCAAAGAGTTAAAGCATGCCCACCTTCTCTGATGATGTTTTTTCCATCCAGGTAAAGAGAATGGTTGCTCTTCTGGAAGGACACCAGGACTTCTTTATCCACTCCTGGAACTTGCACGGTCAAAAAATTACTGTTCCAGTCACAGTCGTGCACTATGGACAAAATGATGGTCATCACCATGGACATCACACAGGGGAAAACCATGGGCATCACCAGCAAAATGTTGAGCATCACCTCGGAGAGCACAGACACCACAACAATCAGCACCACTTGAATGAAGTGGACTCTGCTAACAATACAGAGGTATGAATAGAGGCCCTGTTGGAGGGGAATAAAGAAAACCGGAAACTCATTGTTGTCAAAATAAAATTAATTTCAAAATAACACATTTAATAGGAAATATCGTTTTCAATTCCAACATGCACCAAGGATAAAGGCTCTGAGCTTTTGTCCTTAACAAACACTGCCCCTCTGTGGCCACATTAGATTGAGAACAAGCTGCGTGCTCATAGGATCTCAATGTAAAAATATCCTTCTTTTTCCACACAGCATCATTATTTCAGTATAATGTGTAATATAAATTTAATGGCATGTACTTATTTATTTGTTTAATGTAGTGCCTACATTTTAAAACCTATTGTCAAAACCCTGGACTGGGGTACACCTTGGACAGTAACAGGTTCATGATGATCTGAGCTAAAGCTTTTAAGCTAATGTGGATGCCAGCTCTAGGATTCAAGCATTTCTTTAGAGATTGTCTATCTAGACTCTTGTTAGACTAATAAACCCTATAGTACTTAAAATGTATGTACATTTTTATAGAATGCAACCACCCCAGAGGTGCCTGTTCTGAATTTCCCCAAGTCTGGTGATGGATTGAGGAGGAGGAGGAGCGACTGGGTTATTCCTGACATCTATGTTCCTGAAAATAACAAAGGACCCTATCCTCTTAAAGTAGCTCAGGTAAGGTGGACAATTTGCACAATCAAATACTCAAATGCAAAAAATTCTAATAACAATGGTTGCAGAAAATAGATGTTTCCTTGTAACAATGACAACTACGTTCTTTGGTGCACCATGGCTGTGATTTAACAAGGTTGAGATCACATGGTAACTTACTTGATCAGAATGTAGAATATGGTAGCTAAGCCAGTCTTTGTTTTTCTAGCCCAGGAATTTTAAAGCAGCAAACCTCAAAGAACTTAGCACTTCTTCTTTACTAAATTTAAATGGTTTTGCAATATATTAACTATGGTTACAGTCAGTGAGAATTGTTTAACTCACACCTGTTGTGTTTTGTCCAGATCCGTTCTAGTGAAGATAAAGTGAAGACGATATCTTACAGCATCACTGGTCCAGGAGCTAATGAGCCTCCCCTTGGCCTTTTCACAATGGACAGGCTCACTGGTACTTTGTATCTGACACAGCCTCTGGACAGAGAGAAGGTGGACAGGTACACGGTAAGCACCCTCTCTGATGTTAGTTTTATATCTACACTTTTTGTCAAACATTGTGTATTTCTTTTCACTTTCATTTTATGCTGACGTCCAAGTACAGTAAAGTGCCTTCATCTACACTCAATAGCCCTTAATAGAACATGGACAAGTGAACCAAAAACTCATTATAGACAGTTTGTGATAAATTTGTGGTGAGGTTAAGATCAGGACATTGTTATGAAACCATTTCTAAAGCTTAGTCTTCCCAGGAGCATAGGGATCTCATTAGTTGTGAGGCAGAAGAGGTTTGGAACCAAAGGTCTCTTCTAGAGCTGGATGTCCAGTCAAGTTGACTAACCAAGGCGGGCTGAGACAGGGAGGTGGAAAAACAATATATATATATTTCAGTGCCTCATTTTGGTGCCTGAGCTATGTACTGACAGAGTTATCCTGCTTAGAGGTAACATTAACATCACTGCACGTGCCTCTGGTGGCAGCACACTCTACATGGCTTTGGCAGCACTTAATGTTACCCTACAGTTATCTAGTAGCTACCTCAAACTCAAGTAGACAAAACAACAAAATACCTGAAGATAAACTGTCGAAAATATGTCTATATTTTATGTGAAAGGATTCCGACACTGGGACATGCAGCAAATGTGTGAGCAATTGAGAGAGGAGAGCTGAGAGCAACTGTTGTCCCAGGAGCAACAGCTTATAGAGTTGGTGGTATGTTGTTTATGATCCACCAGAAAACCGAGAGGAGAAGAAGAAAGACAAAATAATTGTCTGGTTCCTCCTAGCCGTGTACAAGATACTTTTGAAAGCAGAGGGTTGCACCTTGAAGATGTTCCTTGAAGAAAACCTGCTTCAGAGTGAACACAACCTAAGATTGGCATGACTGTTAAACTCCCAGCGTGACAATGACTTGAAGCATGATGCCAAGACAAAGCTGGAGTGTCTTCAGCACAAGTCTGACTTTCCTTAAGTGGTCCAGACAAAGTAAATGGTATCTGGACTGTATTTAAATTGCGCTTTTTCAGTACAACAACAACAACTACAAGCGCTTGACAATTTGTGTGGCAATCAAACACACATTTATACAGTGTCATCCAGACTTAAACCCCATAGAAACTGTGTAGAGACTTGAAGCTCAGATACCAAACAAGAAGACTTGAAGCTGTAACTGCTGCTAAAGGAGCCTCTACAAAGTACTGAACTCGGGGTCTGAATACTTCTGTAAAAGAGAGGTTGTTTCTGAAACCAAGTCAGGATGGGTTATTAATTGTAGACGGATGGAAAAAAAATGGGAACTTGGTCCATTTCAAAAAATGATGTCTATTATATAATGTGTGGAAAAAAATGTCTGAATACTCTGAGATCACTGTGTGCAATCGAGTAGTAAACAGGCAGTAAAGCCTACCTGCATTTGGGTTGACACATCCACTACTTTTCTTTAAAAAATGGACATAAATGAGCAATAATCAAAATGCCTTCTGGAGATGTCATGTAAACAAAGTAATGCCTACCATTCAGTGTTCATTTCATTTATGTTCTCCCTCTTAATGCATTTGAAAAGTCTTCTTTTAAATGTATTTTACAGTGGTGTCAAGTTTATCTCTGTTTACTTGCCAGTAGTATTTTTCACAGTTTACTGAGTGTAAAACTCATGGCTGGAATATACCTCACATCACCTGAATGAAATATCTACATTGATTATTTTTACATGTGTTGTATTATGATACAAATGTGTGTCTGTTCGCAGTTTAAAGCACATGTTGCGGTAGATGGGTCACTAAATGCTGAGCAGCCGATGGATATTATGGTGATTGTAATAGACCAGAATGACAACAAACCTGTTTTTGATCAAGATACATTTCTGGGAGAAGTTCCTGAATCCTCACCAACAGGTACAGTGAGATACTTTCATTTATGATTGGATAAATATGTTACATTTAACAGAGAAGAGCTAGCAGTAATATTCTGTGGCAGCACTGACATTGTTGTGGTCTTCTCACTCAATTATTCACTGCTTTAGGTTTCTTATAGTCGTACATTATATTTAAAATGGGAGAATGAAAGGTTGGCAAATGGAATATATCCAGAATGTAACCAATTATTAATAATTTGAAATGAAGCATACATGCTAACAGATTTTGCAGATGAGTGTTTGTGGGTTGAGGTAGGTGTTGAGTAGTGTTGTGCCATAATGCATCAAACATGATACCATAAAATGGTGTGCCTTTCGGCATTCAATAAATTTGGTTATCAAGATAAAAATATTAAATATTAATATTTTATTATTAATATTAAATAATAACTTTAATTGATTAAAGTTACCTCGGGGCACCACCCTTCAAAGGAAGGGAAAAGATAGCCAATTTATTGATTAAGTCTCATAAAGGTTCTAACTACAAATTTGGAACTCTGATTAACAATTCAATTAATAACTATAACCAAAATTACCATATAGATAGTTAGCTAAGTTGAAAGATATGGGGTTCTTGACAGTGTAGAGGTTGGCGAAATTCACTTATGCAACATTAATGGAAAAACATTTGTGAAAGAAAAACATTTATTATGAATATAATAAAGTATAAAAACACAAATTACTAACGGTCTAATTGCTAAACAAAGATAGGTATGTGTGTATACATGTGTGTGTGTCTGTGTGAGTCAGCGTGCTTTCAAGATGGTGGCTGGCCAAAGAGATAACACCCGTCCCCCACCTATTGGAATGTTTACGACCTGTAGAGATAATGAGGTGAAGAGTTATGCGTGTGTCTGTGTGTGTGTGTGTCTGTGTGTGTGTCTGTGTGTGTGTGTGCCAAATTAGAGGAAGTTACTAGATTGGATGCAACGAAAGACTGTGAAGAGCATAACAGACTAACATTACTTTCTCAATAACTTGTACCCAAAATATCACAACACCACAAATCAAACTTATAAACCTCACACAGAATCGAATAAACAGTCTTGCTTAGCCTAGTATAATTATTAAGCCCAGTTGTGTTACCAGTCCGTGGAAAGGGGAAAAAGGAAGTTGCTGTGCAGTTCGCAGTTTTGTGTCGTCTTGCTGGTCTCGGTTGAGCGGTGTAGCTCAGTTGCTGGCTGAAGTTTTCCAGCAGGACATCGAGTCGCTGCTAGGACGTTGGTAGAGCTTGGAGGGCGAGGAGGTTTCCTTGGTGAGATGAGCTGGAAGCTGCACCTTTGTGCTCCTCTCGAAGAGTTGGATGGGAAGAGAAGATGTGAGCTGGAGAAGAGGCTCCACAGCCTTCCCTCCTGTGGAAGGATCGTAGGAAGAGGCAGGAGAGGCTGAAGAGAGGCTCGACAGCCTTCTCTCCGTTGAGGGAGTTTAGAAAGAGAGAGATCGAGAAGCTGGAGAACTTAGCTTATATTGGCCCGGTGACCTCACAGGTCATGGGGTCCAGAGTGACCAATGGGAGTTGAAACCTGTGTCCCTGGGGGGGGTTTCCACCCCTCTGTGTGAAGTTGATGCCCTCTGGGACATTGAGTTCCTTGCTCTGGTTTTTAATGGCCCCTGGGAGACGGAGTCCTGGAGGGACATGCTGCTTCCGGCTTTGATGGCACATGTAGGCCGAAGTGTGGTTTCACACAAAACCATGGCCCAACAGTAGAGTCCAAAAAAATGGGGTAGAATGAATCTGCAGAATAAAGAACATGTCAAATTAAAAGTGTTCACGTTGTTACGTCTCTGTACTTAAATTCACATTTCTGAAAACCCCTTTGTGCAGGTTTTGAGGTGATAACGGTTGTGGCCATAGATCTTGACGAGCCGGGTAATGCCAATTCGGATGTTCGTTACCGTATTCTGAGCCAGGATCCAAAGTTCCCCAGTGGCCCACTGTTTGAGATCAACCCAAACACTGGAGCAATCAGAGTCAATGCCCGTGGGCTAGACAGAGAGGTGAGGATTTTAAAACGTACTGTATTAGCATTTTACTTCAACTGTGCTAGCATTCATAATTTTAGATATGTTAGATTAGTATGAAGCCTCTGTTGATCTTGTAGTCACTTTACCATTTATAGGAGCTGTCTGTCATTGGCTGTCGGGTAGGGCTGTAAAGATTAACTGATCCATATTTGGGAATCAATATTTAAGATGCATATGATTCCACTGATGAAACTACAGATTCTGGGTTTCCAGGAGAAGTTGTTTAACATGGGTGGAACACAAAAACAAAGTTTGTTTTGCAGGTATTTGGACAAAGGACAGAGCAATGAGATTAGTATTACCTTTTCATCACTATGTCAGACCTGGTACAGATTTAGTGTTTTATGATCAGAGAATGATAGCAGAGTGTTTAAGCTGTCCATTTGACGAGTTACACTAATTGTATGTCTCCCCAACAGAAATACCCAAAGCACACTCTGGTGATAGAGGCAGCAGACATGGAGGGAAACGGGTTGACTGGAAATGCCACAGTAATCATCACTGTAACAGACAGCAATGACAACCCTCCAGCTTTCACTCAGTCCTCTGTAAGTAAAACATACAAACAGTTCAATCACAGCTTTGCAAGGATGTCTACTTGTCACCAAGCAGTGTGCTTTTTTATTTTTATTTTTACTTCTGTCTGAAATACAGTACAGTGTTTTAAAAATGATTAGGAAATCAACTGTAAATCTGCAGCCATCATGCAGACATGTAGTACAAGTACAAAAATCTTTACAATCACAGCAAGTCACCTGGGCTTGATGAACATTGACTTCATACATGGTCAACTGTAAGGCTACTGCTGGAGAACGTAGCTGATCATAATCATTTTTGGTGATGAGCAACAAACAATGATTGTTCTCCATTTTATCGGATCTCAGTTTAGGTTCTGAATGTCTACGACATGATTGGATAGTAATTCTTTTACATTTATACTTTTCACATGTGACAACAAATCAAATGGAAACTCAGATATTGATGTAGGAGGGTATCTTTAAGAAATAAACCTTTATGTCAGGGAACTATACTTTTTTCAACATATCCCTTGCTTTCTCACAGTATGAGGCAACAGTACCAGAAAACAGAGTGGACGCTCTGGTCATTACGATGGCAGTAACAGATGGTGATGAGCCACATTCACCAGCCTGGAACACCAAATTCAAGATTGTTGATGGTGATCCTGGAGGCCTGTTCACAGTCACAACAGGAAGTAACAAACACGAAGGGATCATTACTACTGCCAAGGTAGGACCTAAAGCATGAATTCTCAAACAAGCCACAATATCAAAGATTAGAGATATCAGTGAACACTTTTATTTGGAACACTACACCTATACTGGGTAGTTCCTCCCTCAACTCCACAAGATTATAGAAACTTTCCATAGAGATTCTGTTGAGAGTCTTTATGCTCAGTGTGGATCACGGTTGGGTTGATCCCTGGCTCCTCCAGTACGCATGCCTCTTTGGGCGAGACACTCTACCCTAAATGACCCTGATGGAGTGTGAATGCGATGTGATAGTATGTAGCTAGTTTGCATGAAGACGCACTAAATGAATGTGTGAGAATTTGATGAATTTGTATGATTTATAGTTTAAAGCCTTTTGAGTGGTCGTTAAGACTAGAAAAGCATCAAAAAGCATATAAATATACATGTACTCTTCTGTGACCTGTTGCAGTAATGAAGTAGCAGTGTTCAAGTGGCTTACTCTTTTAGAACAAGTTTGTGTTTTACAGCAGAACAAGATGTAAGATCGTTATCTGATAAATGAATGTACTGTTTCCTCCATCCAACCAGGGTCTTGACTTTGAAATGATCAGCAAGCACACTCTGTTGGTTGCAGTGGAGAATGACATTCCATTTGTTACTCCACTGCCCACTGCCACAGCCACAGTGGTGGTGAACGTGCAGGATGTCAACGAAGCTCCAGTCTTTGATCCAGTTGAAAAGTTTGTGTCCAAACCGGAGAACCTTCCTGTTGACGGTGACGTGGTGCAGTACACTGCTTCTGACCCCGACATTACACGCAAACAGAAAGTCATGTAAGAGAAAACTGATGAAAATAACATCATGTTACTTTGAACATTTATCAAAACACATTAATCCCTGTTGCAGAAAATTAGACAGTAAAGTTTAAAACGCTGCTCACACTAGTTTCATGTGGGAGTGAAATATACGATGTGAGAAGTCCAGCTCGAGAAACAGATTTGTATTTAAAAGAGTAAGGCACTAAAAGACAGCACAGTGATTTGTAATACTCACAGACAGGATTAAGGCTGCAACAACTAATTGATTTAATCAATTATAAAAATAGTTGGCAACTAATTTCATAATCGATAAATAGGGTCTGCTCTAATGCCCTGCACACACTGCAGCAATGTTTCCGTAGGTAGGGGCAGTACTGCCTTGTGTAGCTCATGTAACAACACTGTTTCTTCTCTGGACTAAGCTTTTAAAAACTGGCAGAGACAAACACTGCTACCAATACAGCACAGACAAGTGTACTTTCCAAGTTGTCAAAAGTGTTGAAACAATTTACATTAATGCCTTCAAAGAAGACTGTTTTCTGCAAAGCTGATCTTGTATGGCACAGCAGCAAAATATCTGTGGAATGAACATGAGGAGAGAACATGTTGGAGCTGAAGATAACTTTTTCTCTTGGTTTACCAGGGGATCGTAAATAGCTTCAAGGATCATACCACAGTGATATGCTGCCGTGTCATGTGTTGTGCCATAATGCATTAAACGTGATACCATGAAATGGTGTGCCTTTCGGCATTCAATAAATTTGGTTATCAAAATAAAATATTAAATATTAATATTGTATTATTAATATTAAATAATAACTTTAATTGATTAAAGTTACCTCAGGGCACCACCCTTCAAAGGAAGGGAAAAGATAGCCAATTTATTGAATAAGTCTTATAAAAGTACTAACTACAAATTTGGAACTCTGATTAACAATTCAATTAATAACTATAACCAAAATTACCATATAGATAGTTAGCTAAGTTCAAGGATATGGAGTTCTTGACAGTGTAGAGGTTGGCAAAATTCACTTATGCAACATTAATGAAAAAACATTTGTGAAAGAAAAACATTTATTATGAATATAATAAAGTATAAAAACACAAATTACTAACGGTGTACTTACTAAACAAAGATAGGTATGTGTGTGTGTCTGTGTGAGTCAGCGTGCTTTCAAAATGGCGGCTGGCCAATTGAATATAACACCCTCCCCCCACCTATTGGAATGTTTACGACCTGTAGAGATAATGAGGTGAAGAGTTAGGACTGAAGAGCATAACTAGCATTAACTTTCTCAACAACTTGTAACCACAATATCACAACACAAGTCAAACTTATAAACGTCATACAGAATCAAATAAACAGTTAGCTTAGCCTAGTATAATTATTAAGCCCAGTTGTGTTACCCGTCGGTGGAAAGGGGAAACAAGAGTTGCTGTGCAGTTCGCAGTCCTGTGAAGTCGTCTTGCTGGTTTCTGTCTGGCTGTGTAGCTCAGTTGCTGGTTGAAGTTTTCAAGCAGGACATCGCATCGCTGCTAGGACGTTGGTAGAGCTTGGAGGGCGAGGAGGTGTCCTTGGTGAGATGAGCTGGAAGCTGCACCTTTGTGCTCTTCTCGAAGAGTTGGATGGGAAGAGAAGATGTGAGCTGGAGAAGAGGCTCGACAGCCTTCCCTCCTGTAGAAGGATTGTAGGACGAGGGCAGAAGAGGCTCGACAGCCTTCTCTCCGTGGAGGGAGTGTAGAAAGAGAGCAGAAAAGACAGAAGAGGGGGAGAACAGGCCTTATATTGGCCCGGTGACCTCACAGGTCATGGGGTCCAGAGTGACCAATGGGAGTTGAAACCTGTGCCCCTGGGGGGGGTTTCACCCCTCTGGGTGAAGTTGATGCCCTCTGGGAGACTGAGTTCCTTGCTCTGGATTTGATGGCCCCTGGGAGACTGAGTCCTGGAGGAACATGCTGCTTCAGGCTTTGACGGCACATGTAGGCCGAAGTGTGGTTTCACAAAGAACCATGGCCCAACACATGTGAAAGTTTTCTTTTAGTGTTTCATGTAAAATATTCTCACACTTTAAACGACTGATGCTTTCCCGGCTCATCGAGGAGAGAGAAGGCAGCTGTGGTCAAGAGAAGATACATTTTAGATATTAAATTATGACTAGTCGGAATTAAATTGTAGACATCTGAAAGTGGAATTATATTCATAATTTGATTGCAGACATCTTAATGCATATGTAAAGATAATTGCACAAGAAGATGTGCAATTAGTTTTTCTAAATAAACTGCTAGAAAAGATGGAATGAAGCTTTGTCTTATCTGATAAATAATCGCTGAATCAAAAAACAATTGCCAGATTAATCGATTATCAAAATAGTTGTTGGTTGCAGCCCTTGACTGGATATTGGTGTACAGCAATTACAGCATGAGCTGTAGAAAAGTACATCATCTTTACGTGATGTACACGCAGACTCTCACTATACTGTGATGAATTGAATATTGTTTAATTGACAAGTTATTTGTATGTCCCATTGTGAAGCTTGTTTTTGTGATAAGCTTGTTTGCATTGACCTCACATCATTTCTCTGACTGTCCAGGTATAAAATAATCAGCGACCCTGCGGGCTGGCTGAACGTGGCCAAGGACACAGGCCTGATTAAGGTGAAAAGCATCATGGACAGAGAGTCGCACTTTGTCAAGGACAGCAAATACACAGCACTCATTGGTGCATACGACAATGGTAGGTGTGACAATAAGCTTGATAATCGTTAAAAGTTGTCGAACTATAGACTTGAGAATTCATTTTATTTTGCTCACCGTGTGTGTGTGTGTGTGTGTGTGTGTCTGTGTGTGTGTGTGTGTGTGTGTGTGTGTGTGTGTGTGTGTGTGTGTGTGTGTGTGTGTGTGTGTGTGTGTGTGTGTGTGTGTGTGTGATCTCACCAGATGACGTCCCGGCCACAGGAACTGGTACTCTGATTATACAGCTTGAAGACGTCAATGACAATGCACCCATAATTGAGGAACGTACAATAAAGGTGTGTTTCATTTCCCAGATGCTGAACAGTTGTCATGTGTTTGAGCACTTTTAATGCTGATGTAACTTAACATGGAGGAGTTTAGCTGTCTGGTGGAGAGCCTCTATACATATGAAACAAATAATTAAATGCTGCTGTTCTAAAAGTAGCCAAACATAACTGTTGTCCACTTAATTGATCAGCAAATTCAAATGTTTCAATATGACATTTTGTGTTTTCTCAGGTGTGTTACAAGGAATCGGCTCCTCAGCTGCTTTCAGTAACAGATAAAGATGGACCTGGCTTTGCTGCTCCATACAGTGTCTCTTTACAGGGCATGTCCAAGACCAACTGGACCGCTCGGATGAATGATTCCAGTATGTGCACTATGATACAGGCTTGTTGTTTTACATTTTAAAAACATAGTTTTAAAAACAAACCCACAAAACCCACTTTTGGTGCTGTTCTATTTCAGATAACCAAAAAGTAAAAAATGTTGATAACTGTATAGAAGTCTTCCTCCCAGTCTGTGTACCACGCAATGTAAGCTCCAAAATTTGATTTGTAGCATTATTGTTATGGTCAATGTGTAGTTTAAAGCAATTGGTGGGAACAAAATGAGCGCTGCTTTGGAAATGAATCTGGAATTAGATTAAATTATAGATTCCTGAGATATATACTGATATGGAATAATGCAGGGGTTATAAACTACACTTTCTTCTCATTTCTTCTTTGTTGCAGAAACGGGCATCATACTTAATTTAGGCACTGAGCTGGAAAGTGGAGAATACACTGTGGTCCTGAGGGTTACAGACAACGATGGCATGGAGCAGGACAACACCGTCCAGGCCACAGTGTGTGACTGCACAGGTGAAATCGTGTCCTGTTCAGGGGGAATTGCCGGTGGGAGCAGCCTGCCCATGATTCTTGGAATACTGGGAGGCATCCTGTTGCTGCTCAGTGAGTCTTTGATTCTAGTTCAATTTGAAAAGATTTATATCGAAGTCCCAGGGAAGAACTTTAGCCTGTAACTCAAAGAAAAGTCATGTAGCTTTGCATCTCAACCTGCAGCTGTTTGATTTTGGTGCAGATCATTTGTTCTGTATGACACAGGAGAAGCTCTGCCTGTTTCAGTAATCTGAAAACTGCTGGAGAGTTATAGCATAAATTATAATTCTGTATAAAGATTACGTAACGTTTGCTTTCAATTTGGGCATCAAAACAATTTGTTTAATGTAGCCAGGTAGTACTAACTTGACGGCCTCACTGACGGATGTACAAAGCTGATGAAAATGTGCTTTTGCTGAGGAACATCGTGAGTGGTGGATTAATCCACATTTGATTCGGTCTCAGTCGGAATGAGCCAAGTGAGTAAATTTGAAGATGTAATTCATTGCGGGTTAGGATGGCCCTACGATGAAACTTGTGTATCTATGCAGTAGAAAGTCGGGGGGGGGGATTGGTCAAACATGACGAGAGAAAACAGAGAAAAGGGACTGAGGAATTCCCTTTTCCCCAAAAGGTAGAACACCCATAATGCAACCGGTGCCCAGGCCTCCCTCCTATTGAATGCTTGACCTGACCTACAGTGTTTTTGCACATACTAGCAGCAGAGCCAGGAAGGTTCAGTTCCAGCATCTGCTTGTTAAACTCTTCTAATGACTCTAATGTGTCATTTACTCATTACTGTGCATACGTTGGTGAGATAAATAACCACAAGATGTTCTGTTCTTTACCAACAAGACGTGTGGAAGCAAACATGTCGGATGAGAGATGAAATGTTTCACTGAATCACACGATGAAGCCTCCATAATGGGCTTTAGTTTGACACACACTGTCTGCACTGACTCTGATGACACAATAGTTATTGAAAACATATGGACCTATTTTTGTGTGCAATGGCACACAGAACGTGATTGTGCGCCCTTGGCATTTTGGTGACAGGATGCTTGGTGCATGTTGAAACAGGAAGAGATTGAGATGTACTGGGTGTGTTGGCGATGAGGATTGATTTAACCAACCAGACATTGTTTTAAACATCCCTTATCCTACCCTTTAAGGAGAGTGCACACTGCGCAACAGACTGGGGGCTGTCGCAAGGTAAATCTGTAAACTATCTATCCCCCATTCCAAATAAATATTTAATTTCATAGGATAAATCTACTTAAATGGAAGGTCTGGTTACCCGCCGTATATCCCGCCCAGTACATCAATATCAGTAACTCCTAAAAGTAAAGAAACGAAGAGCGATGCAGTCCATGGTACTATGAGCACATTGCTCCTACGTGTCTGGTTGGTTCTGTTCAGCTCCAGCAGCAAGGTTTTATTATTCCATCTATGCAGTGGTGCTCTCACTACTTAACATACACTTTCCTTTCTCAGCTCTCTGGTGGTTACCTAATCCTGTAGGTGTGTTGGATTAACCTGTGTGCTCTGTGTTCAGTGCTGCTGCTGCTGCAAGTGTTGCTGCTGCGGCTGATGGTTGAGAGATGGAGAGGATAGAAGCTTCTCATGAATCTTATTGTAAGTTCATTCAGGAAGACTGTATTTATGACCCATTCATCCTCAACTCTTTCTCTCTCCCTGCCTTTTCTAATCACTTGAGTGTGGGTGTTTTCAGTAATCCAATAAAATGTTGTCATCGTCTTAATCAGCCAATAATGATGTTGCTGTCAAGCTTTAGAAAATGCTGAAATGCTGCTTGCTGTCATTTCAGTGATTTGCTGCGATTGTCCTCCTCCCCAATTGTCTCCAGTCTCCATATTGAGCCCAGCTGAGTCCACTTTTCATCTCATTCAAATCCTCTCCCCATCTCCATTCTCTTCCAACCATCAACCACCACCAGTGTCTAGACTTTGTATACTATGCTCAGCTTCACACCCTTTCTATCATGATGAAATCCTGAGTTTCCTGACATCACTGAATGCAATCCCAATGACAGTGAGTCATGTGAATTTTTGTATCCATACTCATTTATTTGGGGTTTTCACATTTGAAGATATCATCTTAAGGTATGGGAAAATACAAGTTATTTTTTTACACTTCTCTAACATTTGATAGGCACAAAATTCCACATGTAACAAAACTGGACAGATTAAAAACATGAAGCAGAGGACAGCAGCTCCAGCAGTCAACAGATTTATCATCAGAATGTCAAGTTATGGACCATATCCATAACTGCTTTCAGTAGTGTAGTGCAGAGTATACGCAGATATATGGCATCTATACCCACGTACTTCTCAATCAGCATAGAGTATATCCACTTCTAAATTGCCTGTGGTTCATTAGTGTCCTGCAATACATAGTTTTCCTAGCACAGCGAAAACATCACCCGCCTTACTCTGCCTCTGATTTGTAAGCTAGCCTGCATTTGTTTTTTTGCAAATGTAAAGTACATACAGAGTATTCTCACCTTGGGTATTCAAACCACATATCTGCCATACTAATCCCAGCATACAGACAAATTATGGAGTTTTGTAGATAAATTCTGGCCAGAGGAGGCTGTTTTAGCAGATGGCTTGAACTGGAGGAGCACATATGCTGCATCCAGAAGCATATCTCAAAGTAATAGGAAATAATCTGTCACTTCAGTGCCAGTGAAGCAAAACAGAATTATGCACCAAGAATCAACTGTCTTCAAAGACAGCCGACACATGTTGCTTGTGGAAGAGCATCCAGGTCATCACAAACTATTGGGTCTAAACATAATATCACACTGTTCAGTCTCCATGAAACCAAATGATCTGTGCAAGAATGAACAGGTTCATTTGAGTTGATATCAGTATGTTAGTCTTGATCAGTTGAGTCATCAGCATTGTGTGATTCAGGCTAATTCAGGCTCCATAAATCCTCTTTCCTTTTTAAAGCGCTTCTTGGACACATTTGACTGAGGGTGAAACACCAGCTTGTAGTTTCCACCTGTTATCCCCTCCCTCTATGCCAGAGCCCTCTGCTGTCAACAGCCTCTTCACGTCACACTCACCTGACACTGTAAAACCTTCTGTGTGTGTGGTTCTTTGATTGCGTATGTCTAAATGTTTATGCTTTTGAATAGTTTCCACTCCCACTGCTGCAGTAGCTTTGTCCACAACACAGCAGCTCTTTTCTCTGCTTCAGCTCGAGGCCTCAGAAAACAATTTTATTAATTGATTTTTGACATTGCACAAATGCAATATTGCTTGTGACATTAGTGACTACTTGATAGACATTTTTTGTGATTTTTTTGGTTTAAGATGTTGCCCTCTTATACATTTAGTAATGTGTTCTATAAATAAAAAATGTTATTATTATTATTGATTTTTTATTTATATCGAGTGCAGAGTTCTAGTCACTGAAAATATTTTTTTCTTTTAAATATTACAGTTAGTTTATGTCTAGAAGGTAAAAGGATAAATTAGATACATTAAAATATGCTTTAATAATGACAGTATGTAAATATAAAGTAACTGTAAATGTTTTAATTCTCCTTTAACTATTTTCTTTCCTATTCCTCAGTCTGCTAAGAGCAGAGCACAACATTTTTTTATATTAAATAAGTAATTATGAAATGAATAATCACATGAATACTGTAAATAGTAGGCGTCATGCATCTCGGAGGCTTCACCATAAGATATGAAAGTTCAGAAGCATTAAACAAGAGCTGAAGGAGGCTGCAGCGAAGCTTTGGGAGAGAATCACCAAGGAAGATACAAAGCGTTTGCTGAGGTCTGTGAGTCAAAGACTTCACACAGTCACTGACTGTAAAGGAGTTTCCACCAAATATTGAATTTAATGATTTTTTCAAAACTGTGTATATCTATTCCTTAAAATAATTTAAGCACCAGACGAGCTGATGATAGAAGAGCTGTAACTCTTACGCAGTTCTTTCTACACTGATTTCAACCTACTCAAATTAAAGCTGCGACTTGCCACTAACATAATTTTATTTCATATCTTGAAGCAAAACATTTGTAACTGTCCAAACACTTGGCCTTCATTGACAAATAAGATAATGGAAATACAACATGTATAGTAAATAAATGCATTTTGCAGTATTTAGGGAGGTAGAGTTATTTATTGGTCTTTAAAATCTGTGTGTGAACTAGGCCAGTCCTCATTACAGTGTGATTAACTCACAACATTTACCTTTTCTAGACCATCACATGTATGTCGCCAGATAGCAGGTTACACCTACCAGGTCTCTTACAACTATATACAGTATACACCCCAAAACTACACCCCTGGACACTATCACTTAGATGAAAATGTATAAATGATTCAATCAATATATATTACAATCAATCTTGATTGTAATATCTTCAAGTTGAAGTGAAGGGTATTTCAACTTATGCATAATTATAGCAGTTAACGCCATAGACCACAGAAACACAGCAACAGCAATGTTAAGGACAAACAGGAAGAGTCATACAACCAGTAGGGACACTTGTCGTTAATAAATGAATAAACAATTGTGTACTGTAATTTTCCATGCCACTCATCAGAGCACACAAAGGGGTGTACTGTATTTCAGGATTGTCCACCAGAGGACAGCACACAATTGTCCTGATGAGTTTTCGTGAGGTGAGCGGGAGCTTCTTCCTTCTTCAAGACAAAGTCACATCATCAGTCTCAGTGACAATCTACTTTCATATTGCTGGGCCCATGGGTTGGCTTCTTGATAGCAAGTGATAACAGCGGATCATCTTTCACATTGACGCAGTTTCCTGTTGACACTTTGGCTGTGCATCTGTAAATTACTCTGGTATGAATGTGAATGTAAATGGTTCCTTGTCTGTGTCTGTTGGCCTTGTGATTGACTGCTGTCTTTTCGCCAAATATCAGCTGGATTGAAAGAACCCATAGCTCCAGTCCCCCTGCGACCCTAAGAAGGATGACTGGATGTATGAATAGATGGATTGTGACAATTGGAGTTAAGTCAAAATAAAGTTTATGTTCAAAAACAAAAACAAAAAAACATATGCTTTGCAGAATCATCCATTCCCAGGGTCCCATTTGATTGTTGGTTGGTTGCCCTTAACTTTCACTTTCAACTTGACTTTCCCTTTATTTACTGCCCCTCATACAAATATCTACACAGTGTCTGACTGCACCGTACTTTCTCTCATCAGTCCAACTTGGAAAGTGACCACTAAGAACTTTCTTTTTGCTATCCTCAGATCAAGCAGGATTTGACTTTATCATAGTGAACCCAAGCTGGGGTTTAAACCTAGCTGTTATGAGCCACTAAACTGAACCAGATCTGCACCCCTGTAAGGAATAAAATATGCTTCTTCTTATTCTTCTTCTCACGTTTTCCAGTGCAGATTATATGTACATTCTGGACCAATACCCACAACTAAGTTACATCTTAGCATTCCACTTAATTCAAAGTGGGTGTTGGTCAGTTATCCACTGAGCTACCCTCCCTGATCGCAGCTACACAGTCTCCTCCTCTAGCTCGGTCTATGCTGAAGTCTAGAGAGGCCATGAGAACTTCACGTCACTGAAGGGGGACCTCAGGCAGCCCAGCACCTCCCCCACAGAGAGGAGCTTCCTGGTTCCTGCTGCCAGGGGCTTTCTGGACCTTCGGGATTTGCCCTCACCAAGTCAGCTGTCCTGAAGGGAGGAGGACAGATATTTGTTCATTTGTATGCAGATATATGGCAACTGCATTTTTTTACTAAACCACATCTACTAAACCATGACTCTTACATGTCTTTCATTGTAATCTGGATTTCATTTTGTTTAGTTAATGTCCGACATCATACAATATAATAATGTCCTGTGTAGTACATACAGGATTCTCAACATGTTTATATCATATATACATATATACATATATATTGTCTTATCAACCACTCAAAGTGCTTTACAGTACAAGAACCATTCATAAACATTCAGACAGTATTTCCACATGCAAATTTTGCTGTGTGAGAAAGTCAAAACTTTATATAAATGCTCCAAACTGGCAGCCAAGTCACTAATGCAAAATCATCAAAGCAAGGGAAAGCAGTTTAAGATGGCCACCATGAAGTGCAGCAACAACAGTTGCATTTTAAATGTGGACCTATTGGAGCATGTATCCTCCATCTCTCTCGTCTTCATCAACTGCTGACACCTAATAAAATGTATAAAATGGCCTCCAACACTAGAAAACTGTAGAAGGGACTATCAAAGATACATTTGTAATTTAGACATGATGATTGGTTCCCACTTCATATCTCAGCCTTTATCTGGAACACCAACATCAGTTGTTTATGTTATGGTACATTGAACCACCAAATCTAGTTAGTAGACTTGATTTTTATTATTTTGCCATGGTCAAGAAATGGACTTCCATGCTCAAGTTTGAACTAACGTTCCACCTCCACAGTTTTCATTTCGGCATGTGCCATATTTAGGTTGTCTCAAGAAGAATATATATATATAGTGATGTCTTATTTATGTTAAAAGATTAAACATCATATTCAAATAAAACTCCACAGCCATTTATTGCATTACCTTCCCTCTGAGTGTAAACCTTGGGCCGGCGTGTCCAGAGCTGCACCTGCTGATGTGACAGCTGGAAACTCAAACACCTCATCCTCATCTGAAGGAGAAAACACAGGAGATAATGAAGTAATGAATTTTAATATGGTGAGTAAACTGTATGTGCAGTGTATGAGGTGATTACAGTATATAATATAATATACTGTAATCACCTCATACACTGCACAAAATATTTGTTCTCTAAACATGTAATAACAACATACAGAAGATGAAAAACTTTGAAATAGTTTTGGTTCTGCCTGGGAGACAGTGACTTGGTGTAAAAAAAGTTGTATCTTATTGAAGTATGAAAATATTCTGCACTTCTTCTCTCTACTTGTGTTCTTGCGAACTTTTGATACTTCATCAATCACAGCTCAAGTATTTGCTGCCTTCAAATATAACTCATTAGCTAGTGGTTATGTGGGAAGTTGGGCACACTATGTGTTGGCGCTGTGATGGTTAAGTCACGAGAACACTGCTGCTAGGCAACAGCAATATAGACGCTAATGTTGGCATCTGAAAGCTACAGAGGCTAACACTTTAGCAAACTGGCAGTCAGGTAAGATAATGCAGGAAATGAAAAAGCATAATGAAATATGGAAAGGATAAAGCCGCTCTAATTGTGATGAAAAAACTGAATATCCCTACGTGTTCTCTCTGCCTGTTTCATTGAGAATACAACAGGAGCTGATGTGTGGACTTGGGCGTGGCCAAGTGTCCCAGAACCAGCAATGGTGGCAAATAATCGGAGCCATTCTCAAAGCTGCAACAATTTTCATCCTGGGACATGTGAATATGGGCTATACAAATAAAATGTGATTGATTGATTGATTGGCAGTTATTAGAGCCATTGTTTTGATTTCAAATATTTTATCCAAATAAACAATTTGATTTGATTTTCAGATCCCTAACATAACCAACCAGGTCATTTACAGGTCGTAAAATTGTCTAAATTAGTCTTTGTAATCAGGTTGAAAGTGGCAGCATAATTTCCCATGTTCAGTTTCACAACATATGAACCTTATAAAAATGCATTACAGCACGTTTGTATGTTTGAAACAGACCTGTACAGGTGGGCAGTGCAGGGCTGCTGGGCAGTGAGCTGTGGGTCAGTCTGGAAGGGGAAACACTGCCCACAGAGCCGGAGCGGATCAGCTTCCTACAGGCCAGAACCAGCAGCTCCCGACACTGTTTATGACAGTTAACACCACAGTCTGCAAAGTAAATGAAGACAGGTCACATTAGGGCCAAAAGTGTTAGTGAGCTTCACAATCCACTGATGACCTTGGAAACGGTCTTAATATAATGTTTAATAAGTCTCTTAAACAGGAACTTTTGATTCTATCACAGTCTCAACATCTTGAACTGTCAAGATAAGCCAGTAAGCCACAATGGATGAGACGTCCCAGTTGATCAGAATGATGCTCAGAATGATTTCTGATGAAGACTGTGTGATAGCGTTAGAAGCTCCAGAACAAATGAGTAGATTTTGAGTTGAGTTATTTCCTCAACTATATTTTGTGTTGACTGAACTCTTTACTTAAGACTGCACATCATTAGTTGGGAGTAGATACCACATATATAAAAATGCAAGATAAACCTTTGTCGACTTCACTCAGATGTGGTTAGATTTAGTTTCTTCATTTGGTTGTTTGTTTTTCTTTTTGGGAAAGTTTTGACAACACACATATGCTGATACATCTAATATTTTAATATATATTGCACTGAATCATAACACAAGTTCGACATTATGATGCTCTGGACTTTTCGTTGAGGACATTTTCTCTATTTGGATCTCTTGGAATATTAAATTGAATATCCCCGGTTAAGTATATTGTTTCCTGTACTAAGCTCAGCCTTTCAATCATAATGATATCTGGATGGGGTCTACATGCCAAAAGACTAATTTATAACAAATCACTTTCTCCACTCGTTGTGCCTGGCAATAGAATTGTGTGTCATTGAATTGAAATCGCTCCTTATTGAGCTGAGCTTTGAGTGAAGAAACACTTTTCAAAGGAGCAATATTTGCTTGACTTTTTAAGGAATAGCTGTGCTTTTAAGGATTTTGTGAGGGTGTGCGTTGTAGCATCTTCCTGCAGTGTATTGATTAGCACAGATAATCATCTAATCGCTCCCTCTCTTTGATGCAGTGACGTGTTGGACCCGAGTGACGCTGCCACTGAAACACCATGCTGTCTGATTTACCTTTAGGACAATTTATTTTTATTTATATTTGAGTTTTTTGACAATAAAAGTTTATAAGGGAAAGCAGGCTCTTGTTTGTGTTGGGTAACCTACCGTGACTGGAGACCTGCTACAGATTCGTAAGATGTTGTTAAAAACATATAAAACTAATAAATAGGTTAAAGTGTAAACCTTACCTTTGCATTTGTAGCCCTGTTTGATGATTCCCCAGAGCTGCAGGTCCAGAAACATGTGGAAGTGCAGAAGGTTGAAACAGAAAATTAAAAAAAAATTAGATTATGAAGAAGAGCAACATTTTTTAAAGACAAACACGACTCGCTCATAAACAGGATGTAATCCTTCACTACATGTCGTGTAATCATGTGACTTCCTGTGTCTTTGTTCAGGACATTATCATACATGCTGGGGAGGGGGCATGCAGGCAGGTCAGTTACATTACAGGAGACGTAAATAGTGCAGTGACAGGATGTTAGAGATACACACAAATCCAGCACAATGTTCACAGAAAGTGGGCTTCAGGTATGTCATCTCCTGGAAGTTGTGGATGAATCCTGGTCCCATCTTACACTGGAGCAGTGGGTTAGCCCGAAGAAAATAGGCTATCATTTCATCCTTACTGATCAGTCCATCTCTGAGAGAAAGACAGAGAGGGAGTAAGATGAAAGAAAGAAAGAGAGAAGACAGTCGGTAACATTTTTCAACAATAACAACCTAGCAAATGTAATTGCAGTAATGGCTCGCCCCAGATTTTCCCTCATGCTGCTTTATCACAATCTCTCTACCTGTGATCACACCTGCATCTTACATGGGACCAAAACAAACCTCACCTTTAATGCAAACTACAATGTATTAAAAACACACGAGCACACATTTGGTGCAGGTCATATGTGCAGAGTCATTGAACAAGAAAAAAGCAAAATATAGAAGAAACACCTGCACACACCATTAGTTCATTCTGAGCCACAAGGCGCAACATCGTCTGTTCTTGAACAAACCCAAATTAAAAGTCTGTGATGATTTGTCACTGCAGTGAACTCTGCCTGTGTAGATAAAGGTGTTTAGTCTTGTGTGCCTTCCTTTCTCTCACAAGGTAAATGGTAAGCAACAGTTTTTTGATGATTGTGGAGGTGAGGGGGCTGGGAGAGCACCCTCACCTGCACCACAGAGGATCAATCAGGTGAGAGCTGTTAGCTGATTGGTCCTCGTGCTTAAAAGTTAGCGTCTGCGCTGCCTCAAGGAGGAGCTCAGAGACGCAGACTCTGGAGAGACTCCCAGACACTGAGTGAAGGACTGAGCTGGAAAGCTAGTCTGATTTAAGTTGTAGTTTATTTATGTTTGTTCCGGTGTGTTTGAGTAATAAAGAATGTTAAAAAGCAACACTTCCGTCTCTGGCTGTGTGTGGGAGAGCCCCGTGGCAAGGTCGATTGCCACAATGATGTTGTACTTTTTTTACTTTATTCCCATTCAATTTAAACAGTGCTATTTGGGTGAGTAATGCAAATAAACACAATCTGCGAGTCTTTGCCTGTTCTCCTCTAGAAAAGAGGAGGGGACTACTGGCTGAATTGATGACATTTGCTGTGTTGTAGGTGCTGTGGAACCACCGAAGTAAGCCAGTACCATTGTATGGGTCCATAAGCTCATCTAGAAGAGCACACAGCTCAGGGACTTTCACCGGCTTCTCTAGGCGCTATGTCTAGATGCAGTCATTTCAAGTGCTACCTGAAGGCGACCCATGGCTGGTTTGATCACCCTTTATCTCAGGTCTGTGCCAGGACCTGAGTCCCCTGAATTTTATTCTCAGCACTGATTTAGCTTTCCCAACACAAATTTCTCGCCCAAGTTCAAATATTTTAGATCGAGCCATAAACACAAATGGACGGAAAATGTGTTTTATCGTTAATTTACCAATTTTGAAATTGTGTTGCATTTGTTTTGGACGCAGCATTAGTAAGCTACATGCTAATTGTAGTAGTTGAGCAATGACAACCCAAGAATTTTAATTGAAAATAGTAAAATACATTGCAAGGTACTTCAAGGGACATGTACTGTTAAGTAAAATCATCAACAACTGCACTCATTATTCTGCTGTGTATGTTAAAACACAACAAAAGAAAGTAACTTGGTTTCAAGTGTAAATGTAACATGATTTTGAAAGTAGCTGGAAAGCCATATTGAAATCTGGCTAAACTAGGAGTGTTTCTACATTTGGTATTGCAGACCATGTACTGAAAACTAAGGCAAGCCAGGTGGAAGTCAGTGAAATATCACAGCTAAAAAGTGCAGTTAATGTGTATCATTATTTTCCACACTCACTGATCTTTGTCCAAAACGCAGAAGGAGTCCAGGAAGGGAAAATTGGCAGCGATGCTCTCAAAGTCCTCTTGAGAAATATATCCATCATGGTCATGGTCATAATTCCTGAAGACAGACTTCCCAAAACCAGACAAGAAACACATTACACCAGAAACATTTCATACACATCTAGGTTGTTGCTTTTCTGTGCATATTTTGAAAATGGATGATGTCTACTCACATCCACCACCTTCCTGATGTGTTTATTGACTAGAGAGGGGTCTGGTTTGGTGGTGATACCTGAGGCCCAGTCAAGTGGGGCCAGGGGCTTATTGGGAGTCGTTGGAGAAGACAGCTATGAAAAGAATTCACATACACAGGACTTGAAGCACAGAGAAACTGAAATGTAACATGACAAAAGGTAATGAATTCAGACGCTGTGCCATGACACAAAGTTAGGGTCAGTCACCTCCTATTTCTCTTGATCATCTTTCAGATTGTATTTCGGTCATCAGTTCAGTTGACTGGACATGATTTGGAAAGACACACAACATCTGCCTATATAAGGTCTGCCAGCTGACAACACACAAAAGAGCAAAAACCAAGCTGTGAGTTTGAAGGAGCTGCTGGCAGAGCTCAGAAAAGGACTGTGGCACAGATCTAAGGAGGGATGATAGTGGCAGTGGATCATGACGATGGATTGAGGATCATGGTGGCGAATCCTGATCATGGTGGCATCTGATCATGGACTATGATTACAACAAGACTGCTTGAAATACAATATGCCTACTCACATATTCTACCATTACTGACAAGAACTCTTCCATTTCAGTTGTCATTCCTTCTCCCTTCATCTCTATCAGATATTTTCTTATGTATAAATTCTATAAACATTGACACACTTTCCATTACGTTACAAACTGTTTCTTCTAATCAATGTTGTAAATTCTGTTATTTTGTTGATGTTCATTTCTCATCTATTGCACTTCTCTCCATCCTGGGAGAGGGACCCCTCACATGTGGCTCTCTCTGAGGTTTCTACGTTTCTTTTTTTTTGTTTTTCCTGACTCTTGTTGAGGGTTAAGGACAGAGGGTGTCGCACCTTGTCAAGCTCTATGAGACGAATTGTGATTTGTAAATATGGGCTATACAAATAGAATTTGATTGGTTGGTTGATTGATTGAAAATGTCCTACATAAAAGGGTTGGAGATGCTTCTCACACGCAACAGGCACAAAAATGAAAAAACAAAACCAAAAATAAAACATATCTCATGATGAAAAAGCAGTGACACACACAAAAAAGACACAGACGAAAGGGTCAAGAGAGTTTGTCCGCAGCAGAATGGATACGTTCCATCCTGCCTCTCCCGAATGCACAACCCCTCGCCTGAAATCTTGGGGAGAATTTGTTGCTGTTGTGAGCAGGTCTGAGTAGAGAATCTCACACTGCGTTGTTCATGTGTGAAAGGCAAGCTGCGGAGAAAGTCCAGACCCAATACCACAGAGATCGTCTGCGGGTCATATCTGAAAACAGCTTAAGAGAGGTGACCGAGAACCTGCTTGTCACTTTCCTACTAAGCTCCAGAAATTCTGTGTGGAGATTGGAGAAACTTGTAGAAGGCAACTATCACTGCAGCACTTCATCGACCTGGGCTTTATGAAAGAGTGGTCAAATGGAAGCATCTCTTCAGTGAATTACACATGGAAGCAGCTAAAGGAGCTAAAGGACTCTGAAACTGCGAGAATGAAGATTCTCTGATCTGTAGAAACCAATATTTAACTGTTCGACCACAGTTCTATGCATCATGTCTGGAGTAAACCAGGCACCACCATCATTAAGCATATTGGTGGTATCTTCATTTGTTCTGTGTTTTCAGCAGCAGGGATGGAGGGACATGAATCAGCATAAATATCAAGTTCATTGAAACTGGACTCAATCAGTGTGGAAAAACCTGAGCACAGAATACAATTCATGGCAGTTGACACTTACCAATGATTTAGGGTTACGTGGTTCCCTGAGCAATGACAGCTCATAAATCTCATCTTCTGTGTAATAAAGGTCGAGAGAAAGCTAAAAACACAAGGATCATGGATTTGATTAGTTCAACAATCATTCTACAGATGGTAGCAGTTTTGTAAATGTTCTTACAATAGACTAGAACTTTCTAATAGATCACCTTGTATGTTTCCAGTATTTCAGAGTTGAATTTCTCCTCCACTAAGTAAGTGCACGCTACAGAGAACTTTAAAGAAGTCTTCAACCTGCAGTTTCTCAATAACATTTTAGAAAAACAGCTCTAAGAAGTTCTTCTTTTTCCCCCGGTGTCATAACACCATTTTGGCTGACAGGTTGTGGCAAGTGAGCGGATTGTCAAGAACAGCTTCCAACAGGTTTTTGATGTCACGAATAAAATTTCGACTGGTTTGTAGTCTCATGCTCCTTAAGACTGCTTGTAATTTAGTATAATGAACAGCTTCAAGCAACAGTCACAAATGAACTACAGGGACATTTATCCAAATGAAATTGGCCATGACATTTCATCCCAGAGGTTAAAATCTTGAATCACTGCGGATTCTCATTTGGTTCAGTTTAGTGCAAAGATACAAGTGTTTGTGTGTGTGTGTGTGTGTGTGTGTGTGTGTGTGTGTGTGTGTGTGTGTGTGTGTGTGTGTGTGTGTGTGTGTGTGTGTGCGTGTGCCAAATAACTCTACATGATTAACTTTCAGACCTGATAGGTCAAAGGTCAAGGTTATCAAAACTATGGTCTAAAGAACACATTTTCTAAGATGTCTGCAAATAAAAGACAATCTAAAGCTTCCATTTATCAGAGAATTACACACAATTTGTGCCGAAAAAGAAAAATTCTGATCAAACAAGAACTCATCTTGACACTGGCTCACACCAGGTGGGACACCCACCAAAATGTTGTTCTCATTCATATTTCCCGCATTATTACTGAGCAGTCATTACTACATTATTACAAACATACTCAGTAGACATTACTGAGTAGTTATAGCATATTTGTTATTTACCTACTTTACAATTTTTGACCCATTGCTCAGGATTTCTATCTTACAGCTGTTTTCAGTGGAATGGTAATCCCTCACCGTTAGCAGGTAGATGAGGTCCATGTTGGGCTCCACTTGAGCTGCTGCACTTTGCAATGACACCAGCTCATTGAAGGTCATGTAGAGCTGATTCATCTTCACCAGGTTCACTTTATTAGTGTCATCAACCCAGTCAGGAAAGACAACATGCACCGCAATGAGGTCTTTGAGGTGCACACCCAAGATGGGGATTTTAAAGCCCTGACTCTCAATGAAGGCCTTGCGATAGCAGGAGTAGTTGTTGCTGGAAGATACTCACTCCAGATCTGACGTAGGGGGATTTGAGTAAGTATCATGGCTAAAATGCAGACTTGAACAGGAAAAGCAATACAGATATTGAATTACATTAAAAGCCATACCTTCACAACCTCTGGAGCCAGATAAGAGTGAGTCTCCTTAAGTCGAGATATGGAGCTGTGGCTCAGTCCCCCCACCACCGCCATCAGAGTGTTGAAGTTCTGCAGCTGCAGAAGTTTCTGATGAGAGAGAGAGAGAGAGAGAGAGAGAGAGAGAGAGAGAGAGAGAGAGAGAGAGAGAGAGAGAGAGAGAGAGAGAGAGAAGGACATGGATTTTTATACATTTTCTTTACTGCTGATCACCTCACTGAATTCATGACATCTGTTAACATGATACAATATTATGACACATTTAAAAATAAAGGACAGACTTTAAATCTACATTAATTTAAAGCATTAGCTTGCATGGGGCTACTGACCCTTTTAGCAGATAATAATATGGTTCATAATTGTGGAAATACGTACCCTATAAGGTATTTGTACTTAGTATTCCCATTTAATGACATTTTATACCTTTACTCCACTCCTTATATAAATAAAGAATAACTGCCCTTCTCATTCCATTTAGTTTGTTTAACAGCTGTAGTTACTTTTTTCTTTACACAGACAGAGATTGTAGTTACATACGTTTTTACCTTTACTAATTAATGCAGTGACACCTTACCTACACATTACTGCTTCCAAATAGCCAAAACTCTAAAAACAGTCAGGACTGTAGACACGATTTAAGAAAGTTATGAGTTATTTGAACTTCTATATTTGATGTAGTTAAATTCAATTTGTTATCATTGGTTGGTCATTTGCTTAAATTGTAAATTCTGAGCCAAAACAAATCTAGATAAATGGTATACAGAATTATTTTTGACCCAATGTTAGTATTATTTTCTCATATTAGATTTGGGTTACTATATCCACACAACAAGCTCAGGTTTTAACTTGAAACTGATTTTTAAATTAGCCCATAAATCACGTTTTCTTTTAAGAATATGAAGTTAAAAACTATAATAAATGTATAATTGGAGGACATGACCATGGTGTTCCTTGTGGTGGTTGTTTTTGTTATGTTAATTATCTGAATACCAGACACCCCTTTTTAGTATGTAGGAGAATCTATGGTGACCTTCATTTAACATTAAATTGTGAAATGCCCTCTCTAGAGCTATTGTTTGGATTGTCCATTCTGGGTTACTGTAGAAATGTAAACTACTATGTAACTTGGTGGATTCAGAAGAGGAAATGGACTTGCTCTTGATGTGGATAAAAAGGGCTCATTCTAAGTTAACCAAATCACAACAATTTTAAGTGATTACACACTAATGAAAACATCCTATTAACATGACTTTCACTTGTAATGGAACATTTTTAAAGCACAGTATTACCTTTTTCACTTAACTGAAGTAGCTGTGTATTTCTTTCACAATTGGCAGTTGGATTTGGTGAGAAAGGACATGTTCTCTAAGTGAACTCTCTCTAATCCTTCAAACACATAATGATGGAGAATTTAAGCCTGATGTAAGGCAGTGTCTCTGCATGTATTAAGGCTAATATTATGCTACAATAGACTGAATATTGAGAGAAACAGACCAGCAACAAATGCTCTAATTTCAGCATTGAGAAATATGTGTTGAATGCTTTCATCCTTGAGCCCATCTGCACACAGAGACAGGATCACTGAGCTAGGACACTGATCCATTTCTTTCAATGCTGATGGAGGAGTATTGGAGAAGCTCTTTCGCCCCCACATTGGATGGAGATACCCATCACAATTACCAGTAACCTTCAAAATGAATATTAATGAGATAGCTTTTATGATGGAAGGATAAGTCAACTGCATCTATATGTAAAAGAAAGATGTGGCAGGATCGCTACTGGGGTCCCTCAACCCACTGGTGCCCATGGAAGGGAATATGTAAAAAAATTTAAAAACAGAATAATGGCATGTAGAATCCATGTCCAGGCACTGAATAAAAAGGCCTTTATTTAAATAGACTTGACACTTTAAAATACACCCTGAAGAAGGCATAAGCCAATGTAGTGGAAAATTCAACTGACCAGTGTCTAAGGTATTGGAAATCCCCCTGACCAGGTGTCTAACTGCTGTGATACTGTCTACCTGACAGGATGGAACCCTTATTTGGCGGTGTCTCACTGCTATGACCTTGACAAACAGGGTGCATGCCCTTATTTGGTGATGTTTTTCTTCCAACTGCTACAGCGGACGGACAGACACAGATGATCTCATGTCTTTCATGTCTTTTTTCATATTACGTTTTATGAAACGCCTCTTTGTATAAGTTCTGGCTTTTGTGAACTTGCGGCCAGTTCCATTTTGAGCACCCGTGCTTGTTGTGTAACCTCTGCAGAGCTTACTATTATAAAGACTCAAAGGCAACTCCAGTCTGAGAATTTCATTATTTCAAATCTCAAGATGAATTTCCATCACAAACTTGGCGTCACGAACAGGATCCCTTGAAAGATCGTCTGGACCCGAGAAGTCTTCGGTGGCTGATCACCCAGGAGAGAAAATCTTCTGCCTACGAGTACGATTTCATACACTTAATTGATTAGGATGTAGAAATTGTGGATGAGTACGATTTCATACAGAAAGTCCAAATGGTGCGTTTTATGGTTGCAAGAGTGAGGACGGGAAAGTGTGACATTTTCTTCCAATATGGTCCAGAGACTTTGCTTTTCCTCATAACGGGTCATTCAGTGTCGAAAAAATTAAACTTTTAAGAGAGAAACTCCTCGAGAGAGAGGAAGAATTAAAAAGCAAGAAAAAAGTCAAGGTCACAATGTGGAAATACATAGAAGACAATAAAAAGTGTCTTGAAATGTGGGAAAAAGAGGCAGAGTGTAGGGACAGAAAACAAACATTTAAACAGATGGCTAAGGTTGATAAGAAGGAAACTGAGAAAGTTGAAAAGAAATCATATAGATCTCTGTATTCTCCAATACAGGGTGTGGCAGTCCTCCCCTCAACGCCCTGAGGACCGCCTTCCTCAATAAAATTGACATGTCCAAAATAACGGGGTGCAAACAACAACCAGGCGAAACCGTAGGAGATTTCCTCACACGTCTGACCGTCCTGTTTAATCAACACAGAGGCATCCCCATACCTGACACCCTTGGCAACGAGCCAGGGGCTTATGCAACACATCTGAAACAGGCCTTCCTACGGGCAGACGCAGGCCACACCTGCATTGGGCTTGAGGATGCTCGCTTGACAGAGGTCAGACGTCATGCTGAACATGCTGAACGTCAACACAAAGAAACCAAAGACAAAACTCAGCAGAAAAAGAATCAACAACTCCAGAAAGCACAGCTAACCATGATGCAGGCTGTGTCAGCCCTGTCAAGGCCATGCAGACAAGATAACGCTGATAGCAGAGCCAACTTCACTGAACCAGGAAGAGAGGGGCGCGGACGTGGCCGTGGGCGAGGCTTCTCTGTACACTGGGCAAGGGACTGCCCCCAGCAGCGAGAGGACGGGGAGACAAGAACTTTCACTGCCGACTGAAATGCAGAAAGTGAGGAGGGGGCAGACGGGGGGAGACGACCAATCTACCCGCCGAGGATCAGAGAAAGGGAAGTGAAACACACACATACATGCCAAAGCAATGAAGAAAACGCTTGCAATTCTAACCGCACATACACACAAAAGCTCCAGCAATGAAGAAATCGCTTGCTAAACTAACCGCACACACACACACACACACCAGAGCAAACACAACTTTGTGCTTCTTATGTTAAGTACAATAGTGATGCTTTTAAGAAAATGCCTCAACTCGAACTGTGTGTTAACGGTCACAAACTTAATTTCATTGTCGACTCTGGTGCAGGTTATTCTGTGGTTAGGATGTCAGATTTGCCCACATCTCCTGAGATGAGTGGTCGCTTTATATTCTCTCAAGGTGCCAGCGGTGCCACTGTAAAAGAAAATTTCACAAAACCTCTAAAATGCGCCGCTCAGTTTGACAAACATCCCATAAGGTTTGAACATGATTTTCTGTTGTCTCCCTGTTGCCCAATTAATCTATTAGAAAGAGATTTGATGATGGTGTTAGGCCTCAATTTAGTATCCTCCCCTGATGGAGTGACAGTTACGCACAATTCTTCTTCACAATGTCACAGACCACACATGAGCAGCTGCTTGTATATCAGTGGCAACTTCCTATAAATGCCTCCACTGATCCGCTCTCCACGTCACACTCTCTCGACACCCCTTTTTTCAGATTTTATGCACACTGATTCACTGCATTGCACTTCACATGTGACAGACACAGCAGATCACGTTTATGAATCTCTGTTTTTGCCTTTTCCTAATGATTTTCTGAAAGTGTTGTAGTGGAAAATTGCACTGACTAGTGTCTAAGGTATTGGAAATCCCCCTGACCAGGTGTCTCACTGCTGTGATACTGTCTACCTGACAGGATGGAACCCTTATTTGGCAGTGTCTCACTGCTATGACCTTGACAAACAGGGTGCATGCCCTTATTTGGTGATGTTTTTCTTCCAACTGCTACAGTGGACGGACAGACACAGATGATCTCATGTCTTTCATGTCTTTTTTCATATTATGTTTTATGAAACGCCTCTTTGTATAAGTTCTGGCTTTGTGGACTTGTGGCCAGTTCCATTTTGAGCACCCGTGCTTGTTGTGTAACCTCTGCAGAGCTTACTATTATAAAGACTCAAAGGCAACTCCAGTCTGAGAATTTCATTATTTCAAATCTCAAGATGAATTTCCATCACAAACTTGGCGTCACGAACAGGATCCCTTGAAAGATCGTCTGGACCCGAGAAGTTTTCGGTGGCTGATCACCCAGGAGAGAAAATCTTCTGCCTCTACCTCCAACAGTTAAGAGAAGAGAGGGCCGAAATAACTTGGGTTCCGGACCTTCTTCACAGGGATCCAAAGACCTCTCTTTGGTCATCTTATATCTGGTGAGATGTTGAAATTCAGATTTTCATGACTGTTTAGATGATTTCTCAAATACAAAATCAAACATAAGAAATAATACATTTAAAGGGTTTTATTTGGAACGGGTGTATTAGTCATTCTCTCTGGATTATTGTGGATTAATGATGTTAATCTGACTCGTCCTTGTGGCAATCATCCTTGTTGAAGGCTTTTTTCCTGTTTTGCCGGAGAAAGAAACAAGGATTCGTGGAGACGTCCACGTCTTAAATTGAGTGTTCAAGGGAAATTGTAGATGTGCACGATTTCATACACTTAATTGATAAGGATGGGTAACAAGGGAAGTCAGGGACTTCAGAACCCAGAAAGTCCAAATGGTGGGCTTTATGGTTGCAAGAGTGAGGACGGGAAAGTGTGACATTTCTTCCAATATGGTCCAGAGACTTTGCTTTTCCTCATAACGGGTCATTCAGTGTCAAAAAATAATTTAAGAGAAACTCCTCGAGAAAGAGGAAGAATTAAAAAGCAACAAAAAAAAAAAAATAAATAAATAAGAGAAAAAAATAAAAAAATAAATAAATCAAGGTCGCAATGTGGAAAGACAGAAGATAATAAGAAAGTGTCTTGAAATGTGGGAAAAAGAGGCAGAGTGTAGGGACAGAAAACAAACATTTAAACAGATGGCTAAGGTTGATAAGAAGGAAACTGAGAAAGTTGAAAAGAAATCATATAGATCTCTGTATTCTCCATTACAGGGTGTGGCAGTCCTCTCCTCGACGCCTGCCTTCCTCCTCACCTACGACAAAACACTCCTCCATATGATGTGCAGAGACCAGACTCCACCAATCAACGATCAGGTCCATCTCAGACTCCACCCACCACTCTCCCAGTCTATGGAGACGGGGCAGCGGGAGGACTGAATGATGACGCCACCTCTTCCTCATCTTTAGGCCCCACTGACTTTGCAAAGATATGTCAGCACTGTGGGGGAGACCTCAGTCTGACTTCACCAGACTGGGATGATGCGGTTAATGCAGCATACGTCAACGCTCTCAACACACTCCTCAACGCCCTGAGGACCGCCTTCCCCAATAAAATTGACATGTCCAAAATAACGGGGTGCAAACAACAACCAGGTGAAACCGTAGGAGATTTCCTCACACGTCTGACCGTCCTGTTTAATCAACACAGAGGCATCCCCATACCTGACACCCTTGGCAACGAGCCAGGGGCTTATGAAACACATCTGAAACAGGCCTTCCTGAATGGTCTGCTCCCCCCACTACGGGCAGACGCAGGCCACACCTGCATCGGGCTTGAGGATGCTCGCTTGACTGAGGTCAGATGTCATTCTGAACATGCTGAACATCAACACAAAGAAACCAAAGACAAAGCTCAGCAGAAAAAGGATAAACAACTCCAGAAAGCACAGCTAACCATGATGCAGGCTGTGTCAGCCCTGTCAAGGCCACACAGACAAGATAACGCTGATAGCAGAGCCAACTTCACTGAACCAGGAAGAGAGGGGCGCGGTCGCGGACGTGGCCGTGGGAGAGGTTTCTCTCGACGACCCCCACTTGCCAGAGATGAGTGTTTAATCTGCAGACAAAAAGGACACTGGGCAAAGAACTGCCCCCAACGGCGAGAGGACGGGGAGACAAGAACTTTCACTGCCGACTGAACTACAGAAAGTGAGGAGGGGCAGACGGGGGGGAGACGACCAATATACCCGCCAAGGATCAGAGAAAGGGAAGTGAAACACAGATACATACATGCCACTGCAATGAAGAAAATGCTTGCAATTCTAACCTCACACACACAGAAGCTAAAGCAATGAAGAAATCGCTAGCTTACTAAACTAACCGCACACACACACACACACACACACATACACCAGAGCAAACACAACTTTGTGGTTCTTATGTTAAGTACAATAGTGATGCTTTTAAGAAAATGCCTCAACTCGAACTGTGTGTTAACGGTCACAAACTTAATTTCATGGTTGACTCTGGTGCAGGTTATTCTGTGGTTAGGATGTCAGATTTGCCCACATCTCCTGAGATGAGTGGTCGCTTTATATTCTCTCAAGGTGCCAGCGGTGCCAATGTAAAAGAAAATTTCACAAAACCTCTAAAATGTGCCGCTCGGTTTGACAAACATCCCATAAGGTTTGAACATGATTTTCTGTTGTCTCCCTGTTGCCCAATTAATCTATTAGAAAGAGATTTAATGATGGTGTTAGGCCTCAATTTAGTATCCTCCCCTGATGGAGTGACAGTTACGCACAATTCTTCTTCACAATGTCACAGACCACACATGAGCAGCTGCTTGTATATCAGTGGCAACTTCCTATAAATGCCTCCACTGATCTGCTCTCCAGGTCAGGGTCTCTCGACATCCCTTTTTTCAGATTTTATGCACACTGATTCACTGCATTGCACTTCACTGCATTGCTGTGACAGACACAGCAGATCACGTTTATGAATCTCTGTTTTTGCCTTTTCCTGATGATTCTCTGAAAGTGTCCAATATTTTTTGGTCTGGTTCCAGAAGTGCAGCTTCCGTCTCACTCACTGACCAACAGATGGCACTGTTTCGCGTCTCGAATTCCAGCCCTCACATCTCACTCTCCAAGTCCCATGATGACCAGTGGCAAGACTTAGGCCCATTTGTCAGATCATGCCAGGCTGCCGTTGATTGGCAACCCACAGCCACGCCTGACGTAATATATTCACCCAGTCTGAGTGCATTTGATCTAAAAATGTCTCCAACCTTCTGTTCTCCAGCCACACGCTCATTTGTTGTGACTGAAAATCACCTTCATTCTTATGCAATGTTGTCCAACCCCTCTGATGTTTCGCCTTTACTTTCAGATCTGCCTGAAACACTGTGGGCAAAGGACAAATATGATGTGGGCCTCATCAGAAACTGTGATCCAGTCAAAATCACTCCAAAATCTGATTACAGGCCATGTAAACAACAATATCCACTCAGACAGGAAGCAGTGGAGGGGATACGTCCTGTTTTTGAATCCTTTTTGCAGGCTGGTGTAATTGTCCCCTGCCCTGATTCACCGGTCCGCACTCCACTGTTCCCAGTTAAGAAGATCAGAGACAAAGGTCAACCTACTGAGTGGCGGTTTGTGCAGGATCTGAAGGCTGTGAATGATGCTGTAATTGCTCGATCGCATATTGTTCCCGACCCATACACGCTGCTTTCCCAAATTCCGCCTAATGCAGCGTGGTTTTGGTTTAGACTTATCCAACTGCTTTTTGTTAGTGTTCCTGTCCACAGGGACAGCCAGTACTAGTTAGCTTTTCATTTTGAAAACAAGGCCTACACGTTCACATGCCTATGTCAAGGCTACTGTGAATCTCCATCATTATACAATCAGGTTCTCAGGAACAGTCTTGAATCCCTCATCCTCATTCTGGGTTCAGTTCTCTTGCAGTATGTTGATGATCTACTAGTTGCCAGTCCCACACAGGAGCAATGTGAAACAGATACGATCGCTTTGCTGAGACATCTGGCTCGTGAGGGCCATAATGTCAGCCTCAGCAAACTAGTTTGTTCAACAAACTGTCACATTTCTGGGTCATGTCGTCACCAAAGATGGCAAATCCCTGTCTGATAAGAGAGTAGAAGCTATTGTTAACATGCCTAAACTCTTGACGAAGAAACAACTCATGTCATTCATCGTAGAACGTTCATTCCTGACTTTGCTCTTCTTGAAGCCCCTTTAGGTGCTCTGTACCATGGCAAATCACTCACTCCTCACGAACGTGTCGTTTGGACTCCAGAGGCAGACGAGGCATTTGTCACACTGAAGAAGACGCTGCAGCAATCTCCCACTCTTGCTCTCCCTAACCCTGACAAACCTTTTGTTCAGGCTGTGGATGAGAGAGACCGCTGCATGACTTCTGTCCTCCTTCAGTCTCATGGTGACAAATATCGCCCTGTCGCCTACTTCTCCGCCAAACTTGATCCGGTGGCAGCTGGCCTTCCACGTTGTTTGCGTGCAGTGGCCGCCTGTGAAAAAGCTGTCCTTGCCTCACGAGACATAGTAGGTTACTCTGACTTGACACTCCTTGTTCCTCATGCTGTGTCTCTCATTCTTACAGAACAGAAGACCTCAAATCTCTCTGCTGCTCGCTGGTTGTGGTATCACACTGGTCTTCTTGACATGCCCAACATCACAGTGAAACGATGTTCAACTTTGAACCCAGCCACACTTCTTCCGCTTCCGGATGACGGGGAAGAACACAACTGTGTGGCTGAACTTCAAGTCCAGTGTTCCCCACGACCTGACCTCTCTGACGAACCTCTTTCTAACTCTGACTTGATTCTGTATGTCGATGGGTCCGCCTCACGTGACCCTGTCTCTGGTACTAACTGTGTTGGTTTTTCTGTTTGTTCAGATAACGAAGTTCTCCTCTCGAGTTCTCTTCCTCATCACCTCTCAGCCCAGGCAGCAGAGCTCATTGCACTCACGGAAGCATGCAAATTGGCTACTGGTAAAACACTCACAGTCTACACTGACTCCAGATATGCGTTCGGTGTAACTCATGATTTTGGCGCCCTTTGGCAACACAGAAACTTCCTCACATCTTCTGGTAAAAAGATAGCACACCACGGTCTCATCACAGATCTTCTGTCTGCCATTTTGCATTGTTAAGAGACATTATTCCACAATGGGGAATTCCTAGCAGAATTTCCAGTGACAATGGCAGACACTTCGTAAACGAAGCTGTCAAACAACTCAGTTCTCATCTAACTATGGATGTGCGAACACACTGTGCATATCATCCAGCCAGTGGTGGAACTGTGGAACGAGAGAACGACACACTCAAAACTAAACTAGCAAAATGCTGTGAAGACACAGGTCTCGCATAGACAACAGTCCTGCCTCTGGTGCTGATGTACATGAGGATGAGAAAACGAACCAGATCTAATCTTTCACTTTATGAGATTCTTTTTGCAACTCCTCCCCACATTGGTGTGGATCCTCCGTCTTCTCCGCTTCCATCCACAGACTTGTGTGATCATGATATGTTGTCCTATTTCTCTAACCTGACTTCTTCTCTTTCAGACATCAGGAAACAGGTGGCAAGAGCCCTACCAGGTACTGCTCACAACCCACACAGCAGTGAAAGTTGCTGAAAGAGCCACCTGGATCCACGCCAGCCACTGCAAATGAGTACCAGCTCCATCTGACCAGCTGACGCCTTCAACTCAAAGCACACACACTGATACTTCCACAGGTTGAGAAGCACCGAGAGTGCTGTATGATTAACCACACGAGCGTTCTGCCACAGCACAGAATAAATCTGCCTGACAACTGAGGCCATGGACAGGCCATGGCATCCATTTCGACATCCAGGGTTGTGTGGCCTGAGAGGCTCGCTATACGTGTTACTCATGATCTCCTCTATTATTGTTTTGCACATTATTCTGTCTAGATGCACTCCTGTAAAAGTCTCTAATGATCTAACGAACTGTCTTTTCCTACGGTGTCCTCTCAGAACCATCCAGCACATGCAAATTTGACTAGACACAAGAGAAGTGATTCAGGTCCCCTTGATCCGTAACTTATTCCCCATCCCTCCCTAACTGGACATTGACAGAACAGATGGTTCTGATGACGATACTCAATTTTAGGTTTTTTAATGTTATTTTCTCCCCCCAGCTTCCTTATGTGTTTCTGAGTGATTTCACTAGACAAAAACAGCTACTGCAATTATCCTTTCAACTTCATATTTTATGATGCTTTAATTTGAATCTCTGTGAATTTTTAAGGTTGATGTGAGTTACTTTATCAACTTTGTACATACTGAATCAATTTTACTTCCAAGCAAGAATTAAAAAAGTTTTTACTGGATATTTTCAACCTTAGATATACTGTATGTTGACATTTAACGTTTTATTACATTTTAATATGAGTTACTTTTGCCAATCAATGCAGTATGTTAAATTTTGATAATGGTTAATGAGATGATGATGTTTGACCTGATTTCCTTCCATTTTCATTTTAAATGCTTGATCAATTACAGGAAAAGAACTTTTTTCTTTCCACAAAAACAGCAGCGGCTACCTATTGCACCTCCCCACCATGCATCGATGTTCTAGAACCTCTCCATGGTGGATGTGACCCTGTACGTACGCAAAGTACCAGGGTTGAAGACTCGTCGATATTCTTCAATGATTATGATGTTGATTATGATGTTTCTTGATTATTTTTTGTTAGTGATCATATTTTTATTGATGATCAAAGGGGGAAGTGTAGTGGAAAATTCAACTGACCAGTGTCTAAGGTATTGGAAATCCCCCTGACCAGGTGTCTAACTGCTGTGATACTGTCTACCTGTTTACTGTCTACCTAAGTTCTGGCTTTGTGGACTTGCGGCCAGTTCCATTTTGAGCACCCGTGCTTGTTGTGTAACCTCTGCAGAGCTTACTATTATAAAGACTCAAAGGCAACTCCAATCTGAGAATTTCATTATTTCAAATCTCAAGATGAATTTCCATCACATTGTTTAACATGGGTGGAACACAAAAACAAAGTTTGTTTTGCAGGTATTTGGACAAAGGACAGAGCAATGAGATTAGTATTACCTTTTCATCACTATGTCAGACCTGGTACAGATTTAGTGTTTTATGATCAGAGAATGATAGCAGAGTGTTTAAGCTGTCCATTTGATGAGTTACACTAATTGTATGTCTCCCCAACAGAAATACCCAAAGCACACTCTGGTGATAGAGGCAGCAGACATGGAGGGAAATGGGTTGACTGGAAATGCCAAAGTAATCATCACTGTAACAGACAGCAATGACAACCCTCCAGCTTTCACTCAGTCCTCTGTAAGTAAAACATACAAACAGTTCAATCACAGCTTTGCAAGGATGTCTACTTGTCACCAAGCAGTGTGCTTTTTTTCTTTTTCTTTTTTCTTCTGTCTGAAATACAGTACAGTGTTTTAAAAATGATTAGGAAATCAACTGTAAATCTGCAGCCATCATGCAGACATGTAGTACAAGTACAAACATCTTTACAATCACAGCAAGTCACCTGGGCTTGATGAACATTGACTTCATACATGGTCAACTGTAAGGCTACTGCTGGAGAACGTAGCTGATCATCATCTTTTTTGGTGATGAGCAACAAACAATGATTGTTTTCCATTTTATCGGATCTCAGTTTAGGTTCTGAATGTCTACGACATGATTGGATAGTAATTCTTTTACATTTATACTTTTCACATGTGAGAACAAATCAAATTGAAACTCAGATATCGATGTAGGAGGGTATCTTTAAGAAATAAACCTTTATGTCAGGGAACTATACTTTTTTCAACATATCCCTTGCTTTCTCACAGTATGAGGCAACAGTAGCAGAAAATAGAGTGGACGCTCTGGTCATTACGATGGCAGTAACAGATGGTGATGAGCCACATTCACCAGCCTGGAACGCCAAATTCAAGATTGTTGATGGTGATCCTGGAGGCCTGTTCACAGTCACAACAGGAAGTAACAAACACGAAGGGATCATTACTACTGCCAAGGTAGGACCTAAAGCATGAATTCTCAAACAAGCCACAATATCAAAGATTAGAGATATCTGTGAACACTTTTATTTGGAACACTACACCTATACTGGGTAGTTCCTCCCTCAACTCCACAAGATTATAGAAACTTTCCATAGAGATTCTGTTGAGAGTCTTTATGCTCAGTGTGGATCACGGTTGGGTTGATCCCTGGCTCCTCCAGTACGCATGCCTCTTTGGGCGAGACACTCTACCCTAAATGACCCTGATGGAGTGTGAATGCGATGTGATAGTATGTAGCTAGTTTGCATGAAGGCGCAGAAATGAATGTGTGAGAATTTGATGAATTTGTATGATTTATAGTTTAAAGCCTTTTGAGTGGTCGTTAAGACTAGAAAAGCATCAAAAAGCATATAAATATACATGTACTCTTCTGTGACCTGTTGCAGTAATGAAGTAGCAGTGTTCAAGTGGCTTACTCTTTTAGAACAAGTTTGTGTTTTACAGCAGAACAACATGTTAGATCGTTATCTGATAAATGAATGTACTGTTTCCTCCATCCAACCAGGGTCTTGACTTTGAAATGATCAGCAAGCACACTCTGTTGGTTGCAGTGGAGAATGACATTCCATTTGTTACTCCACTGCCCACTGCCACAGCCACAGTGGTGGTGAACGTGCAGGATGTCAACGAAGCAGTCTTTGAACCAGTTGAAAAGTTTGTGTCAAAACCGGAGAACCTTCCTGTTGACGGTGACGTGGTGCAGTACATTGCTTCTTTCCCCAACATTACACGCAAACAGAAAGTCATGTAAGAGAAAACTGATGAAAATAACATCATGTTACTTTGAACATTTATGCCAGCAAGCCCTTTGGGTCTTTCAAGCGATTGCCTTTTAATCCTGTGTGATTTACCATTCCAGATGAAGGATGCTATGCATCGGTCCAAAGTTTTAAAAAAAATTTTCCTTATCAAGATGGGAATGTTTTGGAAGAGGTAAAGAAATTTTGGTAGCACAATCATTTTAATTAGGTTAACTCGGCCGACTAAGGAGAGTGGCAGGCTAGACCATCTCACCATATCTTGTTTACACTTTTCCAAGAGCACTCCAAAGTTCTTTATAAATAGCAGTGGAAAAGTGGGCGTGATTTCTACTCCAAGGTATTTAAATCCCTTCTTAACTACTTTGAATGGGAAATGTGATGGGGAAATTTGAGAGGCTGCCTGATTGAGAGGGAACATTTCACTCTTCTGGAGATTAATTTTGTAGCCAGATATTTTCCCAAACTGATTTAGAGTGTTGACAATTGAGGGAACTGCAGTTATAGGGTTAGATGTATATAATAGCAAGTCATCTGCATAGAGGGATAACTTGTGAGTAAGTCCACCTCGCACTATGCCTGAAAACTCATCCGATTGCCTAAGGGCAATGGCTAACGGCTCTATTGCAATGGCGAAGAGGAGGGGCGACAGGGGACAGCCTTGGCGGGTCCCTCTACCCAGGGAAAAATATTCAGACTGCTGACCGTTGGTAACTACTGCGGCTTGTTAGGGTTCTTGTTATATGCTCAAGGGTTGAGCATATAAAAGTTTTATCCAGGATATAAAAGCTTCACCAAATCCAAATTGCTTGAGCACTGAGAACAGGTAGTTCCATTCAACTCGATCGAACGCCTTTTCGGCGTCAAGTGAAATCACCATTTCAGGAACAAGGGCTGAAGGGGAATACACGATATTTAGGAGTCTTCTCAAGTTTGAGCTAGAGTGTCTATTTAAAATAAAACCTATTTGATCTTTGGATATTATGTGTGGTAGTAACTTCTCCAGTCTAGCGGCTAGGATTTTAGACAGAATTTTATAATCGCCATTCAGTAAAAAGATAGGGCGATAAGAAGCGCACTGTAGTGGGTCTTTACCTTTTTTAGGGATAAGTGTAATAGCAGCTTGTCGTAGGGTTGGTGGAAGCTCTTCAGACAAGGATTCATTAAACATGGCTTGAAGCAGTGGGGATAGTTCAGGTGCAAATTTTTTATAGAAGTCTGAGGTAAAGCCATCTGGCCCAGGTGTTTTATTGCCTGTACGTCTTTCCACACACAAGACAGCTTCGTCGGGGGCGAGAAAAATAAGCTTCTCCTGTCTGTCCTTGTCGGTAACCTGGAGCTTGGCAGGGAACAGCATCCTGTAGTTGAATCCAGCATTTTTAAGTTGCGACTTCACTGGGATAAATGCAGCTCTCTTCCTGGAGACTTCAGCGCTGAAATCTGGGAAAAAGTGAATTTGTGATCCGCGGAAAGAAACGGAGGTGGCCTCTCTTGCTAGCTTCAGAATGCGTTCCTTGGTCTTGCGACCTACTTCGCCATGCGTCAAACAGGCTTGTTGTTTGACATGTTTTTAGATTGTTGTAAAATAAACCCACAAATGTAACTTGATCAAGAAAGGGACTACACTTTTCTACCATGTGTCAGTGCTTTTAGTGCTGTTCTATTTCATGATAACTGATGGAATTTATCAAACACTTCTTCCTCCCAGGCTGTGTACCACGCAATGTAAGCTCCAAAATTTGAAATACTTTCAGGTCAGATGCTTTAGTATAGATTTGAAATTGACTTCTGAGGTTTGAATGATTAAAGTCGACTGAGGAGGTTATTCTGAGCATGAGGGTGAGCAGTTCCAGAGAAGAAGACCTCATCCTATTTACAATGTAGCATGTTTGTTATGGTCAATGTGTAGCTTAAAGCAATTGGTGGGAACAAAATGAGTGCTGCTTTGGAAATTAATCTGGAATTAGATTAAATTAAAGATTCCTGAGATATATATATATTGACATGGAATAATGCAGCGGTTATAAACTACACTTTCTTCTCATTTCTTCTTTGTTGCAGAAACGGGCATCGTACTTAATTTAGGCACTGAGCTGGAAAGTGGAGAATACACTGTGGTCCTGAGGGTTACAGACAACGATGGCATGGAGCAGGACAACACCGTCCAGGCCACAGTGTGTGACTGCACAGGTGAAATCGTGTCCTGTTCAGGGCGAATTGCCGGTGGGAGCAGCCTGCCCATGATTCTTGGAATACTGGGAGGCATCCTGTTGCTGCTCAGTGAGTCTTTGATTCTAGTTCAATTTGAAAAGATTTATATCAAAATTCTAGGGACTGTAGGTGAGAACATTAACGTGTAACTCAAAGAAAAGCTTTGAATCTCAACCTGCAGCTGTGTGTTTCTGGTGATGTGATCATTTGTTCTGTATGACACAGGCAGCAGGAGAAGCTATGACTGTTTCAGTAATTCATGCAATGTTTGCTCTTCATTTGGGCATCAGAACATTTGTTATATAGGACCTGACAGCCTCCAGTAATGGACAAAGCTGGTGAAAATATGCTTTTGTTGGCAACAATTTAAGGTGATGGATTAATCCACATTTGATGTGATTTGAAGCGATATGAAAAGTATACAACATGTCCTTTTGAAATGGTTGGTCCAGTAGTGACCATGGTGCTCTCATCACTTTACCTTCACTTTACTTTCTCAGCTAACACCTGGTGACCTAATCATGTGGGTGTGTTGAATTAACCTCTGTGCTCTTTGTTCAGTGCTGGTGCTGCTACTACTGCTGTTTGCGAGACGGAGAGGAGGAGAAAAGAAGGAGCCTCTTCTGCAGGACGATGATATCAGAGACAACATCTATTACTATGACGAGGAGGGAGGTGGAGAGGACGATCAGGTAAAGAAAGATGCAGGTTTGGTCTAATTTCTTAATCAGTCTCCGGTCACGTGGTTCTTTAAATAATCAAAGTAGCACATCAAAAGGTAAGGATACACTTCTAACCAGCTAATCAATGCAGTAGCGATGAAGGCTTGGAAATAATTGAACATAGTCCCTTCTGTGATGTAACAGAAATCAAAGCAAAACCCTGACATGTATTTTGTGTCAGGACTATGACCTGAGTGTTCTCCACCGTGGTCTGGACAACCGGCCAGAGGTGTTCAGGAACGACGTGATGCCAAACTTCATGCCGGCTCCTCAGTACCGGCCTCGCCCTGCCAACCCAGAGGAAATTGGCAACTTCATTGATGATGTGAGTCAAAGCTTCTCCAAACATATTCATAACATCTTATATAGGTTGATTATTACTGCTTTGAAAGAATGAAATCATAATTTATAATTTCACTCAGGAGCATTTTCAAAACTGTTTCAGTGATGAACAATTTATTCTGTTCAGCACAAGATGTTAAAAAACTTGCCCTTGATGCTCATTTTGTTTCCATGTAATGTACATGGAGATGTTTTTGTCTTGTGATTTTTTTTATTTTTAATTTTTATAAATAGATGAATACTTGTATCATCTCACCCACTATATTCTGCAGTGTTTGTATATTAAAGTTGGATTCTATAGAGTGACAATCTACTGTTTATCCCCTGCTCCCCTCTCAGAATTTGAAGGCAGCCGACAATGACCCCACAGCGCCCCCCTATGATTCCCTGCTGGTTTTTGACTATGAGGGCGGTGGCTCTGATGCAGGAAGCCTCTCCTCACTGAACTCGTCGAGCAGCGGAGACCAGGACTACAACTGCCTGAACGAATGGGGACCCCGCTTCAAGAAACTGGCAGACATGTATGGCGGAGGAGAGGATGATGATATGCTGTAAATGTACCAAAGAACAAACAATATGTTAAGGTGGATGCACGTATGGCTGCGTGAATGTTAGTTTGATCGACACATGGACTGATAAGTGAATGCATCCCAGGGAAACTACTCTCAGACAGACATCATTCGGCTCTCAAATGTTGTTTTTTCTTTGTGTGGATTGTGGTTTACCTTACAGTGCAGTCCCATCAGCAGTTAACAGCCACCGCTCAAAGCCAGAGGATGTTGTTTTTGATTTTTTTGTACAGGAGTTCCCCATTTTGAATGGTTAAGCTCAGTCTGTCTTTTAGATCCCTGTTTGACCTCTAGGCTAAAGACTAAATCTGCTTTGTTTATTCTCTGTTCACTATGTTCCGAAGCCACCTGTTCAGTCTGAATGTGGATTTATGGATTTAGATGTATTAGCCTGCCGTTATGCTGGGTGATACTGGACACACACATGCTTGTAGTTGCACTGGTAACGTGTGTAAATTTGGCAATTTATGGTACTTTACATTTTTTTCTATGTAGTTTGCACCACTACTACAATTACATGTCAGTTTTGTATTTCTGTTTGAGGAATGAAATTATATATAATCAAAGCAAAATCCAGGTAGCCAGCCAACTGTGGTCAATGAGTTATCAATAAATGCTTTTTAAAAATGATTGGTAAGTATCTGTTCAATAGACAACTTTATTACATTGCAATGTCAAACTTTGTATAGTTAACTCCAAAGATACTTTATTACAAACTGTTGATTTTGAATTTTTATAAAATGTCTTAATACAAAGATACATTTGTGAATGGTCTTTATTTAAACAAGAACTGTGGCTGACCGGTGCATAAGCAGAGCAGACGTGTGAAGTAGAAACCCACACACTGTTATCAAGTAGTGTAGACAGTGTGCTGATGATACTCATTTGTATCCTGTTTCACGCCATGTGAAAATTAAACCACTAGTGCAAAACAACGGTTCCTCTTCCAAAATTCCCTAAAAGTTCAAATTGGCAGCTGTTGAGGATGAGAAAGCTATAGTTTTTTTTATAGTCAGCTTTTTGACTGTTATGAGTTCACCATCCAGACAGGTGTAGTGCACCTCATGTTGCCATTCTCAGTGTGAAAATACTTGCACATTTAAAATAACCGAGTATGAAATGCATGTGTTGTCCCAAACTGAGACAACACATGTATTTAAAGCTGCTTTTCAAAAGCAATAATATCTGTATGTGGGATCCACTTGAGCTGAACTGGGAACAGGTTCAACACCAGTGTTCCTATCCCCTTGGTGCTACGTGTTGCACAACATACAGCAATTGTACAGCAAGTTTTCTCTTCAGGTTCATACCACAGTGATGTGCTGCTGTTCCATGTGAAAATGTGTCTGGCAGATCACTGCTTCTAGTTATAAAACGGAACCACTTTCAGCCATGGAGCCTGCAATGGACAAGGGTAAGCACTGGACATGGTTTCAAGATCACTGAGGTTGACCCCCACTCTGTATGTGCTGCTTGCAAAGGGATACAATGTGCCCAAGATACACTCGCATTCCTGGCTTCTTCTGAACATTGTGCATGATTCTCTGTTAAGGCATTTTCCCACCCAAGCTCTTTAAGATAAAGGTTCAACTCCTCAATGTACTTGCAGACTGGAAAGGCAGTGACGCTCTGTTCCTGAAGGGATAGAGAAAGACAGAGAGAGACTTACGCACACATACACACCTTAGACTATATTTTAGGACGGACAACATGAAAGATCCCCAAAGAGTCTGTGGAGTCGAGGAATGGACCTGCTTCAAAAATGTTGCACTGATGCACATGGTTAGCCAATTGTGAGTCAGTCTCAGCTGTCAATCATGATTTTTCACCTTGTTTAAAACCAAACGTATCCTAGTTGAGGACTACTGACAAACAATTTTTTGTTGTTGACGGTTATCAGTGTGAAATCATCTTAAAAGTGTTTGTCAAGTCAGAAGTGTGAGACAAGCCGGAAAACCACCTTGTGGCTTGCTGAAAACAGTTTCAGTTCCCCATTCGCTTCTTTAGATGTCATGTCTAAGAGAACAGCCATTCTCACTTCAGCATGTAAATGTCCATGACACCATAACAACTCTGATTTAGTTTAGATGGTGTTTTTTTTCTCCTCTTTTTGCAAGATTACTCTGAGGTATATGCCCTCATTGGTCCATATATCTGTTGTGCTATCTTTCTTCTTTTCAAAGTTGCTCTACACAGAGGAGAAGCTAAGGACCTAAGAGACCTAAGAGATGGTAAACCTAAAGAAAAGATGCAAAACAAATAAGTCAGTGGCCAAGAGGAAGCAGGTGATTAACAACATGAAATGTAGAGAGGTCCAGAAAACAACTACAAAGAGAGGTAGTCAGAGAACATCCGATAGCAGGAAGTGCCAAAACTAATGCACCCACTTCTTAGCCGTTTCCTTCATCAAGATGATATGTCTACTGTTATAAATGGGAAATATGGAGACATTCTGAGGAAGGGTCAGATATTCTGTGAAAGAGCCCTTTATAGACACCATGGCAAATCTTCCTAGAAGATTCTGAGAAGGTCTGAGAATCACAATTTTTCCAAGGTGGCTCAATTATTAGCAATTTTGTATATGCCAGCAAAGTCAAGGACAGAGAAACACGTGCTTGCAAAAATGCATTAAACCTTTTCCTTAAAGATAAAGAAGCTGCACCAGCTTGGGGTCATAGAAACCTCATCCAGGAAGGGCATTGTACAGGCAAGTGTGTGCAGTGAGTATATGTCCTGCATGTACAGAACATGTAGCAAACCTTATTGTTTGTATTCTCTCTTTCTTCATAAAGGCATCACACTGTACACCATATTGAGCTCTGAGCATATTACCTGTGACATAGTTTGGGTTTCAATGAGTCATACTAACAATGTGTATGTCGGAGTTTAATGTGCACTAGCACCAGGCTGGTGCTAGTGCTGGTTCGCAATTGCATTTCCACAGGCCAGTGCCGTTTAAAGAGACGCGTCATGACGTCACTGTATACGTCTGTATACGGCTCCGCTGTCCCAGCTAATGCTAGCCCTAACTTTAAGCACAACATCAAAAACAGCGGCGGATACATCATATTTTGTGTGCTGCTTGTGGCTTTGCTTTTCTGTTTTCGAGCATACACAGAGATCCAAACACATTGTGGGCCCTAATGTGTTTGCTGTCTTATGTCTTAGGTCTAATGTATACATGCTAATTTAAATATATTTATGTACACTACCGTTCAAAAGTTTGGGGTCACTTAGAAATTTCCTTATTTTTCAAAGAAAAGCACTGGTTTTTTCAATGAAGATAACATTAAATTAATCAGAAATACACTCTATACATTGTTAATGTGGTAAATGACTATTCTAGGTGGAAACGTCTGGTTTTTAATGAAATATCTACATAGGTGTATAGAGGCCCATTTCCAGCAACTATCACTCCAGTGTGCTAATGGTACATTGTGTTTGCTAATCGCCTTAGAAGACTAATGGATGATTAGAAAACCCTTGAAAACCCTTTTGCAATTATGTTAGCACAGCTGAAAACTGTTTTGCTGGTGAGAGAAGCTATAAAACTGGCCTTCCTTTGAGCTAGTTGAGTATCTGGAGCATCACATTTGTGGGTTCGATTATACTCAAAATGGCCAGAAAAGAGAACTTTCATCTGAAACTCGCCAGTCTAATCTTGTTCTTAGAAATGAAGGCTATTCCATGCGAGAAATTGCGAAGAAACTGAAAATTTCCTACAACGGTGTGTACTACTCCCTTCAGAGAACAGCACAAACGGGCTCTAACCAGAGTAGAAAGAGAAGTGGGAGGCCCGGTGCACAACTCAGCAAGAAGACAAGTATATTAGAGTCTCTAGTTTGAGAAATAGACGCCTCACAGGTCCTCAACTGGCAGCTTCTTTAAATGGTACCCGCAAAACGCCAGTGTCAACGTCTACAGTGAAGAGGCGACTCGGGATGCTGGCCTTCTAGGCAGAGTGGCAAAGAAAAAGCCATATCTGAGACTGGCCAATAAAAAGAAAAGATTGATATGGGCAAAAGAACACAGACATTGGACAGAGGAAGATTGGAAAAAAGTGTTATGGACAGACGAATCAAAGTTTGAGGTGTTTGGATCACACAGAAGAACATTTGTGAGACGCAGAACAGGTGAAAAGATGCTGGAAGAGTGCCTGACGCCATCTGTCAAGCATGGTGGAGGTAATGTGATGGTCTGGGGCTGCTTTGGTGCTGGTAAAGTGGGAGATTTGTACAAGGTAAAGGGATTTTAAATAAGGAAGGCTATCACTCCATTTTGCAACGCCATGCCATACCCTGTGGACAGCGCTTGATTGGAGCCAATTTCCTCCTACAACAGGACAATGACCCAAAGCACACCTCCAAATTATGCAAGAACTATTTAGGGAAGAAGCAGGCAGCTGGTATGCTGTCTGTAATGGAGTGGCCAGCGCAGTCACCAGATCTCAACCCCATTGAGCTGTTGTGGGAGCAGCTTGACCGTATGGTACGCAAGAAGTGCCCATCAAGCCAATCCAACTTGTGGGAGGTGCTTCAGGAAGCGTGGGGTGAAATCTCTACAGATTACCTCAACAAATTAACAGCTAGAATGCCAAAGGTCTGCAATGCTGTAATTGCTGCAAATGGAGCATTCTTTGACGAAAGCAAAGTTTGAAGAACAAAATTAGTATTTCAAATAAAAATCATTATTTCTAACCTTGTCAATGTCTTGACTATATTTTCTAGTGGTGCACCGATGTATCGGCCGTATATCGGTAGCGGCCGATATTCGCCTCGTTTACTGCTATCGGCGTATCGGTAATAAACTTGACTTTCACTGATAACATTGGCCGATATTCATTGGTATGTTTTCTGCAGCCTGCCAATCTGGCATCCAGATTATGGTACACTGACGCCGGGTTCACACGGGCGCTGAAGCCGGCCGCGCAGCGCAGCGCCAAGGAAAGCCAGGCGCCTCCCATCCCCCTGTTAAACCTTTGTGCGGTTCATGGGCTGCGATGCGCCGCCGCCGCGCCAGCGCCCTTCACCGATGGTTTCGGCGTGCGAGCGAGCGTATCGCGCCAGGAAACAGACTGAAAAATGATTTTAAACGATATAAATGACATATTTGATATGATATAAATGATCAAATATGCATCCCATACTTTGTATTCCCCTTCTGTTGTCCTGGAGTTTTAATTTTCCCAATTTTCCCAATCACATAATTAAATGTCCCCCTCTGCCCATCCACTACAGCCACACAAGCAGTCATATAGATAAAAAGAGAGAGAGGGGGGGGCTAAAGGCTTGCTTGGAGAATACGTCATTTACCCCCGACACCCGACATTGAACGGGTTACATACAACAACAAGCGGAGAATCACGGGCTGACCGACGCGGAGAAATGCGGGTCCGGTGTGAACAGCCAGGCGGCTGCGCGCTTGAGAATAACGCTGCGCGCGCGGGCGGCGCTTCAGCGCCGGTGTAAACCGGCGTTACACACCAAGAAGGCCACATGCAAGTAATAAACAAATATCGGTATCGGCTATCGGCTAGATTGTTGTTTTAAATATCGGTATCGGCCAAGAATTTCCATATCGGTGCATCCCTAATATTTTCTATTCATTTTGCAACTCATTTGATAAATAAAAGTGTGAGTTTTCATGGAAAACACGAAATTGTCTGGGTGACCCCAAACTTTTGAACGGTAGTGTATATTTTATATAATTTGATATACTTATGCAATTGTATTTTTAATAATATCAAAAATGAATATATACAGTTATATAAAATACACATAAACATGTTTATATTACCAAGCACACATTAGACTTACAATACAGTATTAAACATTGTTTTAAATAACAAAATAGATACAAAATTCATCTGCTGCGTTAATAAGGAGTTGTGAGATTTTGGTCCCCCCCCCAATGTTCACTTCATGACTACAGCCTTGGGTCAAACACTTTGAGTTGTGCTGGATTGAGCAACTTTTTTCTTTCCATCCGTCAGATTTGAGGGTTCTACTTTGAATACATAAAAGCAATCCTCCCAGAGCCACAACCTGACACTTCTGTGTGCACAGGTAAAGTACAGACATGTGTCAAAGACAGGGTAGCAGAGGGCATTGAGATGGTGATAGGACTAGACTGTAATGGTTACCACCATCGGACACAGTAACCTTAACTCCCTGGGTAATTGATTTTCTTTAAAAATTGATTATCCTGTTTATACCACAGCTACCTTGCCAAATTACTAATTTTACACCTGTTTTAAAGTTGAGAAAGAAATGTATCAGAGAAAAAGCCAATTCCATGAATTATAAGTTTTTGGTTTGCATTATCTTTTTTTTAATGTTTTTAAAATATTTTATCTGTTCACAAATTCTACAAATTTAGTGTCGGCATGATCTGTAGGCATATTTCCTCATCACTCCCCCATTATATTATTGTAATCTTATCTGGGGAAGTGATGAAGTCAGAGCCTAGTAGCCAAACTAACTATGTTCTGTTGCTGTAATAGATATTTCAAATGTGAGTTGTCTGCCTGAAATGTTATTAGCATATATTCTAATGTAACCCTGTTAAGCCCTGGTTAAATGTTTATATGTGTGTTGTTTTTGTGTTCAGTGTATGTCTTTTACACACTGAACATGCTTTTGAAGCAAAATGAAATTCATTGAGCTTGAATCCGTAACTGTACAACTATAATTTATTCACAACAAATTTATAATAGAAATTATTTTTTTTAATGTATTGTTATAGTAAATGATTTATGAGATATTGAATGACACGCTGAATACAACAGTAACTTGCACAGACACATACTGACATTACTGTCAATACATCATAGATATGGATCTCATTTATATGAAACTGGGGAACCTAAAACTTGAGACACTTTGCTGGCTGGTTTCACACACATGACGTGACAAACACTTTTGAGGTTGTCTAGTTTCTGTGTGCATGTGCATGTGTGGTTAGACTGTTGTTTCTCTAGATGCAGGCTGGGGGCTGGCTGGTGATTGTAATCATGCAGCTCACTCAGCTCAGAAACTGCAGCAGATACATGTATGCAGCTGGACTCACTCTCACTGAAACCAGCTTCATGAAGCAAGACAACGGAGCCACAACAATTTAAGGGACATATTTACAATTACTTTTTACATTTTTTTGTTAGTTTCATTGTGAGGAATATAGACAAATGATTTATGAGCAGATGGCGCCCACTCGGTTCATGGCTGTGGGCATTTTATTAATCGTTTTTCAGGTGAGATTTTCAGCTGCAGCTGGGATTTTTCTTTTGATGTCCACCCATTTCCATTGTGTAAAACAGATGAACTGTATAGATAGATGGACGACAAGAGTGCAGTCCAGAAGTGAAGCCAAAGCGTCTTCATTGCCACCTGGTAACAGGCTGCAGACTGTCTTAAGTACACGGCAAATAATTTGTTCAAGTGTTGATTTTTCTGGTATCTTTGGTTTTAATATATATATATATATTTGGTGACTGATTACACATTTTCCATGATTTGGATTATGATTAACTGAAACTATGGTTTTCCCTCCTAGGCCTCAGCTTTAGAGACCACACAGGAGCCAAAATGTGTACCTGGATTCAAGTCAGATGTGTTGATCTTCAGAGTGACCAGAAAGCACCTGGGGCCGGGTACAAGGCTGGGCAGAGGTGAGAACAATCCAGGAAGCTGCTCTCACGCACACGGACCTGAATGAAACTTGAGTGTTCATTTCTTTCCTACAGTCATTGTCCGTATGTTTGGATATCATTTCTGTGCATTTAAGGAAGAACATTTTAGCTATTAAAAAATATCCAGGCCCAAATCATAGTGATACATTTATTTTCTCAGCTATATGTTAGGTTTTGTTGTGTCACAATCTGCAGGAAGAACTTCTCTCCTGTCTGCTGGAGTGTGTGTGTGCTTGTCTCTACCACATGTATTTAGTTATTAAACGATGATGTCAGAACATGAAGCAGAATCGTTCCAGTCACTTTAACCCTGATGTCCTGGCTGTGCCCACCATGTCTCGTCTTGTGTTGTGTGTGGCAGGTGAACGGCGTGCATGCAAAATGTTGTTCTGTGAGCAAAAAACTGAGGCCTTGATTGCCCCTGATGGCTCTTTTGTGTCTGAATGATGTTTGTGAAAGTCTGTATAAAGAAGCTCTGTGTGAATGTGTGTGAATGTGACTTGTAGTGTAAAGTACTTTGAGTGGACAAGACTAGAAAAGTGCTCTATAAATCTATGTTACAGCCATATACCATTTTAATAAGCATTGTTGGCTTTTAACAGGTTCTATTACATGACTACAACAATAATGGAACAAAACAAAGAAAGTGATTCCAATTAGAGAATACTGCCCCAGTAGTATAAAATCACATTTTTGACCATTCAATTCAATTCAATTTTATTTGTATAGCGCCAAATCATAATAAACATTATCTCAAGGCACTTTACATTGAAGGTCAAGTCCTTAAAATTATAGAGAAACCCAACAGTTCCCACAATGAGCAGCACTTTGGCGACTGTGGAGAGAAAAAACTCCCTCGTTAACTGGAAGAAACCTCCAACAGAACCCGACTCCATCTGCCTCGACCGGCTGGGGTGAGCAGGGAAAAACTAGTTAGAATCAAAACAATTAGAGTATAAAGATGTTATTGATTATTATTGATAGCAGCGACAATACATACAATAATTAATTAATAATAGGTATTATTGTTAGTAATAATAATGATAATAATAACAATGAAAGCCCTGGGACAAGTTCGTCAAAGTAGAAATGTGAAAAATGGCCAAAATGGCCACTAAATGCAAAATGGCGGGCTTCCTGTTGCTTTTTTCCAATTGCACCTCATACCTTTTTGTTTGTCTGGTCATGATACACCTGTGTATCGATTTTTGTGAAGATCGGTCAATGTGAACACGTTCCAGGGGGCGCGGGGGGCGCTGTTGAGCCATTTTGCCACGCCCATTTAAAATTACTCCAGAATACGTACATTTTCACCACTTTCTAATTTTCTGCAAACTTTGGTAATGATTTGAGCATGTTTAAGCCCTCAAAAGGCCAATTAATTTGTCTGAAAAAAAAAAATAATAATAATAATAATAATAATAATAATAATCCTTACAATTTCAATAGGGCCTCCCACTGTCTCCTACTGTTCGGTGCTCGGGCCCTAATAATAATAAAAACAATAATTGTTGTTATCCTGCAGCTCCGGAGTCGGAGATACCTGCAAAGAGAGAGAGAAAGAGAGAGAAGCTATGGCAGGAAAAAGACACATAGTTGGTGACATGTATTAAAATAAATAAATGAATGTGGGGGCAGAGAGACAGAAAGAAGGGGAGAAGTGCTCAGTTCGCAGTGCATGATGGGAGTTCCCCCAGCAGTCTAGGCCTATAGCAGCATTACTAAGGGATGGTTCAGGACTCACCTTTTCCAGCCCTAACTATAGGCTTTATCAAATAGGAATGTTTTAAGTTTAACCTTAGATGTAGAGATGGTGTCTGCTTCCTGAACCCAGAGTGGGAGCTGGTTCCACAGGAGAGGAGCCTGGTAGCTGAAGGCTCTACCTCCTGTTCTACTCTTACAGACTCTAGGAACCACAAGAGAGCCTGTGTTTTGAGAGAGAAGTGATCTATTGGGACAATACAGTGTTATGAGCTCTTTGATATATGAAGGGGCTTGATTGTTCAGGGCTTTATATGTGAGGAGCAGGATCTTGAATTCTATTCTGAATTTTACAGGGAGCCAATGCAGAGAAGCTAAGACAGGAGTAATATGATCTCTCCTTCCAGTTCCTGTCAGCACTCGTGCTGCAGCATATTGGACCAACTGGAGGCTTTTCACAGACTTACTGGGACATCCTGATAATAAAGAATCACAGTAATTCAGTCTAGTGGTAACAAATGCGTGGACGAGTTTCTCAGCATCCTTCTGAGACATTTTCATAATATTGCGCAGGTGCAAGAAAGCTGTCCTAGAGACTTATTTTATATGTGGGTCAAATGACATGTCCTGGTCAAACATAACTCCAAGGTTCCTCACAGTGGAGCTAGGGACCAAACTAACACCTTCCAAGGTGACTATCTGGTCAGACAGTGTTTCTCTGAGATGTTTAAGGCCAATAACAATGACCTCAGATTTGTCTGAATTTAGAAGTAAGACGTTTTGGGTCATCCAGGCCTTGATGTTCTTGAGACATTCCTGAAGTTGACTCAGTGATTAGATTCATCAGGCTTCATAAATATTTACAGCTGGGTGTCGTCTGCATAACAATGGAAGTGTATGTGGTGCTTTCTGATGATGTTGCTTAAAGGGGGCATATATAAGGTGAAGAGTATTGGTCCAAGGACAGAACCTTGTGGAACTCCATGACTAACTTGTGTGTGCATGGACGAATCATTGTTAACATTAACAAATTTAAATCTATCTGATAAATATGATTTAAACCATTCCAGTGCCACTCCTTTAATCCCTACATGTTGTTCTAGTCTCTGTAACAGAGTCGTATGATCTATGGTGTCAAATGCTGCACTAAGATCCAACCGGACGTGTATAGAGACAAGTTCATTATCTGATGCTATTAAAAGTTCATTAGTAACTTTTAACAGTGCTGTTTCTTTGCTGTGATAGATTCTGAATCCTGACTGTCTTCAAACAAACCATTACTATCTCAGTAATCACATAGCTGGTTAGCAACAGCCTTTTCAAGGATTTGGGAAATGAAGGGCAGGTTTGATATGGGTCTATAATTAGCTAAAACATGTGGAACAAGAGTTTGTTTTTTAAGTAGAGGGTTAATAGCTGCTACCTTAAAAGCTTGTGGTACATTGACAAAGACATATTAATCTGATTTAATATGGAACTGTCAATTAGGGGGAAATCTTCCTTAAAAAGTCTAGTTGGGTTAGATTGCTGGGGTTGTTCTTATTTTTTACTATTAATAATGAATAATAGGAGGTTCTGGTATTTCTAAGTGCTTTCTTGCAATTTATCAGGCTACCTTTCCAGGCTTGGTGAGAAGTTTTAAAACATACATCACGGAAGCTGGAGAGGAAGTGGTTGGTGGAACGCCACTTCCTCTCCAGCTTCTGTGATGTATGTTTTAAAACACTTGTTTGAGAATTATACCATGTAGCTAATCACCTCTGATTTGCTCCATGGTATAAATAAGAGGGGTGACAGCGTCAAGGGTTGTTTGTAATGAGGCTGCTGTACTATTAACAAAGTTATCAACAAGTGTGGAAGTGAAGTTTTGATAACTCTTTACTGTATTGTGGGGCGGCTGTGGCTGAGGGGTAGAGAGGTCGTCCTCCAACCTGAAGGTCGGCAGTTAGATCCCCAGTCTTCCTCATCTGCATGCCGAAGTGTCCTTGGGCAAGATGCTGAACCCAGAATTGCCCCTCATAGAACAAGAAAGTGCTGCTAATAGATGCACTGTATGAATGTGTGTGTGAATGGGTGAATGTAAAAAACTGTACTGTAAAGAGCTTTGAGTGGTCATCAAGACTAGAAAAGCGCTATATAAATACAAAACCATTTACCATTTACCATATTGTACTGACACATGGTTGTGAGATTAGTGTCAAAGAAGGCAGTTCTTTAAAGTTAGGCATTTCAGTTAGACATATTAAATATATCTGATGGTCAATAATCAGATCATTAATATGTAGGGATTTTGGATTGAGTGACCTGATATTTAACACAATTTTATACTTCTTTTTTTTGGTACTGATATATTGGTTGTATCAACTTTATTATTATTATTATTATTATTAGGTTTTAAATTCTTTTTATCCTTTGATTTAATTAATTTAGGTGGTCTGGGGGCAGACACAGTTTCTATAGGATAGTGTGAGGGATATTGTGAGGGTGATTGCTCTAATAGAAGTGCAGAGAAGCGTGTAAGACTGCTACTCTGCCTCCTGGTCTCAACTCTGTATTGTCACGGTGTGGACTGTCTAAAAACGTGGTCATATTTCTAGATATGAGAGCTGCTCCATCCAAAGTTGAATGAATGTAATCTCTCCTAATCAGACCAGGTTTTTGCCTGAAACTTTGACAATTATCTACGAAGCCCCCATTGATTCGACACCACCTCGACAGCCAGTGGTGAGGGGATGACGTGTGGCTATACATGTCATCACTGGTCATATAAGGTGGAGGTCCAGAGTTTAAAATTACGGAGTCCGACATTGTTTTTGCATGTGTACACACCGAATCAATATTGATTTTTGTGACCTTCGACTGACATAGTCCCATGTTGGGATAAATTTCCAACAACAAGTCTTTGCACAGGAAAGATACTGACTGTCCCATATTAGATGTGTCAACAGTCAGTACTGAGATGAGCACTGACCACTGAAAGACTTCCTATTACCTTCAGTGTTCAATCACACATTTGCAAGCCCATGAGTCATTCACTTGACTTGTATCTGCTATCATCAGTACATTTAAGGGTGGATGTTAATTTTATTTATAATTCAGCGAGCCTGAGTGTGTCTTACAGCAACTGAGCAAACATGGTGCTGCACCAGTCTGGTTCTTTATGTCACTGCACATTCCTTTACCAACTTCCTTCAGAAATTGCATGACTGGCCTGGACTAAAACTAAATCGTCTATTTATTTTCAATTTTCAAAGTGACCAAGTCGGTGAAGTACGCATCTCTTATTTTATGAACTGAAATTACCCTTTTGTACAAGTTGTTTTTACTTGATTTCATGCAGCCCTAATTGAACCATTTATGACAAGCTGCCACTTCCACCTGATATTTAGCTTAGCGTGTGTGTTTTTTATCCAGTGAACAATACTTTGTCATGTACTGAAAATTTGCAGATTGATTTCCCTGCATGCACTAATTGTTTCTTGTGTTCAATCCCAGTGGGCTTCAATGACTGCACAAACCGCACAAGATTTCTTTTCATCAGTAATGACAGACGTTTCATGGTCCATCCAGATGGGATATTGATGGTGAGCAGACTTTGACAGACTCGATACCGAAAAAATGCTTTCTGATGCTTCACCCTTCGTCTCACACCCTAAATGAGTTAAAATAAATGCTGCAGTTGGTTAGGTAGTAAAATAAAGTTAAAGAAGGTGTTGACATCTTTAAGTATATTTCTTCTACGGGGCTGTAATTCCTGCATGTTTCAAGTTTCAGGCGAGGAATATCATCAAACTGTCCCAGTTTGCCTAATTTGTCATGTACAGTTTTTTCAAGTCAAAGAGTTAAAGCGTGCCCACCTTCTCTGATGATGTTTTTTCCATCCAGGTAAAGAGAATGGTTGCTCTTCTGGAAGGACACCAGGACTTCTTTATCCACTCCTGGAACTTGCACTGTCCAAAAATGACAGTCACAGTCGTGCACTATGGGCGTCTCCATGGACAAAACGATGGTCATCACCATGGACATCATAGAGGGGAAAACCATGGGCATCACCAGCAAAATGTTGAGCATCACCTCGGAGAGCACAGACACCACAACAATCAGCACCACTTGAATGAAGTGGACTCTGCTAACAATACAGAGGTATGATTAGAGGCCCTGTTGGAGGGGAATAAAGAAAACCGGAAACTCATTGTTGTCAAAATAAAATTGATTTCAAAATAACACATTTAATAGGAAATATCGTTTTCAATTCCAACATGCACAAAGGAAAAAAGGCTCTGAGCTTTTTTCCTCAACAAACACTGCCCCTCTGTGGCCACATTAGATTGAGAACAAGCTGCGTGCTCATAGGATCTCAATGTCAAAATATCCTTCTTTTTCCAAACAGAATCATTATTTCAGTATAATGTGTAATATAAATTGAATGGCATGTACTTATTCATTTTTTTAATGTAGTGCCGACATTTTAAAACCTATTGTCAAAACCCTGGACTGGGGTACACCTTGGACAGTAACAGGTTCATGATGATCTGAGCTAAAGCTTTTAAGCTAATGTGGATGCCAGCTCTAGGATTCAAGCATTTCTTTAGAGATTGTCTATCTAGACTCTTGTTAGACTAATAAACCCTATAGTACTTAAAATGTATGCACATTTTCATAGAATGCAACCACCCCAGAGGTGCCTGTTCTGAATTTCCCCAAGTCTGGTGATGGATTGAGGAGGAGGAAGAGAGACTGGGTTGTTCCTGACATCAATGTTCCTGAAAATCTCAGAGGACCCTATCCTCTTAAAGTATCTCAGGTAAGACGAACTGCAGCCCCTTGTCACTGAGAATTCAATACTGCTTGCATTCAACTATTTGATTGTGAAATTGCCATTTGTTTCCGCTGTGGAAACTCACTCCTCCCAAAGTAAAGCCATAGCTACAATCACTAATCAACCCTGATATAGATGAATGAATGAATGAACAGGGTTAAGGGTTATGACCTTGTTTGTCACGACAGCAAAGTTAATTTGTTATGACAATAGTAAAAGAATTTCATCAGGAGAAATCAATAAAGGTGTTTCTTTGTTATAATGACAACTAAGTTATTGGGTGCACCATGGCTGATATGTTTAAACAATGTTATTAACCAGAGATCACAAAGTAACTGACTTCATCTCAAAACCAGGATGTAGAATATTGTAACTTTGTTTCGGTACCTCAGAAATTTAAAAGTGGCACGACCTTTGCACTTATTTACTACACTTAAATTGTTTTGTTTTATTTATAGTTAGTAAGAATTGCATAAATCAGATATGGTGTGTTTTGACCAGATCCGTTCTAATGAAGATGGAGTGAAGACGATATATTACAGCATCACTGGTCCAGGAGCTGATGAGCCTCCCCTTGGCCTTTTCACAATGGACAGGCTCACTGGTACTTTGTATGTGACACAGCCTCTGGACAGAGAGAAGGTGGGAAGGTACACGGTAAGCACCCTCTTTGATTTAAATTGTCTTCATACACTTTTTGTCACACATTGTGTATTCAGTTTCCCATGACAAAGTCAAAACATGGTTTTGTCATTTGGTGTCATTTACCAAAGGGTTCAGATACTGTTGCTGTGACAATCCAAAATTTGCTTTAATTATCTTTGAGAAGTGTCTAAAGCTTTGTGGAGTTAACCTGTGGCAAATTGAATCGATTAGACATAGTTTAGAAAGGCACACAGCTGTGCATATAAGGTGCCACAAGTCACACATGTCGGGAGAGGAACCAAGTCACAAGCAGTACAAGGAAATCAGTGTCAACCTTTTTTTACACATCCTCAAGCAAACACCAAAGCTGCCACTGCTTTCATCTTCAAAGTGACAAAACAACTACAATCTATTTCATTGGACTCTCCAACCTTTACAAGAAGATATTTTTTCTATTGCAAACTCATAGACAGATTGTCCGTTTTTTATCAGTATATCTCTTGTTGAATTGGCTCATCAGACCTCAGACCATCAGAGAGCACCTCCCGCTGTACCAGGGGGTTTAATCAGCGCAGCATTGAGAGCTGATGGTGGGAGAAATACTGACACATGGAGAAGAGCCACAGGGAGACTGACACACAGAAACTGAAAGATGCATGAAGAAGAGTAACAGAGAGGAGCCAGAGAGTGGAGCTGAGCTGATCTGCCACCTGGAAAGGTTATGTGTCGGACAAGTAATGCACAGCTCCAGTTAGTAACGGCGCTAGTTCAAATGGCAAAGGAGTTTTTAATGATGCAACAGAAGCATGCGGTGGAGAGCAGGCGGCAGTGGGAGGCCCTCCAGGCACAAGCGGAGAGTCGGACCCAGCTGCTGGAACATTTCCTGGCCCGGTCGGGGTCTGTGTCGGGATCGCCCCTCATCCTCCTTCATCGGCATCTCCCTTCACAAGATGACACCGGTGGGGAAATCCCGGGCGGCAGGACAACAGTGGGGACATGTGGCTGGAAGAGGCCTGCCCCTTTACACCGTTCGGCGGTGACTGCAGCCCCGGGTCCTGGTCCTGTGTCGGGGTTGAAGTCTGTCCTAAAGTGTGGGTGTATTTTGCCCATAAAGGCCTTGAAAACATTTAGTTTGATTTGTCACTTTGGAGTTGAACCATTGGCATTTTTTATTCTCTCAAACAAGTCTCCACATAGGCTGACTTTTTTTCTGATTCTGGACAAATTACTGCACTGGGATGGTTCCCAATTGCCTGGCAGCTATTTTGACCTGATGACTGCCAGACCAATACAGCAGGAATGAGTTAATGGACCACCTTAACCACTAAAGGCGTGCCAAACACTTCAGGTGGTGCGTGTCAAAATTGATTTAATTTGAAAGTACCAGGCCCCAATAATATGCCATTCACATCAGGGGCAGCTGGTCCATAGGGGGCGATAGGGCGCCGCCCTCCCAAAGAAAAAAAGGTAAAATTATCAATACAGTTTATCCTGCCTGCTATCTCTGAATATCATCGTCCAATCAGCTGCAGCGCTGAGCCCTGTTTAATAGACTATGGGGCGATTTCCATATGGCTGAAAATCGCCCCACATCGCTCTCATAGACTTTCATTGTAAAACGTTTTATTTTCAAACTGCAGGGGCTGCAATGCATTCCCTATGACTTCCGGGAGGGCTAGCACTAACATGATTTCGTCATACGTAAGCTGTTACACGTGCACCTGGGCGGTCCAATCACGCCGTACCTATGATTACGCCACTGTCACAGTCATGGCTAACGGGAGCAACTCGAGTCGCTAAAAGAAATGCCTTTCAGTCGTCGTAGCAATGAGGATAAATTGGCAACCAAAGAATTAGGACCACATAGGCCGAATTTAAACATCAACCAAGCATCTACAAAAGGAGGGAAATGTTATAAGCGGGGATTTTCACGGAGCTGGTATGACCGGAAAACATGGTTAACAGGATGCGAACTAGCTAACGCATTGTTTTGCTACCCCTGTCTTCTATTTCACCCCGATGGCAGCATGGACACAGCTGGACAACTACGGGTGTCACTGACATGCATCATCTGTTGTGATTGTGTGGGATGTGACTGCACTCATATCTTTCCATTAGTTGAATTGTAAATAGTTTTATTCATTCCACATTGTCAGTTCCACTGCTCGTTATTCTGCTCTGTTAAGTAATTGTCTTTACATCCAATGTTGTCTTGAGGATGAACCAATAAATGGCCAGAAATCGAAGAAGTATTCTGATCATTTACTTAAGTAAAAGTAGAATTACCACAAATAAAATACTCTGTTACAAGGAAAGGTCCTGCACACAAAAGTGTACTCAGGTTAAAGTACAGAAGTATTATTAGTTGTTAGGAAAAAAAAATTCTTCCAAGGACAACAGTGCAAAGCTCTTCATTAATACGCGCAAAAGTAAAAATAATATATAAAAATAAAATAACAAACAAAAGTACTCATAATGTCCCCTGTGAGTGTTATATTATTCAGTATAATATTATTGGATTAATAATTCTGATGCATTAATGTGTGAGTAGCATTTTTACTAGTTTGTCATGGTGGAGGAGCTCACTCATCACTATACTGTTAGTAGTTTATTTTACAACAATGCATTGTATTTAATTCAGTTTCTTTATAAAATCTGAATCGGAAAAGTAACTAGTGAATTAAGTGAGTTATCAAATGAAGTAAAAATAGTAAAAAGTAAAGATTTTCTCTGAGATGTATTGCAGTAGCAGAATAAAGCAGCATGAAATGGAAATTTAGAGCCAAATTAATTTTAATGAAGACCTGTCTACAAAATGACTGTACAGTATATAGCCTGAGGAATAATCCTTGTCCTGTGGTTACTGGTGGTATTGCTATGTGAGGTGATCAGAAACAAAACACATTTTATGCAAATGTGGTAATGCAATGAGACAATGTCTAACTGACTTGAGTTTATTCAACCATTAAACAGGTAGCCTTAGCCATCATCGCAACAATTGCCCCCCCTGAGGAATTTGGCAGGAGCCGCCACTGTTCAAATGTTTGACAAGAAATTGATATATTGGATAGTGTATAGGTGTTGTTGTTGTTCTAGTCATTTACTTGAGGCCGGATGTATATTTAGGCTGCTACTTACCTTTAGCCTCAGCGTACCCTCAAGTTCAGCCTGTATCATTGATTACAAGCCCAAAACACTTGATGGCGCTAAGGTGCACAGATGTGTCCCTAACATCCGCTAGTGACCACTAACACCTGCTAACATCTACTGGTACTTGGTAACCTACATTGTGCAGACGACCTTCAAACGTACAGGGGATATTCAACATCTCGTCTATATTCTCAATGAAAAAAAAGTATGCTAGAGAGGTTTCCCCACTGGGGGTTAGGGTTAGGTGGGAATTAGTTTGTTCAATTAGTTTAAATGATTATTGCAGCTGAAAACACTGGGATTATGGTCGGATGAGTGTCTGATTTGGTAGTGCCTGAATTACTGGGAAGAGAAACGAGACAAATAGTCAGTGTTTTGTGGTCGCCAGGAATAATGGTTGTTTTGACGATGAACAGATATTAAGCCAAAAGCAATGCGAGTCTGTAACGGGCAGAAATTGTAATGGAAGAGGAATGATATCTACCTTCATTTATGATGCCAACGATTACAGCGTTGTCAATGTGAATGATTTTAGACTTCCTGAACCATTCATGCCCCCATGGTATGGCAGCTATGAATTTTGGGTATCACTCAGAGCAAAGATGAGGCAGAGTGAGACTCTGAATCTAGAGATTTGAATTCTGATTGCTAACCAGAGGTGAACCATCCTTCTCCATAATAGCCACTGGTTGTAGTCATGTCTGTGTAAAGGTAAATGTCCTCAGTTTGAGAGAAGTTGTCAAGTCAGACATAATGTTTGCTCAGTCACCAGAAACACTACATCAATTCTAAAACTGTTTTCACCAAGTGAATGACTCCAGAACATCCACAACACATAGGAAGAACTCCAGCAACTAAAATAAGATATGGAATCCAATTTGAGAGCTGGATGGTGATGAACACATGAACCGATTGTTTGAAAGCATGAGTACACCCCTAATCATAATCTCGGACCTGAGAATGGATCTAGTTACAAAAAAAATTAAAAGGAATAAAGGAAATCTGCTTCTGGGGTGGATTGTATTGTGAAATAGTTCAAACAGTAAGGAGTCTCCTATAAGAGTGGGTTATGGGATTGCTTGGATCATTTCTAGATGATAATTAAAAGAACATGGCTCATATTGTGAACACAAGTGAAGAAGATGATGTAATGGCCAATACCAGAAACAGACGTCAAGAGATGGATAAAAGTGAACTTTGAAAAAATTTGAGTTAATTTATTAAAGATGTGTCATCTGCTGGGTAGCATCTCTTTTGTATAAGCAACTCTTGGGTGACTTAAAATTCACACATGATATTTATCATAACCTTTTGACTGAAGAAGAGGCAAATGAAGATAAATGTGGATGGTTTGGACCTAAAATGGCCAAAAGTAATGGGTTTCTTAGATTTGTGTCTCACTGGCTGTTCGGAATATCTAAGGCTGAGGCTGTTGAATTCCAAGAGATGGAAGTTGGCCCTAAAAACAATGCCAAGTCTCTAGTGGTGGACCAGCTCAATGGCAGCACTGAAAGAAAAGCATGACCTGGAGGAAAAGAAGAAAGCACGGGAAAAAGGAATGAAATCATTGAAGCATAAACGTGAAACTTTGGAGCTGAAAAACTTGCTGGTCTGCTGTAGAAGAACAAGACACTGTAGTGGCCAATCCAATAGTTACACCCCACAAACTGAGCATCGGGCAAGCCCAGTAATAGAGCCACCTGCTGAAAACTTCCCAATTACAGGTAAAGATGCAACAAATACCTTCTACTATCAGATTTAGAGGAAAACTGATGTCATGTACGTATGTCTTTTTTTTCTTGTAGAGTGAAAAGCAAGGGTGAGTTCTACTGGTGTTAATTCCTGAAGGTATGGGATGATAGAGAACTGAACTGAGATTAGTTTCTATTTCTGGTAGGGTTGGCGTTGATAATGGATGGGGGAGGGAATTGGGATACATTATTGCAGGCATAATGCAGAGAAAATAGGACAAGAGCAATAAACTGACAAAGTTGTCTGGTGGTGCTGCTGTGGATTGAGTGAAGTTATCAGTAAAGGAGGATTAGCTTGACTTGATTAGCCTGCGGTTGACCCCCAAGGGTTTCTGGATGGGTCTGGGGCTTGTGCTGTGGAAAAGAAAATGGAGAAACAGAAGCCTTACTGTTGTAAGCGGCTGAAGGAAAAGTATTCGATCACAAAAGGTGACACAAAAGGACCATGCAGAAGGGAAATACAACTTGTCTCCCACTAGGGGGAGCTGAGGATTCGTGCTGTGGCTGTGGAGGACATGTGATGTCACACGTGAAGATGCTGGCATTGTTTGGCCCTGACAAGAACCAGAAGCGCTGCAGGTTCTGTGCGTATTGTTGCTAAATTGTTAATGGAAGCCAAATCATAGTTTAGTTGCTTTTTGTAAGTTGATATGAATGTAACTGTGTAAAATAGGCATATAATACCCTTTCATATTGATCTCTTGGCCCTGAATTGAATCGAATCGAATTCAAGGCGGATTTTGTGATATTGGCGTTAAACATCCTCATGAAACTGCCAATTTACACCCTTAACATAGTAGCGGTGGCTGAGATGTCTCACACCAGCACATTCATGGAAAACAGAACTGCATGAGCCACAACAAAACAAGCCACACAACGGAAACACAACCTTTACATGACAATTGCGGTTGTGTTTGCATGTTTGCACGTTGTGAACAGTGTGCGATACCAAAACGGACAGCTGGTCTTCGTCACTGCCTATGTTTTCCATTAGTGATGCGTGGATTGCAGTTACACCTGAGGACTCAGGATGGGTTGGTAGGGTTGTAAAAAAACACTTCTGCTTAATACCGCATGGGCTTGGATGGGTGAAATAGGTCAATTGGAGGACAGTTTGCTTTTTTGGGGGAGAAACAAGGCAGCTCATTCCCATGGCTGCAGTACCTTGCAAAGATAATCTGGGGGAAGTCAGCAATGCTATTTTATTTTTGGAATGTTCGTGTGGATGTGGGTCTTTGTATTGGAGAAAATAATTCCTTCGGGTGGGTGATGGGTGGATGAGTCAAGAACACGTGCGGATAAGGATGACATCAGAGCTGATCCATGCATCTCTAATGTCCATGTATATGTCATTGCTGCTTTACCTTCTATGCCCCACTCCCTTAATCTCTGTCAGACATTTTTACAAGTTCATGAATACTTTAAACATTGATACAGTGCTAAATTCATGTTAGACATGGTCTTTTCTCATAAGTTAAATATTGTTATTCTTTTGATGTGCTCTATTCCATGTAAATTATTTTGCTCTTCTTTCTGTCCTGGGAGAGGGATCCCTCACTTGGAAGTCTCTCTGCGGTTTCTGAGCTATGTACTGACAGAGTTATCCTGCTTAGAGGTAACATTAACATCACTGCACGTGCCTCTGGTGGCAGCACACTCTACATGGCTTTGGCAGCACTTAATGTTACCCTACAGTTATCTAGTAGCTACCTCAAACTCAAGTAGACAAAACAACAAAATACCTGAAGATAAACTGTCGAAAATATGTCTATATTTTATGTTAAAGGATTCCGACACTGGGACATGCAGCAAATGTGTGAGCAATTGAGAGAGGAGAGCCGAGAGCAACTGTTGTCCCAGGAGCAACAGCTTATAGAGTTGGTGGTATGTTGTTTATGATCCACCAGAAAACCGAGAGGAGAAGAAGAAAGACAAAATAATTGTCTGGTTCCTCCTAGCCGTGTACAAGATACTTTTGAAAGCAGAGGGTTGCACCTTGAAGATGTTCCTTGAAGAAAACCTGCTTCAGAGTGAACACAACCTAAGATTGGCATGACTGTTAAACTCCCAGCGTGACAATGACTTGAAGCATGATGCCAAGACAAAGCTGGAGTGTCTTCAGGACAAGTCTGACTTTCCTTAAGTGGTCCAGACAAAGTAAATGGTATCTGGACTGTATTTAAATTGTACTTTTTCAGTACAACAACAACAACTACAAGCGCTTGACAATTTGTGTGGCAATCAAACACACATTTATACAGTGTCATCCAGACTTAAACCCCATAGAAACTGTGTAGAGACTTGAAGCTCAGATACCAAACAAGAAGACTTGAAGCTGTAACTGCTGCTAAAGGAGCCTCTACAAAGTACTGAACTCGGGGTCTGAATACTTCTGTAAAAGAGAGGTTGTTTCTGAAACCAAGTCAGGATGGGTTATTAATTGTAGACGGATGGAAAAAAAATGGGAACTTGGTCCATTTAAAAGAAAAATGATATCTATTATACAATGTGTGGAAAAACTCTGAGATCAGTGTGCAATCAAGTTGTAAACAGGCAGTAAAGCCTACCTGCATTTGGGTTGAAACATCCACTACTTTTTTTTAAAAATTTGAAATTATTGGCATAGTGAAAAAAAAAGTATTCCAATGTGATAATATGACAATTAGACATAAATGACCAAAAATCAAAATGCCTTCTGGAGATGTCATGTAAACAAAGTAATGCCTACCATTCAGTGTTCATTTCATTTATGTTCTCCCTCTTAATGCATTTGAAAAGTCTTCTTTTAAATGTATTTTACAGTGGTGTCAAGTTTATCTCTGTTTACTTGCCAGTAGTATTTTTCACGGCCTACTGAGTGTAAAACTCATGGCTGGAATATACCTCACATCACCTGAATGAAATCATCTACATTAATTATTTTTACATGTGTTGTATTATGATACAAATGTGTGTCTGTTCGCAGTTTAAAGCACATGCTGCGGTAGATGGGTCACTAAATGCTGAGCAGCCGATGGATATTATGGTGATTGTAATAGACCAGAATGACAACAAACCTGTTTTTGATCAAGATACATTTCTGGGAGAAGTTCCTGAATCCTCACCAACAGGTACAGTGAGATACTTTCATTTATGATTGGATAAATATGTTACATTTAACAGAGAAGAGCTAGCAGTAATATTCTGTGCCAGCACTGACATTGTTGTGGTCTTCTCACTTCAATTATTCACTGATTTAGGTTTCTTATAGCTGTAAATTCTATTTAAAATGGGAGAATGAAAGGTTGGCAAATGGAATATATCCAGAATGTAACCAATTATGAATAATTTGAAATGAAGCATACATGCAAATTTTTTTTGCAGATGACTGTTTGTGGGTTGAGGTAGGTGTTGAGTAGAGTCCAGAAAAATGGGCAAGAATGAATCTGCAGAATATAGAAGATGTCAAATTTAAAGTGTTCACGTTTTTACTCTTTACTTAAATTCACATTTCTGAAAACCCCTTTGTGCAGGTTTTGAGGTGATAACGGTTGTGGCCATAGATCTTGACGAGCCGGGTAATGCCAATTCGGATATTCGTTACCGTATTCTGAGCCAGGATCCAGAGTTCCCCAGTGGCCCACTGTTTGAGATCAACCCAAACACTGGAGCAATCAGAGTCAATGCCCGTGGGCTAGACAGAGAGGTGAGGATTTTAAAACGTACTGTATTAGCATTTTACTTCAACTGTGCTAGCATTCATAATTTTACATTTGTTAGATTAGTATGAAGCCTCTGTTGATCTTGTAGTCACTTTACCATTTATAGGAGCTGTCTGTCATTGGCTGTTGGGTAGGGCTGTAAAGATGAACAGATCCATATTTGGGAATCAATATTTAAGATGCATATGATTCCACTGATGAAACTACAGATTCTGGGTTTCCAGGAGAAGTTGTTTAACATGGGTGGAAGACAAAAACAAAGTTTGTTTTGCAGGTATTTGGACAAAGGACAGAGCAATGAGATTAGTATTACCTTTTCATCACTATGTCAGACCTGGTACAGATTTAGTGTTTTATCAATCAATCAATTTTTATTTGTATAGCCCATATTCACAAATCACAGTTTGTCTCATAGGGCTTTAACAGGGTGTGACATCCTCTGCCCTTAACCATCAACAAGAGTAAGGAAAAACTACTAAAAACCCTTTTAACAGGGTAAAAAGAAGGTAGAAACCTCAGAGAGAGCCACATGTGAGGGATCCCTCTCCCAGGACGGACAGAAGTGCAATAGATGCCACGTGTAATGGAGAACATCATCAAGATAAAGGTTTTAGCAGCATTGATAAGAATAAACATTTTGAAGCATAACTGAAGGTCAATGAATTGATGGATTATTGTCAGTTATGGTTGAGTATCTGAGGAGAAATACTATGTATCAAGCAGTCTTGTTGTAATCATAGTCTATGGTCAGCAGCCAGCAAGATCATGATCCACCATCAAGATCGGATGCCACTATAGTCCACAGTCATTGTCCACTGCTGCCATTAGGATCCATCATCAGCTGCCACCTCAATTGTGGTCCACCACCATTATCAGATGCCAACACGATAAAGGATCCGCCATTATTATCACGATCAGCCAGCACGATACAGAATCCGCCATACTGGATCCACCATTACAATCTCTGATAAGCGACCCACCATCATAATCCACGATCTGGCCACAGCCGCGGCCCTGGGTCTGCGGACGATAAGGCAAAGGGACTCCGGGGAAGAAGTCAAGTCTGTAACATGTATTGATGAGATATTAATTTCTTTGATGTGATAACGATTGATAAGAGGAAGGAGAAGCTGGAAAGAGAAGCTCCGAGTGTCATGTGTCCCCCGACCTTCTAGACCTATAGCAGCATAACTAAGAGCGGGTCTAAGACAAGCCTGTACCAGCTCTAACTATAAGCTTTATCAAAAAGGAAGGTTTTAAGCCTACTCTTAAACGTACAGATGGTGTCTGCCTCCTAAACTGAAAGTGGGAGATGATTCCACAGGAGAGGAGCTTGATAGCTGAAAGCTCTGGCTCCTACTCTACTTTTAGAGACTTTAGGGACAACAAGTAAGCCTGAATTCTGGGAGCGCAGTGCTCTAGTGGGTTGATAAGGTACTAACAGCTCTTTAAGGTATAATGGTGCCATATTATTAAGGGCCTTGAAGGTGAGGAGGAGAATTTTTAATTCTATTCTAGATTTAACCGGAAGCCAGTGTAGCGAAGCTAATACAGGAGAAATGTGGTCTCTTTTCTTTGTTCTTGTCAGGACACGTGCTGCGGCGTTTTGGACAAGCTGCAGAGTCTTTAACGACTTACTGCTGGAGCCTGATAATAAGGAATTACAATAATCAAGTCTGGATGTAACAAAGGCGTGGACTAGTTTTTCTGCATCTTTTTGAGAAAGGACATGTCTGATTTATGAGATATTACGCAAGTGGAAGAAGGCGGTCCTTGAAATTAGTTTTAAGTGTGAATTAAAGGACAAATCAGGATCGAAGATCACTCCCAAGTTCCTGACTGTTTCACTGGAAGCAAGGGCAATGTCGTCTAGCGCAGCTATATCATTAGATAATGTATCTCTAAAAGGTGTTTAGGGCCAAGTATTAGAACCTCTGTTTTATCTGAGTTTAATAAGAGAAAATTGCAGGTCATCCAGGTTTTTATTTCCTTGAGACATGCTTGGAGTTTAGTTAATTTGTGACTACTGTTTAGTCTTCAATGTCAGTACAGGTGAACTTTAATGATAAAGCCAACAGTCAGTGTGGGTCAAAGTGCCATAAAAGGCTGGTTTATTCAAAAGTTAATTAAAAGTTGCTGCAGTGGTGTGGCACACCAGTCAGCAGGCTAGTGCACTGGAAGTATGCTATCATGAGTAACAAACTACACACACATTAAACCCTTCTTCCCCAACAGAAAACACACCAGTGCCACAGCAAACCACAAATCAACAAGTGAACTTCCACTGCACCAGCCACTCCTGTGACTGGGGGCCAACAACAGCTATAGTACTAAAAGAGACAAAAAGGCAGATCAACACTATTCACCAGCACTTTGCCTGTAAAATAAACATAGCACATGTTATTTTCAGTCTAATTGCCTAACAGTTTAAAAGTAAAATGCAGTTTCATACCTGCACAGCAACTTATTCTGGACCGTTATGACCCTTTACAAAAGAAACAATATAAATAGTAAAACCTCAACACCTTCAATATTTACATTGAAATTCCAATACATCAGGGTATATTTGCACCCCTACATTACCCCAACCATCACACTCTTCTATTTAAAACTAAAGTTTGTTTGGCTTGCTAAGGACATGTGCACAGGCGTGATCACCAGAGCAGGAATGAATGCTGACACACACCTGTGCTCAATTGGCCTTTTAACTGCTGAGATGCTCTCCCTTGATTTGCCAAATTGTGCCTGGGTCCTAGTGTCCCCCGACTACAAATTGATTACATTTTATGATCAGAGAATGATAGCAGAGTGTTTAAGCTGTCCATTTGATGAGTTACACTAATTGTATGTCTCCCCAACAGAAATACCCAAAGCACACTCTGGTGATAGAGGCAGCAGACATGGAGGGAAATGGGTTGACTGGAAATGCCACAGTAATCATCACTGTAACAGACAGCAATGACAACCCTCCAGCTTTCACTCAGTCCTCTGTAAGTAAAACATACCTTCACAGCACCACTTGAATGAAGTGGACTCTGCTAACAATACAGAGGTATGATTAGAGGCCCTGTCGGTTTGGGCATAAAGAACCTCAATTTGTGAAAATATTTTAAAGTAATACATTTGATGGAAATTAGTTTGCATGCAAACACTTGTTTCCTTAAAAAACACTGTTTGTGTTTGAATGGGACAAACTCAGTATTATGTCTCTCTAGAGGTTGGCAATACAATGCTTCACAGCAGATTTGAAAGATTTTTGAGCACAAGGAAGAAATGCAGCCCTTACATATTAAGTTGTCATGCTGTACTGAGAGTCTGACAGTTCCACTGAAAATACGTTTCTTGCCCCGAGATAAATGCACAGCAAGTTTAATATCAACCAACCTATGCTCCACTTGACTTGTCTGAGCATATGATCAGCTGCCTGAAGTTGTTGGTCAGAGTGGTGGGTCTCTTATAAATCTGCAGAGGAGGATGGGAGAAGTGGTTGGGTTTAGCACCACAGACACCCAGTATCTATACCGTGTATGGGTGCAGAGTCACTTGGGGAAGGAGCTTATCCCAGTGCACACTGGTTCATAGGGGGGTCCACCCTGGACTGGTGTACTCCTTGGACAGTAACGGCTAATGTTGACGCCTGCTCTAAGATTTCAGGATTTCTTTAGAGATTGTCAATCTAGACTCTTGTTAGACTAATAAACCCTATAGTACTTAAAATGTATGTACATTTTTATAGAATGCAACCACCCCAGAGGTGCCTGTTCTGAAGTTCCCCAAGTCTGGTGATGGATTGAAGAGGAGGAAGAGAGACTGGGTTATTCCTGACATCAATGTTCCTGAAAATAACAAAGGACCCTATCCTCTTAAAGTAGCTCAGGTAAGGTGGACAATTTGCACAATCAAATACTCAAATGCAAAACAATTCTAATAACAATGGTTGCAGAAAATAGAAGTTTCCTTGTAACAATGACAACTACGTTCTTTGGTGCTCCATGGCTGTGATTTAACAAGGTTGAGATCACATGGTAACTTACTTGATCAGAATGTAGAATATGGTAGCTAAGCCAGTCTTTGTTTTTCTAGCCCAGGAATTTTAAAGCAGCAAACCTCAAAGAACTTAGCACTTCTTCTTTACTAAATTTAAATGGTTTTGCAATATATTAACTATGGTTACAGTCAGTGAGAATTGTTTAACTCACACCTGTTGTGTTTTGTCCAGATCCGTTCTGGTGAAGATAAAGTGAAGACGATATCTTACAGCATCACTGGTCCAGGAGCTAATGAGCCTCCCCTTGGCCTTTTCACAATGGACAGGCTCACTGGTACTTTGTATCTGACACAGCCTCTGGACAGAGAGAAGGTGGACAGGTACACGGTAAGCACCCTCTCTGATGTTAGTTTTATATCTACACTTTTTGTCAAACATTGTGTATTTCTTTTCACTTTCATTTTATGCTGACGTCCAAGTACAGTAAAGTGCCTTCATCTACACTCAATAGCCCTTAATAGAACATGGACAAGTGAACCAAAAACTCATTATAGACAGTTTGTGATACATTTGTGGTGAGGTTAAGATCAGGACATTGTTATGAAACCATTTCTAAAGCTTAGTCTTCCCAGGAGCATAGGGATCTCATTAGTTGTGAGGCAGAAGAGGTTTGGAACCAAAGGTCTCTTCTAGAGCTGGATGTCCAGTCAAGTTGACTAACCAAGGCGGGCTGAGACAGGGAGGTGGAAAAACAATATATATATATATATTTCAGTGCCTCATTTTGGTGCCTGAGCTATGTACTGACAGAGTTATCCTGCTTAGAGGTAACATTAACATCACTGCACGTGCCTCTGGTGGCAGCACACTCTACATGGCTTTGGCAGCACTTAATGTTACCCTACAGTTATCTAGTAGCTACCTCAAACTCAAGTAGACAAAACAACAAAATACCTGAAGATAAACTGTCGAAAATATGTCTATATTTTATATTAAAGGATTCCGACACTGGGACATGCAGCAAATGTGTGAGCAATTGAGAGAGGAGAGCCGAGAGCAACTGTTGTCCCAGGAGCAACAGCTTATAGAGTTGGTGGTATGTTGTTTATGATCCACCAGAAAACCGAGAGGAGAGAAGAAAGACAAAATAATTGTCTGGTTCCTCCTAGCCGTGTACAAGATACTTTTGAAAGCAGAGGTTGCACCTTGAAGATGTTCCTTGAAAAACCTGCTTCAGAGTGAACACAACCTAAGATTGGCATGACTGTTAAACTCCCAGCGTGACAATGACTTGAAGCATGATGCCAAGACAAAGCTGGAGTGTCTTCAGGACAAGTCTGACTTTCCTTAAGTGGTCCAGACAAAGTAAATGGTATCTGGACTGTATTTAAATTGTACTTTTTCAGTACAACAACAACAACTACAAGCGCTTGACAATTTGTGTGGCAATCAAACACACATTTATACAGTGTCATCCAGACTTAAACCCCATAGAAACTGTGTAGAGACTTGAAGCTCAGATACCAAACAAGAAGACTTGAAGCTGTAACTTCTGCTAAAGGAGCCTCTACAAAGTACTGAACTCGGGGTCTGAATACTTCTGTCAAAGAGAGGTTGTTTCTGAAACCAAGTCAGGATGGGTTATTAATTGTAGACGGATGGAAAAAAAATGGGAACTTCAGGAACCCTGCATTTGGGTTGAAACATCCACTACTTTTCTTAAAAAATTTGAAATTATTGGCATAGTGAAAAAAAAAGTATTCCAATGTGATAATATGACAATTAGACATAAATGACCAAAAATCAAAATGCCTTCTGGAGATGTCATGTAAACAAAGTAATGCCTACCATTCAGTGTTCATTTCATTTGTTCTCCCTCTTAATGCATTTGAAAAGTCTTCTTTTAAATGTATTTTACAGTGGTGTCAAGTTTATCTCTGTTTACTTGCCAGTAGTATTTTTCATGGCCTACTGAGTGTAAAACTCATGGTTGGAATATACCTCACATCACCTGAATGAAATATCTACATTAATTATTTTTACATGTGTTGTATTATGATACAAATGTGTGTCTGTTCGCAGTTTCAAGCACATGCTGCGGTAGATGGGTCAAAAAATGCTGAGCAGCCGATGGATATTATGGTGATTGTAATAGACCAGAATGACAACAAACCTGTTTTTGATCAAGATACATTTCTGGGAGAAGTTCCTGAATCCTCACCAACAGGTACAGTGAGATACTTTCATTTATGATTGGATAAATATGTTACATTTAACAGAGAAGAGCTGGCAGTAATATTCTGTGGCAGCACTGACGTTTTTGTGGTCTTCTCACTTCAATTATTCACTGCTTTAGGTTTCTTATAGCCGTAAATTCTATTTAAAATGGGAGAATGAAAGGTTGGCAAATGGAATATCTCCAGAATGTGAACAATTATCAAAAATTTGCAGATGACTGTTTGTGGGTTGAGGTAGGTGTTGAGTAGAGACCAGAAAAATGGGGAAGAATGAATCTGCAGAATAAAGAACATGTCAAATTAAAAGTGTTCACGTTGTGACGCCTCTGTACTTAAATTCACATTTCTGAAAACCCCTTTGTGCAGGTTTTGAGGTGATAACGGTTGTGGCCATAGATCTTGACGAGCCGGGTAATGCCAATTCGGATGTTCGTTACCGTATTCTGAGCCAGGATCCAAAGTTCCCCAGTGGCCCACTGTTTGAGATCAACCCAAACACTGGAGCAATCAGAGTCAATGCCCGTGGGCTAGACAGAGAGGTGAGGATTTTAAAACGTACTGTATTAGCATTTTACTTCAACTGTGCTAGCATTCATAATTTTTGATATGTTAGATTATTATGAAGCCTCTATTGATCTTTACCAATGATAGGAACTGTCTGTCATTGGCTGTCGGGTAGGGCTGTGAAGATGAACTGATCCATATTTGGGAATCAATATTTAAGATGCATGTGATTCCACTGATGAAACTACAGATTCTGGGTTTCCAGGAGAAGTTGTTTAACATGGGTGGAACACAAAAACAAAGTTTGTTTTGCAGGTATTTGGACAAAGGACAGAGCAATGAGATTAGTATTACCTTTTCATCACTATGTCAGACCTGGTACAGATTTAGTGTTTTATGATCAGAGAATGATAGCAGAGTGTTTAAGCTGTCCATTTGATGAGTTACACTAATTGTATGTCTCCCCAACAGAAATACCCAAAGCACACTCTGGTGATAGAGGCAGCAGACATGGAGGGAAATGGGTTGACTGGAAATGCCAAAGTAATCATCACTGTAACAGACAGCAATGACAACCCTCCAGCTTTCACTCAGTCCTCTGTAAGTAAAACATACAAACAGTTCAATCACAGCTTTGCAAGGATGTCTACTTGTCACCAAGCAGTGTGCTTTTTTTCTTTTTCTTTTTACTTCTGTCTGAAATACAGTACAGTGTTTTAAAAATGATTAGGAAATCAACTGTAAATCTGCAGCCATCATGCAGACATGTAGTACAAGTACAAACATCTTTACAATCACAGCAAGTCACCTGGGCTTGATGAACATTGACTTAATACATGGTCAACTGTAAGGCTACTGCTGGAGAACGTAGCTGATCATCATCTTTTTTGGTGATGAGCAACAAACAATGATTGTTCTCCATTTTATCGGATCTCAGTTTAGGTTCTGAATGTCTACGACATGATTGGATAGTAATTCTTTTACATTTATACTTTTTACATGTGACAATAAATCAAATGGAAACTCAGATATTGATGTAGGAGGGTATCTTTAAGAAATAAACCTTTATGTCAGGGAACTATACTTTTTTCAACATATCCCTTGCTTTCTCACAGTATGACGCAACAGTAGCAGAAAATAGAGTGGACGCTCTGGTCATTACGATGGCAGTAACAGATGGTGATGAGCCACATTCACCAGCCTGGAACGCCAAATTCAAGATTGTTGATGGTGATCCTGGAGGCCTGTTCACAGTCACAACAGGAAGTAACAAACACGAAGGGATCATTACTACTGCCAAGGTAGGACCTAAAGCATGAATTCTCAAACAAGCCACAATATCAAAGATTAGAGATATCAGTGAACACTTTTATTTGGAACACTACACCTATACTGGGTAGTTCCTCCCTCAACTCCACAAGATTATAGAAACTTTCCATAGAGATTCTGTTGAGAGTCTTTATGCTCAGTGTGGATCACGGTTGGGTTGATCCCTGGCTCCTCCAGTACGCATGCCTCTTTGGGCGAGACACTCTACCCTAAATGACCCTGATGGAGTGTGAATGCGATGTGATAGTATGTAGCTAGTTTGCATGAAGACGCACAAATTGAATGTGTGAGAATTTGATGAATTTGTATGATTTATAGTTTAAAGCCTTTTGAGTGGTCGTTAAGACTAGAAAAGCATCAAAAAGCATATAAATATACATGTACTCTTCTGTGACCTGTTGCAGTAATGAAGTAGCAGTGTTCAAGTGGCTTACTCTTTTAGAACAAGTTTGTGTTTTACAGCAGAACAAGATGTAAGATCGTTATCTGATAAATGAATGTACTGTTTCCTCCATCCAACCAGGGTCTTGACTTTGAAATGATCAGCTTGCACACTCTGTTGGTTGCAGTGGAGAATGACATTCCATTTGTTACTGCACTGCCCACTGCCACAGCCACAGTGGTGGTGAACGTGCAGGATGTCAACGAAGCAGTCTTTGATCCAGTTGAAAAGTTTGTGTCAAAACCGGAGGACCTTCCTGTTGACAGTGACGTGGTGCAGTACACTGCTTCTTTCCCCAACATTACACGCAAACAGAAAGTCATGTAAGAGAAAACTGATGAAAATAACATGTTACTTTGAACATTTATCAAAACACATTAATCCCTGTTGCAGAAAATTAGACAGTAAAGTTTAAAACGCTGCTCACACTAGTTTCATGTGGGAGTGAAATATACGATGTGAGAAGTCCAGCTCGAGAAACAGATTTGTATTTAAAAGAGTAAGGCACTAAAAGACAGCACAGTGATTTGTAATACTCACAGACAGGATTAAGGCTGCAACAACTAATTGATTTAATCAATCATAAAAATTGTTGGCAACTAATTTCATGATCGATAAATAATGTAACAACGCTGTTCTTCTCTGGACTAAGCTTTTGAAAAGTGGCAGAGACAAACACTGCTACCAATACAGCACAGACAAGTGTACTTTCCAAGTTGTCAAAAGTGTTGAAACAATTTACATTAATGCCTTCAAAGAAGACTGTTTTCTGCAAAGCTGATCTTGTATGGCACAGCAGCAAAATATCTGTGGAATGAACATGAGGAGAGAACATGTTGGAGCTGAAGATAACTTTTTCTCTTGGTTTACCAGGGGATCGTAAATAGCTTCAAGGATCATACCACAGTGATATGCTGCCGTGTCATGTGAAAGTTTTCTTTTAGTCTTTCATGTAAAATATTCTCACACTTTAAACGACTGATGCTTTCCCGGCTCATCGAGGAGAGAGAAGGCAGCTGTGGTCAAGAGAAGATACATTTTAGATATTAAATTATGACTAGTTGGAATTAAATTGTAGACATCTGAAAGTGGAATTATATTCATAATTTGATTGCAGACATCTTAATGCATATGTAAAGATAATTTCACAAGAAGATGTGCAATTAGTTTTTCTAAATAAACTGCTAGAAAATATGGAATGAAGCTTTGTCTTATCTGATAAATAATCGCTTAATCAAAAAACAATTGCCAGATTAATCGATTATCAAAATAGTTGTTGGTTGCAGCCCTTGACTGGATATTGGTGTACAGCAATTACAGCATGAGCTGTAGAAAAGTACATCATCTTTACGTGATGTACACGCAGACTCTCACTATACTGTGATGAATTGAATATTGTTTAATTGACAAGTTATTTGAATGTCCCATTGTGAAGCTTGTTTTTGTGATAAGCTTGTTTGCATTGACCTCACATCATTTCTCTGACTGTCCAGGTATAAAATAATCAGCGACCCTGCGGGCTGGCTGAACGTGGCCAAGGACACAGGCCTGATTAAGGTGAAAAGCATCATGGACAGAGAGTCGCACTTTGTCAAGGACAGCAAATACACAGCACTCATTGGTGCATACGACAATGGTAGGTGTGACACTAAGCTTGATAATCGCTTCAGAAGAAGTTGTCTAACTATAGACTTGAGAATTAATTTTATTTTGCTCACCTGGTGTGTGTGTGTGTGTGTGTGTGTGTGTGTGTGTGTGTGTGTGTGTGTGTGTGTGTGTGTGTGTGTGTGTGTGTGTGTGTGTGTGTGTGTGTGTGTGTGATCTCACCAGATGACGTCCCGGCCACAGGAACTGGTACTCTGATTATACAGCTTGAAGACGTCAATGACAATGCACCCATAATTGAGGAACGTACAATAAAGGTGTGTTTCATTTCCCAGATGCTGAACAGTTGTCATGTGTTTGAGCACTTTTAATGCTGATGTAACTTAACATGGAGGAGTTTAGCTGTCTGGTGGAGAGCCTCTATACATATGAAACAAATAATTAAATGCCGCTGTTCTAAAAGTAGCCAAACATAACTGTTGTCCACTTAATTGATCAGCAAATTCAAATGTTTCAATATGACATTTTGTGTTTTCTCAGGTGTGTTACAAGGAATCGGCTCCTCAGCTGCTTTCAGTAACAGATAAAGATGGACCTGGCTTTGCTGCTCCATACAGTGTCTCTTTACAGGGCATGTCCAAGACCAACTGGACCGCTCGGATGAATGATTCCAGTATGTGCACTATGATACAGGCTTGTTGTTTTACATGTTTTTAGATTGTTGTAAAATAAACCCACAAATGTAACTTTTCTAACATGTGTCAGTGCTTTTGGTGCTGTTCTATTTCAGATAACCAAAAAGTAAAAAATGTTGATAACTGTATAGAAGTCTTCCTCCCAGTCTGTGTACCACGCAATGTAAGCTCCAAAATTTGATTTGTAGCATTATTGTTATGGTCAATGTGTAGTTTAAAGCAATTGGTGGGAACAAAATGAGCGCTGCTTTGGAAATTAATCTGGAATTAGATTAAATTATAGATTCCTGAGATATATATATATTGACATGGAATAATGCAGGGGTTATAAACTACACTTTCTTCTCATTTCTTCTTTGTTGCAGAAACGGGCATCATACTTAATTTAGGCACTGAGCTGGAAAGTGGAGAATACACTGTGGTCCTGAGGGTTACAGACAACGATGGCATGGAGCAGGACAACACCGTCCAGGCCACAGTGTGTGACTGCACAGGAAAAATCGTGTCCTGTTCAGGGCGAATTTCCGGTGGGAGCAGCCTGCCCATGATTCTTGGAATACTGGGAGGCATCCTGTTGCTGCTCAGTGAGTCTTTGATTCTAGTTCAATTTGAAAAGATTCATATTGAAGTCCCAGGGAAGAACTTTAGCCTGTAACTCAAAGAAAAGTCATGTAGCTTTGCATCTCAACCTGCAGCTGTTTGATTTTGGTGCAGATCATTTGTTCTGTATGACACAGGAGAAGCTCTGCCTGTTTCAGTAATCTGAAAACTGCTGAAGAGTTATAGCATAAATTATAATTCTGTTTAAAGATTACGTAACGTTTGCTTTTAATTTGGGCATCAAAACAATTTGTTTAATGTAGCCAGGTAGTACTAACTTGACGGCCTCACTGACGGATGTACAAAGCTGATGAAAATGTGCTTTTGCTGAGAAACATCGTGAGTGGTGGATTAATCCACATTTGATTCGGTCTCAGTCGGAATGAGCCAAGTGAGTAAATTTGAAGATGTAATTCATTGCGGGTTAGGATGGCCCTACGATGAAACTTGTGTATCTATGCAGTAGAAAGTCGGGGGGGGGGATTGGTCAAACATGACGAGAGAAAACAGAGAAAAGGGACTGAGGAATTCCCTTTTCCCCAAAAGGTAGAACACCCATAATGCAACCGGTGCCCAGGCCGCCTCCTATTGAATGCTTGACCTGACCTACAGTGTTTTTGCACATACTAGCAGCAGAGCCAGGAAGGTTCAGTTCCAGCATCTGCTTGTTAAACTCTTCTAATGACTCTAATGTGTCATTTACTCATTACTGTGCATACGTTGGTGAGATAAATAACCACAAGATGTTCTGTTCTTTACCAACAAGACGTGTGGAAGCAAACATGTCGGATGAGAGATGAAATGTTTCACTGAATCACACGATGAAGCCTCCATAATGGGCTTTAGTTTGACACACACTGTCTGCACTGACTCTGATGACACAATAGTTATTGAAAACATATGGACCTATTTTTGTGTGCAATGGCACACAGAACGTGATTGTGCGCCCTTGGCATTTTGGTGACAGGATGCCTTGGTGCATGTTGAAACAGGAAGAGATTGAGATGTACTGGGTGTGTTGGCGATGAGGATTGATTTAACCAACCAGACATTGTTTTAAACATCCCTTATCCTACCCTTTAAGGAGAGTGCACACTGCGCAACAGACTGGGGGCTGTCGCAAGGTAAATCTGTAAACTATCTATCCCCCATTCCAAATAAATATTTAATTTCATAGGATAAATCTACTTAAATGGAAGGTCTGGTTACCCGCCGTATATCCCGCCCAGTACATCAATATCAGTAACTCCTAAAAGTAAAGAAACGAAGAGCGATGCAGTCCATGGTACTATGAGCACATTGCTCCTACGTGTCTGGTTGGTTCTGTTCAGCTCCAGCAGCAAGGTTTTATTATTCCATCTATGCAGTGGTGCTCTCACTACTTAACATACACTTTCCTTTCTCAGCTCTCTGGTGGTTACCTAATCCTGTAGGTGTGTTGGATTAACCTGTGTGCTCTGTGTTCAGTGCTGCTGCTGCTGCAAAGGCTGCTGCGGCTGATGGTTGAGAGATGGAGAGGATAGAAGCTTCTCATGAATCTTATTGTAAGTTCATTCAGGAAGACTGTATTTATGACCCATTCATCCTCAACTCTTTCTCTCTCCCGCCTTTTCTAATCACTTGAGTGTGGGTGTTTTCAGTAATCCAATAAAATGTTGTCATCGCCTTAATCAGCCAATAATGATGTTGCTGTCAAGCTTTAGAAAATGCTGAAATGCTGCTTGCTGTCATTTCAGTGATTTGCTGCGATTGTCCTCCCTCCAATTGTCTCCAGTCTCCATATTGAGCCCAGCTGAGTCCACTTTTCATCTCATTCAAATCCTCTCCCCATCTCCATTCTCTTCCAACCATCAACCACCACCAGTGTCTAGACTTTGTATACTATGCTCAGCTGAGTTGATATCAGTATGTTAGTCTTGATCAGTTGAGTCATCAGCATTGTGTGATTCAGGCTAATTCAGGCTCCATAAATCCTCTTTCCTTTTGAAGCGCTTCTTGGACACATTTGACTGAGGGTGAAACACCAGCTTGTAGTTTCCACCTGTTATCCCTCCTCTATGCCAGAGCCCTCTGCTGTCAACAGCCTCTTCACGTCACCAACTGACACTGTAAAACCTTCTGTGTGTGTGTGGTTTTTGATTGCGTATGTCTAAATGTTTCTGCTTTTGAATAGTTTCCACTCCCACTGCTGCAGTAGCGTTGTCCACAACACAGCAGCTCTTTTCTCTGCTTCACTCGAGCCCTCAGAAACAATTTTATTAATTGATTTTTGACATTGCACAAATGCAATATTGCTTGTGACATTAGTGACTACTTGATAGACATTTTTTGTGATTTTTTTGGTCTAAGATGTTGCCCTCTTATACATTTAGTAATATGTTCTATAAATAAAAAATGTTATTATTATTATTGATTTTTTATTTATATCGAGTGCAGAGTTCTAGTCACTGAAAATATTTTTTTCTTTTAAATATTACAGTTAGTTTATGTCTAGAAGGTAAAAGGATAAATTAGATACATTAAAATATGCTTTAATAATGACAGTATGTAAATATAAAGTAACTGTAAATGTTTTAATTCTCCTTTAACTATTTTCTTTCCTATTCCTCAGTCTGCTAAGAGCAGAGCACAACATTTTTTTATATTAAATAAGTAATTATGAAATGAATAATCACATGAATACTGTAAATAGTAGGCGAGAGAAGACTTCATGCATCTCGGAGGCTTCACCATAAGATATGAAAGTTCAGAAGCATTAAACAAGAGCTGAAGGAGGCTGCAGCGAAGCTTTGGGAGAGAATCACCAAGGAAGATACAAAGCGTTTGCTGAGGTCTGTGAGTCAAAGACTTCACACAGTCACTGACTGTAAAGGAGTTTCCACCAAATATTGAATTTAATGATTTTTTCAAAACTGTGTATATCTATTCCTTAAAATAATTTAAGCACCAGACGAGCTGATGATAGAAGAGCTGTAACTCTTACGCAGTTCTTTCTACACTGATTTCAACCTACTCAAATTAAAGCTGCGACTTGCCACTAACATAATTTTATTTCATATCTTGAAGCAAAACATTTGTAACTGTCCAAACACTTGGCCTTCATTGACAAATAAGATAATGGAAATACAACATGTATAGTAAATAAATGCATTTTGCAGTATTTAGGGAGGTAGAGTTATTTATTGGTCTTTAAAATCTGTGTGTGAACTAGGCCAGTCCTCATTACAGTGTGATTAACTCACAACATTTACCTTTTCTAGACCATCACATGTATGTCGCCAGATAGCAGGTTACACCTACCAGGTCTCTTACAACTATATACAGTATACACCCCAAAACTACACCCCTGGACACTATCACTTAGATGAAAATGTATAAATGATTCAATCAACATATCAATTCAATCAATATATATTACAATCAATCTTGATTGTAATATCTTCAAGTTGAAGTGAAGGGTATTTCAACTTATGCATAATTATAGCAGTTAACGCCATAGACCACAGAAACACAGCAACAGCAATGTTAAGGACAAACAGGAAGAGTCATACAACCAGTAGGGACACTTGTCGTTAATAAATGAATAAACAATTGTGTACTGTAATTTTCCATGCCACTCATCAGAGCAGGTGTACTGTATTTCAGGATTGTCCACCAGAGGACAGCACACAATTGTCCTGATGAGTTTTCGTGAGGTGAGCGGGAGCTTCTTCCTTCTTCAAGACAAAGTCACATCATCAGTCTCAGTGACAATCTACTTTCATATTGCTGGGCCCATGGGTTGGCTTCTTGATAGCAAGTGATAACAGCGGATCATCTTTCACATTGACGCAGTTTCCTGTTGACACTTTTACTCTGGTATGAATGTGAATGTAAATGGTTGCTTGTCTGTGTCTGTTGGCCTTGTGATTGACTGCTGTCTTTTCGCCAAATATCAGCTGGATTGAAAGAACCCATAGCTCCAGTCCCCCTGCGACCCTAAGAAGGATGACTGGATGTATGAATAGATGGATTGTGACAATTGGAGTTAAGTCAAAATAAAGTTTATGTTCAAAAACAAAAACAAAAAAACATATGCTTTGCAGAATCATCCATTCCCAGGGTCCCATTTGATTGTTGGTTGGTTGCCCTTAACTTTCACTTTCAACTTGACTTTCCCTTTATTTACTGCCCCTCATACAAATATCTACACAGTGTCTGACTGCACCGTACTTTCTCTCATCAGTCCAACTTGGAAAGTGACCACTAAGAACTTTCTTTTTGCTATCCTCAGATCAAGCAGGATTTGACTTTATCATAGTGAACCCAAGCTGGGGTTTAAACCTAGCTGTTATGAGCCACTAAACTGAACCAGATCTGCACCCCTGTAAGGAATAAAATATGCTTCTTCTTATTCTTCTTCTCACGTTTTCCAGTGCAGATTATATGTACATTCTGGACCAATACCCACAACTAAGTTACATCTTAGCATTCCACTTAATTCAAAGTGGGTGTTGGTCAGTTATCCACTGAGCTACCCTCCCTGATCGCAGCTACACAGTCTCCTCCTCTAGCTCGGTCTATGCTGAAGTCTAGAGAGGCCATGAGAACTTCACGTCACTGAAGGGGGACCTCAGGCAGCCCAGCACCTCCCCCACAGAGAGGAGCTTCCTGGTTCCTGCTGCCAGGGGCTTTCTGGACCTTCGGATTTTGCCTCACCAAGTCAGCTGTCCTGAAGGGAGGAGGACAGATATTTGTTCATTTGTATGCAGATATATGGCAACTGCATTTTTTTACTAAACCACATCTACTAAACCATGACTCTTACATGTCTTTCATTGTAATCTGGATTTCATTTTGTTTAGTTAATGTCCGACATCATACAATATAATAATGTCCTGTGTAGTACATACAGGATTCTCAACATGTTTATATCATATATACATATATACATATATATTGTCTTATCAACCACTCAAAGTGCTTTACAGTACAAGAACCATTCATAAACATTCAGACAGTATTTCCACATGCAAATTTTGCTGTGTGAGAAAGTCAAAACTTTATATAAATGCTCCAAACTGGCAGCCAAGTCACTAATGCAAAATCATCAAAGCAAGGGAAAGCAGTTTAAGATGGCCACCATGAAGTGCAGCAACAACAGTTGCATTTTAAATGTGGACCTATTGGAGCATGTATCCTCCATCTCTCTCGTCTTCATCAACTGCTGACACCTAATAAAATGTATAAAATGGCCTCCAACACTAGAAAACTGTAGAAGGGACTATCAAAGATACATTTGTAATTTAGACATGATGATTGGTTCCCACTTGCTATCTCAGCCTTTATCTGGAACACCAACATCAGTTGTTTATGTTATGGTACATTGAACCACCAAATCTAGTTAGTAGACTTGATTTTGTATTATTTTGCCATGGTCAAGAAATGGACTTCCATGCTCAAGTTTGAACTAACGAATTCCACCTCCACAGTTTTCATTTCGGCATGTGCCATATTTAGGTTGTCTCAAGAAGAATATATATATATAGTGATGTCTTATTTATGTTAAAAGATTAAACATCATATTCAAATAAAACTCCACAGCCATTTATTGCATTACCTTCCCTCTGAGTGTAAACCCGTTCTTTACAAGCTCCCCTAAGCTGTCCAACTTCTCCTGAGACTCCAGACTGCACCGTGGGGAATCCGCCTGGTGCTGCCCACCATTTTGGTTTTCCCAGCAGGCAAAACCTTTATTTTTAGATGTTTTCCTGTGAGTCCTGTATTTCATTTTAGGGAAGGTATGGGAGCCGCCATCTGTGGCCCCCCAGTTGTGATCAGGCCACAGGGGCTCGGTCTGGGTGGCCTGGCTGGTGGTGGCCCTCTGCAGGCGCACAGATATTCTCTGGGCTGAACCGGTCATCAGGGTGATGGACTGAGTGTCCAGAGCTGCACCTGCTGATGTGACAGCTGGAAACTCAAACACCTCATCCTCATCTGAAGGAGAAAACACAGGAGATAATGAAGTAATGAATTTTAATATGGTGAGTAAACTGTATGTGCAGTGTATGAGGTGATTACAGTATATATATAATATACTATAATATAATATACTGTAATCACCTCCACACCAAAATATTTGTTCTCTAAACATGTAATAACAACATACAGAAGATGAAAAACTTTGAAATAGTTTTGGTTCTGCCTGGGAGACAGTGACTTGGTGTAAAAAAAGTTGTATCTTATTGAAGTATGAAAATATTCTGCACTTCTTCTCTCTACTTGTGTTCTTGCGAACTTTTGATACTTCATCAATCACAGCTCAAGTATTTGCTGCCTTCAAATATAACTCATTAGCTAGTGGTTATGTGGGAAGTTGGGCACACTATGTGTTGGCGCTGTGATGGTTAAGTCACGAGAACACTGCTGCTAGGCAACAGCAATATAGACGCTAATGTTGGCATCTGAAAGCTACAGAGGCTAACACTTTAGCAAACTGGCAGTCAGGTAAGATAATGCAGGAAATGAAAAAGCATAATGAAATATGGAAAGGATAAAGCCACTCTAATTGTGATGAAAAAACTCAATATCCCTACGTGTTCTCTCTGCCTGTTTCATTGAGAATACAACAGGAGCTGATGTGTGGACTTGGGCGTGGCCAAGTGTCCCAGAACCAGCAATGGTGGCAAATAATCGGAGCCATTCTCAAAGCTGCAACAATTTTCATCCTGGGACATGTGAATATGGGCTATACAAATAAAATGTGATTGATTGATTGATTGGCAGTTATTAGAGCCATTGTTTTGATTTCAAATATTTTATCCAAATAAACAATTTGATTTGATTTTCAGATCCCTAACATAACCAACCAGGTCATTTACAGGTCGTAAAATTGTCTAAATTAGTCTTTGTAATCAGGTTGAAAGTGGCAGCATAATTTCCCATGTTCAGTTTCACAACATATGAACCTTATAAAAATGCATTACAGCACGTTTGTATGTTTGAAACAGACCTGTACAGGTGGGCAGTGCAGGGCTGCTGGGCAGTGAGCTGTGGGTCAGTCTGGAAGGGAAACACTGCCCACAGAGCCGGAGCGGATCAGCTTCCTACAGGCCAGAACCAGCAGCTCCCGACACTGTTTATGACAGTTAACACCACAGTCTGCAAAGTAAATGAAGACAGGTCACATTAGGGCCAAAAGTGTTAGTGAGCTTCACAATCCACTGATGACCTTGGAAACGGTCTTAATATAATGTTTAATAAGTCTCTTAAACAGGAACTTTTGATTCTATCACAGTCTCAACATCTTGAACTGTCAAGATAAGCCAGTAAGCCACAATGGATGAGACGTCCCAGTTGATCAGAATGATGCTCAGAATGATTTCTGATGAAGACTGTGTGATAGCGTTAGAAGCTCCAGAACAAATGAGTAGATTTTGAGTTGAGTTATTTCCTCAACTATATTTTGTGTTGACTGAACTCTTTACTTAAGACTGCACATCATTAGTTGGGAGTAGATACCACATATATAAAAATGCAAGATAAACCTTTGTCGACTTCACTCAGATGTGGTTAGATTTAGTTTCTTCATTTGGTTGTTTGTTTTTCTTTTTGGGAAAGTTTTGACAACACACATATGCTGATACATCTAATATTTTAATATATATTGCACTGAATCATAACACAAGTTCGACATTATGATGCTCTGGACTTTTCGTTGAGGACATTTTCTCTATTTGGATCTCTTGGAATATTAAATTGAATATCCCCGGTTAAGTATATTGTTTCCTGTACTAAGCTCAGCCTTTCAATCATAATGATATCTGGATGGGGTCTACATGCCAAAAGACTAATTTATAACAAATCACTTTCTCCACTCGTTGTGCCTGGCAATAGAATTGTGTGTCATTGAATTGAAATCGCTCCTTATTGAGCTGAGCTTTGAGTGAAGAAACACTTTTCAAAGGAGCAATATTTGCTTGACTTTTTAAGGAATAGCTGTGCTTTTAAGGATTTTGTGAGGGTGTGCGTTGTAGCATCTTCCTGCAGTGTATTGATTAGCACAGATAATCATCTAATCGCTCCCTCTCTTTGATGCAGTGACGTGTTGGACCCGAGTGACGCTGCCACTGAAACACCATGCTGTCTGATTTACCTTTAGGACAATTTATTTTTATTTATATTTGAGTTTTTTGACAATAAAAGTTTATAAGGAAAGGCAGGCTCTTGTTTGTGTTGGGTAACCTACCGTGACTGGAGACCTGCTACAGATTCGTAAGATGTTGTTAAAAACATATAAAACTAATAAATAGGTTAAAGTGTAAACCTTACCTTTGCATTTGTAGCCCTGTTTGATGATTCCCCAGAGCTGCAGGTCCAGAAACATGTGGAAGTGCAGAAGGTTGAAACAGAAAATTAAAAAAAAATTAGATTATGAAGAAGAGCAACATTTTTTAAAGACAAACACGACTCGCTCATAAACAGGATGTAATCCTTCACTACATGTCGTGTAATCATGTGACTTCCTGTGTCTTTGTTCAGGACATTATCATACATGCTGGGGAGGGGGCATGCAGGCAGGTCAGTTACATTACAGGAGACGTAAATAGTGCAGTGACAGGATGTTAGAGATACACACAAATCCAGCACAATGTTCACAGAAAGTGGGCTTCAGGTATGTCATCTCCTGGAAGTTGTGGATGAATCCTGGTCCCATCTTACACTGGAGCAGTGGGTTAGCCCGAAGAAAATAGGCTATCATTTCATCCTTACTGATCAGTCCATCTCTGAGAGAAAGACAGAGAGGGAGTAAGATGAAAGAAAGAAAGAGAGAAGACAGTCGGTAACATTTTTCAACAATAACAACCTAGCAAAGTAATTGCAGTAATGGCTCGCCCCAGATTTTCCCTCATGCTGCTTTATCACAATCTCTCTACCTGTGATCACACCTGCATCTTACATGGGACCAAAACAAACCTCACCTTTAATGCAAACTACAATGTATTAAAAACACACGAGCACACATTTGGTGCAGGTCATATGTGCAGAGTCATTGAACAAGAAAAAAGCAAAATATAGAAGAAACACCTGCACACACCATTAGTTCATTCTGAGCCACAAGGCGCAACATCGTCTGTTCTTGAACAAACCCAAATTAAAAGTCTGTGATGATTTGTCACTGCAGTGAACTCTGCCTGTGTAGATAAAGGTGTTTAGTCTTGTGTGCCTTCCTTTCTCTCACAAGGTAAATGGTAAGCAACAGTTTTTTGATGATTGTGGAGGTGAGGGGCTGGGAGAGCACCTCACCTGCACCACAGAGGATCAATCAGGTGAGAGCTGTTAGCTGATTGGTCCTCGTGCTTAAAAGTTAGCGTCTGCGCTGCCTCAAGGAGGAGCTCAGAGACGCAGACTCTGGAGAGACTCCCAGACACTGAGTGAAGGACTGAGCTGGAAAGCTAGTCTGATTTAAGTTGTAGTTTATTTATGTTTGTTCCGGTGTGTTTGAGTAATAAAGAATGTTAAAAAGCAACACTTCCGTCTCTGGCTGTGTGTGGGAGAGCCCCGTGGCAAGGTCGATTGCCACAATGATGTTGTACTTTTTTTACTTTATTCCCATTCAATTTAAACAGTGCTATTTGGGTGAGTAATGCAAATAAACACAATCTGCGAGTCTTTGCCTGTTCTCCTCTAGAAAAGAGGAGGGGACTACTGGCTGAATTGATGACATTTGCTGTGTTGTAGGTGCTGTGGAACCACCGAAGTAAGCCAGTACCATTGTATGGGTCCATAAGCTCATCTAGAAGAGCACACAGCTCAGGGACTTTCACCGGCTTCTCTAGGCGCTATGTCTAGATGCAGTCATTTCAAGTGCTACCTGAAGGCGACCCATGGCTGGTTTGATCACCCTTTATCTCAGGTCTGTGCCAGGACCTGAGTCCTGAATTTTATTCTCAGCACTGATTTAGCTTTCCCAACACAAATTTCGCCCAAGTTCAAATATTTTAGATCGAGCCATAAACACAAATGGACGGAAAATGTGTTTTATCGTTAATTTACCAATTTTGAAATTGTGTTGCATTTGTTTTGGATGCAGCATTAGTAAGCTACATGCTAATTGTAGTAGTTGAGCAATGACAACCCAAGAATTTTAATTGAAAATAGTAAAATACATTGCAAGGTACTTCAAGGGACATGTACTGTTAAGTAAAATCATCAACAACTGCACTCATTATTCTGCTGTGTATGTTAAAACACAACAAAAGAAAGTAACTTGGTTTCAAGTGTAAATGTAACATGATTTTAAAGTAGTGGAAAGCCATATTGAAATCTGGCTAAACTAGGAGTGTTTCTACATTTGGTATTGCAGACCATGTACTGAAAACTAAGGCAAGCCAGGTGGAAGTCAGTGAAATATCACAGCTAAAAAGTGCAGTTAATGTGTATCATTATTTTCCACACTCACTGATCTTTGTCCAAAACGCAGAAGGAGTCCAGGAAGGGAAAATTGGCAGCGATGCTCTCAAAGTCCTCTTGAGAAATATATCCATCATGGTCATGGTCATAATTCCTGAAGACAGACTTCCCAAAACCAGACAAGAAACACATTACACCAGAAACATTTCATACACATCTAGGTTGTTGCTTTTCTGTGCATATTTTGAAAATGGATGATGTCTACTCACATCCACCACCTTCCTGATGTGTTTATTGACTAGAGAGGGGTCTGGTTTGGTGGTGATACCTGAGGCCCAGTCAAGTGGGGCCAGGGGCTTATTGGGAGTCGTTGGAGAAGACAGCTATGAAAAGAATTCACATACACAGGACTTGAAGCACAGAGAAACTGAAATGTAACATGACAAAAGGTAATGAATTCAGACGCTGTGCCATGACACAAAGTTAGGGTCAGTCACCTCCTATTTCTCTTGATCATCTTTCAGATTGTATTTCGGTCATCAGTTCAGTTGACTGGACATGATTTGGAAAGACACACAACATCTGCCTATATAAGGTCTGCCAGCTGACAACACACAAAAGAGCAAAAACCAAGCTGTGAGTTTGAAGGAGCTGCTGGCAGAGCTCAGAAAAAGGACTGTGGCACAGATCTAAGGAGGGATGATAGTGGCAGTGGATCATGACGATGGATTGAGGATCATGGTGGCGAATCCTGATCATGGTGGCATCTGATCATGGACTATGATTACAACAAGACTGCTTGAAATACAATATGCCTACTCACATATTCTACCATTACTGACAAGAACTCTTCCATTTCAGTTGTCATTCCTTCTCCCTTCATCTCTATCAGATATTTTCTTATGTATAAATTCTATAAACATTGACACACTTTCCATTACGTTACAAATTGTTTCTTCTCATCAATGTTGTAAATTCTGTTATTTTGTTGATGTTCATTTCTCATCTATTGCACTTCTCTCCATCCTGGGAGAGGGACCCCTCACATGTGGCTCTCTCTGAGGTTTCTACGTTTCTTTTTTTTTGTTTTTCCTGACTCTTGTTGAGGGTTAAGGACAGAGGGTGTCGCACCTTGTCAAGCTCTATGAGACGAATTGTGATTTGTAAATATGGGCTATACAAATAGAATTTGATTGGTTGGTTGATTGATTGAAAATGTCCTACATAAAAGGGTTGGAGATGCTTCTCACACGCAACAGGCACAAAAATGAAAAAACAAAACCAAAAATAAAACATATCTCATGATGAAAAAGCAGTGACACACACAAAAAAGACACAGACGAAAGGGTCAAGAGAGTTTGTCCGCAGCAGAATGGATACGTTCCATCCTGCCTCTCCCGAATGCACAACCCCTCGCCTGAAATCTTGGGGAGAATTTGTTGCTGTTGTGAGCAGGTCTGAGTAGAGAATCTCACACTGCGTTGTTCATGTGTGAAAGGCAAGCTGCGGAGAAAGTCCAGACCCAATACCACAGAGATCGTCTGCGGGTCATATCTGAAAACAGCTTAAGAGAGGTGACCGAGAACCTGCTTGTCACTTTCCTACTAAGCTCCAGAAATTCTGTGTGGAGATTGGAGAAACTTGTAGAAGGCAACTATCACTGCAGCACTTCATCGACCTGGGCTTTATGAAAGAGTGGTCAAATGGAAGCATCTCTTCAGTGAATTACACATGGAAGCAGCTAAAGGAGCTAAAGGACTCTGAAACTGCGAGAATGAAGATTCTCTGATCTGTAGAAACCAATATTTAACTGTTCGACCACAGTTCTATGCATCATGTCTGGAGTAAACCAGGCACCACCATCATTAAGCATATTGGTGGTATCTTCATTTGTTCTGTGTTTTCAGCAGCAGGGATGGAGGGACATGAATCAGCATAAATATCAAGTTCATTGAAACTGGACTCAATCAGTGTGGAAAAACCTGAGCACAGAATACAATTCATGGCAGTTGACACTTACCAATGATTTAGGGTTACGTGGTTCCCTGAGCAATGACAGCTCATAAATCTCATCTTCTGTGTAATAAAGGTCGAGAGAAAGCTAAAAACACAAGGATCATGGATTTGATTAGTTCAACAATCATTCTACAGATGGTAGCAGTTTTGTAAATGTTCTTACAATAGACTAGAACTTTCTAATAGATCACCTTGTATGTTTCCAGTATTTCAGAGTTGAATTTCTCCTCCACTAAGTAAGTGCACGCTACAGAGAACTTTAAAGAAGTCTTCAACCTGCAGTTTCTCAATAACATTTTAGAAAAACAGCTCAAAGAAGTTCTTCTTTTTCCCCCGGTATCATAACACCATTTTGGCTGACAGGTTGTGGCAAGTGAGCGGATTCTCAAGAACAGCTTCCAACAGGTTTTTGATGTCACGAATAAAATTTCGACTGGTTTGTAGTCTCATGCTCCTTAAGACTGTTTGCAATTTAGTATAATGAACAGCTTCAAGCAACAGTCACAAATGAACTATAGGGACATTTATCCAAATGAAATTGGCCATGACATTTCATCCCAGAGGTTAAAATCTTGAATCACTGCGGATTCTCATTTGGTTCAGTTTAGTGCAAAGATACAAAGTCACACCAAGTCTTGGCTAAAGCTGCTGACAGCAGCTGTGTGTGTGTGTGTGCGTGTGTGTGTGTGTGTGTGTGTGTTGACCAAATAACTCTACATGATTAACTTTCAGACCTGATAGGTCAAAGGTCAAGGTTATCAAAACTATGGTCTAAAGAACACATTTTCTAAGATGTCTGCAAATAAAAGACAATCTAAAGCTTCCATTTATCAGAGAATTACACACAATTTGTGCCGAAAAAGAAAAATTCTGATCAAACAAGAACTCATCTTGACACTGGCTCACACCAGGTGGGACACCCACCAAAATGTTGTTCTCATTCATATTTCCCGCATTATTACTGAGCAGTCATTACTACATTATTACAAACATACTCAGTAGACATTACTGAGTAGTTATAGCATATTTGTTAGTTACCTACTTTACAATTTTGACCCATTGCTCAGGATTTCTTCTATTACAGCTGTTTTCAGTGGAATGGTAATCCCTCACCGTTAGCAGGTAGATGAGGTCCATGTTGGGCTCCACTTGAGCTGCTGCACTTTGCAATGACACCAGCTCATTGAAGGTCATGTAGAGCTGATTCATCTTCACCAGGTTCACTTTATTAGTGTCATCAACCCAGTCAGGAAAGACAACATGCACCGCAATGAGGTCTTTGAGGTGCACACCCAAGATGGGGATTTTAAAGCCCTGACTCTCAATGAAGGCCTTGCGATAGCAGGAGTAGTTGTTGCTGGAAGATACCAACTCTGTCATCTCACTCCAGATCTGACGTAGGGGGGGGGGATTTGAGTAAGTATCATGGCTAAAATGCAGACTTGAACAGGAAAAGCAATACAGATATTGAATTACATTAAAAGCCATACCTTCACAACCTCTGGAGCCAGATAAGAGTGAGTCTCCTTAAGTCGAGATATGGAGCTGTGGCTCAGTCCCCCCACCACCGCCATCAGAGTGTTGAAGTTCTGCAGCTGCAGAAGTTTCTGATGAGAGAGAGAGAGAGAGAGAGAGAGAGAGAGAGAGAGAGAGAGAGAGAGAGAGAGAAGGACATGGATTTTTATACATTTTCTTTACTGCTGATCACCTCACTGAATTCATGACATCTGTTAACATGATACAATATTATGACACATTTTAAAAATAAAGGACAGACTTTAAATCTACATTAATTTAAAGCATTAGCTTGCATGGGGCTACTGACCCTTTTAGCAGATAATAATATGGTTCATAATTGTGGAAATACGTACCCTATAAGGTATTTGTACTTAGTATTCCCATTTAATGACATTTTATACCTTTACTCCACTCCTTATATAAATAAAGAATAACTGCCCTTCTCATTCCATTTAGTTTGTTTAACAGCTGTAGTTACTTTTTTCTTTACACAGACAGAGATTGTAGTTACATACGTTTTTACCTTTACTAATTAATGCAGTGACACCTTACCTACACATTACTGCTTCCAAATAGCCAAAACTCTAAAAACAGTCAGGACTGTAGACAAGATTTAAGAAAGTTATGAGTTATTTGAACTTCTATATTTGATGTAGTTAAATTCAATTTGTTATCATTGGTTGGTCATTTGCTTAAATTGTAAATTCTGAGCCAAAACAAATCTAGATAAATGGTATACAGAATTATTTTTGACCCAATGTTAGTATTATTTTCTCATATTAGATTTGGGTTACTATATCCACACAACAAGCTCAGGTTTTAACTTGAAACTGATTTTTAAATTAGCCCATAAATCACGTTTTCTTTTAAGAATATGAAGTTAAAAACTATAATAAATGTATAATTGGAGGACATGACCATGGTGTTCCTTGTGGTGGTTGTTTTTGTTATGTTAATTATCTGAATACCAGACACCCCTTTTTAGTATGTAGGAGAATCTATGGTGACCTTCATTTAACATTAAATTGTGAAATGCCCTCTCTAGAGCTATTGTTTGGATTGTCCATTCTGGGTTACTGTAGAAATGTAAACTACTATGTAACTTGGTGGATTCAGAAGAGGAAATGGACTTGCTCTTGATGTGGATAAAAAGGGCTCATTCTAAGTTAACCAAATCACAACAATTTTAAGTGATTACACACTAATGAAAACATCCTATTAACATGACTTTCACTTGTAATGGAACATTTTTAAAGCACAGTATTACCTTTTTCACTTAACTGAAGTAGCTGTGTATTTCTTTCACAATTGGCAGTTGGATTTGGTGAGAAAGGACATGTTCTCTAAGTGAACTCTCTCTAATCCTTCAAACACATAATGATGGAGAATTTAAGCCTGATGTAAGGCAGTGTCTCTGCATGTATTAAGGCTAATATTATGCTACAATAGACTGAATATTGAGAGAAACAGACTAGCAACAAATGCTCTAATTTCAGCATTGAGAAATATGTGTTGAATGCTTTCATCCTTGAGCCCATCTGCACACAGAGACAGGATCACTGAGCTAGGACACTGATCCATTTCTTTCAATGCTGATGGAGGAGTATTGGAGAAGCTCTTTCGCCCCCACATTGGATGGAGATACCCATCACAATTACCAGTAACCTTCAAAATGAATATTAATGAGATAGCTTTTATGATGGAAGGATAAGTCAACTGCATCTATATGTAAAGGAAAGATGTGGCAGGATCGCTACTGGGGTCCCTCAACCCACTGGTGCTCACGGAAGGGAATATGTAAAAAAAAAAAAAATACCAGAATAATGGCATGTAGAATCCATGTCCAGGCACTGAATAAAAAGGCCTTTATTTAAATAGACTTGACGCTTTAAAATACACCCTGAAGAAGGCATAAGCCAATATGGTGTATTTTAAAGCGTCAAAGCCCATTTAAATAAAGGTCTTTTACATTTTTCAAAAGACTTTGAGTGCCTAAACCTGGATTCTTCATGCCATTATTATTTGGACACAAGTTTTCCAAATTTTTTTTGTGTGCATCTATTGTATTTGTTAAAGGATGTAACATGTGCAACTTTTGCTTGAAAGACTGTTACTGAAGATAGAAACTGTCATAAAGTTTAATGTATCGAGTCGAAACATATGTATTCAGATATTAGTGTCGAACCTTTTGACAGTAATCTGAATTTGGTTTAAAGGTTCAGTGTGCAGAATTTAGTGTCATCTAGTGGTGAAGTTGCATGTTGTAGCTGAATCTGTGCAAATGAGAGGAGCATTTAACATGAGCTGGACAAAATGATCTCAACAGAATCTCAGACGCATCAGGTTAAATCTAGATATAATTTGGATATTAAATACATTTTAATTGCTTGTTTATATAGAGTTAAGTAGGTTTCAGTTTCAGCTTGTGAGGAGTTCATGATGGGATGTGCAGGCCTGCTAGTTCAATCCCCACCTCCTCCTGTCCACATGTCAAATTGGCCGAATCCCATTTCACCCCTTGGTCCTCCCTACCCCTTTTTTCCGAGGGTTATCTTGCCCCTTGAAACGGAGTCACAAGGGGTAGTGGTTGAAATCTTCCCTTACGAATTGGGACAGCCCTTCAAGAAGCCGTTACATCATCAGTAGTCGTCAAGAAAACCTGGCTCACCCGCGATCTTTTTTTTTTACGGTTGTTGTGAAAAAAGTGACCATAATACATTGAAATGATATTAAACTAAGATATTACAATCATTATCGTAATTTGTAATCCTTATTAATGGAGAAAATATTACATTTGTGGGTCTATCTCCCAGCTTGCCAGTGATTAACAAGGCATTCTGGGTACCCCTCCGTTTGAAGTGAGGGTCTGAAAAATCTCCGTTTAGAGGAGTATAGAGCCCCTCGGCCCTAGCCTTCGTCCCAACAGGTATTGGGACACCTACCCCTACACGTGAACGCGCAAAATGAAGGAGAAGGGCCAAGGGGTGAAATGGGATTGGGCCTTTAGTGTCCTTTAGCAAGAGATTGAACCTCTATTAATCCTGATGGGCAGGTCAGTGTCTTGCATGGCACCCCCATCAGTGTGAATGTGTGTAAAGAGGTGAACTAGTGGAGCAATTCACCTGTTTAAAAAAGCTTTATAAATTAAATCCAATTGCAATTTACCACGTGGAAGCCAATCAGCCTCCTTCCTTTGCTATCAGCAGGGACCCTGTTTATATCATTATTGGATGAACAGGATTTTAGTCACTTAAAGCCATTTTCATGTTTAGAGAAAACAGTGAAGGTGGAAATCCTCTACGTCGACTACCTCCTGCCTATCTTACCTGAGCCACATGGATGTATTTGGTGATGACTTCTGCACGGGTCTGAGGTGTTAGCTTGCTGAGCACCATGAGCTGGACCCACTGAGACACGCCGTTAAACAGGCCAATGGAGCGCTCCAGAGTTGGGTTGTCTACGAGGCAGCCGTGAGTCACATAGCTCTGGTAATCAGTGAACTGGGGACAAAAAAGATTTACAGATGAGATGTTAATTTTCAATAGTTTCTGCACACTGTCACGGTTGTAAAAGGTTGTACTTCAGCCTTTAAAAAATCATGGGTGTAACATAACATAAACCAATCCATGCGCCATCTCCCTTTCCTTTTAAATCAAGTGAGCTTGTACCCTGGTAAACCCACATAAACTTTGCATTGTTGTATCCTTTAGGAACGTTCCTTGTAATAACCTTTGCATACACTGTACACAGCATTCCTTTGAGCAAAATGCTAATATCAACATCATCCCTATGCTAATATTCTGATGCTGTTTGCTAACATGCACTAATCAGCTCTGAACTAAAAGTACAGCAGAGGATGGTACTGCATTTTACAGGTATGTTGGAGCTGAATGAAAAGTCATAGAATCACAAAAACTCTTACAGTTCTGTGGCAAGTTCAAATATCTGTACTTCTGTAGGCTACTAACTGTGTGCAGAAATACAGGGGGTCTCGGGGTCCCTGTGTTTTAACTTCATTGTTGCAGAATAAGTCTGTTTATCCGGGAACATGAATTCAGCAGGTTATTATAAAGATCAGTTCTACGTGTGAGTGATTAGAAAAGAGCAGAAGAGCAGAGACACTCTCAGTGTTAGTGTGGCAAAAATAATTGAACAATTAAACTAAAGCTGTTTACCGATATCCTCCGGATAGACTTGAACTCTAGGAAGGTGAGATGTTCAGCCAGCTCCATTGGCTCCAGGTGGTCAAACAGTAGTGAGGCCTTGCCTTTCTTGGCCTGCTTCTTCCGCTGGGTCAGCTTACGCATCCAATCGTATGATGGACTACAAGGAGAACAAAATATCCAATATAACAGCTGCAAAATAAGAGACTAGAGACAAACAAATGTCCCATTTCTCTATGTGATGTAGGGGTAGTGGTCATCTAACCACTACTATTCAGGACCCCCCTTAAAAATGAAGGGGTAGACAGAAATTCCTGAGTGATTTTTGAACAGATGAAGAGAATCAACATGGCAACCACTGTGAGTAAATTGCTCATAATTGTAAGTCTCAAATCTTAAAAAATAAACAGGAAAAAAATATTTAAATCCAGCAGAGTGTCCAGAGGCAAATGAAAATGTAATTGAATTGCTCTGACGAGTGTTTCAGGAAAATCTCTATTCACGTCACTAAAACAAGCATGTAAACAGTTCAGTTTTCAGTGCGGGGCAGAAGTTTCTATGAACAGAACTTATGTTACATTTCAATAACTGATGTAAACACACTGACTGACTGTGTTTTGATCAATAGATCAATCTGTCCCGTCTGTCCAGCAGTTATCAGATGTGTCACTTTTATAATGTCGGTTGTTAATATAATAGCGTTAGTTGATATTGTTTGTCACTGTAATATCGTTGGTCGGCTGCTGATGACGTAGCGAGTGGTGACCCCCGTAGCTCTTTTTGGAGGAGGACACTACCAGCAAAGGGCAAATCATATCTAGGGGTAGGGACAAGGGAGAGGAATTGGGATAGGGCCTAAGTTCCTGCCACAATTAACATGTTATGAATGTACTTGCTAACACTGATAATGTCAATAGTTATTAAAAGTGAGTCTGCATGCATTTGAAATCTTACATGGTGGAGATGTCTATGAGTTTGAAATGATCCTCACAGCCGAGCTGAGCAGCCACATCCCTAAACTCCTCTGTTATCCTGATCAGACCCAAGTCCAGGTTGAACTCTGCAGGGAATGTCACGATCCAGTACCTGAATACACACACTCACATTTATAAATGTTCAGCAAACATTTGGACTCTGATAAGACATGTGGTAGAGTGGAAAATGTATTACAATAAAATTTCCACTGAACTAGATAATGACCATGTGACATGCAACTCATGTAGTTCAGTACTGCTTGTTTCACATTCACAACTTAGAATTGTGATTTTGTCAGCCTTTTCGGCCTCCTTCTATAACAGTGTTGTCCTTAAATCTCAGGGTTAGTAACCTGCACACAGATAATGAGCACTGTGATAATGGAAAATAACTGCGACCTCGGATTTCCAAGTGTGAAAGCTTTAAACTGTAAAAAGGGAACGTTGCAAACTCTAGTCTTGGGTTTAAATTTCTCTGGGTCTGAGAGGTCCAGTGAGAAAAGTCTTAATGTGTTGGGATGAATGAATATGTATGTAGGACCTTACCTCATTAAATAACAAATCTTCAGTCTGGTGTCCTGGCAGCTGTCGTCACTGCAGTCCTGGTACGTGGGCTTAAGTTAAGGTTTTTTTTTCTTTCACAAGATTTGACAATTAATTACTGACACTTATATTTGTTATTGTCTGTAGATAACAAATGGGAGGCTATCCTCTCCACACCATTCAGGTTCATCTCAGCCACGACTGCATCGTCTACAAGCGTCTATGCAGCCTGTGTTACTGCTAATTTGATACGGTACTGACATCACTTCTCTGCTCAGATGGCAAACTGATGTGTTGCAATGTCCTCAAGCAGAGAGACAGTTATCTTGACCAAAACCATATCTGATCATACTATTTCCAACCACACAATCAATCACTCACACCTTCCTCACACATCGGCTGGACTGGGGTTTGTAGGTGAGAGTAAACAGATTATCAACATCTCTCACAAGTCACAACATTTGTCAAATTAAATTGTGCTTTATTTGCATGACATATCAAAACTATTTTACTGGAACAGTACAGAAAAGTATCAACATTGACAGATGAATAGCAATGAATACAGTAATAATATATGAATATTTATGAATATGCAAATATCAACCATCATATTGAATACAGCTTGTTAAATTGTATTCAATTTGGCCCTCGACGATTTAGGACATAAAAAGAAAGTTCTGTCTAAAGCAAGAGTGTAAGTGTCTAAATCCACTAGTGTAATGGAACAGACTTTTTTCGAAGTGCATTGTTCGAAAGGCAAGTATTTAGTATGTCATTGGGTGTATTTTGAGTATAATATATATATAATCAACAAAAAATGACAAGAGCTGCTTTGGTTATGAGATAGAGCCATCGGACTCCTGATATATCTGTGCAAACCATTTCAGGATCCTCACATCACTAAAATATTGCACACTTTTTTTTTAATTCTCTCCTGGAAGTGTGCTGATTGTCTTACACCTTCAGTTCTAACCTCGGTTCCTCTCTCACCTCCACACAGCTGGCAAAGTGTGAGCGTTGGATTTGTTTATTTCAAAAAGTTGCACTCGGTCAAAAAGGTGTGTGGACTCATTTCTGAAGCAATCTGACCATCTGACAAGCACTTCTCATAAAGCATAATATTGAACATTGGGAGGAAACCAGAGCACTCAAATGAAACCCATGCAGGCCCAGGTACAACTTGCAAAGCACTTTCTATTTATCAATGAAGCAATGAAAAAGTGAATTAAGGAAGGTATTTCCTCTCATGCTTGGCCTTTCTTTCTTTGAGGGTGAGATCTTACTAGTTCTTCTTGCTCAGCTCTATCAGAGACCCTATCATGCACATTTGCTGTTATCACCACTATCTACCCTCAAGCCAAATGTTTTTTTTATTCTTTGAATATAATTTCTTTCCAGTTATTCTGTCTTTAAGACCTGTTGTGCAACACATGAATCCCTCATCACCACCATGACCTCAGGATTCTGGGTGATTTGATTCCTGCTGCATGTACTCCAACACCACCAGACTCCAAGGAATCCTGAACAGTCTCCTGTCGTTCAGGGTTTATGTTTTATGGAAATGGTTCAAATCAGACAACTGTCACTGCTGCAAACTGTTCATTTCACTGCGTCTTACATTGAAAACATTGAGCCTTAGCTCTTATCTTTGAATTCATACAAGATAAATGCGATGTGCTGAAGTAAAAAGCCAAAATTACGAAGCTGTTATTATTCTCTCAAACTACATTAGAAATGAAGGATCTGTAATTTTTTATCCTGACCTCAGTTTTCACAAACAAGAGTCATAAGTTTAGCTTTTATTCCTGCAACGAAACACCGGTTACTTGTCCTTTGTACTGTACTGCATAGCAGATCACTCCGATGGTCTCTCTGGTTTCCCATTTACACAAGAATTACGTGCGGATTCAAGATTCTCTCTTTCTATCTATTTTAGTAAACCTTTGAAGGCTTCATTTAATGATTCACCAATGATTCTGTTATTCCTGCTGTGAAATACAGTTATAAATGTTGGAGACTTCATGAAGGTAGAGGCAAAGGAAGCTACCCTGACATCTGACAGCACAACAGACCACTTAGTGAGCCGATCCAAGGACATCCGCCCTGGACAGGATCAATATTGCTCATTTTACATTAACAATAGTAGTAACACAAGCAACTAGAAGAGAGCTGAGGGACTGAGGTGAAGTAAAACATGAAGAGCTTTACTAATCATCCCACTTCCACTATCAAAATAACATGTTTAGATTGGATTTCCTGTAAGGCAGCATTCTACACTGGGTAAATTAGCTTGCAATATTATAACATATTGTTAAAGGAATGTGGTTGCATAAAAAAGTGCAGTATTTTGCCAGATGGGATATATCATCAGTAGTTTCCCTGCCAGCTCTGAGGATGTCACATACCAACGATGCATCAGCAGTAGGGTTCGAGGAAGCAGGTTGCCCTGCAGCTCCCCATTGTCATCTGTGAAGAGAGCACAAAATGTCACCGGATTTTAACTGTGACAATCACTATGTTAATGACCATGAGGGAAGTCATTGTATGACTTAATCTTAAAGTATAAGATGTGTGATATTCTTTCTTTTTCTTATCACCAATTAATACCTTTCCATCCTTTAGTGTGTTTAATCTTTTTGTTTTGTGCCATAGAAATCCCCTGTAAAATACAATAATTCTCCTCTTCTCCGACAAAGTCCTCAATGATATGACACTATCATAACTTAAAGAGCTCACAGTACCATATCACCCCACTAGAGCACTGCGCTCCCGGAATTCAGGATTATTTGTCTTCCCTAAATTCTAAAAGTAGAGTAAGAGACAGAGCTTTTAGCCATCAAGCTCCTCTCCTGTGGAATCATCTCCCACTTTCAGTTTAGGAGGCAGACCCCCTCTGTATGTTTAAGAGTAGACTTGAAACTATCTTGTTGATAAAGCTTATAGTTCGAGCTTGCTCAGATCTGTCTTGGACCAGCTGTTAGTAATGCTGCTATAGGCCTTGATGGGGGATAATACATGAAACATGGATCCTCTCTTTCCTCCCTTCCCTCCTCATCACATTAATTTGTCATCAATACATGTTATTGATTGATTGATTGATGTGGTACTCACCAAATGTTTGAATGCATTCATTTAAAAGAGCATTAAGAGATGCTGCCTTTCCCAATGTGGATGAGCCCATAGTACCAAGCTGAAAGTAGGACAGAGGTCAGCACTTCTTCGCCACTGTTCTGGACTAGTCAGGATTGTCTTTGGAGCAGGAGAGAGAGAATCATCAGTCAGAGTAAGAGAACAGTTTATGAGACAGGAGTGAAACAAGTTATCTGAAGACGCGATGAAGCATTTCTCCTTATTATGTAGCTGAATTTAGCCAAACAGTAGCATTAACAATCTGTTTGGAATCTTTATATGTAAAATTAAACAGAAACAATGGAGGCACTAAAAAATCCCGTACTCTCGCCAAATACCCTTTAAATGGGATATACTATACACTATAAGTTAGAGATCTTATAAGTTATTATTAAAAAAATGTAAACAGTATAAAAGTGTGTCAGGACAAATGAGACATACCTACATTGTGGCAGATGGCAGATTGCCACAATGTAGGTAATTAATAGGAAACACTGAAACACACGTAGTCATTCCCATTTAAAAAACAACATTTCATAGAGCAAACCACTTTTATAGAGTACCAGTATTTTCAGTTTGAGTGGGAGCAGAAATTACACTACATACATAACTCACTGTTACTCTGTACATTGTATGGGCAGACATTAAAACCTATTAAAGCTTCCTGGCTGGATTTGTATTTGTTGTACTGTTGCGACAAATAGTGGTGTTAACAAAAATGTCAGAACAGCAAAAACCCTCCTGCAACACAATCTGAAACAAATAATCTTAAAGCAACAAATAAGTTGTGCCTGAAGTCATTCACTATTTCCTACATGTATACTTACACCATATTAACTCTAAACGCTTAAAGGTCTCTTGTGACTCAACAGCAATCAAAGACTTGTACAAAACTGTACTTAGAGTTTTGCCAATGCAGTGCTTGTTTCATGACCCCTCACTACCCAGTAAACTACGCAGTGTTCATTATGTAGATAAGAGTGAATGGGAGGACAAGGAAGTGATTCTGAACATAAAGATATAATTAAAACTTCTGGATTTATAGGGCAATCATATGATTTTTATGAGTAAGGGGTAGATGTAGTCCAAAACAAACATGAACGGTAGACACACTCATGTTTCTGCTACTACGCTGGTTGTCTGCATGGACATGTTTACATGTCTGTCACTACATATTAATCCAAAAGGCCATTAATGTTAAGCTGCACAAAGACGGCCCATGATGACGCTTGTCACATGTACTATCATGGCCACATTATATTAGAGGAGTAATATCAAAGAGTTTAATGGTCAAATTACATGGATTAATTACAGTAATTTAGTTACTGCAAAATCTATTGATGAAACATTATGGCTGATTATTTAACGAAGAAAATTATAGCTTCCTCCATGATATAGTGTGTCTTCAGGCACACATTTTGAGAGCTGTGGAGAGGCTTTTAAAATGATCTGCGTTTCTCTCATGACAAATGAGTTTCCCTGCTCAGAGGTTTGCTATGAAATGTTGGGTTATATGTTTAAAAATGTGAATCTGTTATGAGGAACTTTCAAAGTGAGATTTTAAAGCTTTAAAACCAAGCTGTGTCCGATCCAAGTAGTTGAGATCCACTGATGTTTGTGGTGCACAACAATTGAAATATACTCTTCAGCTGATCACATTTAACCCAATATGTTTAATTTATGATGCTCAACATGTTTTTATCTGAAACAGCTTCATGTCAGTGACATTTCTATCCACAACAAGATCACTGTATTTCTCCTCATCACCTGCCATTTGAATCCAGGATGTCACTGTTTATATCTGCAGGTTGGCTGTTGCTTGGTAATGATGATATTTAGAGTAGTGTTTCAATTATCAACAATGGTATTTGCTCATATACAGCAGGGATATATATAACTACAACAATCAAAGTTATACTAACAACAAAGAAATGTCTGAGTGTGACTTGACATTTTTAACATTCAACATTATAAATATTAACCAAAGCTAAAAGCGACCACACAACTGGGCCTTTGTTGCCTGAGCAGCATGAAGTGATACTTGTAGAGGCTGCCAGAGAAATTAACTACATGTAATAAATCAGGCTATATTGGGGGGGGGGGGATCATGCTTCTATTTGAGTTTAAAGCAGCAATAATACATTGTTTGGGCCATAAGGGGGGAAGCTGTGATACAGCATTGACATATTATCACCTCATAAAGTTGTTATGGCAACATGTTAGTGAACAGTTGTCTATTTACACACCCATCAAGACATAGAGCAGCGTTCAGCATTCAGTTCTCAATTCACTCGTTTTTAACACTCACAAATCTAAAGCCAAGATTCACTCTGTTTTTAACTTTAACTCTGCCAATACTGCTACTAGAAGGTTAGAGTGTGGTGAGAGTGAACCATACCAGTAATACTGTACACCTCAACCCAAAGAAAGGGTTAAACAAGACTAAAAACACTGATGGTCGGTTGATCATTAATTTCAATGTTAAATTGGCTGCAGGACACAACATATTAGAACACACTATATAACAGAGAGTACATTTATCTGAAAATAAGGTGGTGTAGTCTCTTTTACACAACCTCCATTCCATTATTACCACGTTTGTTATGACTAACAATAATTCATTCATTAGGTCATTCATTTTTCATTAAAGTATCAATAAAACAATGCTAAAACCCTACATACAATTAAAAGTCCTGCATGAAAAATCCTATTTTAGTAGTGAAGCATAATCAGCAAGATGTGGCAGCAAGCAGTGGTTCCACAGTAAAATGTCCTTCCAATGACATTATCATGGTAATGGTTAATGATGATACTGATACACTGTTTGTCAATGTGTAAGCAGCATTTTGCTCTAATACCTGGTCAAGGAGATGCACACATATGTTCTCTTCTCCATTCATTGCTTTTTGTTTAGTTTTGGTTTTTCAAAAAAGGGTTGATGACCAAGGGGGTATTGCATCAAAGTGGCTTTTCTGGTCTTTGATACGGAGGAGAAGATGCCTTTTATATATTTAATAGACAAACATGTTAAAAAAGTAGCTGATTAAGTTGTTGGTAAAAAATAGGACTACTTACTTCATTCCTGCAGTAAAATGTAAAGTTAAACCTAATTCAAAAATGCAGACACATTCAAAACATGTGTTACTTGGTCTTAACTCTTTCTTCCCATATTTCTGTAATAATAATAATAATAATTATAACTTTATTTGTATAGCACCTATCTAAACAAGGTTACAAAGTGCTTCACACAAAAGTCCATGGCAAAATGAAGAATCTGTTGTAATAAGAGATATTCAATAGCCAAATCACAACATAATAAGGTCAAGACCTTAAATTTGTAGAGAAAACCCAACAGTTCCCACTGTAGCTGCAGATAAAGTCATATTTGTCAGTCTTCCTACAAAAAGAACACTGTAGTTGGAGAAAAACAAAATTACATTTAGGTTTATTAGGTCAGTGGGTCAGAGAGGTTTCACACATACCTCATCAACTTATCAGGCTAAGTAACAGTACATGTATTGTAGGGATGTCAGTTCCCTTCACCATCATTTCAAACATATCTGACATTATCTAGCTTAATATCCAGAGTCTTACTGTATCTCATGATTTGACAATTGATTTATTAAGACATACATATTTAAACAATGTAGGCTGTGGAGAGATATTAAGATCACATGTGAAACAGTTTAGTTTGTAATAAAATTCTCTCCCAGGACGGACACCCAGGACCTGGGTGTCTCAGGCTCTGCTCTCTCCCTGCTCTCATCCTACCTCAATGACCGCACTTACCGGGTAACTTGGAGAGGATCTGTGTCTGAACCTTGTCCTCTCACTACTGGGGTCCCTCAAGGTTCCATCCTGGGTCCCCTCCTCTTCTCTCTGTACACCAACTCTCTCGGCTCTGTCATTCACTCACATGGCTTTTCCTACCACAGCTATGCTGATGAAACCCAACTAATCCTCTCTTTTCCCCAATCTGAAACACAGGTAGCAGCAAGAATCTCTGCCTGTCTGACAGACATCCCCTCAGTGGATGTCTGCTCACCACCTGAAAATTAACCTTGATAAGACTGAACTACTTTTCCTTCCAGGGAAAGGCTCTCCCACCCACGAGCTGACTATTACCTTTGACAACTCTGTGTTAGCCCCCACCCAGACTGCTAGGAACCTGGGTGTGACACTCGACAGTCAACTCTCCCTTACTGCCAACATTACTGCAACCACACGTTCCTGTAGATACATGCTGTACAACATCAGGAGAATACGTCCCCTTCTCACTCAGAAGGCGTTCTGGTCCAGGCCCTGGTCTTCTCACGCCTAGACTATTGTAACTCCCTCCTGGCAGGTCTACCTGCTACTGCCATCCGACCTCTGCAGCTCATCCAGAATGCAGCAGCTCGACTGGTCTTTAACCTAAATTCACTCACACTACTCCGCTCCTCCTCTCCCTTCACTGGTTACCAGTGGCTGCCCGCATCCGTTTCATAACACTAGTACTTGCGTACCGTGCTGCGAACGGATCAGGTCCAGTCTACATCCAGGACATGGTCAAACGTTACACCCCAGCCCGTTCACTCCGCTCTGCATCTGCCAATCGGCTTGTTGCTCCCTCGCTAACCACTCAACAAAATCACGACTGTTTGCTGTCCTGGCTCCTAAATGGTGGAATGAGCTCCCCAATGACATCAGGACAGCAGAAATTTTATAAATCTTCAGCCGCAAATTAAAAACACACCTTTTCCGACTATACCTTGAATACAATTTTAACTAACAATTTAGTAGCACTTAAATGGCACTTACTTATAACACTTTGTAGTTTGGCTTTCTTGAAGAAATTGTACTTTCTTGATTCTTGTTGTTCTGGGTTTGTACCCTCATGGTTGAATGCACTTATTGTAAGTCGCTTAGGATAAAAGCATCAGCTAAATGAAATGTAATAATAGATGCCACTCCCTCCTCAGAATTTCTTTCCACATGTAGCAATATAATCATCATCTGTTGTAGAAAACGTTCACATTCAATATGTCAGATATTTTCTCACATGACGTCTCCCTAGCCTTGTTGATCATGACATGTTTCCTTTCTATGTGAATGTCATATTCGACACAAACTGTGGTGAAAGATCATTTTCACTGTCCATTTTGCTGCCCCGTTTTTCTGTGTGTTCCTTTCTCCCTGCATCTTCCTATTGTGGGTTGTTTGTCCCTGTTCTGCTGTTTTTTGTGTATGCATATGTTATATGTTTATATATGAGATATATACCACTCAGCCTCTCTCCAATTCCACCTGCACACATGATCTGCATTCAGTAGTCAACAACTCACCCCCTGATAGCATTTAACCAGCAGCTCAAGCAAACAGACTCCGGCACTTCGTCAATCTACCCTTGTGGCCAGACATGTTACGGGTGCTTCCGAGAGCTCTGTGGATTGTGCTTGTTGCCTGTCTCACTTGTTCTGTCCACAACACCGCAGCTCTGCCTGCTTTCTGTTTGGCTCCCAGCCCGCTCTTCTTGGTTTAGACTCTGGATCTCAAGATAATCTCCTCAGATCTGGAGCCCAGACTTGTCTACCATCTTCATTGAACCCTGTTAAATCCTCATTGTCTCTGCTCACTCATTCAAACAGAGTCCAGACAAAAACCTGAAACTTGACATGTTATTTTCGATAATTGTTAAACTTTGATTTTATGACTTTGTTCTACTCCCTTGTGAAGAACTTAACTTGTGAAGAACTGTTATTTGGATTTTAAATAGTGCTCTATAAATACATTATTATTATTATTATTATTATTATTATTATTATTATTATTATTATTATTATTATTATTATTATTATTATTATTATTATATTATAAGGGCATAATATGGGCTAATCAAATAAAATGTTATTGATTGATTTATATGTGTTGACAGATGTATATAATGTAACATATATTTACAGTATACTATTAATATATCCTTGCAACTTTTCCATACTGTAAACTACAGTATATTAACCCATATTTCAATGATATATTTGTATTTGTCTCTGTTATATAAACTGAATGATAAAGATAAAGTTATTACTAATTATGTTGTGCTATTTTAGAGTATAGCATGAGACCTAACATCTTAAAACAGTTTTAAAACATAGCAGATGCAGGATTTCAACAAAAAGGCTCTTTATATAGATAATCTTGCGAATTAATCCTGATTACTAACCAGGAAAGGACCGAAACCTCTATGCTCCTAATAATCAGTGGTTTCTCTTCCCAAACACAATGTCTTACATAATCAGTTGAAAATGCAACTTTAGCTGACAATGAATCTTCACCAGAACAGGATTTAACCTAGTCCAGTCTCAATAAAACTCAAATCGATCCCACACGTATTGTGGTTTGTTGACATGCTGGGCTGTTTGGAATATCTGTATTGTAGCAGCCAACCACATCATCCAGGCAGCTGGATGAAGACTAGCAGTGCATTGTGGGAGCTGGGGGCTTGGACCTTATAAGGGCTCAGTTTCTAATCAGCTGCCATCAGAGGCTAAAAAGACGTCACAGGCCAGTATCTAGTTCATTCTGTAATACTTGAAACAACATTAGCAATCATTGTGTCCGTGTGTCTGTGTGTACACGCTGAAAAGAATAAGGGCATTGTATAAAAGAAATGTGTAAATGGATAAGATCTTGAACAGGAGTAATCTTAGATGTGGTAATTCCTAGTGTGTCTGGTGATTTCAACACTAACATCACCACAAAGTTCTTATTGATAAGGAATTGGAGCACAGTGACATAAGTTTTGACTCTGCCAAATTCTGAGCTTTATTTATGTGAATGCAGATAGAATGCCTAGCAGATATGATGATACATGAATGGCAGAGACACTGCATCAGTAAATACATATGAGAGTTTGTAGATTATGCTGCTGATGGAAAATTACTATATGCACCAAGAGCATCAATGCTACATCGTTGGATAAAGGCCACTATGATTACTGACTATAATTGGGTTACTGGCATTTGTGCTCTCAGTGAGAGCTTAGCTCAAAACTGTTGCAGATAATTATACACAAATGTACGTGATTTGGTTTATGATTTGAAAATGTGATCGTTTTTAGCATGTTTTCAAAGGCAAGGCTCACTGCGGTAACTGCCAGTCAGCAGGTGAGTTCTTAGATTCTCCTGATCAGACAGTCAACAGCACTAACTTGTGGCGTGCTAAGTTTATTATTCATTAAGTCCATTATAATGACTATGACATAGTGATGGCATAGTAATCCCATGCAGTTGATCTGCAGTCTAATTATAATAATACTGCTTATGATCAGTTATTTATTTGTAAAATCTTTGTGACTCCAGCGATCATAGATACACATGACAAAAGCATTAAACTGACCTGCTGTCAGTTACCAGAATTTCATTTACCAATGTGGGTCTAAATGATGTGCAGGATGACATCACCAAAACTGTCCAATCAGTGAGTGACCAGAACCTATATGGAACAATGTTCTGTTTTTTGTTTTCCCAAATGAACTAAGCTACAGGTTGAAGGACCCATGACTTGAAGAAAGGAACAAATCTTGTGTTCATTTATTTATATTTTATCTTTATTCATCTATTTATCAAATGTCTAAATCTCTGTCTTTTCTCTTCGTGTAAAATGGTTTTAATTGTTGATGACACAAAATGACTCATCCTGCAGTCAGGGTCCTGTGCTCATTCTGTGTCCAATGATAGAAGATTTCTGGCATTTTTGACCTCCCTGCTCGGGGATAATTTCTGTTAGTTAGCGACAGGCCCACAGGGACCTAATCTGCTCAACTCATTGGTTAAATCTACAGGAAAGTGTATGATTCTGAGGCGACCCACTGCACCCCCAATTTAAACTTTGCAAAATATAAAAACTGATTTGAACTAAGAACCTTTGTCTCGCTGAAGCTCCACCATTTCCTCAGCTTCAGCCAATCACACCACATCATATCAGCGTACAGCTGGCAAACCAAAATAGAAGGCAGAAAGAACTGGTGCTGACGTAGTTTCCAGGGCAACTTGTTGACCCTCCCAGCAAATGAACCAGTTTCTGTTACACAATCACACACTTTTGAATGATCTCTTTCTGTCCAATGAAATCACTTAACAGTAGAGTTTTACACACATACATTCGTACAGTGCATCTATGGGGAGAGTTTTTTCTATGAAAAGGCAAAGCCTTCAAGGGCAATTTGCGGTTCAGCTTCTTGCCCAAGGACGCTTGTGGAATGTGGAAGACTGGGATCAAACAGCTCACCCTCTAGTTAGAGGATGACCCGCTCTACCCCCTCAGTCACAGCTGTGTTCTGTGATTGATATTTTCACTATTTTCAGATGTTCAGTAAAATCAAAACCAACATGAAAAAAATGACTCGTAATCCAGCCCTCAAACAGTTCATTAATAGGACAGGATATTCTATGATTTTTAGGATGGTCTAACCCAAGAGAAAGGAGTGTCATTTACAAAATGAAGAAGAAGAAAATGTATTAATGCCCTTCAAAAGAATTTGCAAGAGAAGCTCAGAGTCAAAGAGTTTGGACCCGATCAGCTAGACATTATGGCTATCTCTACTATTACAAAAATATAAATGTTTATTTAGCTCAGAAATACAAATAAAAGACTTCTTATTTATTTAAAGACACTGTTGTAATACCTTCATATATTTCAGTCAGACAACTCACGTTCAAACGTTTAGTGCAGCAGTAGAACAGGTTTAGTGTTTGGCGTCTAGGCTCCAACTTAATCACTCCCCCGTATGATTACACAGGAATGATGGGAGTGATGAGCAAATACTTGTAACCCCCCCATCGGAGCCTGCAGGTGGATGCTGGGGTGGTGGAGGGGCTGGAGCAACTGTTAGCCATACTGCAGCAGCAGTGCGAGCAAAGGGGATGATGGGAATTTCTCTCTGCCTAAATTGACCACCTGATAAGGTGGGTGTGTATTATAGATGGTTGTGGAGAGTGAGGTATGTCACATGATTGGAGTAGCGCAGCTGGAGTTGGCTGCCTGAACTAGCTCGCAGACGTCGCTCCATGTTTGCTTGATTTTTGGTATGTGTATATTTTGGCAGACAATGCAGTAAGGAGTGATGATCAGACATTTCACATGATGCATTTATTGCTCATTCTTCCTACAGAGCTCTGAGAGCCAGTCCAGCTGCAGCTGCTGTGCCGGCTCTCACTGGGGGAAGCTGTGGACATGGTTACTGCCTGAACCACAACTGCAGCTGTGTTTGAATACATGTTAACCCTTGGTGCAGCATCTGTCAGGTATGACATATGTATCACCAATACACTGCAGAAGTTTAGAAATACAAGAGCTTTAATACAACATGCAGCCAGCATGAGTGCGTGTTAATTCACTGCACACACACAAGACCAAGTTACTGTTACACTCATCAAAAAGTAAATGTCTTACAGTCAAAACAACCAACGCAAAACCATGTCTACAGCCACAATGTCAGCGACAGCAGAAGCTACACATGCTTTAAGACCACCACAGTAGTGAAACAGTTTAGATAATAGATAGATAGATGCTCGACAACTAAATAGGAATGTATTGAAGGATTCAAAATGTTTGACGTCGGTCTTAAATCAGTGAGTCCCCATATGAATACTGCAAAAGGTTTTTCTTCCTCCAACCATTCCTCTCAATCATGCAGGCCGTGAAAAGATGGGGGACAAAATTTGTACCCCTCATTCTGTGCAAAATAGAGTTAAAATATATAGCTTAGTTAAAGTTCGTATTCAGAAGCCTAACTTCAGCTACTCAAACAGTAGTGCTGTAGTAGTAGTAGTAGTGTTTTAGTACAAATGTTGTTACTGGTCTGCAGTGAAGGGTCAAAAACACAAAGATATTTTTGTACAACAAAGGCTGGAGAAAAAACTGCTGTAGTGTTCATATGGGAACTATTGTTTTAAGACAGAGTTTAAAAATTCGAAGAAACATATATTAATGATTAAATAAAGTCTTGACCAGCTCTGAGCACATTCAGGCAGATCAGCTGAGGACGTCCCAGCTGACATCCAGATAGATATAAAATCATTGCAGTCGTACAATCCCTGCAGGGAATTACTCGCATTCCCCACAGTCTGGCTCACTCATTTTATTTAATATAAGTGACTGCTTTTATGTCCTTCCTGTTAAAATACATTTTATGTGCTGTTAATTTATAGACAGTTCAAGACACTCAAAAGTGACTTACATAAAAAACACCAAATAATAAAAGTCCTCTTTATGACTGGCCTTGCTAGATGCTTTTCAGGGATTTGCAGCCTTTCCTGACATGTGTCCTTGTTTCAATGTACTGTAATTTACTTGACCTCAGAAGAGTTCATGCAGCCAGCACACATGGCCTACAAGCTGATGTAAAAGTAGAATCTGCACAGCAGTAAAGTTTGGCGTCCAGTTTCTGATCTCATTGTTCCCCACAAGGAAACATGGAGTTGAATTATGCCTGTGGAGCGACGATGCTAACTCAGGGTCCAGGTGAACACTGAGGTGTAGGTGGGGTTTGGAATCAGTGGTTCTTTCCCCTGTTAATACTCACTCTTTGTGAGGGTTAAGGGCAGAGGACGTCGCACCTTGTTAAGCCCTATGAGAAAATCTGTGATTTGTAAATATGGGCTGTACAAATAAAATGTCATTGATTGATTGGCAGCAGCAGATGCAGTTCAATGGTTTGAACAACCATGCGGAAAAAGAATGAGCAGAGCACTGATGGTTTAAGTCCACCACCATGACCTAAGAGGTGTGTTGCAGTGAGAGGAGTATGTCAAGATAGTGCAACAGTGGATTCAAGTTGGGCTGCCTGAATTACCCTGCAGGCTTTGCTTTATTTGTCGTGTGAATGCATACTTTTGGGTCATGTCTCCAAGCACATGCTGAAGGATTGATTGTCCATCCATCCATTAGTTACTCCTGCTTATCTTAGGGTCCCAGGGGGCTAGAAGTTGTCTGTGCCTTACACGTGGATCAGAAGTAAAGGTTGCTGAGAAATTGAAGAACTTGTCAAGCCCATCCGTGCCAAAGCATTCACAGGTCTATTCACAGATCCACCCTAGCAACCAACAGACAAGGTGAAACATCCTCAAGTCAATTCTCAAGAAAACAAATGAAAAAGAAATGTTGTAACTTAAAACCTACACAACTAAATTATACTTTTCAATAACAAAAGAAATTGGGATTTGTAACAAGCAGTTCCAGTCACCTTCATGCACTGACATTCAAAACTTGCTGATTTATCTTTGCACATTTACTTTTACACAAGTGACAATACACATCATTTCAGCCTTTTTATTTTCCAGTAAGTCTCTACCCAACACTGTCTCCACCAATGCAAACACCAACCCTAATAACTGGTTTACGTTTATGGACACTTATGGTGCTAAGAGGACATATCCTAAAGATATTTGCTAAATTGATTTATCATTAAATCTTCATAAATAATTGTTTTGTTCTGTGAGTTTCACAAAGTGAAAGGGAATTTTATAATCATAGAAACACTTTCAAAGCGAATCCCAATTGAGTAAACCCCTCTGGTCCATTTATTTTAAGCCATGACTATGCTTTTGATAATTGAGTATTTTAAGCTGATGGCACATGTTGCTCACTGCATCTGCCTTGTACTTATGCCATTTAGTATGTTCCTCACACAAATTATAAGAAAACATTTCTGTATCATCATAACATAACATCTGCACTTAATGTCACATTGCCACAATATTTATAGTGAGCAAACATTTGAGCATCAGAAAGACATGGAGAGCATTACATAACCTTGTCCATTCTAAAGAAGGGAAGTTGAGCTGCTCTTCTGAGGAGACATGTTCTCTTTGTAAGTGGCTGTGATGCTAGTAGCCATGTGCTGCCTGCTCTCAACGTTTGTTCATAGAGAGTTTGACATTACTTAACCAAATTTCAGCCAGCCTCTTCTCTCTGTTAGGCAGATCCTAACCAGGTCGCCAGTCGATCACAAGACGAACTCAACACACAGTATTCACTCTCAGATTCACACCTTAGGCTTGTTTACAGTCTCCCAACCACGGATGTATTTTGTGTGTAGGAGGAAACTGGAGCCCCAAGTGAAAACCCACACAGAAATTCAAACTCCTCACAGAAAGCCCCCCCACCCCCCAGTCAAAGTATTTCACAACAGTGCTACAATGGGAGTCTGAACAGTGCCTGGTGTCAGACTGGTCCTGGCTATGACATAAAAGGCTTCTGGAGTGAATTTGATTTCAATGTAGGTCACTGTATAAATCAAGTGTTTACCAAATGCACTCGTAAATATAAAATGAGAAGAAAATCTATACAAGTCAAGCAATGACATTAAATGTTGCTACTCACAGTCTGGTGCAGACATGCATCACAAGCAACCAATGGACAATTATGAAACTGGTGTGTGTGTTCTCTTTCATTTTTGTGTGTGGACGTCATGCTGCTCCGTGTGTCAAACATTAATACATTATATGTCAGTTGGATAAGGATACACATACTAACACATTGCTATGTTTTTCTTCCCTTTGATTTCACAGCTCGGCTGTGCATGTTACAGTCAGCTGTGCCCTTTAGCATGACTTGTGCTTTTCTGCTTCCACAATGGGTCACTCTGTCTCTACCTCTGGTTTGTGGATGCGTCATTGTGTTCTTATGCATAGTCCAGTGACATACACTGCTTGTAGGTACACACACACACACACACACACACACACACACACACACACACACACACACACACACACACACACACACACACACACACACACACACACACACACACACACCTAATTCTAACCCTAAAACCAAGTCTCAACCCTCAAACCAACCTTTGAATTTGTGAAGACCAGCCTAAATGTCCTCACAAAGTCAAGAAGTCCTCATGATGTTATTCAACCAAAATTATCCTTCATAACTATAAAAAGACAAGCACACACACGCACAGACACACACACACACACACACACACATAAATTATAATTACAATAATACAAAGACATAGACCTGCACACAGATTCAGTAGATTGTTCTTAAAAGTCTGGGCTCACATTGAAGTCTGTTTAATTTTCTTCACAAAAAACAATTACAAAATCCTCAGACACAACTGTGATGTAGTGTTGTTTACTTTTGCTTCTTATCACACACACACACACACACACACACACACACACACACACACACACACACACACACACACACACACACACACACACACACACACACACACACACACACACACAGACACACACACACTGCTTCTGCCGAACACTAGCCTTAACTACACAAAATGAATTCATAGCTGAAAATCGAAGCGTGATCTGTAATGTTGTTTCTCTTTCTTGCAAATAACGTCTAAAATGCTGTCACAGAAATCAGCAAATATAAATGTCACCCAAACTACACAAACAGTCAGATCTTACCGCCTATACAGCAGCGTGTCAGCAACCATCCAAGTTAAAGATCAGCCCTTTCAATGAGATAACTGTTACTGCTGCCGCATGCTGCAGGCTGCTATTGGCTGGGAAGCAGAGAGACTCCCATGATGGATACTACACTATGACCTCCTCCTCTTGTTGGTAAACACAGCAGCCTGGAGCAGCAGCAGTCCTGCCATGTGACGCGCACTCACACACACACACACACACACACACACACACACACACACACACACACACACACACACACACACACACACACACACACACACACACACACACACACACACACACACACACACACACACACACACACACACAAACACTTTTGTACGTCTATCTTAGTGAGTTATTTCAGTTTCACACAAACACACAGTCAATTGCTAGTAATACAGCTTGTGTATTGTAAGAGGCAAATAAACATGTTTAAATAATCCAATAAATTCAGAAATGTTACATGAATGGAATGGTAGTTGTCATGGTTATCTGTTAGTTCAGTGTTTCCTGTTTATTTTGTAGTTCTGATCTCCCTCATGTGTCTCAGTTCACTTTACTTCCTGCCTTTGTGTTTCCCTCCAGTGTTGTTTGTCCCTCCTTGGTTTGTTTCACCTGCTCGCTCTGTGCCACCTGTTTGTTTGTCATGAGTTCGGTTTGTATTTAAGTCCACTCCTCAGTTCTGTCTTTGTCCAGTCGTCTGCTTTGTTCCTGTCCGCTTGTTCTCCCTGAACAGTTTGAGTTTCGCCTGTTTATCTCCTGCTGTGCCTGCCCCTTAGTCTATTTTATTTATTTTTCAATAAATTCAGTTTTTTGGGAATGAATCCACCTCACTTCTGCACTTGGGTCCACCTGCTCACCGAATCGCAACAGTAATAATGTGAAGACAAACTAAAAGGGGTGAATAATATGTGTAGAGCTGAGGGGAACTGGGGAGTTGGGTTGATCTATGAACTGTCGTGATTAGCCCCTCCTTATGAACTTCCTCGCTGTAGCATGTTTGGTGTTTCCTGTTTAATTTTTGAAAATATTATTCCTGTTTTATTTGGAAATCAGTGAAAATGTCCATAAACTGTCTTGCGATGTTAAAGATAGTGATTAAGAAAAGATCCAGGCCAAAAATGAATCAGTTCCTCCCAATTAATGAAAAACATTCTTGGTGTAGGTAATTATACATTATACCTTTGTTCTTATGACATTAGTATTATTATAATTGTGGTGTTTTCTTATTACAGCCACTTATTCAGAGATTTTCCACAAACTCTGTCTTTGGTTCATCTTTCATTTAAAGGAAAAAGATGGCTTAATTTGTTTCAACCTTGTTTTTACCCAGCCTGCATCTCTCTCATGCAGGTCAAACGCAATCAAATGCTCTTAATACTTTCACCCATTTAGCATTTTGAAAAGCCTGCATCCTTTTAAATAAAAGTGCTTTGATTCATACAGTCACATACATTTGCCCAAAATGTACAATAGCCTTTTTACAATGTAACACAAAACATTGGGCTAATGTTTTCTACCCTTTTGTCTTTCTTTCTTTTCTTTCAAGGCCTGACTGGCACTGGAACTCTTTATGCCATGCTATGGCATAAAGGCACCATCTGAAAGCACCTACTATTGATGGTAATGTATGGATATACCCATAAATCTGTATTTTCTTACAATTCATTAATAGTGTGCCTATTATTTGAATGGACAGCTAAGCTCCAGTGTTCCTGCAGCAGTGAGGGTTATTCATTAAACCCGTAGTCGCACTGTGGTCAAACTGCAGCCTGGTAAATAGGATTCTGAATAAATGGATAATGTTCTATGAATTTAAAGGAGTAAGAGTCAAATTACCATTTTCTCAGGTAACAACCAATGAAATAATTATGCTAACTAGAGTTTGAATGTGTCAGCCGTACTGCTGCTCATTATGAATGTATGCAAGTCCTGTGGATTGTGTTGAATGAGGTCCTGTTGGCACAAAAGTCTGTCCACATGTTCACATGTACATGTTGAATTAGAAAATACTGCAGTGTCACACACATGTCCATCACCCTACTCTACCACCAGTTACTGCTTTGCTGTCTATGTGAGGGTGTGAGACAGGGTTGGAGTAAAAGTGCATACTGGATGATTTCCCTTTTTTAGTTCGGCAATTTATTACAGAATCCATTGGTTGAACATTGAAATTAAATGCAAATATTTAAGTGTAAGAGAATGTTGTAAATGCTACAACCACAAAGACAGAGCATGAATCAGCTGTAATAGAACAAACAGAAGAGTTCAGTTATTTGCCACCTATTTATGGTCACCTTTTAAGTAGTGTCCATTGATAAAGTGCTTCTCTAGTCTGTCAACCACTCAAAGTCTTTTTCAGTCACACTCATGCATGTAGTATGAGGAGCAGATAGGGGTCAGTGTCTTGCTCAAAGACACTTCAACACATTCTGGATGAACTAGGTATTGAAACCTCTGATCACCATGTGTCCCTGACAGCCTCCTCTCTGCTTGTAGCGGCCACAGTGAAGGGTACACATCCTGCTCATATAGATTCTTAGCTGCAAATGTTTAGTCCTGATGGTGGTTTTAGCTGAATCCCAACAGTAAAGTTAATCTCCAGGGGTCATGAATGTACCCAGCAGATGGCGAGCTGCTAATAAGATCATGGGAATTTTGTCTGCAAAACTGACATCTTGTCATTAAGGTGGGTCTAGTGGAAAGTCATGATGTGTCTCAGATGGAAACAGTTCAATATGAGCAATCTGTTGATTTGATGTGAAAACAAGTCTGAAAACAAGAAAACAAATCAACAGCACCTCAGGCCAAACACCTATTTCCCAGTAGAAATCTTCAGGCCACAGTAAGAAGTAGTAAAAGACAGACGTTTGTGGCAAATTACAAAATGCAATTCTCTCAAATCTCTACACAACACAACTGAACTATACAGAAACATAACTGTATTTGGTCCCCATAGTCTGTCATGATTACAGTACTTACTGAAGTCAAATTAACACCAGATGAAACAATTTAGTTTTGCTTCTGGATTCTGAAAGACTTCACAGCGGCAATATTTCAAAGATTAAAGCAAAGATTTCCATCTGCTAATCCACTCGCATGTAGAGCCGACAAAAGACTGAGTCTTGGGATGAAGTTTGCATCTACAAGAATATCAGTGTAGATATAAATGATCAAAAGCAAACATAATGCAACCCTCTGTCCAAACTAATACCACAATTAAAGGTGAAAGAAGATAATTGTGTAATTAGTTAACAGAAGAAAAAAGGAGTGTGTTGTCAATGTCTGAATAAATATACTGTTAATACAATCGGGGGAATTAAGTGAGTTCACGTTTGTCTCCTCCTCTGGGACACACTAATTACACTCATAATGAAGACAGCAGGACACACCATGGAGAGCAGCACACGATATACACACCATCATGTAGAAGAGTGTGTAGAAGTAGTCTCTGTTTCATGTAGTGGAACACATGTACAGTACCATATGACAATTAGTGGGGCAGTAACACTCTGTGTTTGATACACATAGATTGTTACTGCCCCACTAAATGTCTGACAAAGAGGAAACACTCTCCATCCCAATCAGCAATATACTGACTTAATATGCTGCATATTAGAGTTAAGCACAAATCAGAAAATATGTTTCAGGTTCTAATTTGACAAGGTAGTAATTGTAGCCGACAGCAGCGGATTTTTTAAAGTTATAACCAATTTCATTTTTTCATTGAGGCAACTGCATGTGCATCTTACCTGATTTGTGACCTCCAATTTGTTGAGATCTATCGGTTGACCACACGAATCCACCTTCTAAACATGTTCACGTCTAGATCCAAGCTGTCTGTTTAAACCCACATCCAAACGCAAGACTAGCTGGATCCACAAGGACTAGCATAGCTATCCAGTCAGCGCTCGAGCGAATATTTCCCAAGTCTTTCTTCAAATGCTCCTGTGTCCCTCTGAAGCCCTTTGTCTGTCTCAGCCATATACAGCACTGCTGCTGCGTGTTCAGCCAGAACTGATCCCAGTGTGTGAGCTGTTTGTCTAAACGGCCACTAGACTTCCTTCAATTCTTTCCAAACTTAGTTTTCCTGCCTGTGTCGGTTGGTTTCCCTGGACTGAGCTAAATATAGGGACCACACAAGGTAAAGTGGAACAGAGCAGAGCAGGAAATGTATCACAATATGCGTGTGCGCACATTCATGTTTGTTTCTGTGTGTCTTCCTGTCTCAGCAACAGCAACAGTCATGATGAATGAGTCCAATGACATATGGTTAAATGTTAAGTTTATCAAGGGCCTAGTTTAGCTGACTTCATTTTGGTGGTATTCATACTAGTATTAGTATTGGTATTATTATTATTATTAGTATATTACTACCACTTCAGTCAGCAGGGTGGAGTGTGTGTGTGTGTGTGTGTGTTCATGGATTGTTGTTGTGTGAGAGGCTGAACCATCCCGTGTTCCACTCTAATGACGTTGTGCACATTGTTTTGTCTCTGGGTTTTGTCTAAAAATGTGTGCCTAAACAAAAACACTGACGGCACATCCTGCTGCTTGCCTGGACAAAAAGAACTCACACTTATCCAGCAAGGGGCAGCTTCTGTAAGGACACTCCAATGTAACCATTTCTACTAAATTTGACCCTCTGCTATTGATTCCTTGTTTCCCAAGGATGGTTCTTAAAAAATACATTTGCTGTTGCGGTCAAGCTTTACAGAAATGTTATTAAATGGGACCAGTTGGGGTTTATAATGAAGATATGTTGTTAGTTCATGTATTTAACAAGTATCAAATGATACAAAATGTACCAGACAACATGTTTGTTTTCCACCAGTAACTGGTCTCACAGTACAGTCTGCACCTGTTGTGACTCCAGCATTATCAAAGTGCTTCATGATTCTGTTCAGACTCTCATAGCTCTTGGTTAAGTTTAGTGGAAACTCCTGGTCTGGTTTAAAACATCAACAGCCTGTTAGATGAGCCTGACCGTTTCCTGCACTGCAGCCTCTCCACAGAATGAATGTTTCTACTGCACAACTCTCAGTGTTTTGCCTACTTTGTCACACTAATTATAACCCACTACACTCATGGTATCACCTTTTGTTACTGAGCTTTCTCTGACTGCTGCATAACATTATGAAACAATTATAAACTCAATCTAACATTTGATCATGTGCTCAGTTATAGTTGACAAATGTACACTAATGTTAACTTGACTCCATTAAAACACAGAAATCCTACATTACAGTGTGGTCAGTGACTGCAGGGTACAAAATATGATTACCTCCTGAATCCATACTCCTCTCATCCTGGACACAGATCTGTGTTAAAGGAAACACTTACCTCACTGTGATCCAGACAAACAGAACTGCCAGGTTAGTCCCAGCTCATCAGGACCACCACTGACACACACAATGACTTCAAGTGCTGCAGGTTAACTGTCTCTGCAATAACTCAAAACACTCTCCCCCTTATCTCTCCCTCTCTCTCTCTCTCTCTCTCTCTCTCTCTCTCTCTCTCTCTCTCTCTCTCTCTCACACACACGCACACACACACACACACGCACACACACGCACGCTCACACAGTCTATAAATAGATTTTGAGTTTACTGGAAACTAAGGATGGTGTTCAGGACAGCTATGCAAATATCAGTTACAGATAGAGATAGAGTCACAGAATCTAATCCAGAGGAACAATGAACATATGAACATGTTCTTATAAAACGGAGGACAAAGATGAAGAAATAAAACACGGGATGGGTCTGCAGCAGTGTAATAGTGTCACACAAATTCTGCCTTTCATTTCAAGATTCACAATTCACATGTCCACAAGAGGTTTTTGTGAGGTGGACTGTAAATATCCTTGATTCAGGAAACTGGAGTTGACAAAATGAGTTCCATTTAGCAGCTGCCCTGGAGCTTTAAAGTTTTTTTTTTATCACTTGATCTTCCTCAACAGACAGAGTTTAAACCAACATGGGTCCATAAAGTGGAGATTTCCACTTCGGCAATTCCATGGCAACTGGGAAACCCCCACCAGCTGAGGGAGAACATGTGATATGATTGAGAGCTCCAGAACTGGACTTTGTGGCTTTAGGGTATAAGATATTGTCGGCCAGTCAGTTGGACAGATTGTCTTGGAAGTTGGTGCAGACATGATGAATCCTGGTGACAGCGGTGATGCCCTAACTTTGTCTAGAATGCGACCAGCTGGTTGACACTTTTTATCTCTATCTTTAGGAGGGATCGCCATCGTTACGACGCAGCTCGTGAGAGGAAAGGGAAGCAATACTTGCAACTTTCACACAAATTTTAAATACTCATCCTCAGATTCTTAACAACTTCAGATCCAAATTACTTCAGCTTTATTGTAGAGCTGGACCAGGTTCCACTGCCATCAGATTCATGGCGTAGGCAGCGAGTGGCCACACCTCCAGCAGCTAGAGTTGTTGTATTCAGGGGTTCTCACATCCCAATTGGCATAGACCCCAAAACACTACGAGAAAGGGTTAGAACACTTGGAGAGGGGGGTCACTATGCTTCCTCAAATGTTTTTATAACTTGAAAACACTAGGTGGGCCTGCAATGTTTTTTCATTTAATAAATGAACATACTATTAATAGCATGTAGAGAGAGCAGTGATGATAAGGCTACCATGTGACCTTGTGAATAGTGCATCTGTCTGCAAATACACCAGCACCTTCAACCAAAAACTTACTAAACAGTTATTTCTTCTTTTTCCACAAGACCCATTCCTTTCATCTCTTCCTACTCTCTTTGTTCCATGAAGTAAAGCGCTGATGTGAAACATCTGTTCAGGTTCAATACTTTCAACATTTGCCTCTCATTTGAAAGGACAGGGCAAAGGAACTTGAAATTGAGCTTGTTTGTGCTCCTGTGTAAATCAGAGCCTGAATGATGACGGATGACTTTCTAAAGATGTTTGGTGTTTGTTGGGTTCTGTTGACATCACTGTAAATCCAAGCTTCACTTACGCTGCTGCCAACAAAACAACAAGCTGCTTTGAAATCCACCTTTCAGTCCTGATTTTTAAAAAGGTGTAACTTTGCATATTCTCCGCAATGATATTATGTCAGCTTTGTTTTTATTGGTTCGACTTTTTAAGACGTTCTACCTGTTGTCACGCTCTAATGGCTGTTTTGCTGCCATGATTGCATTTTTCCCTTATACAGGAATAATACATACATTTATTCATTTACTAACCTAAACCTGATTGAATCAGAAAACTAAGACCAAGTCTTGACCCTTAACCAGCTCTTTAAAAGTGAATCAGAACGTAAGGACCAGCTCACTTTGTAGTTTCCATTAGTAGTTAACTGTTTCCTCATAAAGTACAAGTACTCCTCTCTCTCTCTCTCTCTCTCTCTCTCTCTCTCTCTCTCTCTCTCTCTCTGCCTGCTCTGTCAGTGTCTCTGCAGCTTCTTTAATTCTTACAGTCTAACAACACATTGTGACCAGAGAAGGAGATTCTTCTTTCATTCTCCATAGATAATTCAGAGGTTAATGATAAATCCCAAACCAGATAGTAAAGATAGTAAACTGTAACACATTTGTTATAGTCAACATGTATTAAAAATGGTTTAGCCCACTTCAATTTTCTTTCATAATAATACCAACATAAGTGATATAAAGCATGCAGTATTATTAGAAAATGTAAGGTGTGATTTAACACACATTTAAGGTTAGACTTAAAAAGGTCCTCTTTTGAACACTTATAGTTCATCGCTGGCTCAGCTGAGTCCTGAACCATCTCTTAGTTATGTTGCTATAAGCCTAGACTGCTGGGGGAACTCCCGTCATGCACTGATCCCTCTCTCTCTCTTAGTAATTATAATTATTATTTCATTTTTATTGTTGTTGTTATTATTATTATCATCACACATCCTGAATGGCATAAACCCCAAAACACAACAAGAAAGGATAAGAAACCCTGGAGTGGGGCTTGCATGTTACCCCACAGGACACATGTTACACATATGTTGTTGATGAACCCAGAAACTAAGAAGAACTTTATGAATTTTGGTGATCTGACTTGATCTGAGCTGATATCCAACAGGGTCTCTGATGCCGAGTATCTATTGGAGCTGTGTGTAAAGTCAAAGAGTACCATGTGATAAAAGCTTAGGTTTCTCTGTGTATCTCTATGGCTTGGCAACATAATGTGTGAAATCTCTCTTGGAACGTTTCCAAGTGTGTGACCTTGAGTTGATGGTCTTTGTTTTAGTTTTTTGGCTTAACTAAAAGCCACTGACAATGAAAACAGAAGCACTGGGCTCAGTGAAGCCACACTGGCACCATCCTAAAGGTTTTGGAAAGGTCACACACACAGCTACACAGTGACATTCTGAGGTAAAACACAACAAATGACATGAGTGTATCTGCCACTGAGGACAACAGGGTCATGTCCCAAATAAATGTAGGTTTAGAGGATTTTAAATGTCATGTTTCAATTTACACTCAGGTTTTCTAACATTCAGTTATGGTAGTATTCTGAAACACTCAGTAACTTGACCTGCAGTAACTTATTTCTTGGCCACTTGGAATCAGTGAGAATGAGTTGTGAACATACCATTGATATTAAACCACCTTCTAAGCTGATATGGTGAACTTATCCAACGGTATTCAGCTCCTTTCAATCTTTACCGTCTCTACCAACTCCAGATGCTGCATTAGCTGCTAAATGTTCCTGTTTTGTCAGCTGATAACTGAGTCTGAATCAGAATCTTTACTTTTGTATCAGGCAATAAAGGAACACAGTTTAATCCACTCTGTAATAGCAGCCTCTGAATTTATATGATGTATCTCTGGTGTGTGAACAAGACCAGCTCAGCTGTGATCCTCTCGTCGGAGATCATTTGAATTAAGTTATATGTATGAATAAAAATATGCTTACGGGATTTTTAAACTGAGTTATGGAATTCATACCCTAACCTGAGTGAATTAACTATTATTACTGAAAAAGCTTTTAAACCTGAACCAGTCAGCTGTCAGACCTGCAGCCCTGAACCGATTGGATCATTTGGGCTGCTCAGTTCTAGTCCACAGCTTTAAATTCCCAAGATGCAATCCTTCATCTTTAATGTAACAGACTCATGTTTGAAATGGTAAAAACTAACAGGCCAACCGGTTAAATATCACAATTTGTGGTTTAATACCAAGGGGTTTAATATACATTGTATTACGTATTCATAGAAAAAGATATTTACCCATGTACAAATTACAAATACATAGCTGTGTTCTCCACTCTTTTGTTTAAATGTACACAAGTTTCTTCTGTCCCATAGCAGCTTTGCCACCTGGCAAGACTTAGCAGTGAAATGTAGTTCAGAGAAGTATGGAAAATAAAACATTTCAGTCATCTCAACACATAGACACAAGGAGGAAGGAATACCAGGTAACAAAAAGTCTTTAAGCTCTTTGTAAGAAACAGGAAACAACAAGTAGATTTAGGATTGCATTTTACAAAAGTAGTGTAGTGTGGTAACAGGCTTTTCTTAATGGCAGACAGAGGGCGAAGGAGGAAGAGGAGGAGCAAACAGCTGACCTCTTCACAGAATTAAATATCCACAATCAGTTTGACTGGGTACAACATAAAACTGGATCCCCCAGCACAAGTCCAAAGGGTTTGTCAATTTGTTAAAAGAGCAATACGGCCTTGTGTAACACGTAAATCTCCACTTACAAAATAAGAAATAAACTTAGAAAAGCAACAGACAAAACATACATTTTATACAGTTCTGTGTTTCTATCACCAAAATACGATGACACCAAAGAGTAGATTAAGTTGAATCTTCATCTCAAGTAAATTACTGTTTGTTTCATTTAGTGTGTATTTTATACAGTGCAGAATATATGGGCTTTGATTAAGTAAGTGTGTGTGTGTGTGTTTTGTGTGTGTGTGTGTGTGTTTGTTGTATTTCTATACTTTTAAGGAACAACAGTCTCCTCAAGGATCTATGTCAATGTTCTTCAGCTTCATCTCAGCATTTACATCCCAGTTTTAAACACATACACCATGATTAAACATAATAATAAATGGCTTGTCAGCGACTCCATCAAATGTTGAATTAAGTGAAAAAATACATGTGTAGGGAAGTGGAAGGTTAGTTACTCAGGCAGCATAATAGTCTTCTGTAAAGTAGCGGTTCCCAAGCTTATTATCCACACTGGTGGTGTGGCCTTAAGAATGACAGTGTAAGTAAATCCACCGTTTTGGTCCAACTTACTTTGGATTTGGGTAACAACTCAGAAATTGGCTGTATTACCATCAAGTACTATCAAAGTAATGCTCCGGTCAGGATGAACTACAGCAACTGTTTGATCCTCTAACTTTTCCTTATTATCATTTCGAAATTAGAATGTGTCCATTACTCTTTGGTTTTTCCATCAGCCTCAGCTGTGATTTGCTATTTGGCAGATGCTTGCATGCTAACACAATTAAAAAAGATGTTTAATCTGTTAAACATTAGCATAAAGCAGTAGAACAAATTACCTTGTTACTGCCTTACAGACAAAAAATTGCATTCGAATGAGAAATGCTGTCAATTGCATGTACGGTACTTTAGCTGAATGATGCCACCTTCAAATGGGACTGTGTTTATCCTGTTTACCTTTTTGTGGTATTCACGCTTTGGATGTTCATTTCTCATTAGATGATAAGATAATATACAGTAATTTTAGTCACCACTATGTCGATGGAGGGGTGGGTGAAGTGTTTGAGTCCACAAAACACTTCTGGAGTCTCAGGTGTAAACCGTGTTGCAGCAGAATCCAATACAATTGAAATCAATGGTGACCTACACTTCAGATGTAGTAAAACAACAGAAAAAACACAACATGCCTTCATACAGCTTGTGTGGTGTCATCCAAGTGTCCGCAAGCCCTGACAAACGAGGTCATTTACATCAAGTTTTAAGCCTAAATGTCCTCTGATATCTTCATACCAGGTGCATTCACTGACCCTCGGACACACCATCATGTAGCTACGTCCGCTAGTTTAGCCACTTTTAGTCCACAGGACTTTTATCTTCCATAAATAAAGAAAGAAAAAAATCATTAAAAACTGTGTTTATTCCTTGGCATGTTCCAGGCAAAGCCACATCACCCAAGATGTGTGGTGCTCTCATTGCTCATTGCTGTTATCATAGACACAGAAGCAGTATGGAGGCATGTTGTGTTTTTTTCTGTTGTCAACTTCATTGATGCACAAATGAGTATGTTCTCCCATTTACACAGAGGATATCAGCTGAGTAGGCTGTCCTTCAATATGGCCAAGGACACATTTGTGTTTACACTGCTAAGAGACTGTATCAACATGCGTCCCAGACCAACTCTGAATGGGGTCTGAGTGGTTGGAGCTCAATGGCCCTCGCGGGCATTTAAACCTGTTGACAGCTGTCCAATCGTGATCGGAGCACCTGAGACACATGTTAGTGGTGGCTCTAAACAGCTTGTGTTTCACTATACACCGGTAAATGTGACTCTGAGCACCTACACTAAACAATGTGCCTGCATTCTGTACAGACACATGCCAAGCTTTGCAGCTGCTGCTCTCACACTACAAGTCCTGTAAGGACATATTATTCTACATGTATTTCAGCAGCTTGTTCTCTACACTGACTGTTAAAAAAAATATAAAGGTTCTGTCCTCTGTCAATCACAACTCATCATTAAGGAAGAGTTAAAATACACTGATTTTATTTCTAAAAATGTTGTCATAAAGACGGTATGCCAGGTGTTTCCCCAAAGCACATAGCTAGGCTAATGGCATCTTATGAAATCCTCTCATCTATCTCTCTGGAGTAGTAAACATATCCCTAAATATCGCCAAATAATTCCTTAAACAAGGTAGACATAGGAGATGAAGCTAGTTACCTTATTTGCGATGCAGTCACTGAAAATCTCTTAAAAAATTATACTTTCAGGCCTTTTACAAAATTAGGCCTTAACATTGGAAGTGCTTATATAATATTTGGATTTATTTTATTGGAAAACTAGTAAATGAAAAAGTATAATAAATATATTACAACAAAGGTAGACTAAAAAACAGTGATGGAGAACGGATGGGAAAGGCAGGGAGTGAGGGAAAATAGTGACAATGACATGGGTAAACGGCAGATCTGGATTTAGATTATCTTTAAATTGGGGAATAAGATTTGAAGTTGATTCAAGGGACAAGGTTTAAGTTTTGAAGGTTTGATTTAGATGATGGACAAAAATTATAAATAGATTTTAACAGTTAAAGGTTCTCTCTCTAATTTGGGTATATGACCCCCCACATCTCAAATAATCCTCCCGGTCACTGCTGAGGATGAGCTATGACGTGTTTTGGGAGCGCTGCTGGACACTGACCAAACCAGGGAGTTGAACTAAGAGGTTAGTGTTCATGATTTGGCACTGACCGGATGTATTGGACGTCCTCACAAGTATAGTAATACAAGCTTGTGCGTGTGTTTTGTGTCTCTTGTCACCTGTCCATGCTCACTGTGTGTGTGTTGATGTGTGGTGTGTTGGAACCTCCACACAGTAGTTGGGTTTGTCAGAAGCAGTGAACCCTGGCAGACAGACACACTGATAGGAGCCCACTGTGTTGATGCACTTTGCGTTTTTACACAGCGACATCCGATTGTTCAGTTCTGAACACTCGTTCACATCTGTTGACAGAGGAGGAAACATTATGACAGATATTTCAAAGGTGTTTTCCTTTTTCTTTCGTTTTGTTGTGTGTGGCTGCTCTCTTACCAATGCAGGTCATGCGGGACAGGTCCAAGGTGTATCCATCGAAGCAGTCACAGGTGTATCCCTCCTGAACCCGCACACACCGACCATTCTCACAGCCATTCAGTATCCCACACTCCTCTGCTCGCAAACCCTCAAATGCTTTGAATGGATCTATAACAAAAACAGACAACATTCAGGAATCAATAGATAGCACTTTTGTTTGTTTGATTAACAAGAAAGATAGTTTAAACCATCAGTAAAACCGCGGTTGATTACCACGGTGTTTAGCTCATGGTAAAAATTGTCCAGCATCAAGCAAAATTAGCAAAAGTGTCTGTGGAGGTGAGGGGGGTGGGAGACCCCCCTCACCTGAACCACAGAGGATCAATCAGCACAGGAGAGACTGAAACACACAGGACACGGAGAGACTCTGGAAGAGACTGACGGAGCTGGAAAGCTAGTTGCCTTTAGTTGAAGTTTATTTATGTTTGTTAAGTGTGTTTGATTCAATAAAAATGCTAAAACCAGAATGGTTCGTCTCTGGCTGCTGTGGTGAGAGCCCCGTGGCATGGTCCACTGCATCAGATCACGATCTGGTGGGGTGGGGGCTCTAACAGCAGGAGAACTGTTATTAATCTCTGACCATAGCTAAGAAATCCTGACATATACTGTGAGCAAATTGCGTGAATCTAACAAACGCATATATTTTTGGGGGTTTGACGTCTGCACTTAACGTACAAAGTTGTCGACATCGTAACATAACATCGTAAAAATGTTAGCAATTTAAATTTTCTATAGTTTTTTTTACAGCACATTAACAGCAATCGTACTGATAACCATGATAATTTTGTTCACAAAAATCATGAAACAGTTTCATTACTAGTGACAACTGATCAAAAGCTGCAGAAGTTCCCCCAAGGTGCTCTTGAGATACCACATTCAAGAGGCCAAAAACGTGCTCTTTGAGGCCGCCGTGACCTTGTCCTTTGACCACCAAATTCGAATTGTTTAATCCATGAGTCCAAGTGAACATGTATGCCTAACCCTCCTGAGATATCACATTCACAAGCCATGTGTTTTGAGAAGTCACAGGGTCATTGACCATTAACCACCAAATTCAGGTCATCCTTGAGTCCAATTGAATGTTTGTGCCAAATGGGCATTCCTGATATATCGTGTTCGTAACAACACAAGGTCACGTGACCTTGACTTTTTGACATCGACCACCAAAATCCAACCTGTCATTACAGGCAGAGGTCTTCACCTGGTGAAGGCAGAGGTGTTCTCTTCACCTGGTTGCTGGTCTGGAGTGAGGACCAGCAGTCTTTTGGACGGTTCGCTTTAATGGCTCTGATCTGATCTGTGTTGTTAGTTTGATTTTCACAAGATGGCAGCAGAGTGTTGTACAATAAGACCTGCTTGCTTTCTGAAGGGCTGAACCTGTATATTTATAATATAAAACCAAATAATTAAGAAAAGCTGAAACTGTATATTTATAATATGAAACCAAATGATGGAAGCTGGTAAAGGTTATGATAGGAACATTCAAACTGTTCCAAAAAGGTGTTGATTCATCTTTATGATTGTTTTGAGGGCTGTTGTCTGAAACAGTTAGTTTATGCTGCTTAACAGCTGTATAATGTAATAATGAGATGATTTTCTAGTATTTTGTCCAAACCAATTCCCTGCTGTTAATATAAAGGAAACATTTAATACAAATACTTACGCTCCTGGTTCTCATAGAAGGGCAGGACAGCCTCCTGCTCAGGTGATGGAGAGTAGTCTGGCCTCACTTCATATTCATGGACTGGGCCAGCAGTGAGGGCATCGTGGCCATATGGCCGCCGCCCACCACCCAGAGGTATGTTACACATGGATGCATAATCCCCTGAGAGAGAGTGAAAACACATGAATCAAGAAAAGTAAGAAATACCAGCAACAACCGCTATGACATGGTAAAACACTAATATTATTGGTTATATCATCAATAAAATGAAGTGATTTGAGTTCCCACAGGCACGTAAATGGAGTGTGTGAGGATACCTATTCACAGCATACTCACCAACAGTGAATATCGAAGTTCAGGGCTGCCAGTTTTAAAATTAATCCTCATTTAACATTTTTGTGTGCATATGTGACAAAAGTGAAATTTAAAAATATATTTTCTTCTGATGATTACAAATTTTAATCAGCAATACAACAAACTGACAGGGTCACAAATCACATCATTTGATCTGGTGTGGTGTGTGTGTGTATACACTATTATTCATCCAAACAAGCTAAGAGGAAGCAGGTAGAAATGAAGTCTAACCAGCATCCGGACGGCTACTTATTCCATGAAGGTCGGTGATTCGATCACTGCCTCATCCGGTCTGTATGTTAAAAGTGTCCTTGGGCAAGATATTGAACACGTAATTACCCCAATGATATACCATTAGAGTGTGTGTGTGTGTATGTGTGTGTGTGTCCGTTAGAGAAGGGATAGAGCAAGCACTGTATGAAAGCGTGTGTGAATGTGACCTGTGGTATGAAGCGCTTAGAGTGGTCAATAAACTAGAAAAGTGTTATATAAATGCAATATAACGAAACATATAAATTCAGTCCATTAACCATGTGTAATGGTATAATGTAATGTCACTTGCCCTGATTCTGATGGATGATGTGGACCAATTTTACTGCATAAGTCTGTATGCATGCTGTAATACATGCTGCTATCAAACATCTGAGCAAGTGAAATAGTGCACTAATAAGTTGGGTAAATGTAAAGATCAACACTTGGTCTTATGCTTGCTGCAAATTATCTGACAGGTAAATAATCTGTATTTATATAGCGCTTTTCTAGTGTTGATGACTCAGTGCACGCAGTGGAATGGGGTAGACTGGGATCGAACCACCGACCATTTGTCAGTAGACGACCTGCTCTACCTCTTGAGCCACAGCTGCCCACTGGTGCTTTTTCCATTATGACCTTCATTAACAATTGAAACCAACTGTTTGGAAAGATGGATGTCGTGACTACTCTCCTAAAGTGAAGCAAAAGCCTGGGGGCTGGCTCCTCGATGTTAATGGTTGGGACACGGACCAAACTAAGAATAAATACATTTCGAATATTTTTTTCTGTAAGATCGTTTCTTTCACTCATTTGTAACATGATACTATACAATGTCATTACTGACAGCTTAGGCTGACTCTCGGTTGGTCAAGCACGTGTAGATATCCTGGATATTTGGGCTTTATTTTTGAATAGTAGAAGGAAGTGGAGACATGTTGTCTACCATCTTCATATACAGTCTATGACTGAAACGTAATAAACCAATTCATATTCAGCTTGTGTCAACACTAATGAGACATGCACAATGTAAATCAAGTACATTTTGGTGAACTTGAACCTGCCCTGATAGTGTGTGTGTGTATGTGTGTGCACGTTGTGTTGTATAGTTTGTACCGGTGTTCTTCGGGGGACACAGGGCACAGTCCATGCCCCAGGCGTCTCCGTACAGACAGCAGCACTCTGTGTATGTGGTCTTCCTGTTGTGACCCAGCGGCTGTGTGCACGTCATGGTCTCTGTAACCGTCTGCCAGCAGATCCCCTGGTAGTCGATCTGCTCTGTCTCATGTTGCTCTGTAAACATATACACAGCATTACTATATAAACAGCACATGTGTGATTCCATCCATTTGTGTAAATAAATAGTATTACTGAGACATAGGAATGAATAAGGAACCTTTTGGTTGAAGCGCATAAACTGTATACATTTTTCAACATTGTATTTGTATTACTTGGTGTTGGTTGTCATGTGTCATGTTGTCAAGACAGAAAAGTATGATTTTGTAGTTTATCGCCATCATCACATCACTTAATGATGTCATTATCTCATGGTATGAAATGCCCACTGACATTAAAAGTGAAATTTACTTTGGTTAGTGAAAACAGAAATGAGGGGAATAAAACACAATCGAGAATTACTGCAACATAGTTGTATGCCTCTACCAACCAGTCAAGTCAGTTATACCCTTGTCTTTCCAGACTCGTGTCATACATGAAGTGTAGAATTGAACTTTGACCTTTTGCAAATTGTCCTAACTATTCATCCTATTAGAACACTATGTTAAGTTATGTCATAATTAGTTTATGAATTCTTGATTCATGGCTCAGCGATATCAGAATGACCTTGCCCTTTGACTTTTAACCACCTAGCTCTAATCAGTTCACCCATAAGTCCAATGTTAGGACCAAATTACAATATGCAAAACATAATGCTTAAAGGGGATCTGTTTCGCTCTCCCTTACTGTCTGTCATATATATAATGTAATGTCTATATTAAACAAGGTCAAAGTTTCAAATAACGAGGTAAATGTATATAGAGGACGAGATGATGTCAGCTTGTGACAGATTTCTGTATAGGATAATCTGCTCCAAGCACAGCTCGTTCTCCCATTACAGTCTACTGTAAACATGTATTATAGTCTTTTAATGTATTCAAATAGAAAAAATGCATAAAAATAACTGACAGTGCAGGTTAACCAAGCAGTCATTTAGCGACAGCTAATGATATATTATAATTTATTCTATAATTCACAAATAATGACTGAAAGATTGAATCCACTGTGTTGCACAATAAGCAGGTAAAGGATGTAATATGCCCTGAATTGAGACATCGTCTTGTAATCTTTGTTTCTTTAATTTTGTTCACTCACATTCTGGATCAGATTCAGCCTGGAACATGTACACATGGTTTCGAGAAGTTTCAATTTCAATCAGTTATTGTCTGTCACTAAGTTTCAGAAACAAAATTGATACATTTTGACCAACATTTCCTCAAGCTTGGCCTTTTAATTTTTTTGAAAGTACTAAAAAATTCTAGCATATCATTGGCTGTGCCTACATTTGAAGTAAGAATACATTTTACGAATGGATGTCATGCCAATCCGAGGAAAGTGGCTTTTAAGGAGGCCTGAGTAAACATTACCTGTTTTAGTCTGAGGCTAAACTTCTCTAGTGTCTCAGAAAAAAGCGGTAGAGAAGATGTTGGTGCAGTCCATCAGAATTGGACAAGAACGTTTTGTCTGTCGGGTAGGGGTTTGAAGCTGTGCTCTCAGTAGGCTCCAAGAATGAAATTGATGGTTTGAGGAGTTTGAGGGTGAGCATGGCTGACTTTACTGAGATTTGAATTTGTGAAACTTGTTGTAAAGTTGTTGCCTAAGTTGTTGCTGAGACTTAAAGTTAGATTTTTAGTCTAGAATTTTCTTGTGTGTCTAGTTTGAGTATTTTTTGCTGACGCTCTGTTGGGATAAGAAGAATATGCAGGTTTCTTACCGGCCACCTCAGAAATGAAGACACATTGGTTACTGTTGGGGTCCAACACCATTGGATGTGTACAGAAACACATGAATGAGCCATCTGTGTTCATACACTGTCCACCAACACACACAGACTCATCCAGACACTCATTGATGTCTACAGAAAAGAAAAAACAGAGAAAATTCAGAGAAAAAACACACAACAAAACCAAATTATCATACCATCTGCATTATCTCAAGCTGTATTACATGGACAAACATATACATACACACAAACACATGCATACTGACAGGATTAACTATTTTGCTATAAGTGACAAAATCAAGCTAACTGAGCTAGCTTTCTTTGTGTGTTTTCAGCGTTAATGTGTTCCAATGCAAATTTTGCCTGTCTTAATTTGTAATTTGCAGGACTGAAATGCAGAGTGAAATCGCTTTTGTGCTGAGTCTGTTTCAATAGAGAGTAATAAATTGGAGATTTGACAAACAATATTAACTCAAGGTTCATTTCATTCAATCAAATAATGATAATAATTATTAAATCAATAATTTCCCAAATTGGGATCAATAAAGTACATCTATTTACTAGTTACTTGTAAGTGGGAATCTCTCTGATAGAGGGAAGACTGCCTTTACAACACCTTTCAACCTGTAAGAATTCAAATCATTTGGCCTGTGTAACACTCTGGCCACGTTTCAAAGGCAGATGCAATGTCGCTTGGGGAACACGGTAAATGACTCACTGTTGATTTATTATGAATAATATGGTTGTGATTTACCCTGGTTTCAACAGTCATGTGAGCCACCTGAAAGAGATCTTCAAGTGGTTCCATTTTGACTGAAGCTGCAGTGCAAAATGTGCCACCTGGTCAGCAGGAGGTGACTTATGAAAAGTTATTAGGGAGAAAGAGGTCACTACAAATCTGGCTATGATGGAAGCTCAGATGAGTGATTGGATTGCATAACCACTGAATGCCCTGACACATGGTGCCACCACAGATGAAAAAACAGAAAGCTCTGACTTCTCTCACACCTTTAGGCTGTATACAGGGGTTAGTTTTCAGGGCACGTGAGTATAAAAAGACACAGAGTGAGTTACAGTACAGCACAGGACAGTTTGAGACAGTTCTGCCTGCACTGGCAGTGAAGGCAGAAGTGGAGAGAAGAGATAGAAGAGACTGAGAGTCTGCCAGGAGAAGCTGAGGTAATGGAAGGACAGTTCTTTGTCTGTTATAAGCTAATTAAAGAGAAGTGACCAAGCAAAGAGTCTCAATTTGTTTTGTGACTGAGGGAGCTTTCTTCTCCTTCACAGCAGTCTGAGTGAGGAGAGAGAACAGCAAGACCATGTAAGTAGGACAAGACTGCAAGGACGAGACGCCAAGTTGGCAAAACCTTTGAAGCTAAACAGGACAGTGGCGACACGGCAACACTCCCTATGCTACACCCCTGGAAGATACAGAGACCACTTTTCTTTGAACTATAGCATTACAAATACTATAGTATTTGTATTTTCAGGACAGTCAACACAAGTGTTTGTTTACATTTTTAGACTGCGTACATTTAGATTATTATTATTAAAATAGTGCTTTCAGGCTGTCTTTATCTAACATATTTGGAAGTGGCTGTCTTTTATTTATTTTAGTTTTGGGGGACTCTTCCATGCTGTTATTTTATTGTAAAAATATCATATCATAATAAAGTATAGTATAGTATTTTTTCAATTGTGGACATTATTCACATGCACAGACATTAACATATAAACAAACCCTGACCTCTGCACTCCAGCTTGGAAGGGTCGTAGTCCTGTCCAGTCTTGCAGTAACACTCATAGCTTCCCACAGTATCCAGACAGAAGCCTCCTTTACACACCTCCTGGCCAAACAGTGTACATTCATCTGCATCTACAGGCAGAGAGAAGGCAGCACATGTTACTATTCTACTATTCTACTAGAGCAGTTATGTGTATCTGAATTCTCAGACTTTTTATCTGAATTGGTGCTTAGCAAAATAATAAAGTTTTATCGAGGGTGAAAAATACAGTCATTATAGTTTTGGTGATTTCAATGCAGGGTAAATATAGTGTGCTAAATACAATAGGACCCTCCTCTCCAATGCACACAGGAGAACACTGACAGTTTTTGAAACCAGTGTTGTAAGTCACGTGCTGTTCCTCTCCTAATTTCCAGGAGGTGTGAACCTACCTGACACAAGACAATCTCCAGTTATGTGCTGCATGTGTGAAAGTGCAAATCCAGACAATGGAGTTATTATGTGAATAAAACTAACTAGAACAGGGTCCGCTATGTAACCTACATGTGAGGTCTAGTCTTACCTTTGTAAGTGTCAGCAGTGGGTACTCCATACAGCAAGTCAGCACTGGGAAAAGAACCTCTTCCATATGGACACATCTGGTTAAAGTGGTCTGAAAGGGGACAGAAATTGAAGTATTAAGGTTGGCATGCTTGTATGTCTCAGCAGTATATACTGCAAGGGCAATTTATCAGGTATACCTCACTGTGTAGGCTAACAGAGGAGATTAGTTCCTGCTTAACTGTTTAAATACACAGATTCAAGCCACTGTTAATGTGTGCCTTGTTGTGATTTGACCCTGTACAACATATCATATCACAGGCTCGAGTAAAATACTCGATGAAACTCATTTACCCACATACAAAGATCAGGGACATGGTATATGCAGTGGATAAGTCTGTCTGTGGTGGTACACCACATTAAACCAACTACACACAGGGGTTTTTAAAATGATAATGACTAAAATGTGATTCTAAAATCTTATGGTATATAATCCTACTGATATATATCCCAATACTGAGTGTATCAATGTGTTATTATTGTGTCTCCTCCTCCCCTAACTCACCTGTGCCATTGACAGGGCAGGGATGTACCTCACAGTTGTCACCCCAGCCAGCTCCCAGCGTGCAGCAGCACTCCTGCAGGGTGACGTGGCTGGTCAGCACACTCTCACACAGGTTCTCATCATTCAGATGATAGTAGCACTCCTTACGCTCCACCGACGATGCTGAAGCAAGAAGGAGAGAGGAACACACACACACACACACACACACACACACACAGTAAGTGGCAAGGATCAGATGGGAGATACAATGTATTCAGCTCAGTGGTTGTCACTGATGTGAAATCAAGACAGTTGTTTCTGCAGCACAACTGAATACCAGTACCCCTCCACACAATGTTATACTGTACATGTCATACGTAATGAAAGAAAATGATTCTGTTGTAAGGATCACACAATACAGATTGCAGACTATATATATATATAATAAATTGGGATTCTGAGCTGAAAGACATCAGCTGAAGAGACCAATGCAAACAGAACATATGACATTTTATTTAACAATAACGAGCGGATTTGAACACAGACATTTTGTGAATTATTGAATAAAAATCTCACTTTGCTCGAAACTCAGATTGATGATTAGAACTTAAACGTTGCTTATATGTCTATTGGGGATGTCACTTTAATCACATCTCAGTTGTGCCTGAACATCAGTCTTTAACTGGTAATATGTTCAACAGCGAGGAAGAGTGCAATGAACTGAGAGGCCTCTAAACACTCACTGCAATAACATGATTATCATTCATCCAACTATATGAATGCTGATCGTGGTTTCAACTCTCTACTTATTTTCCTATTTTTAAAAAGCCTAGTGTTATTAAAGATAACTCAAATTCAGGATTAACAAATCAATCAAATAAGCTGGTTGAGATATAACAGGATTATCTCAGACTGATAACAACATGTTATCAGTTACCCCTGGTTACCCTAACCCTGGATTAGTTATATTATGTTTAAAGAATTGCATTCAACCTGAAGATGTCCAAACTAACATTACAGAGTAGCATACCTGTATCCTCAAGATATAACAGTAAATGACTAAGTAAATACATAAGCACGTGAAGATGTGCTGCTACCTTCCTTCTTTACTATGTTGCATATAAGGGTTGAATGCTTGATGGCAGAACTGTGTTAACTGAGTTCTTGTGGATGAATATACATTCTTTAAACTTCCCATTACAGGATTTGGTCGTACTATCATAACACTGGCTTCATTCATCACACATTCTTTATTAAGATACTGCTGTAAATAAAGGATTCTTTTGTTTATATAAACCATCAAACAGTCCACAGTCATGTCTGGATTTAATTTTAGAGTCATGTAATCCTTTCATGAGTGTACTGTTACGTAATGTGATTGGCTAAAGGAGACTCATCGTTGTTTACGTCGTCTGGCTTCCTGGCCTTCTGTAGCATAAACAAGAAAATTGTCTTGTCTTGTGCCTATTCACTGTATAATGTGTAAGTAGCTCCGTTAAACAACTTGTATGGAGAATTGGTAGTGAGAGGAAACAAGCTGTACACCCTGATGTCCTCGGGTGGCTCACCTGTCGGAACAGGCTCACACTTGGCGATCATGATGTTATAGTTCTGGCCGCTGGGACATATGCAGTCGAAGGAACCATCAGTGTTCACACACTGAGCTTCTCCACACACACTGCTCAGCAGCTCGCACTCATTCAAATCTGTGGAGAAGGAACACAACATAAATGTATTGGTCAGACGGATTAAAGAACTAAAGACTACATAGATCCTGAATGTCTGCCTGTCTTTGGATGGAACATCGGTGAATTTGGGTAATCTGGGATAAAAAGGGATAACAAATATACCTGGGGTGGTGATTATGCATGTAAAGCTAAAGGGAAACGAAAAATTACATGGCAAGGAAGTCGTAAGCTCTACTGGCTAAAACTGATGCATATCTGTTACATCAGAGGCAAATTAGATAGACAAATAGAAAACATGTTAATGAGTCAGTACTGATCCATAAGTGAATGGATTCAGTTAAACCCCTTTAGCCATCTGAAGGCAGCGAGACAGATATGTTGATTAATGTGGCGCCTCTAATTTCAGAAATGCCACATAACAGTGCTATTGTGTGTGGTTATCCATTGAGTTTAATTTAGTTGAATCACATGGGCACTCGGCTGCTCCCCAAAAACCACACTCTGCAAACATCACACTGGTCAATTATATCTCTATATTTTCTGTCTATATAAATAGCAGATGCTGGATTATGGAAAAAATCATTCATTCTTGTGCCATATTTTATATGTGAAATGCATTAAAATCCATCTTGCTGTATCATATAATTTACAATAAGATGAGATCAATCATGAAGGAATATAATTATAACTGAAACTGTTGTATTGGTTCAGTTGTGTAAACAACTTCAACAAACTAAGTTTTTGGATTATTCATTTTAACCTTATTGTTAAATATTAGTGTAGCCTACATCTGACTTAGCAACAGATGCAGTGCAAATAATATGTATTGATATATTCTATGGATCACCTATATTCATAGACAATGTAAATGTTAGATTTACATATACATCAATATCAATGGATGCCTTGTGTAATTAAATCTTAGATGCTCAAGTCCACTGAATAACTTTAAATGTTACAAAGGTCAGTGGTACAATGCCCAGGGTAAAAAAGAAGACGAGGTTTCCAAAATCCATGTAAATTTCATAGGAAAGTCTTTGTCTGTGCAAAGGGATGTCGGAACAAGCTGTGTTACTACACCCTCTGATGCATTATTAGGACAAAACTGTTCTGCAGGAAGTAGACTGTATACAACATTGTACAGTAAGGAATCAAGTAAAAAGAGATCTATACAATAGGCAATATCCACTTATCTTGTCACACACACTTTGACGGTTGCAAAGGAGGTGTGACGATGGACTCATGTCTTATCTAAACTGTAGCTAAATGCCAGGGAGAGACAGATTTACACTGACTACTTATATCAGTCCAAAGTTTGTCAAACTGTTCCATGAACAGGAAGCAGAACCACAGCTGTCTGATTTGAGAAGTAGTTGTAACAGACAGTGAGGAATAAAAACAATGATAGTTGAGTTTCATCTTGAAAAAAGCACAGAGAGACAAATATAGGAACCCTGCTGAACTATCTACCCTCCCCCTCAGGATTTATTCATTATAAGTCAACTGATATGAATCCAAAACCAACTGAGCCATGTGTTATTTTATGAGATTAGCTGGGAAAGGTGTGGGGGTGGAATCTGGTCTCTTTGGAAAACAAACCAGGAACTTGTTGTCAATCAACAGATAAAATACTATATGCTTTGGATGTCATCATAGATGAGCTTCCCCGATACTGCAGCAAGGTGCTCAACTTTTGTGAGAATCAGTTAGATATTTAATTAACAGGTAGACAGGTGTCAAACTGACAATGCCTCTGTGGGGAGAATAAAAAGTATAAAGGGAGATAGGGGAGTGATGAAGGTGAACATAGAATCTCAGAGGCAAGAAAACATCGGAGGAGAAGACAAGATATAGGGAGTAGAGAAAAAAAGTTCAGCTGAAGTAATGGACGGGGAAAGTAAAGCAAAAAAAGTTGGCTGATAAGGGTAGAGGGATAAATCGAGGGGGAAGACAAAAAGACCCTACATTCTGAATGGTTAGTGGTACAACACAACCGTTGGTTTTGGAGGATTGTGTAAGTTACATTACATTACATTACTATTCATTTAGCTGACGCTTTTCTCCAAAGCGACTTACAATAAGTGCATTCAACCATGAGGGTATAAACCCAGAACAACAAGAATAAAGAAACTACAATTTTCTTCAAGAAAGCCAAACTACAAAGTGCTATAAGTAAGTGCCCTATAAGTGCTACTTAATCGCTGTTTGTATTTTATTTTTTTATTTTTTTTCAAGGTATAGTCGGAAGAGATGTGTCTTTAGTCTGCGGCAAAAGATGTGTAGACTTTCTGCTGTCCTGATGTCATTGGGGAGCTCATTCCACCATTTAGGAGCCAGGACAGCAAACAGTCGTGATTTTGTTGAGTGTTTAGCTCGCAGTGAGGGAGCAACAAGCCGATTGGCAGATGCGGAGTGGACGGGCTGGGGTGTAACGTTTGACCATGTCCTGGATGTAGACTGGACGTGATCCGTTCGCAGCACGGTACGTAAGTACTAATGTTTTGAAACGGATGCGGGCAGCCACTGGTAACCAGTGAAGGGAGCGGAGGAGCGGAGTAGTGTGAGTGAATTTAGGTTAAAGACCAGTCGAGCTGCTGCATTCTGGATGAGCTGCAGAGGTCGGATGGCACTAGCAGGTAGACCTGCCAGGAGGGAGTTACAATAGTCTAGGCATGAGATGACCAGGGCCTGGACCAGAACCTGCACCGCCCTCTGAGTGAGAAGGGGACGTATTCTCCTGATGTGGTGCAGCATGTATCTACAGGAACGTGTGGTTGCAGTAATGTTGGCAGTAAGGGAGAGTTGACTGTCGAGTGTCACACCCAGGTTCCTAGCAGTCTGGGTGGGGGCTAACACAGAGTTGTCAAAGGTAATAGTCAGCTCGTGGGTGGGAGAGCCTTTCCCGGAAGGAAAAGTAGTTCAGTCTTATCAAGGTTAATTTTCAGGTGGTGAGCAGACATCCACTGAGAGATGTCAGTCAGACAGGCAGAGATTCGTGCTGCTACCTGTGTTTCAGATTGGGGAAAAGAGAGGATTAGTTGGGTTTCATCAGCATAGCTGTGGTAGGAAAAGCCATGTGAGTGAATGACAGAGCCGAGAGAGTTGGTGTACAGAGAGAAGAGGAAGGAACCAAGGACGGAACCTTGAGGGACCCCAGTAGTGAGAGGACAAGGTTCAGACACAGATCCTCTCCAAGTTACCCGGTAAGTGCGGTCGTTGAGGTAGGATGAGAGCAGGGAGAGAGCAGAGCCTGAGACACCCAGGTCCTGAAGAGAGGAAATAAGGATCTGGTGGTTCACTGTGTCAAATGCAGCAGAGAGGTCTAGAAGGATAAGCACAGAGGAGAGAGAGGCTGCTCTAGCAGTGTGAAGTTGCTCAGAGACAGCAAGGAGGGCAGTCTCAGTTGAGTGGCCTGCCTTGAAACCAGACTGGTGAGGGTCAAGAAGGTTGTTATGGTGAAGATAGGAGGAGAGTTGATTAAAGTATCTCGCTCGAGAGATTTGGAAAGAAAGGGAAGAAGAGAGACAGGTCTGTAGTTGTTTACTTCAGACGGGTAGAGGGTGGGCTTCTTCAGGAGAGGGTTAACTCTTGCCTCCTTCAGAGAAAGGGGCAAGTGTTGTAAGTAAAGTCAGTCAGTCAGTCAGTCAGTCAGTCAGTCAGTCAGTAAGTAAGTAAGTCCATCTGTGCAAGCCACAGTGCAGTGATGATTTGGCACTGAAGGGGAGTCAGTTGGCTAGGTTAAACTCAAGTGTGACTCAGTGGCACTGCCAAAGAATAGATGGGAAGTGTGTGTGTGTGTGATGCACATACTGTATTTGGGTATGAGTATGGGAGCATGCTGGTGGTTGTGGTACTGTACTTTGTGTCTGTGTGTGTATCTTGGTAGGGTTGGCCACTAGGAGAGTGTGTGTGGGGGAAGTGTTCTATCAGGACACAGCGGGGGGAAGTCTTCTCAAACAGTCCTTCCTGCTGGAGGAAATTTGACAAGATGGGGGCTACAGGGGGAGAGTTACCCCAAGGAAACCACCAGCACCCATCTGCTCAGACTCATTCCAAACCAAACTTGAGGAAAACCACTGATTTTCATGTATTGATACGGTGTGTCAACAATACTTGGCAATTCAGATAATATCACATAAACAGCAAAGGCCAAAGGTAACAGGAGCGTAATACCAGCAGTGGTTTCGGCTAATCATATATCTAATATAAAAATATATCCAGATTGAAGAAAATGTGTGTGTCCACAAATTGCAGTTAGCAATTTGTGAAGAAGTTGACTCTTCGGGGGAATCTTTATAAGCTTTTAACAATAAGACAATAAGACCTGGTATTCCGCCCTGATTCAGTCAATAGGGTTGGGCACCAGTTCCAACAAGGCCGGTACCAACTGTACCGTATCCCAACGCAGATTTCAGTGCCTCATTTTGGTGCCTGAGCTAAAGCTAAAAAGGGTCTAAAGTGTGGCTACACATGAAAGGATCTCAACACTTGGACATGCAGTAAATGTTCGAGCAAAAGCTTGGAGAGTTGGTGGCAGTATGCACATTGTTGTTTGGGATCCGATCAGTGAACTTAGAGAAAAGGAACAAGGAAGGGAGGAACATGACAGATTCAATGAAGCACCTGGTGACGTACAGGATACATTAGAAACATGACCTGAGACAAACCAGCCCCTCGCCTTTCTACCGATACCTGACCGGCAGAGGTGGGAAGTACAAATACTTCGTAACTGTCCTTAAGGAGATTTTTCAGGTATGTGTATTTATTTTCCTGATGACTTTTTACTTTTACTCCCTACATTTGAACACAAATATCTGTACTTTCTACTCCTTACACTGTCAAAACTGGCTCGTTACTTGTTTCAATCTCCACAGATGACGACATGATGTAAAAGACGTAACAACACAGAGAGGGAAAGTCAACCGCGGACAGATGGAGTTGAGTTAGTGTACAGTTTGTGATGCAGAGAAAAATACCAGCAGCGACATGGATGAAGAAAGTGAACCAGGAAACATTGCCGATGATGATCGAACAGATTCGGAGAAGCAAGACATTCCCCATCCATTGTATGACCTCCGCGGTTGGTGAACCGCTCGCTTTTACGCACGGCACACCTCTCGCTCACTCGCTTGACCCCTGCCTCGGGAGACGCGAAGGCCCGGCGGTGTGTGTGCCGTTGGGGGGGGGCAGCGCGAGACCCTAAGCATCTGGAGGTTGGCCGAGGTCGAGCGGCTGTACCGGTAATGATCCTTCCGCAGGTTCACCTACCCACCCCACAAGTATCTGTACTTCTATTACAGTAAACAATGTGAGTACTTTTGCAACCTCTGCTGACCAGTACCAGAGGCACCGAATTTGGGCTTTCACAGCTCATGATGGCCCAAGCTGCATTTATTTCTCCACTGGCTTGTTACTCTATATTCTTGGGGAAAGCCAGGCAGACATCAACTATACTGTAGATATCATATTCGACAAATGAAGATGTCATTACATATGCAAAGCTTGGGCAGAGTGTGTCATTTTGTGTGAAATATTGTTGTATTCTTCTGTTAATTCACCGTTTTATACATTTCTATACCATTGGCATAAATCATACGATTTCTGTCACTTGCAAGCAGTTACAGTAAGCTAGAACTGGACAGTAAGCATATTATTTGAGGTTAATACAGAAATCAAGCTGTGGACACGTTAAAAGTAAATGCATTATAATATAATACATCCAACTTAATATGTAATGCAACAAAACTGCAACACTTACCCACACAGCCTTGGCCATCCTCGGTCTCCCGGTAGTCCTGGTCACAGAGGCATCGGAAGGAGCCCAGTCTGTTCTCACAGAAGCCGTGAGAGCCACATAGTGTTTCATTGAGACCACACTCATCAATATCTGGAGAATAAACAAACAAATACAACAAAGATCATATATATTTTTTCCTGGAGTCATTTGTTCCATACTTTGTCTCTAACATCGTATTTATTGTTGAGGGTTACACACAGACAGACACATACACACACACACCTATTCGCTGTTCTTTAAATATTGCATTTTCATCTCTCACACCTCCTATTGTGCAGTGATGCTGAAAAAAACCATTTAGTGTCGACTTTCTCTCCATTTCAGCCATATCTGGCAGGGAGCATTGACAGGGTTACAAGTTTGATGCTTGATACTCTGATTGTCGATCATTCTCAGCCATCTTGCATTAAGTTCTTCAGGATTCCACCACTCTTCATCCTACCATACTAACTTGTCAGCCTACAAATATATTTCTAAGACTCACACAAAAATCCTCAGTATATAGCTCAGCTCAAATATTCTGACTCTTTCCCGTCCAGGGACATGGCTATTGATGAGTTTGTAGTTGTAAGTTAACTAGTTAAGTCGACTGTGTTTCCTGCACATGTCTCTCACATCATGAAAATTACTTGAAGCCCATCTCTATATGTCAACAGGGAGAATCAAGCTGGTTCCAAATGTCTTATAAGTCAATTCATCCACAACAGTCAGTTCTCACACAGGCGAAGAACTGATCAACCAATAACTGATAACTTGAGTGTCTCAGGCTTTAAAGTCATAGTTTTTGCAGACCAGGCTACAAGAAACATTTCTTTGAAAATAAATAAAACAAAACATAAAAAGGCAATGTCCCACATTGCCCTATTGTATGGCCTATAATGGCTCGGTCCTCATATAGTCTTAGCCCTGGACTCTTAACACCCACTAAGTTTATAATAATGTGGATTCCTTTTGACTTGCATTAATTATACACAGACGCAGCAACATCCATGGATTCTGGGAAGAACTGTCAGGGCAGCTGGAAAGTATTTGACCTTTTCAGTTTTCTGTCCCATCCTGCTTAATTTGGCTAAATATGGCATTAACAATAGTTAATATTCAGTAATACTCCACAGTGCTTATTGAAATGCATGATGGTGAAGCCAACAAAGCCAGCATAACTATAACTACTCATCTCTAGTTATGTCTTTGTTCTGTTTTTGTGCATAGTGAGCCCACCTTCAGCAGTGATATCCTATATTCAGCTCCAGTCCTGTTCGAAATGACCACATCTAATTCAATGTGCATGAGAAAAAGCAGCTTCAACCCTAGATTCATACACTCCTGTGTTTGTCCATCGTCCATTTTATTCTTTTAAATTTAATAATCTACATCTGAAGAAAATATTGATATTCCAACAGTCTTTTCTCAGTCACTATGACTTTGCATTTCCTGTATTTAATTGCCCACTACTAGCTTGTTAAGCTGTCACCACCATTAACCACAACCAGTGTTAATATTAGCGTCCATGTTGCCTAGGAACCATGTTCTCACATCTTAACCACAGTGTACACAACTTCCCACAATGTAACCATGAGAAATTATGCATTTTCACTTTTTGTTTTACACTGACTGCAATGGAGCCACCAAGGAAAAGAACGATTTGGCAACATTTTGATTTGTTTTTTCTCCAATCAAACTATGTGCATAAAAGTGTAACATAGATGTTTTTTATTGAAATACATTTTTTTCAAGGGCTTCACCACCACTTCCACAACGATCACCACCACTATCTAGACACTGGAGGATCTTGTCCTATGTCTTGTCCTCATTGGGTCTTTTATTTAATGAAGATGCTTCTCACTGTCAGAATCGAATCTCTAAAACAAACTCTGTTTGTACCTTTGATCTCTCCTTATTGCACTGGTTTCATAAAAGTGTGACACTCAGACACACACATACACTTGAGTCTGAGCCCCCTGCATAAATCATGAGGCAGAGAGCAACAAATATCCCTCCTTGTCTAGACAGCCAGATCAAAGGCTTCCATCTGTTTCTTTTGCTCTTATTTTTTCTTTTCTCTGTTTTTTTCTCTGAGGCAGGAGGGGGCATTAAAAACAGCACTGCCACAGAGACCAACACGCCAGCCAAGGTTTAGAAAACAGGATCAGCATATGTCAAGGAAGCTGAAGACTTTTTCTTCATCCTTCTTTCTAGCTCAGACAAAGTGGTAAAGATGGTAGGAGTTAAGGAAAGTAACAATCATACAAGTGAACAGGATGAAAGTTACATTAAATGTAGCATTAATCTTGGATAAAGTCAAAATACATCAAATACAAGCTCGACTAATTTAAAAAGTGGGCGAGACTTTCTGTGACTGCTAAATCATTTCAAATCATATTTACAAAATAAGGAACATTATGTATTAATTGGTAATTATGAATTCGACTAAACAAACATTACATGGAGTCCCTTAAGGATCCACTGAGCTTCTTTTATAGCTACATGTTCCCCTTTGATGCTCTCAGTTTAACGAATATTACAACATCTCTCATCATATTTATGTAGATGACACACAACTCTATGCAACAATGTCACCAAGTGAATACCTTCATTCACATTTATTATCACTTATACTTATTTATCTATTTACATGTGCACCTTACTGAAACATAAATTGTGAACAGACATATGATTACGCCCCTGTGTACATTGTGGCCCTTTTATGACTAGTTTACTAGTATTTGTGAAGAGAGAAAATGTGTGTGTGATTGTTGGATTGTCAGAAAGTTACAGAAACTGTTGGATACAGCACTCCTAATCTGAGTGGGTTAGCCACTCAGCTATCTAACAAGAAATTCTGAGTAATAGCATAATTGCTTTACATGACTGGGTGAGGACTTAAATTGGTATATTTTAAAACAGGCAGATGAAAACACTGCGTGGTTCCTCTCAGACTTCTAAACCTAATATATGTTCCCACGTATTTTTTTTTTTAATAAAACACAAACTGTGTGTGTGTGTGTGTGTTTCCTTTGTATGACATTGCATCCTACCATCACAGGAGGGTGTGTCGAGGTTGGCAGTAAATCCACTCTCACACACACACAAATAGGATCCTTCTGTGTTGACACACTCGCCGTTGGGGGAACAGAGTTCTGGCTCATCCATACACTCATCAACATCTGGGATGACACAGAAAGAGACATACTTAGAGGTGTGTGTGTGTGTGTAAGTAAGTAAGTCCATCTGTGCATGCCACAGTGCAGTGATGGTTTGGCACTGCACTGCTCCTGCTGGAGGAAATTTGACAAGATGGGGGCTACAGGGGGAGAGTTAACCCAAGGAAACCACCAGCACCCATCTGCTCAGACTCATTCCAAACCAAACTTGAGGAAAACCACTGATTGTCATGTATTGATACGGTGTGTCAACAATACTTGGCAATTCAGATAATATCACATAAACAGCAAAGGCCAAAGGTAACAGGAGCGTAATACCAACATGTGTGCAATATGTGTGTGTTCATTTGTTCAAGCAGAGCTACACAAACACGTGGTGGTGAAAGGATGTGTCCTTCTGTCCGAGCTCACCTCTGCAGCTGGTACCATCGATCTGCTGGTATCCCCGTGGGCAGGTACAGGTGTAGGAGCCCATGTTGTTCACACACTCCCCTACAGCCTCACAGGGCCTGGCTTCCTCCACACACTCATCCACATCTAAAATATACACACGTCAGTCCCATTAGAAGAGGTTCTTCAGATTGAAACAGACATTTAGAGACACAATCATATAGTGTTCTAGTCTTCACAATTTCAAATGACCTTTTAAGACTTGGTTTTAGGGTTAGAATTAAGGATGTGTGTGTGTGTGTGTGTGTGTTGGTTCCTGTACTTTCTTTGTGAGGACCATTTTAAGCATACACCGTACAGAGTTAGGACATTTTTGAAAAGTGAGGACATTTTGACTGGTCATGTCTATCTGTAGTTATGAGGGCCAATTTCGGTTCAATACCATCACTGTGTGCACATTTTGATGTTTGGAGGACATTTTGCCTGGTCCTCACAAATTCAATGGGCTGTTTGAAGGTTAAGACTTGGTTTTAGGGTTAGGGTTAGAATGAGGTTTACGCTAAGGTTAGGCATTTAGTTGTGAAGGTTAAGGTTAGGGTAAGCGGCTAGGGAATGCATTATGTCAATGAGTGTCCTCACAACTATAGAGAAATGTGCATCTGTATGTGAGAATGCCCAGCCACTGTGGTGCAGATAGGGGAAGAGAGGAGCTGCTAAAAGCATTTATACTTATATCTGAGTCACCTTCAGTTGTGACCATGTGTGTGGTTACCAGCATATTTACAGGTTGCTTTGCATTATTAGTAAAGACACTTCGAAGACATTACTGTTATCTTAAGTATCAGGTTAGTAGATAACATTAATTTGCAAACATTAACAGAGGAAAATATATTTATACACAAGATACAATAGTACCTCATGGTTAACTCTCTGCCCTCTAGTGGCCATTAGGACGCATTGGTGTGCAAAGACACCACAGGTAAACAGCAACATTCCTCCTCCTCCTCCTCCTCCTCCTCACTGCAGTACCACTCAACCACTGAATTTGCAGTGATTAATGTATGTGACACTGTGTCCTTGGTAAATTAAACAGAAATACATCACTGACATGTTTTCATGTTTAACATCATAAAAGGCAGCAGCAACAGACCCGAGGAGGTGGGGAATTACTATTCAAGGCTGGTCAATACGATTTTTAATGTTATTACTGGAATGTTACATATTTAGAGAAGATGCTTTTTCTAGTGTCATTCGATTTACATTATGAAGGGCAAACTTTAACTAACTAGAATGGCACTCAGTGGCACACATCCCTCCACCAAGAACCATCAGTCCCCTTAAATTCAATCAAACTGCACCAAAATCCACCCATTATTGAGTTCTTCCCTGGCCCAAACTGCATCCTTCCACCAAGTTTCGTGGAAATCTGTTTGGTTGTTTTTGAGTATACAAAAAGACAAAACAAATCAACAGACAAAAGGACAAAAGAGAAAACATAATATCCTTGATTAATTATAACCCCAATAATCAACATATACATGAATTAACACATCTTTGAATGAATACACTAACTGAATGTTAACAACAGGTAGACCTTATGGACTTAGGAGAGGAGGTTATTGAGGGCTCTTGTAATATCCAGCATTAGATTGCACAGGTTTATCTAGAGTCGCCACTGAGTGATGTCGCTTACAATTATATAAGCTAGAGCATACATGTGCAGTATGTGGCTGAAAATATGAATGGTCCAATCTGCACTGTGCTGGGTTGTGTGTGTTCATGCTTATTAATATAAAACCCAGATAGCGATAGGAATCAATTTTGTTGTGTGAATAACATCGATGGCAATGCTGCAGGGGAAAAATAAGAAGTTAAACTCTCCAGCTCCATCTTGTATGAATCATATCATATGTTGTGTTAAGGCCCTTTTTAGTGTACATATAAAATGCATATGTGCCTGTGAGGATCAACACTCATAGACTGTATATAAAGATGGAGGACATGACAGCTTCCCAAAAGTGAAGCCAGATCCTCTTGTTTGCTCCCTAGTGGCTGACTGCAATATATATCATAAATCCCATCCCCTCCAATTACAAATAAAATGTTTTTTTCTCAAAGATGGCTTCTGTTATTTTAGGTAGGTCTTTTCACGCTGATGTATGTTCAAGTGTTCATTTTTCTTCTGTAAGTCTGGCTTTGTTTAGTTATTATGATGCTATACAAACAGGGTGAAAGACTCATGAATGGACGGGGGCATATATTGACATGCACCACAAACACTATTGTACAGACTGTGGCTCCAAATGACATCAAAATTCCAAGTAGGAAAAAGTGCAGGCTAGCACGCATATACTTGATATTTAATATTTAGATGCGTCATTCATCTTTACACCAAAGCCTATTATTCTCCTTCCTTATGTTTAGCTGGTGAATAGTAGTGATCATGATAGTAGGCAATGAGCGCGGCTAAAACACAGAAGGCCAAACCTGGAATCACAGTACAATTTAACCCAACCACAAACTCCTGACTCACAAATAACCAGAGTTAAATCAATGCACTGACGATTTATTGCATGGCTTTTGTATTTTGGGATTTCACTGTTCCTCCCTGTCAATAGCTAACGGCACTTTTTAGTCACAGTGTGTACTGCACAGTAAAAGACCAACCTGGTTTGACACATCTTCATATTTTGTGTTTATAAAACGTGTTTGTAGAACATGCTGCCCTGTATCTCCACTGTGATGCCAGCGGAGAAATCGCTCAAGCCAGTGATGGTGAGGTTTGTTATGTGGTTTGCTACCACCCATCATACAGTTATCAGTTACATGTTATTTAGCTGACACTTTTATCCAAATAAGTGCATTCAACATCTGTTAGGGGCCAATCGGGGTTCATCATCTTGCCCAAGGACACTTCGGCACGGGCTGGGATTTGAGCCGCCTGCTGGTTGGAGGCTGACCGCTCTACCCCTCAGCCACAGCCACCCGACAGTCAGTCCATATTATTCATTATACAAGTTAATTCATGATTCAACTGAATTTAATCTTTCTCCCAGCACAGGGGAGAGAGAGCTACTCCAGGTCACCACAGACAGTTCTGCCTTATCCTCCTCTACATCTACCCCTCACCCCCAACCCCTTTCTTTTCCTGTCAGAGGATCATCAATGATGCAGTTGGCTTTTATTTTGCACGACACAGGACAATAGGGGTAAACCAGCACTGTGTTATGGTTCCAGATTTTCATGTTAATTATTGTACAGATACATTCCACTATCACCATGACAAGCTCTTATGCTGCAATAGGCCTAGATTGTCAGGGGACATGTGACACATGGAGCCTCTCTTTCCTCCTCTCCTCTCTTCCACAGCGTCATCGTGCTTTATCGTTGCACACAATTGCGATCCTGGATCGTGATCATGATCGTGGTGTGGATTATGATTACAACTAGATGATGCTTAGATATACAATAGGCCTACTCACATATATTGGCAGCACTCATTACAATTGTCATTGCTGCTCCCTTCCCCTCTGTTAGACATTGCTGTATAAATACTTTAGACATTGATACAATTCTCCATTTATGTTAGACACTGTCTTTTCTCACAAATATAGTAAATATTGTTGTTTTATTGACATGTTCTGTTACACATGGCATCTATTGCACTTCTGTACATCTCATCCCTGCTAAAGGTTTTTTGGGGTCATTTTCCTCAATCTTTTTGAGGGTTAAGGGCAGAGGATATTTAGCCCTATGAGGCAAATTGTGATTTTTGAATATGGGCTATACAAATAAAATGTGATTGATTGATATTCAGATCACATATTCAGTCGAGTTTGTTTGTTAAATATCTCACATACCAACTAGGTAAATGACTGTTGAATTGGATCAAACTATTAGACAGCAGGATCAAATGTACAGGCCTTAATTCTTTCTCTCATCATTGAAATTAGTTTTGTTTAGATTCTCTTTTGTTTCTACCTTGAAAAGATGAAACATCTGGTCTTGGGGTTAACCCTAAACTGAATGGGCTCACATAACATTATTTTTTTTACCATAAACAAGTTACATCCACATACATATCTTAAGTTAAAGTGAAATGGCCCCATGCCTGGTTCAGCTTACACAATTTTTAAATAGATGTTTCACTCACTGACGATTTTTGGAAGTTGCCAACAAAAGACCCAGATCAGAGCCAAATCAGCGTTCAATTGGCCGATATGGGTGAACTCGTCGAAGATGCGATACAAGGGGCTAAATATAGATGAATCGGTGCCAATTACAGCCAATCAGAGTGCAGGGATAGGGTGAAGGGGGTGAAGATACGTGTAATGGTGAGCTGCCCCCATTTTGCACATTTCTTTTATTCCTTACTATAGAAATTAATTTAGTAGTAGGCTAAGTTTGACTCAAACCACACAAAATAAAAAAATGAAAGTGTGTAATTATCTAAAAATAAGTACATTTTCCTGTGTTATAAAAAAGTTAAATAATGGCAAAGTTGAGAATGCAATGAATTTCCATTATTATACAACATTGATGTGACGTAGAACTGTTTCACCTCTAATCTAGTTTGATGTGTCATTCTGTAAGCAGCATCACAAAGAAGAGCAGCAGCATCAGGCAGACTCACCATGTCACTTGTGTATGTTTTCAAATGTAGTTTGGTGACCAGACATACTAGTCTGGGCTTTCTCCGGCTGGAAGATTGTGTAGTGTCTTGTTATATCCTCTTATGAGAGAGTTATGTTATCTAAGTGAAGCTGACAGCAGTCACCCACCACCACACCTGCCCAGTTCTCCACCAACCCTCTTCACATGGCTGTTATTCCTTCATTTCTCATGATCCCTGTCTGCTCCTGCTCTCCTGGACACCTGAGAGGCTCATAATTACAAGGCTGTGGTCCGTTGATGAATTTCCAGTCAACATCTTTGGTCAACACTAGCATTGTGATATATATTTCCCTTTGTTAGCGATGAGAGCTTTGTGTGACGCCAAATCCAAGTTCTCTATTAAAAAGCTGACAACAGATGCTACAGTAGATAATAAATACAGAAGGGTAAGCGAGTTGCTGTTTCAATCATGGACCTAGCACTGATGGTGTTCCATATCATACCGTCACACTCGTCTCCAGTCGCTGACACTCGGAAGCCTGGCCCACACTCACAGATAAAGGAGCCTTCAGTGTTCAGACAGTGGCCTCTGGTACAGACCCGCTGATCCTGGCACTCATCTATATCTAAAACAACACATAAGGAGAAAGCAATAGATTTTTATAACATTTTTGAGCTGTAGTTTCGTTGTTTAACAGCAGAGAATGTGATAAGTGCAGTAAATGATCTTGGTTAATCAATATTTAGGAGGAAGCAGTGAAGCTCTGATTTATACAGTCTGAGTGACACCGCGTTGAGAGCTGATCTACTTATATGTCTGAGGCTGAATTACCAACAGCAACAGGTTTATACGGTTAAATGATACTGTCATTGCATGCTCCACTGCCTGAGTCTTCTTTCCCCCCCTCTGTTCTCCATTCCCTCTGAGCCAGTTCATCTGTAGAGTCGAGAACTCAGGGAGCATATCCTTTGTGTTAAGTATTCCTGTTTCAAGGATTCTAGCTTGGCCGACCTGTGTCCTGAACCTGTTTTTATTGTATTCTATGTCGGAGTCTCCTTCATTGTGAATTTACACTTGTCACATGACATTTGTGGTTATTACGTTGTTTATATTGTATAGTTTTTCTGACTACGACAGGTTCTGACAAAACATTGTAAATGACAACAAAACGAAAAGCATCAGAGGGACGATGCATTCCCTGCTTGTGCTGTATACAACCCAATCAGGCATTGCTGGCTTTACTTTATTGTCATCTTGATGTCATTGTGACACAATATATATCAGATGATGATGAATATTTGGTAAATTATACTGAGATACATCAGTAGATTAGCGTCTCTAATCTTATAGGTTGCAAAAATGCAATGCATTAACAAACATTATGATGTAATTTTCACTTATAAAATGATGGGGAATAATTTTCTGATTATTAATAACTTTAGATTCTCCCTTTTTATTAACGGAAATATGTTGGAAAATGTGTTTTTCACACAATATTTTTTTGACCTTGACCTTTGACTGATCATCTCGAAAAGTGAATCAAGTATTATTTTATTATTATAATGACACCACATTCTTATAAAAATGTGTCTTTAGTGATTTTGTCCTGCAGTAAATGTTGTGAGTGCAAAGGAAAGTTATCTTAACTGATAGACCTGGAAGCTTGAGTAATGAAAATTCAACCTTACTAAATAGAGTTGAAAAGTTATCTTGGCAAGAGTCTCAAAACAGAAAATGAAAACCCTTCATTACATCGTGGATTTTCAAAGGTACTCTAACTTTATAGTCTGTATTTCAATCATCTACCACTGCCTCGGGAAATAACCTGAAGAAAACTTTCAGAATGGGTGAATGAGGTACAAATACCAGCATTTAAAAATAAGCTACTATATGTGGAATTACTCTTCAGACACACACACACACACACACACACACACACACACACACACACACACACACACACACACAGTTCTAGAGGATGTGACATATTTGGCAGTGTCACACAAACATCTGCGAGCTGTGTAATTAACTTTTATAAAGGACTCTGTTGCATGGCCTTATTATTTCCTCTCACTGCCATCATCATCCACTGCCACCCCACTGTGGCTTGGCCTGGCTTGCATGATGTGGTAGCATACAGTCAAAACCTCACAGCTAATGCTGTGTCAAGTGGGATAAAAGCAGCAGTAAACTACTGAAAGAGGAGAAATGGGAACACCTTTGGTTTCTGGTAGAAATAACATCACTTCCAGGAAAATGTAGGCCCATACTGTGTGTTCTTTGGAATGATTCAGTGGTTTTACTGCTTTATTGGTGATTTTTTATTATGCCTGTGTTTCCTGACCTAATTTCTGAATGTGTTGATGGCAAAAAAATCACACACCATGTGGTTACGATGTAATCTAATTATTCCAAGAATGGTACATTCAGTTTAATGTGCAAGTAACATATTGGACATTCCTTTTAACTGAGGGGATAGAGATAAACAAATATCTGTACTATATCTATAGTCGAATTATAGTGGGGGTGGACTTGTGTGTTTAGATGTGACCTAAGTATGGCACTGAGAAGAACCAGTTTACACTTTAATGTATCCAAGGATGCATTTCTCCCATGTTCAGTCCAACTTTGTTAAAGATGCATTTATGATTTGAATCAAAGGAAGATATGCATTGCAATAAGGTTCCACTCACATTCAGTGGCTTCAGAAAGTGTCCTAACTAAGTCCAGTCGATTTAGTTTACCATAAGTGTAATTTCAACAAACAGGGTGTGGCTGACCAGTGTATGGGGTGCGCAGCAAAGGGGCTAATCATTTCTGTAAAAAACTGATTTTAGAGTTTTAATTCTTAATTAATTTGCAAATAAATCTATGTCATTTTTTTTGTCTTTTATTTCTATCTCTTTGTCATCATATTGGTTTTGTATAGACATAAAATTGTAGTTTTCCCACTCAAAAGTAAATCATTATGTTTAATTACAAGGTGTAGACAGTGAATGTGTCTGAAAACTTACTGAAACCACTGTACACATACACACATACTGTAAGGTGCACACAAAGTGTTCGACCTACCTGCACACTGGCCTCCCTGTGCCACGAAGCCATCAGGACAAGAGCCACAGTTGTAACTCCCTGGCACATTGAAACAGATGCCAGAGGGGCACACTGTTGTGTTTATGCATTCATCGATATCTGAAAAAAATATATGAAATCTTTCAAAAAGAATTCTATCACACATAGCCAGGAATGAGAACCGTGGAAATCTTGAAAATACTAAGATTAATCAACGTAAGACAAATCAACACAAATAAATACATTTAAAAAAAACATAAGATAAGATAAGCTGGATATGAATCATGAGGAAAAATTCAGGTTGAATTAAATGCTAGATAATAAAAGGGTACTATTCTAGATTAGATTTTAAATCATAGACAGTGGGAGAGGACCAGGAGGCTATTTCAGAGCTTGGGGGGAGATACAGAGAAGATCTGGTCCTCATCAGTTTTAAGACTGAGTGATAACCTCAGTGATGTGGGGGCAGAATATGAGATCAGGTGATCAGTGAATCAGAGCATATTGTAGAGAAATAGTTCATTTTTATAATTAATCCTGGATTGGGAAACCAAAGGACCATTTGTAATCAGAAAAAGATGGAGTGGATCAAACCCAATCAAGAAATCCTTTTTAAATAAACATGACTTTAACTTTGATTTAGTTATTACTTTAGCTATGATTCTAATCTGATAAATGCTGCCCTTAACAACACCTGTTTATCAAAATTAAGACAGAAGCCTCGAGGAAGACCCCGGTTTAAGAGATTTTTAATCAAGCAACAGTTATCAGTTGTACTGCTAATTCAAATTGTTTGTAGTCTGCATACCAGGGATTAAGATTAAGATAAAAGAACCCCAAAATTGTTTCTATGTATAATGGAGTTTTTGCATTCTGATTAAAGAATGAAATCGTGTGTGTTGTGGTCCAAGCTTTTCTTTCCATGTATGCATTTGTATGTGCATGCTGTGCTAGTAAGTCTTATCAACACTGATCCCATACATGGCCACTCTGAAATCTGTAATTGACAGAAATATGACGTAGCGATGGGAAGCTTTAATGCCTAAACTACCACTACAAATACAAAGAAAGCAGTTCAGAAATCCAACAAAAAAGTTCTCATGTCACCTTTTCTGTGAGAAAAGAAAAAATAACTTTAAAAAAAGTAATCATGTACTTCAGGGTGATCCCCTATAGTTGTAGGCCTGTCAGGTTGAGAGAAACACATATAGCCGTTAAGTGTCATCACTGACAAGCATCATGGCAAATGAAAAGAAAAGCAGATGTTGTGCTGTTTGTGGGGAAGCGGTTGCAGTGATGAAAAAGCCCAATCTTGAGTATCAGTACACCTCCAAACATGCCAAACTCAGATGCTCTCTGCCAGAGTCACCACACCACATTCTGACAGGGACAGTATTATGCAAGAGAGTCCTGTGGTGAGCGAGCTAGTAGCTAAGACGCTGCAACCTTTGAAGGAAAATTCTTGCTGCAGGAGAGCTGTTCGAACTGGACAAAGTGAAATTGTCCCAAAGCATCAGTTTGTGTCATAGAACTGTCTCAGAGCAGATGACTTGACTAAAGTTACAAGAAACTGAAAAACTGAAGAGCACAGCAGAAAATTCCCTGGGATGAAGCAGACAAACAAGCAGCATCAAACTAGACATGTTTGTAACATGCATGACACGACCAGAGGTGAGGATTTGTTTTAGCAAGTTGTTTTGGCTAAAAGAAGCGTAGCAGGATCCTTGTTTTCATAAGACATCAGACACCTTGCTAAACACTTCCGGCCACTGCATTAGAAAAGTATTAAAAAAGGAAAGTAAGTTGTGTTTTTTTATCTAAAATTTCAGTGGTTTACATGAATAATAAATACAATATTAAAAATAGCAATTGACACATTGACACAAAAACAAGTACAAAGTCTAGAGGTAATTAAATGATGGCCTGTGAAGGATGTTGTAAACATTTAAATGACCCTTAAGCATAACCAACAACAATTCCTCTCCATTTACCTCATCACAGCAAAAAGCTTTTAGTGATGTAATGGAAATATCACCTCAGGGACAAAACACAACAGTCCCTGCCCTTCATATGTGGCTACACACATGAAAACAGAAATGTCTGAGTTGAAACCTGTTTACATCCTGTTCCATTGCACATGCAATTGGGTGATACAAGGTGATGTGAACATGAGGACTTGAGAAAATTTGTAAATATCATGACTGTAGGTAACTACAGCTCTTATACTGTTGTGTTTATATTGTGTTTCTACTCTCAGATGCATCTGGCATTTTAATTCTGACCTTAAGTGGATAAACTGGATTTAGTTAACATTGCGTGGCAGAAGCCACGCCTGTAAGGACGTCCCCCTTCTGCATGCAGAAGGACTTCATTAGTTAAACCGAAGGAACAGATTTTTTTTTTTTCTTCACCTGATACCAGGGGGGCTCCGTGCATTTTCTTTTCAATGTGTGTAATTTTGTGGTCCAATCCCAGGTACAACCTTTTTACATTAATATGGTATCACCATCTCTACAAATGTACAGTATTATAATTTAATCATTTTGAAAATGCTCACTGACAAAACACATTTGAAATAAAATTGAAATTGTTTATCCTTGATAGAAAAGGTTATCTGCCCCTGAATGCAGTATATCTAAGCTTTCTTTGGAAATATGACCGTAAGACTGTAGTGAATACTTAAACTTTACAGTACTATAACTCTACGTAACAACAGCACCAGTGCAAGAAGGTTCAGCAGTTAAATATGTATGGTAGGACAATCTGCTTGGTTGAGTTTGACCCACAGTGTAATAACTCCTTTTAAGAATTCTAAAATACGTCTAAAAAGTCCTGCTCTTGAGCCTGTTTTTGAATTAAACTATTTTGGTTGTATTTCAGCATGCATATGCCTCACAAAAAACCCCTGATCCCTCCACAGCTGAGGGGAGGAGAGTTCAGAGGAAATAACCATCAGGCCTGTTTGCCCTCACAGTCCTAATTCAGTATCATTTTGGTGGGTGGGGAGAAACTGCGTTGAAATCTCAGGAAACCACGTAATGACAGACTGCCTCATATTTATATCCCAATACGGGGGCGAAGTAGGGAGGAGGGTGGTGCAGACGCTGCTTAACAGTGTGGTGGCTGGTGTCGTCCAAAATTCCATAGACTTCTAATTCTATTAGTATGCACTTAGTGTGCTGAGCTGATGTATTTGACCGAATACTGACCAGCGTCAGAGGCTGCGGCTGTACATACCGTACATACCGTCCTTATCAATCTGTCCATATCCATCGAACACACTGGTCCAGAATCCAATATAGTATCTTGACTGCTTGATTGGCAGAAAATATGGTCAGGAAATTTGTTTTTTGACCCTTGGGGGATGATTTATAAAGATTTTTCATGGAGAAAGATATTCATGGTCGAAGAAGGAATTCTAATATTTTCAGTTAGCCCCTTGATCTTTTGTCTAGCAAAACCTTTTGTACATAAAAAAATGTAATTCTCAGATGTAAATCATGTTACTGGGAACAGTTATGCTTTATTAGTGCTAATTCAGTAGTGCTTATTGCTTCCTGAAAGTCAAAGATACAAGATCTTTATTATCATCATACTCAGGTACAATGAAATCGTATAAGGCTTCTCCCTCCAAGATATATCTATATACATGTGTAAAAAATACATGAACCAGTCGACCTGGAATCTTTAAGTTAAGCATTGTTTTTTCATGTGTCAATCAGGGAACATTTTGGTTCCCAGAAGTAGCTGCAGAATGACCGCTCCTCACTTTAACGCTCTTCTCCAGGGTAAAATTATTTGACTCATCAAGTCACCCAGTCCTTTTGACCTGGACCAAGACCGAGTCTGAGTGAGATGGTGGTAGTTTATTGGTCAAGCTCCGAGGTCACGGTACTTTCTGCTGAGAAGTAGTGAATTTACAGGCCACAGCCTCTTAGGGCTGCTTCAAACTTCTTCGAATTAAAGATCTTCAACCTGTGTCGAATTAAAAAAATTTGGGAGACCACCGACATAAAGAAAAATTACATTTCAAATTTTTCTAGAGACTTGAAATCTCACAAAAACTCTTCTTCATTTTTGATGGTGGTTGGCAACAACTTTTAGGTACATTACCGCCACCTTCTGAACTGGAGTGTGGAACACGTGATTAAACGTGACTTCAGAAGAAAAACAAACCTGGAGGAGTACCGACGTAGTGTGTTCTGTTTTGCAGTTAAAAAAAAGAAAAAAACAAGCAGCTAGCGGCTATGAGTACGCAACATCCAGTTGGTGTTGTTCCCCGGTCAGCTCACTCTCTCGTGCTCTTTCTGTTGGAGCCGATCAACGTAAATATCAAACATCTTCGATATTTCCGATTATTATTTTTTGGACAGATAATCAGCACCGGGTGACCCCCAGCCAGCCAGCGATTATCGTAAGTGGAAAATCGGGCCTAAAATCGCCCTGATTATCCTCTAGTGCACTGCAGCCTTTAACATGATTTAGTTGCACAAACTCTAACTCTTATATCATATCTAGCATTCCTGGCCTGTCCTCAGGCATCACTGAGCCAGGATGTGGACACATAGACCTGTGACATGCAGGTTGACCTACACTGAATGAATCTTCATATCATAAAACATCAATTTCTAAATGGATTAAAAAAGAAGGATGCTGTTCTTCCAAACAAACTGCTTTTCATGACAAATATGTGTAACACTGCCAATTATTCAGATGGAACTGACTGAAGGGGTCAACTTGCAATGCCGCCTGGCACCCATGCTCAACTCATTATCTTTACTTCCTTCCTCTCCCATCTCAGAGAGGTGCTTACCTTCAGTAATTATCACAGACAGAGGCCATAATTCCACTCTGAACTGAAAAACCGCACATTTTATTGAATGTCTGAAGCAATATGAGAAAATCTTTCAAACCTTCTTTAGTTTTTTTAAAGCCTCTATACGGACTTTTAAACAGTTTAAACTTATTTTAATTTGTCTGCCTTTGTAGGCCTACAACAAACAACAAATGAGCCAATCCAGGATAAAATTGGCTTTTTTCTATAAACTTTTCTCAACGTCTGTGGTCCGGTTAGATTACAGGTCAGAGCAACGATTTACGGCAGTCAGGCTGGAAAAGCCTATGTTTACAGGTTCAGTTTCAACACTTTTATTGCCCTGGAGATCCTAGGGTACCCCAGAGATATAGTATACAGCTACGTGCTAGGCTACAGGCTAGGCTAAAAGCTAACGCGTACAGACCAGCGCTCCCGAGTCTGTTCCTCGTCAACTCCAGGTCTCTTACAAACAAGATGGATGAGATCAGAATGAGAATTTTCCTCCTAGAATATATAAGTCTATAAATCTCATATTTAAAATAAATAAATAATGAATAAATACTACAAATACTGTATTTTAGTTTTTTTTTTTTTTTTAATTATATTTGACTTGATTTTTCATGAAAACGACAATGAATAAAATGGAAAAAAATGTTTTGCCCAAAACTGGTAAGGCTCGGAGCAAAAGAAAATTACTAAGAATTGTTTTGCTTCAGCCACCTCTCTGAACACTGTAGTGTGACAGGCTGCTGCTGGCAAGGCTGTAGAATTTAAGTCTTGTTTATTTCCAGTTGAAGGAAAGGTCTATTGAATAACTCTCTTACAATTAAATTTGTGTTTTCATTTTTTTGTTTGTAACAGTAGTTCAAATTAAACCTCAAAACAGTGACATGTACATCCTCATCACGTTTAATTTCATTTAATGGCAGTTAGACAATTATCTCAACACCAACTAAATGAATTAAAGTACCGATTGATCAAATATAAAATACTTTTAAAATACTTGTATCAGTCTCTTCTACAGCTGTTGGGTGCGTGCTGCATATGTGTGTATATATAAGGGTTTATGTATGAGAAAATACATAAGTTAGCAGAAGTTTTGAATATTTACCAACACAACTGGTTCCCTCTTCATCAACCAGGAATCCCCATGGACACACACACAGGAAACTGCCCTCTGTGTTCCTGCAGTCACCGCCAACGCACAAAGATGGGCTTTCCAAACACTCATCTAAATCTGGACGGCACACAGCATACAACATTAGTTAGAACTGAAATGAACATCATACGTTATTAGCTGTGGCTACTAATGTCAGCATATATCATTTGTAATAAGACATTTACAGTATATAAAAGAAAGGTCCACACTTAAATCATTTGTCATACAAAGATACAAAATAACAGCCTCTGTGTCTTATTGGTTGTGTTATGTGAAGTTCAGTTCACCCATCAGAAGGTACTTTAACTATCATGGAAGTATTTTTCATCAGTGCTATCCTAAAGGCTGGACACTTATGAGGTCAATAAACCCACAACGTGTGAACATGTTGATTCTTGTGATCGCCCACTGAACGTGAATGCAGCAAACTCATTTGAGTGACAAGGGAATGCAGGTATTACACTGTGCTCTGCCTGCCTGCTGAGGATGGTTAAAACTTGGATGGGTTGGAAGTCCTGTAACTACTTATGACCAGTGAGTGAGAGAGGGTTAGTTTGAGGTTTTTATGTTGTCATGAACATTATGCAACTGTAGTGGGACAAATTGACAAAGACAGCTGGTGAATGGTGAACTGTGCTGGCCTGTTGCTCTATTAACAGATATGTGGTGATATGTGAATCCTCACGTTGTATTGTTTATGCTTGTCCACTCTGTTACCAGCTAGTTGTCAGTTAACAAGTGTCAGTTATCAGTGAGAAAAAAATGTCAAGATGACCATCCCTAATAGTTGTGGGACACAAAAACATTGACTCTTTGTGTCTTTTGAGCCCAGATAACATTTTCATTTCACACGACTGTTGTGAATGTTATGTATAGGACAAACCTAGCTTAGCATGACAGAGAAACAGATACTGTGAGTCTGAAACAAAAAACTGTGGAAGCTTCAAACTCTCTGCAAACATAGCTTGGTATAAATGAAGCCAGCCAGCTGCAGAAGATGACCTTTGACCTCAACTGACTGTGACCAATGGACAACTCACCGACACAGGTGGTTTGGGCATCATCCAGGCGGTATCCTTCCTCACAGTGGCAGATGTAGCCCTCAGCGGTGTTGTAACAAATCCCCTGGCCACAAATGTAAGGGTTGATCTGACACTCATCCACCTCTGGGACCGAAAAGAGAGAGAGAAAAGTATGAATGCAGCAGAAGTTTAAGAACTAATAATGGGTCTCAAAAAATATTTTTAAAAGCTGAATGAAGCACAACATACAATGAATGTACCACAAGTAAACTGTTCTATATAAAAGAACCACAAGTTGGCAACATGCACCACAATGTAGCCTCAGGCAACAGGGGGAGAATGCAATTAAATGAACAGAAGTAAAGTCATAGTCATTAACATTTTACCAAAAATAGTAATTTGCCATGTTTTCTTCAATTCAAGCTGTTTATGTAACTGTGATGGCATTCTCACTAATGCCCATGAAATAGAGATAGATATTTTCCCCCTAACTAACTATCCTTGTGTGCTGTCTTACCCACAGTGTAAAAGACCATGTCACAACATTTCATGACTACAATCAATGAATGTCAGTAGAATAATTATAATTTTCACAATCCACTCGAGGTAGCAGAGAGAATTCCTTTTTTCAGTTCAAATGATCAAGTCTGATACATGAATCTGAGCTGCTTGACACAATGAAACATTATTGACAGTCTGACCTTTAAAGTAATGAAGAGCCAGGAAACATTTATATTTTTCAAAATATCAACCTCTTCCTTTGACTTATTTTCTAGTCTCCAATGAAGTTACTATTAGTTTTCTAATTGACATTTTAGCAAGCCAGCTAATCCGGCTTAACAAGAAGCTGGGGCAACTTTAACTAAGTAAACTAGAAGGGGAAAAGAACATTTTAAAACTGTGATGTAAGAAAATAAAATAAAGACTAAGGAATGTTTTATTTTTACCAGTTGACTGGGTGGGGGCGATGTCCTGGCCTGCGTTAGATGGGAGGATCTCCACTGGTGCAGGTGGAGAACTCCTCTCGACCACCTCTACCAAAGCAAAAACACACAGTTACAGACATTTAGTCCATCATATCTATATTTTACTATATAGTAAACACATTTTCTTTGTCAAATATAACACAGTGACTTTTGAATACATCCGCATAATCATTCTTAGCAGACACACACTATATTTGGCATAAATACTTGTACATTTGTATTGTTATGGAGAAGATACCCTGCTGTATGTACCCACTGCATCATTATGACACTGGCAGCTCAGCACCTCAAAAAAATGGCCTTGACAACATTTAAGGTTTAGTTTAACATTCAACATTTTTGGAAAATATGCTTATTAACTTTCTTGCTGAAAGAAGATGACTCTCGGCCTACGGTGTGTGCATAAACTCTGGAGCTGGAGCCCAGAGGCTCACAAATGAAAGCTCACAAATTAAAGTAGAAAGTAGAAAAGGATGACTGTTCTGCTCCAGCAGATGTGCTCTTCATACAAAGAAGCTCCTTTTGACGTTTGGATGGGTGTAGTCTGCATTTTGAATTGCAATTTATGCTACTTTCCGTCGTCACTGGCCAATTTTTGCTGTAAGTGATCTACAGATCTGGTCTTGCTTCCTCTCCATTCATATTCAGTGTGGAGCAGTGCTGCAGTGCATTTATGTTGGCAGCCAGGGGAGGTGGTATATATTCATAAAAGGAGACCAGAACCTAGTTCAACAGCCAGTATGTCTATATAGATGAAGTCTGTGCAGCAGTTATTATACACAGTCCAAAAGTCTGAGACCACTTTCCTATTCACACAAATGCGAAAGATATCCATTCTAAAAAAGGTGCATGACAGCACAACTTTGCTTTCTGCAGAGTGGTTGGTAATGCCTCTTTTTTTCTAACTGACTTTGCCAACTGAAAGTTCAGGGGGGCAGACAAATAGTTCAGATAGCTAAACTCTTCCATCCTTTGGCTCCACCAATGGTGAGGCAAAACTTCAGAGTCTGCAGCAGATTTGGATTAAAACACACTGATCATAATGAGAGCAGAGGACCGTACTTAACCAAGGTTACAGCTATGCAAAGAAGGACTCAATACAATACAATGGCTTTGAACCTCTAAGTGGTTGGGTTGTAATAGTAGAACGTTTTTTCCTGGAAACAGACTTCAGTAATCACCCAAACTGGAAGACTGAGGAAAATAGGAACATGGAGTGAATGTGAGTGAAGCTGCTGAGCCTGATAACATTCTTATGTACTGAGAACAAGCACCTCACATATGCCAGTATATCACTCTAATAAAACTGTTTCACCATCCTTAAGTCCATTTGTGTGTATTGAGTGTGTGCGCATTCATGGTTTATGGTTGTATTGACTAGCTTTTGTTTGTAACCATCATTGTGGGGCATTTTTCTATTCCAATTTCAACAAGCTTTGTAATGAGTTAAGACTTTATTAGTGGGTTACATTTATAAAACACTACATATTTTATGCATTATAAAACAACGTCTATTGCCACTGTTAAAATATCACACATCCTCACACTGAGCTGAGACTTGTTTTCCTAACAGACTAAGCTAAAACTATGTGTGCTCATGTTAGGATTCTAATAAACTATAAATAAATTTGAGTACAAGTGAGACGGACAGCCTAAATCTGGCCGCTTTAGCACAAAATAAAAAGCGTAGAGAAACAGACACCTGGGTAGGCTGCCTCCATCTTCACAGTGGACACCCCTGGAGATAGCTGGGGCTGGATAGGTTCAACTACTGGCCTATCACTAAACACAGGAACTATCAGCTCCTTCAATGAAAAGACAAACAATAATACCAGAGGGACAAGGTCAACAAAGCACTGTATGCATATGTTGCAGTCCAAAAGTAATCATTTAAGCTTTGCACACTGTCTGACATGCAAAACAGATGTTGTGCCTGGAAGCAGATTAGCATTTAGCTTGCATGGCAACTCGGCTGGAGTTTAATAACAAAGCAAGAATGAACAGCTCAGAGAGCAAAGCCAGGAAGCAAAGACTGCCTGCTGCTTCTGCACAGACCTCTGTCTGGATTTCTTTGGAACGGAGTCCAGGATTTCAGGCCATCTATTACTGCTGCTTGCGTACACACATGCACATCAAAGGTACACATACTCTGACTCCCTGCGCTGACCAGCCAAAGTCATGCAGCAGTGGCGCTGACTTCATGCAAAGGTGATTCTGCAACCCCTCCGTGGCTGGGGGGGAGTGTGTCTGTGCATGCACACTTTCTACAGTTTGGCTCTTGAAAGCACCCAACCTACCTGATCTGGTGCAGTTGTTGCTACTGACCAAAGGGAAAAAAGAAGCAAAAATGTGGGTTTGTAACATAATATGCCGTACATCGCATGTATTGATCATGGGAAATTTGAATTAATGTTTTAAGTAACAGTTTAAACTGTTATTCCAAGTATAGGAAACTAGATATTTTACATGTTTGTCCCAACATATTAGTTGTCTTTTATTACCTCCTGTCTATTAGTTTCATTCTATAAAATGGGTGGATTTTTTTCCAAAAACCTTTGGACACTGCAGTTTTTAGCATTGGTGTAACTGAAGATTTGTTGATGACTACTACAGCCACAATTAAAAACATGTTGGAGTACTTGAAAGTTTGAGGAAGCAGAATGGTGTATGTGGAATCGAGTCAAAATCAATACGTCAGACAATAGGTTAGCTCACCAATATATTTAAAGGGATAAAAAATAAAAATTGACTCATTATCTACTCACCAGAATTTCGATGGAGGGGTGGGTAAAGTGTTTCAGTCCACAAAACACTTTTGGAGTTTCAGGGGTAAACAGTGTTGCAGCAAACTCCAATACAATGGAAGTAACTGGTGACCACGTCTTTAAACGTAAAAAAACAAAAACTGAAAAAAACATCAAGTTTCCGTAGGCCCTGACGTTCAAATTCGACTTGAAAGGGCATCATTTACATCCCAAATGTCCTCTGATACCCCCCTGGAGCCACGTTCATGTTTGCATGCACACACCGCACACTCCGCCCAAATGCTTCTTCTGGTAGCAGACATTTAGGCTAAAAACATGCTGTAAATGACGCTGTTTCAAGTCTAATTTGAATGCCGGGGCTTACAGACACTTGGATGACGATTAATGACTTAGAGGCTTTTTTTTACGTTTGAAGAAGGAGTTACCATTTACTTCAATTGTATTGGATTTGGCTGCAACGCTGTTTACCCCTGAAACTCCTAAAGTGTTTTGTGGACTCAAACACTTCACCCACCCCTCCATTAGAATAGTGGTGAGTAGATAATGAGTTAATTTGAATTTTTCTGTGAACTATCCCTTTAAGTCGCATTAGCTCTAACACAATAGCTAACGTGACTATTTTCAACTTTTACAAAATTAATTGATTCAATTCTTCTGTAATGACAAGAATAAAAATGGTCCTCCATGATCTATATTAAGCATGATCTATAAATATCAACTATGAGAATCACCTTTATTGCATAAATACCTGTTGCTAAATAGGCCCATATTTCATGTTGTGAAAAGGTCATAAACATTGCAGACCATAATATAAATATGCATTTATAAAAAAATCTTTCTGTCTTCCTCCCACCCACAACAATTTCCTGCGGTGCCACAATGCCAATCTGTATGGCTGCCAGGTGCCATATTACTTTCTGCTTATACCCAAACACTAATCCACGCAGGTTTTGGGTGGTAGATTTCTGTCAAATTGTTTTTAAGGCCTGTCCTGTGTGCCTGGAAAACTCAGTACTCCTCTGTTCCAGAGAAGCTTAGCAGCAATTTGGATTCTGTCTGGCTTTGGCTAAGATGTTGCACAGTTTCTCCTTCCCTTGATGTCTGCCAAGCATGTCCTGAATAATAACAGGAGAGGCTGAAGCTCCCATCTCTCTCTCAGCCAGGTCTTTCCCCCCCTCTCGGTCCCTCTCTTGAAGGCCTGTGGGCTGGGTTGTGTTTGAAGGGAGTGTGAAGTGGGCCAAAGGACTTAAATCCTTGTCCTCTACAAACAAATGTCAAAATAGGGACATTTCTTTTAAGATCATGGGTTCCTAATCACACGCAGGAGGGATTATAAATCAGGACTTCTAGTGTTTTTCTTTCAAAGCTGTAATTTGCAGAAGTGAGCTTGCTGTTCATCCAACGGTGTAGACATTCAGAATTGGGATATTGGCATTGTGACAATGATAAATTCCAACAACAGGTTCATTCATTATGGAACAAGAAGCATGACAAATGTCTCCCACTGCATTGCCTTAAATGCAATCCTTCAGAAGTTTGTTTGACAGTGAGTCAGTGTTTGGACACTTAGAAGTTAGATGTACAGCTGAAGAACAATCATTTGTTATATTAGTCCATAATTAACAGAATTAGAATGTAGTTTCCTGCCCTGGTAGGAGTCTAACAAACAAAAACAAGTCTGACTCCCTTCACGTCAGTCAAATGCAATAAATCACCTCAATAACATAACTGATCAATAAAATGACAGAAAAAAGGTAGTTATTAGGTAGTTATTATTCAGTAGCTATTTTCCCATCAGGCTTGAATTTGTATGTGTGAAATAGTCACAAAAGATGAGATGTGTTTCTTCTGAAATGCTGAGGTCAGGAAATTTGCATTTGACCAAATAATCAATAAAAAGATGATTATTAACCTATAGCTCAGTAAAACTGTCTGTACCTAGATTTCTGTTTCCTTTGTCAACAGGCAGTTCACGGGTTTCATCTTGGACAAAATGATTTAAAACGTATTAAGAATTTCAACTTTGAGTCAGTCACATTTGCTTGATTCAGCTTTATTATTCGTCGATTTTCTCTGTTTATACCAACAGGGGATAATTGCTGCATCTTTAGGTTTTGATGTTTGTACAAAGATTTGAGAGAAGACCAAAGGACACAGGGTTTTTTCAGTAACGTGAGGCAGAGAGGTCCCCAGAGTAATAGCAAGAGGAGTCTTATCCATTCAGTCAAAATAAGACAAGACTGTGTGAATGTGTCACATACGCTCAGCTACTATGACGCAAATTTTCTCTCTGTGCAATCCTTAGCACTGACAGGACCCAATAGATGTAGTGTGGGTAACTGTTTAATGTCCTGGCAACCTTCCTCTATAAGTGTTCTGGGCATGACAGACTTGTGGGAGAGACCTTGGTGGACACTAGAGGTACTAAATTTCCCAGCTGCACCAAGAATTCCTGGGGACACCCAGGAGAAGCTGGAGGAAAATCCTTGGTAAAAAGATGATGGGCTGTCTGACTCACACTGCTGCCATCGCAATCCTGACAAGGCCTGGAATCAGTTTTATTCATGTAAACCATGCTTATACGGCAATTTAAATCTAAGAAACTTTACCCCAAACACTAAACATTTGGCAAACATCGAGTTTGTACTAAGCCACAGCGCTAAACATGTGATGTTAAACTAACAATGTTCCACATGCACTGGTACAATTACACAACAAATGCTCACCTGGTATCATCTCCTCTGGTTTCCCAAAAGCCTCCACCGTTCTCCCTGGCGTTGGCAGGGGCTGGGGGGGTTGCAGGTCAATGGGCTGCTGGTAAACAGTGACCGGCTTATTGACAGGTGGATTTGGTAGAACAGTGTAGCCCATTCCACCAGGACAGATCTCTTTGAACTTAGCTGGATTAAAAAAAAAATACAACTGGTTATCAAAAATGTCATCATTCATATTGACCACAACATGAAACTTTGTTCAGGGCATAATATAAATCTCCACTTTCTTTTTCAGATGATTCTTCTCTTCATTTCAACAACGGTAACTAAACACAAACCACGTCTCCCATGTGATAAGATATTTGGCAGGGCTGCCTATTAATGGCTCTACTGTATAGGATGGAAAGTGGATAACAGGACAACATAAAAACTACTCTGGCAGACGTAGTTTTTATGTTGTCCTGTTATCCACTTTCCTCTGTTTGAGTGTATCTCAATTTAAATTTACAACTTCAGTATGTCCAATTGTATTTTCCCCGACTCAAGTTTATGTGATTCCTAAGCATCGACAGTTGAAATATAAATGTGTCACTTCTCTGTGTGTAACCAATTATCTTCAGGATCTGCAATCTCAGCTGCCGTGTAATTGTCAGTTTTTTTTCTCAGAGGACAGAGTTGCTGGAATCTCTCTTAAACAGGATGGATACATTTTGTTATGATGACAATGGGAAAATTGAACTGTCAACAAATGTGCGTTAAAGTGAGTAAGTTCTCCAGCAAAACCTGAGAAATGATCAGGTTTCAGGGAGGATTCAGGCCAATTTGTTTCACAGAGCCTCAGGGTAGGTGGGACTAGAGCTTGGTAACTTGTGTAATAAAAAAACAAAACCTTGTTTTCTATTTCAAACTAACAATCAATGACTACAAATGTCCTTCAACTTAAAGAAAGTACTGTCCAAAAGTAACTATTTTTACCAAATCTAACTAATTATTTTTTGTGCATAAACGTCATTCTTTAGTTCGTTTCTTGACATTCAAATCAGCAGATCAGCCCAAAAAAATCTGGCTATGTAGTACCTTATTGCAGAGTTCAAGCCACTAGAAAGACTGAGCAAACCAGACATTCTGCATATGCCTTGCTCTGTAGTGTCATGTCCACACACACAGAACAGAGAATGGTGACCTACAAAAAAGCCACCAGCCTACAAGGGACTGGAAGAAGCATTGCTGAACCACCAAAATGCTGACAGTGTCTTATTTTAAAGGAATAATTAATTTATTAATAATGAAACAAGAACGTCACATAACAGAGGAAACCAGAAACAACATTTCTTTTGCACCGGCTTGGAAGGACCTTCCATTACATTACTTTACATAGGCATGTAATATATCTAAAAATATCAGGATAGAAGCCCTAACCATGCATAACAAAGTTCATCTCCTCAGCCAGAAATTATGTCTATGAAACTAGTCCCGTGGAACATTCGAGGTTTCAGCTCTACTGCCAAAGAGGCAGAGAACTTAACTTCAACAAACATTTATCTACCTCAAAAAATATGGCTGCAACCGAATCTCTGACACTGTGTAGCACCATGTGTACTATAACTCATAGGGAAGGGGAGTCAGTAATTAACATCAATGCTCTCTCATAAACAGAATGCCTACAGTAGATCCCAAGGGAAGATTTACCATAATCGAAAAACTTGGGTGAGACAATGTGGCTCTGAACAGACTCACCCAGCATGATCTATACAGTTTTTAGAGGGAGCAAGACGACCTGGATCACCTATTATCAAAGCAGGTGATTTTTAACAAACTGAGTCCTCACCACTCCACAAATCCTAATCACCTAGAGTTTTCCTGCATTCTACACTCACTTTGTCTGCCATTACTTATATTGCCATCTACAACCACACACACCAGTGAGCACAACATTATTTATTTACTAACCTTCCTTTGGCTTGCACCTGATCTACAAATTGCTCAAAGATGCACAGCTCCTAGACTACTTCCAGAAAGGACGGACATGGACATCCTTCTTAATAGACAATGACCAAACAAACACACACGCATATAACCTGCCCAAGCTTAGTCAGCCTGGAAAGAGAAAAAGAAGTTGAAGAGATAGAGACACCACTGAAAGAATTTAAAATTCTAAGGAGCGTCCCTTAGTACCAAGCTGGTACAACCCAAGATGATATAGAAATTAGCCAACTCCTTAGTACCTACAACTATCCACACCCTGATTACAACCCATACACAGATTACAATGTTTTTTCTGAATGAATGGCAGTGAGTTGCTTTCACTACCATTGGCTTTACTATACTGTATCATAGCTACAGTATCTTACACTTTGTCCAGTCTCTTTTCCTTCTCTCACTTTTTTCTTTTTCTTCACTATGGAAATGAACATGGTTTTGTTTGAATATTGACTGACGCACAAGCTGTCTTCATTTTTTTTTATGAATGTTGTAAGGGATATTCTTTACTATTAACATTTACTAATTTCAGTTTTTATATATATTGTGCCTCTCACTATGAAACTGCATTTACGTAACCAACACACACTCACACCTCTTCCCAACCCTAACACCCGATGAAACCATGCACTCTCTCAGTCCTCAACCTCTGTTTTTCTTGCCTGCCTCTCAGGGGGCAGCCTGATGAAAGTCACAGTCCCCTCACAGCAAAGCTTTCTGCCATTGAATCAAATCATTACTGAATGCCAATACCATTGTCATTTCTGCATTTGGCTGCAAGCAAATGTGCTCAGACTGACCAGCTGATCCCAAAGAAACCACAACAATTGAGCAAATAGTTTGTCATAACTTCAGTCTGCATCAAGGACATTCAAAAAGCATTTAATGGTTTCTGACACTGGGAAATTGGAAATTCCCCCAAACTACTGAACTACCACTTGAATGAAATCACATTCCCTTTCAATGTGACCTCATTTTAATTAACTGATATAATAACTAATGTAATATTGTTGCTTTAAATCTGCCCTACAAAAAACACAGCTAAAGCCAATATGTATTATGTATATTCCACATAAACCTCAGACATTGCATTGCAACACATAACTGAGAAAATATGAGGTTTACAAGAAGACACGTATTACACAGACAAACCATGTAAAATCAATGTAATTGCATTGGCATTGATGCATTTTCAGAATGCACCAAACTGCAATGCCTGAAATTAACAACCGTCTGACTAATTAACATGATGAGTTGTGTGGAAATAAAGATATGTAGACAAGTAGTAAAATCAGGTGTGAAAAAAGCTACTGTAAAGGCTTAGCTAATTTTCTAAAAGCAACTACTTAGCCAAGCTGATAAACCCATGCAGGTAAAAAGCATCAGGATAAAAGAATGAGAGATTTTTTCTTTCTTTCTTTTTGAACATGTATTCATAGGCTTGATGACATGATGGCTTTATTCTTCCATGTCTCAATGGTTGTTATTACATGCTGGAGTCATAGACTTTAAAACAAGTTGGATTTCTAGAGTATTTCTATATTGTGCTACTCCATAATTTTGATAAATTTTAAAACAGCACTTGGATAAAAAAATATAGATTATTTGTGTGTTATTAGTTATAAAAATATTATGTCAAGACAGAAGATTACCATATTATGGAACCATCATGATAATATTTCTGACAAAAACAACAATTTATGTGTCCTTGCTTATAAAGAAATATCACAGACTGTACTTTTGTATCTCAGTTTGCTGTGTAGTACTCCCTCAGTCTTTGAGAGGTTCTACCAGCATCAAGCTCAAACATAAACCTCATCAACCTCAAACATAAACACTGAACTTGACCTGATTATGGTTCTAGATGAAAAGTAAAAGGATAACCATATTATTTAAATGAATCCTGAGGGGGAAACCATTCAATGATTTTTGAGACATTCCAGTCAAAAACAAAAATCTCAACCAGCAGATTTTTACAATGGTCACGATCTTAATTTATTGAGTTAGCACATTTCCAAATTAGCACTAACCACACTGAGGCTGGTCATGCCCCAAAGTACTGGTTGAGAATAAAAAGAACAGCACCCGGTTATGAAAAGCGCTCTATAAATAAAATGTATTATTATTATTATTATAACAGTACATTACAAGGGGTACATTTAATGTTTGTACCAAATTTAATGTCAATCTATCTGATAGTTGTCAAAACCACAAACAGAATGCTGATTGTGGTGGACGAGGAAAAGTCAGGGAACCACCATTAATTAATAATTTATCATTCATTGTTTAGGGGCCATGAATGTTTGGACCAAATGCGGTGCCAAACACAAAGATTTTGAGATATTTCACAAGGTTAGTCAAAACCAAGGCCCAGTGGTGGCAGAAAGTGTTGCATGGCTAAAATCTCTTCCAATAATTTACACACTAGATAATTGGAATTCAATTCCTCTACTTGTGTGACTAATTTGAAGGAGGAACAAAGTTCTGCAGGAAACTGGTCTACTGAGCCTCAGATGTACTGAGGTGAAAATGTCAGTTTTTCCATTACAGTCAGTGTCTTGTTTGCAAGGCCAAACTAAACTGCAAGATAACTGAGTGGTTTTTGGTATTACATTTGCCAGGGCATAATCATTTTGGGGCCTTTAATTGTCATTAAGACAGGATGAATGTCTGATGTGGCTGGAGACCTTACCTGTTCCTGGAGGGGGGCATTTGTCACAGTGAGGGCCCCAGGCTTTGCCCACACTGCAGCAGCAGAGCTGTTTACTCAGCTGGGCAGAAACTGGGTGCAAACACTGTCTCCCTGAGCTGACCAAACGGAAGCAAGCCCCCTTCTCCTCTTGGATGGCAGGAGTGTCGGCTGAAGAGGAGCGCAGAAGGTGGATAGAAGGAGGAGGGGGGAGGTGTAGGAAGTGGTGCACCAGAGTGTAGGAGACATATACATGGGAGAAAGAGAGGACAGAGTGGAGAAATAAAGCGGTCCCTTTCACCAAAAAATGTCCCCTTCTCACCTGTACAGAATTGTGCCCTAAACACTACAGTCTAAACTTTTTTCTAAATCACCAGACTACATAAAGCAAAACATATTTTTTACAGTGAGAAGTGGGGGAACTAAATATTGTGCTGGCACAAACAACGACAATGAAACAGTTTAAGATTTAACACAAAATACAGACATACAAAGCACATACAATATGTTGCAGGAAAGAAACACACACAAAAACATGCCAATACTTCATGCACTATGAAAGTAAGGCGTCGGCTCAGATTTAGGCATGCAGGAGGGTTTGGCTTGGTCTGTGTTTTCCGAATCCTTGAGTTTTCCTTTTTGTCAGAAACTAGTTTTCTCTGGGCCCCTACCTAATCCAACCAGTGAGGACATGGTAAGTGCATATGATGGATGAACTGCTGGCAGTCGAGGTGGTGTCCAGCAAACAATGTGGGCATGATTAGCAAACTTTCTGGGGAAGACCTCATTCAATTAGGATAAGACAGCCGAAGCCTTGACAACTCAGAGTTAAGACCAGGTGGAAGAGTTGCAGTCTTACCACCCACGACAAATTCTACACAGACTGTGTCTTTCCCTGACAACCTAGATTTATAAAATTAAAAGTAAACAGAAAATGACAGAAAAAATTTAACTCAAACAAAGAACTTCAACAGAGCCAAATATGTTTACCAAAACTATATTCATATTAAATCTTTCTCATCTAAATCTCTATTAGTCATTGATTTGATAACTGGCATCACATTGATTTATTCAACACTACTGAAATCTGATCACAGAGTAATACGTCTTATGCATCCATGTTTTTCACCTTCTGTTTCCCATTGATTAGCATTTATCATACTTGTTACTCTTTCTACCCAATAGCTTACTACAGACAACAAGCTGCATGTAGTTAGAGTCCCAGGATAGCAAGTTAGCTTAGTCAGTTGACACACATCAACTGAAGGAGCATATCCACACTGCTACTAGTCTACAATACAAAACATTGTCCACACAACGCCAGTTCTCTGCAACACTAAATTCACCAGTTATACATACACCAGTCATGGTGAACATCAATCAGAGCAGCCCAGCTGTAAGTGTGCACACTGCCCTCTGCTAAAGCCCAACATAGAGCGGGAGGAGGCACCACCTTGCTATTCAGAATTACATTAACACCTAATGAGTTGTAAAAGAGCAAAACATTTTGGAAAATACTCTATTACACTTTCCTTTTATGAGTGAGGAGAGACAACTTTTGAGGTGAGTCTAGCTTAGCGTAAAAGAAACCTGAGGGCAGCAAACAGCTAGCCCATCCCTGTTAAAAGTTTAGAAATACTCCTACCAGCAATTTACACTTGGAATGTCCAAGTTAAAAAAAAGTCAGTATTTATGTAGCGCTTTTCTAGTCTTGTCCACTAGTCCACTCAAAGCGTTTTACAGATTGGCCATCCCCCCATTCTGGCACTCATCCATACAGTGCATCTATGGGCAGCACTTCCTCTATCACACATCAATCATATACTGCTTGCACAGCCTTCAGGAGCCATTAAGGGTTCAGTATCTTGCCCAAGGATTCCTCGGCAAGTGGGAGCCTGGGATTGAAACACGGTTCAACTACCAATCTATACATCCAAACAGAAAGTCAGAGTCAGGCACACTAGCTGCTGTCTGAGTATGTACTTATAGACACAGCAGTGCTAAGCTAACAAGTAAGAAAACATCGTCATAATAACAGTGCTGATATGCTGATGTTTACCAGTTTGTTTAGCAGCCCTTGGAGCAAAAGCAAATATGTGTATTTCCCCAATTTTTTTTAAATGCCTTTAATGTTTCTGTTGTTTGATGAGACAAAAAAAAAGCTTTTTGGTCATAATACTGTGCAGCACATTTGCTAGACGACAGTGTGGTGGTTGCAGCATCCTGCAGTAAGTCATTGTCAGATCAGGATTTAGGAAAGAGGAAAGAACAAAAAGACCAACCTTTCAAGATTTCTATGACTTTCAAAAATCATGACACACCATGAATACCTTTGAGGAGTGATTGTCCTAATATGCGCTCCATTATCCACATTTGGGCCATTCATTGCCTTTAGATTTTTTTTCTGTTTTTGAGAGAGATTGAGGACTCAGGTTTACATTTTGACAGCAGGCTTTTCCCCTTCCTTTTAAGAGAGGCTAACCAGTATGCAAAATTATTGAAAGTTTTGTATTGCCTTCTTCTGTCCCATAGCTGTTTCCTAAATGTCTCTGTGGAGTAGTTTATATTAGATAAAAAATGGATAGCAGCTAATAGGCTATTTAGTTTCCTACATTTTTTTTACTCTTTAGCTCTTTATTCTCTCAGATATGTCAAGGCCATACTTTTGGTCAACATCAAAAACTGCTGTCAAACCTCACCAAGGTTGAACTCGAGAAAAAAGATTTATTGGAATTTACCCGATGTCTATCACATGTCTATAATGGTCAAATCTTTTGTTTTAGCTTTAGCTGTAATTTACCTACATTTTCAATCATAATTAAGCTATGTGCTTGGTGAGTGTGTTTGCACAACTGTTTTAGAAAGCTGGTTACAATAATACTCCTTTGCTGAACCTTTGTTATTATTATTAGTTGTGGTGACGGATGGACACTTGGCTTTCCTTGGCCATGAGATATAAAGAGAACCAAGACACAAACCCCAGTCCCCTTACACTTATCACACATACACAGTACGACTGCTGTATTACTCAATTCCAGAGCCCAAGCACCACTGACTCGGCTCAACTCAGACTTGAGGTTTAGTGACTCAGCGACAACACTGTGTAGTATGCAGACAAACACATGTACATTACAAAACCAGGTAAACACATGCTCACAACATGTCAACGTATAAAGAAAACAACAGTGAGTACAGCTGATTAGGCATCAATAGGAGCTGCTTTACTTCAAAATACATCTTCCTACTGTTTCTTCTTTTTGACGCCCTCATATTAATGCTGGGTTTTTATGTTCTGTGATACATGCTAGAGACAGCATCTGATTATTAAAGAAACACCATGCGTTTATCCATGCACTGCATTCGAATGTATATTATCAAACACATTTGCCTTAGCAGCATTCCTAGCAGCCTTTACTATCTTGCTTGTACTTTGTAGCAGGTGACCAGGAAAATCAATTAAATATCCTCTGTCATAATATGATCGCAAAGGTGCCAATCTTATATGAAAAGTTTTCAATTATAAATCTGCACATTAAAGAAAGACATGCAAATGCAATGCATTAATCAATTAATTAATTGAGTTGTGAGTTTGATGATCAATGATAAATGCAATGATGAGACAAAGAAAATGTGATAGAAAATATTAGAGTGTAGATCTTACGTATGCAAGTGGTGAGTGTTGGGTCCGGGACATAGCCAGGTTTACACATACACCTGTAGCTGCCCACGGTGTTCAGACAGTTTCCATTGGGACACGCACCCTGTAGCTGGCACTCATCCAAATCTGTGAATCATCAAAATAAAAAAGACACAATAAATCCAGGGATTTTAGTAGGGATTTCCTAAAATTGTGAGATGGGAGACAGACAATTTCACCACAGTCTCAATTACTACGCACATGTATGCCAGAAGTGTTTTACAGTCCATATTTTAATAATAATTTCAGTCAGCTATCTTTCATGTTGCTGTCAGAAGGAATGAGTTTGAGGATTAATGTCATCAGGCAACTGTCTAAATATGCCTCATGATGCTTACTGAAGATACATCACCAAATTATCGGATATTCAAGCTTCTCCTCACAAGCTCAACAGAGACACACCACAGTATTTCAGTGAGCAAGCAAAACAATCCAGCTTCTGAATAATATAGGTGACAGCTGTAACGCCAGGTTGACATAAAAGAGTTTGGATTTACCAAGAAGAATAAATCAGCTGTGCTATTGAAGAGCACACTTACGATGCGACTGACAATAAGTTGGCAATAGACACCTGAATCAAGGCTCATCTGCCTCAAACCTACAACTTTAAAGACTGAAAACATGACATTTACTACACAAGGCTGTCCATTTCAAATGCCCCTCCCTCCTCTAGAGAACTTTAGTCCCCGACCTTAAAAGTAACCCTTCTTTTACTCAGATTAGGAGAAAATGTTTAATTACTTTTTGTTTGAGACATTTAAGATTTCTTGTCTACAACCGTCAGAAGAAACAAAGAGTTGTCAACTGCTGTTTCATAAGGGCCAAGAATAAACTCTCAGTTTCAATGCCAGCTTTGACAAGAAAGCAGTGGGCACTTTAACATTGTGCTGATGAAGACCATAAAACATGTACAAGTCTGTCCTTGACCCTCAAAGGTGAGAAAAAACTACCACTTTGTATTAACAGCTGTGTCAGGTAGGCCATTTTATATATTTTTTTACAGCTACAGGATCGTGATCCAGAACAACGGCATGTTTGTGTCCAGTGACAGCTCTCTGTCGTCTCAGCTCTCCCTCTACCACATTTTAAACAGGGGATGAAAAATTAAGCACATTTAGGGAACTGATTTATGATCTGAGATATGCGTTCTACTGAGTGCCATTCTCGTTTTAAATTTGACAATATATTTGTGACCAGAGTCTGAACATATATAATAACTACAGTCAGAACCAACGGGCTCGTTGCTACAGGTCAGCCAGTATTGAAAGTAAGACTGAAGCATTGTAGGTTTTGGCCCTTAGGAACAACAATAAGGAAATCTACACTATTATCTTCTGAGGTTTTAATAGATTTTCAGAATGAACAACACACTAAAACTTCAGATGGATGATCTACAACAGCAGAGATCACATCAGGTTCCAGCCAGGAACAGAAATGTGAGGCTGCAGTGACACAGACTCACCAACACTGGACATTTGAAGACAAAAAAAAGTAGCCTGCTCTGAAGAATCTGGATTTCTGCTGAGGCTGCAGATGTAGAGTCACAATCTGGAGTCAACATCATGAATCCATGAAGACAACGTGCCTTGTGTCAACAGTTCACACTAGTGTGATGGTGTGAGGGAAGTTTTCATTACACACTTTGGGGCCTGAATACCAATCATATTTTTTAATGTCACAGTCTATCTGAGTATTTTTGCTGACCATGTTTTTCCCTTGATGGCCACAGTTTACCATCTTCTAGTGGTGACTTCCAGCAGGATAATGCTCCATGTCACAAACTAAGTCTCAAAATGGTTTCATGAACATGGCAGTCAGTTCAGTGAACTTCAGTGACCTTTACAATCACCAGAGGTAAATCCAGGGGAACCTTTGTGATTTGGTAGAACCGGAGATTAGCAGCATGAATATGCAGCTGATGAATCTGCAGAAATGGTGTGATGCAGAAAATGTGAACATGGAGAAGAATCTTTTGGGAAAGTTTACAAAATCTTGTGGAAGTAATGACATGAAAAACTGAGACTGTTCAAGACACAGTATTATTATGGTTATTATATGGTTTCTTCTGTACAACTATCATAAACCTTGTGGTAATGAAGTCATTAGGATTTATTATTTGAAAATGATGGCTGTCAATTCAAAAGTTGATGGCAAGCCATCCAATTGTTTTGAGCAATATCAGTCTGAACAAAAAATGTTATTGTTGCAGAGAAATCCAAAGTCAAATGTTGCAGATTAACTTTTTTTCCATCCCAAAACACTACTGATGTTTCAAAACTCAACTGTGAAATGTGTCGACTTCGAGCAAGTCAAATTCCTTCAGTGAGAACACACTTGGCCCATATCACAGACTGTGACTCATGTCTGTATCCCAATACATTCAGTTTACAGGTGAAACGGAGTGCAATCTTTTCAGCCAGTATGTTTAAAAAGGGCTGTTATTAGCCGTCTTGGCCTGTTTACTTTACTTACTTAATAAATATAATAATTCAAATTGGGGTCCTAATAAATGAGCATATGGGAGCTCAGAGTGAGGCTGATGATGATGTCCTTTTCATGAGGATGACAATTTTTATTATGATTTATTCATGTATCTATTGTTCTAATGCCTTCTGTTTTCTTGGATAATCACTGGAAATACAATGTAACCAGAAAACTGGTGTTTTGATGTATATGTGTCTTATGAGGGATGGGCCATGATAAGGCATGACACTGAAATAACATTCAATTCCATTCACAACAATAAAAAAACTTTAAAAACTAACAAAAAAGTAAAGAGTCTGAGCCAAACCAAGTGCACATACTGTGGGTCCAAGAGTAAAAGAGAGGAGGGGCTGTTGGAAAATGATAATTATAATAAATGAGAAGAAAAGGATGTGGTGGTTTTGAGTGAGTTCCAGCTTCACAGGGTAGCCAAGTGTAGGGCTACACACACACACACACACACACACACACACACACACACACACACACACACACACACACACACACACACACACACACACACACACACACACACACACACACACACACACACACACACACACACACACACACACACACACACACACACACACTGTGTATGGTCCGACAGCAGTCTGAATCGGCAGCAGCCCCTCTTTCTCCTGTCAGAGTCCTTTTGCTTCCAGCCACAGAGCTGGCCAACACTGTGGTTAACATGGCACTGTCCCACATGACTGGGGCTTATGGTGAATCCAGCACCCTCTATTGTTGATATAAGGAACAACATATGACTTTAGGAAATGGCCTCAACATAAAAAAAATTATTTTCACAGGCCATTGTTGATATTTGAACCAGGGTTTATTTAGTGACTAACTACTATACACTTCAGTCATATCACATGATCTTCACCAGCGGATGGCTTCTCTCTAAGGCTTCTGATATTAAAGGATAGATTCACAATTTTTCTGTCGTTAATATTCAGCTACTTAGATCAACACTGAACATGTTTTTGTTTCCTTCTTGCAATCATAATTTATCCTGTTCTTACTAGCAAGTTAAAGTCCCTTCTTAAAGCCAAGTGCATAGTCCTTATTGTGGGTGTAAATGCATTTGTCAAGTGGCTAAAGTTTCTGTCTGTTTAGTACCAAATTCTATATTCAACACATCTATAAACTTGATAGTGTCTTTTCACTGAAACTGTTCTGGTCAGCGGTTTAAGTCACCAGTTTTGGAGCTTGTGGAGAATGTTTGCCAGTGAATACATTTTAGGACTGAGTCCTCTCTTTGTGGTTAATGTGGCAATCTTGAATAGCACATTTTGCACACCAGATCAAGTGCTGCTTACTGATAAAATCCTAATTCTCTTCCACTGCATTTTTGGGGCAATCAAACTGAATTGTTTGTTGGAAGAAGGTGTGATACCTCTTTTATGACCTCTAGAAGAAGAGTTGGAGCAACCATGCCATGGGCCACTTCCACGGGTTTCTACATCTGCTTTCAGATATCCCACAAAATCCGTCATGTCAACAACATGCACAAAATCCCTTCCTGTTGGGCTATTTGTCTTCAAAGTAAAAGCATGATTGTTTTGTTGCTGCAATGCCTCATATCAAGCTGCATTACAGAGCTGTTATTTTGAAAAGTTGTGAATTTGGGTCAGAAGATTGTGTGACTCTGACATAGCTGACATGCAATGTATGAAAAATAATAGCAGTCCATTAAATCATTCAAACTTACATATAAGCCACATGTGAACACTAATAAAGCTAATTCCTTTTCATGTTATGAAAACATTGACTATAAAATCAACGCAGATAAATCAGGCAGGATAAACACAAAGTTTTCTGACTTGACTCTGCACCATAGACTGTTTATGTAAAGCTCTGCACACAACATTCAGCACACAAACAATAAAAGGTCCCAGTAGTAGACCTGTTTGAAGAAGACTAAAAAACAACAAGGAATAGTTCTGAAGTATGCCGTGGAACATTAGTACAGACCAAGCAAATAGAGCCCGTTTAGAGCGGGCTCTGCACTGGTTTCACTAAAAACCACAAAATCAAAGCTGTGGTGGTACCAGAGGAAAAGTCAGGGGATCAACAAAGTCAGTAGGATTCATCACCTGGGGACCATAAATATCTCAACCACAATCCATCAAGGAGATTCATATTTCACAAAGTAAGTAAAAACTTCAACCTGCCACAATGAACAACATTACACATATAACAAGAACTCTTACCTTGGCAATGAGAGCTGTTGATTCTCTTGTAGCCCCGAGGACAATCTATCAGAGGGATAGCTAATGCAGAGAAAAAAAGAAAGTGAAGTGGGAAAACACGTTAGTCATTCAAAAAGTTATTGAATGATTTAGCAATATTAAACAAATACATGACATAGTTTTAAATCACAATTTCTCATCATTCAAACACTATCACCAGTGACCATCCCTTTCATTGGGGCAGGTGTTCAGGTATTGAGTCACAGCCCTCCCAAGCAAGCTTAATCATAGACTGTATGAAAAGATGGAGGACACGACAGCTCCACAAAAGTCAAGCTGCAGAATAGTCCATAAAGCCCAACTCCTCCATGTTTATGGATGAGACATGGAACAAACTCAAAGGTCAAAATGACTCAAATGAGCTTTTCCCAAGATAGTTGAATATTTGAGGTAGTTGTGATGAAATTGGTGTATTTTGTTCACGTTTCTGATAAGTTTGTTTTTAATTAGTCATTTGATGCTATGAAAACCGGGTGAAACATCATGGTTGACAGCTGAGACTGTATTTGGCTGAGCATGTGTATTGGCAGGACCTTGATACCACAACTCCATCTTATCTTTAAACAATGCAGACTCGGACTTCAAATTATCTCTGTGAGTTACTTACTATGCCTGCTGTTTTTTTCCATAGATTGTTACCTAATTATATGTGTGATTAAGTGAATGTCATTATATTCTGTATGTTATATGATCTATTTTTTATTTTAATATTTTTCAGATGTCGGCATGTCTGTTATAACACAATGTTTTTTCTAATAAGCTTTATTGAGTATTGAGTATTTTTTATTAATAATATCAATTAATCTTATTATCTAACATTATATCATAACAGACTTACCAGTATTTATATTGCAACTGAATTATTGGTAGCAGGCAAAAAAAAAAGGATACAAAAAAATGACTATGAAGAAAGAATGAAATGCACAGATGAATTAACATGAGACAGTGAACAGAAATAGGGGGAGCTGAAGGCTGATTGGCTGGAAGCTGTTTTGACAGCCAGTAGCTCAGAATAAACCGCATATTGAGAATTCCAACTTGTGTAAATCTCTGCTGCAGGTTGGAGACGAGGCCCTGCTGTAACCGTGGACAAAGGTACCACTGGGTAGGTGGTAGCCAAGCACCTGAAAGCAGATTGACATTTTGCTCAACAGGAAACAACAAGGCTCTGTTTGTTCAAGCGGTAAAGCCAATTTATTTACCAGTTACCAGTTGCTCCATGGCACAATGTGGTTTTTCACTCTTTAGTTTAAAGGGGGAAAAGACTCATGCCACTGCCATTCCTGTGGATAATAGAGGGAAGGACAAACCTTTAACTTTGTAGTGACTCCTGCTGAAATATGTGAACAGTAAGGCTGAAATGCAGTGTGGTGTTTACGAGCCATGTGGGCTAAAAGCTGATGTGACTGATCACTGATACACACTGTCTGACACATTTCAATGCAAAATAAGATCAAACATGCTTAATTGACTGCATTTACATAGCACTTTCCTAGTATCTATTACAACTCAAATTGCTTCCCACGGCAAGGCAGATTCTTCCAATCACACACACACATGTATGGAGAGATTATTTATGCAGCACTTTTTTTTATCACACATCATTCGCACTCAACAATTTGGGGTTCCCTAACCCTGACCCAAGGAAACTTCAGCCTGCATATTAAAGGACCTGGTAAGTGGATGGCCCGCTTGCTCAAGATGTAGGAATGAAGAACAAATTAGTTAAAATCTTCTTCGAATAGAATGACAGTCTTCAATTTAAAATTCATTAGGAATTAAAGGGCACTTGAATTTTCCAAAAGAACTGACGATGGTCGAGATGTAATGTTGGTGCCAAGATTTGTCGAGGAAGAAGCATGCACCGAACAAGCTCACGCCTCTATGCTCTCGCCCAAGGGGCAGGTGATAACATTAGCAATACTCAGCAGTAACTGCAGCTATGCAGTAATGCTACCGGAACTAACGATGCTACCGCACACGCCGCGCGCACCCTTGGGCGAGAGCTTGTGTGCAGTGTGTGCGCACGAACGTGAATGTGGCTCCAGGCAGGAGGATAACAGAGGACATTTAGGCTAAAGACATGGTATAAATGACTCTGTTTCGAGTCAAATTTGAATGTCGGGGCTTATGGGCACTTGGAAGACACCACATGAGTAGTATGGAGGCATTTTATGTATTTTTTTATGTGGTTTTTTTGACGTGGTCCCCCAGTTACTTTAATTGTATTGGATTTGGCTTCAACGCTTTTTACCCCTGAAAATCCTAAAGTGTTTTTTGGACACAAAGCCTTCACCCACCCTTTCATCGGCATAGTGAGTAGATAATGAGTGAATTTACATTTTTCAGTGAACTATACCTTTAAGGCCTCTTTTAGATGTTTGGAAGGGGAGGGGTGGGGTCACAGGAATTTAATTAGTTGCAATGTGAAACCTCATCACTAGATGCCACTAAATTCACATAACCTTAATTGTGTTGTGACAAACAAGACCAAACTGGATCATTTGAGTAATACATTTTTTGGGTTATATACAGTAATGGCCTATTTATTAATTTATTCACATTAAAGTACCACCTGTCTCCTAGGGGAACTGGAGGACAGTATTCTAGCTCTTACACCATGACATGCCTTATCTTGCCCTACATTCAATAAGTTCCATAGATCTATAAAGGGAATCGGGTTGAATACCCAGCTACATCATAAAAAGCACAGCCACATTCAGGCGGGCTATCGCCTCTTCTACTCCCCCACACAACCACACACTCAGTTTAGCTAGGTAACAACTTCTCTAAAAAGAGCTGGGAGGCAGAGGCCAGCATCGCGTGCCACCAAGACATTTCAGTGCTTTTCCTCTCTGGAAATATCTCTTGGGGTGAAAGTCACCTGTCTTTTAAACCCAGCCCAAAACAAAAATTCCCTCAAGGTGGTCTTCAGGTGTCACATTCAAGCCACTAAAAACATGTTTTGTGAGGCCATCGTGACCTTGACCTTTGACCACCGAAGTCTAATCAGTTAATCAGTGAGTCTGAGTGAACATGTGTGCCAAAGAATTCCCTTGAGGTGTTCCTGAGATATTACATTCAGAATGGTGTAACAATGACCTTGACCTTTGACCACTTAATTCTAATCAGGTCGTCCTTGAGTACCAGTGAATTGTGCCAAAAGTAATGAAATTCTGTTTGTACCAAATTTGATTTCATTCGCTCAAGCTGATCTTAAAATATCACCACCTTGACCTTTGGCTACCAAAATCAAGTGAGTTGATGCTTGAGTTGCAGTGAATGTCTGTGCCCAATGTGAAAAGATGCAAAAAAAAATATTTTTGAGGTCACTGTGACATTGACCTTTAACCTCCAGACACCAAAATCCAATCAGATAAACTTTGAGTTCAAGTGAATGTTTGTACAAAATTTGACAGACGGACAATCTAAAAACCTAATTCCTCAGTGCAGCCAGTGCAGAGGCATAAAAACATCTAAGGAAAGCAGTTGCACTTACATGGTTTCTTTGGACACTTCTGGCATTTGTTGAAACCCCAGGATGTTCCAATGGTTCCACAGCACTGCTCCTGCTTAGTGAGACCTGGCAGAGCCTTCCCACACTGTTACATGTGATACATGTAACACATGTGATACATGTAACACAGTTGGAGAGGAAGACAGGGATGGAAGAGGATAAATTATTATTTCTATTTGACAGACGGACACTTGCAGAGCACACACACCCCTTCATCTCCACCCCTCCCTCCCTGACAGAGCCATATCTTTATAGCAACATTTGCTCTGTAAAATGTGACTTGGTGATTGTGACATGTGATTCGGGACCTTTTCTGAAACTCAATAATAAATCTGCTTTTCATTTTATACCCCTCATCTGCAGTGCTTGATATCAACACCAAACGACAGGAAACATGATGTTTTGTATCTTGCATGAACACTAACATGCATACTGAGTGACTTTGTGTGAAATTGCCTTGGGGGGAACTATGTAATGCAATTTTTTCACTTTATCACATATTTTCCTAGAAAGAAGAATATCTATTTGTTAAGGTTCTTGATGCTAGATGGCAGCATCACCACAGGACCTCAGTAGGAGGAAAAACACTTTAACTGTCTCCTTATCATTGTAATAGATAGCTTGATTGTTTTGTATTACATACTATGTCATGTAACCTGTCTCAACCCAGTTTTAATTGTATTGGCTGAATTTACATTTTGCAGCAAGTTCATTAATAGCGAGTCTTACTTGTTCCATGAGATGTTCTGGAATTACACAGAGCTAACATACAGTCGGAATGTCTGACAGTGTACCTGACTGCCTGCAGTCTCCTGGTAGCAGCGGCCCAGTGTGTTCTTGGAGGTAACAGGCTGGTACTGAGGGACCTGGTAGCCGTGCTGGCCCGGATAGACTAAGTTATATCCGTGGTGCTGGATCTTCTGGCTGCTGTCTGTGTGGTGGTAGGTGTAGCTGGTAGATGAAGAGGAGCCTGACTGGGAACCTTTCAGCTGGTGGCCGTTGTTGTGGAAATTGTCCAGCTGGGACACCTGGTGAACCTGGACAGAGGCCTCTGGAGGATGTTTGATATGGATGTTGACGATACTGGGATTGAACACTGGAGACACAAGTCAACATGAATGTTAACACATTTCAGGGAAAAAAAGTGCAGCACTTTGGATGGGACACACAACTATTCGTAATTATTATTAAAGATTTACTTAATCGTCGTCAGGAACAGTTGCTCTTTGCTGTCAACCAACACACTCTGATAACGGAGGGAGTTATGGTGTTTAAAAACTGTGCACACTACAACCCTGTTCGCCACAAGCGAATAGCTTAGGTTTTAGGCCTCTAGCTGTTGTCAGCCAGTGCACATGCATTTGTGTGCAGTTTTGACAAGAAGGCAGATGGGAGGGGTTGGGATGTATTGGTTGCATTTATTTAATGTGTAGCATATTCTTGCTAGCTTTTCAAGTATTACCAACCCTAGCTTTAATATCTGTACCTCCAGTCTTCTTTGGTGATTTGTCCGTTAATGCCCCAAGTTTGTGCTTGTGTTCCTGAATGTGGTTCTACTCCCTATGTTTTTGCTCCCTGAAAGTGTTAAAGTGCCTGCCTACAGGGACTTTAAGCGTACCTTTGCCAATCAAATATCACTCATCTTATCACCTGCATTGGCTTTTGGGTCCGGTTTTCTTCAAACCTCACATGAATAAAATTGAGTTAAACTGAATTACTATAACAGTCACTTATGAACTTATAAATCAACTAATTGTTCCATAACTACAAGCATTATGCTGTGCTGTAAGGGAAGGAAAGGTGAACATTCTACTAATAAAATATTAAACTGAACCAGCTGCCATGTACAATAGTTACACCTGTAGCCTGGAGGCATTATCGTCTGATGATGGATTAGCCTCTTGGGGCAATGGCTGACATTATGAGACTTCCAGTGTAGATAGCAGATATCCAGGCCAAGACTTTATGTTACATTGTCTGTACACTGTTTACAGTTCGACTAGTTTCTTTCATAACAGGAGTTGAACATTTCTGCACACAAAACAACAGTGATGCAAACATTTTTGCTAATCTATTAACAGCTATCTGCATATGAACAAAAGAACAATGGCCTATGTATTCAGGTCAATGGACTGTTTACCTGCAGGCAACCAAAGCCTGCTCAAACTTGATTTGTCAAACTAGAAACGGAAACAAGAAGGCTTCTGACCTAAAATCGTCTCCTTTGCCTACAGACCAACTGAATTGCAGAATAAGAGAACTCTGACTGAAATACACTGACACATCATGTTATGAATTGATTTAAAAATGGTTCAATGATTTAAGATTAAACAATTCTTTATTTATTAACTCACAGTCTTTAGTAACTGGGTACTCAAGAGTTCTACTGTAGGAAACAGGGGTTGTGTTACTTACATTAACATGTGTACACCTGCTTTAGCCCATTTACCACTAATTATATTCCACTTAACATGACTGCTGACCACCCTCCAGAGCTGCAGTAGTTTACATTTGTCACAGTGTTCCATGAAGCCTTTGACAAGCGTGACGTGAAGTAAATGAGCTAAAACATGCTTCCTTTAGAGAAAGTTGAGCGATAAGGGATAGGAAAGAATTACTTTTTCCAGCCACATTTTCCATACAGCTCACAGCTTTCACTCTGCCCCTGGTATCACAGTCTTTGCCTTACACTCACCGTTACTCTGGCTGTTGCTGTAGGTCAGTGGCAGCGTGTGTGTGGAGTGGACCTGAGTTTGTCTGTAGCCGCCTGCCTGCTGCTGGTGGTGTCCATTCTGAACCGGCATCTGGCAGAACTTTCCAGTAAAGTTGGGAGGACACTGACACTTGTCCCTAGTGCTGCACTTTCCACCATTTATACATGGAAGGTGACAAACCACTGAAAATAGAACAAGAAAGCCATTATGTGGATGTATAAATGACCCTGCATACACCAAGAAAAATAACTTTTCCAAACTGTATTTGTGAGTGTTTGGATTCACATGTGTGTGACTCTTTAATACAGCTGTCAATAATTATCCTTCTGAACATGAGGATCAGACTGGGTAGCTCTGTGAAATGTTTTTATGATGCATTTGATGCACATAAAAAGCTCAGGGGTCGTCACATGCATGTTAACCACCTCTTTACATTCAGATTTAAGATTTGCTGTCAGGGAACAATCACTGAAAATGACCAGTGAAATAGATATTTAAAAAAAGGTTATTGACTGTTAGTAACTGCACAGCTTCACCAGACATCTATGACATGGTAAATGGTCAGTACTTGTATAGAGCTTTTCTAGTCTTGATGACCACTCAAAGCGCTTTACAGTACAGTACTCATCCATTCACATAAACATTCATACAGTGCATCTATGTGCAGCACTTTCACTATGAGAATGGCACAGCCGTCAGGGGCAATTTGGGTCTCAGTATCTTGTCTAAGAACACTTCACCATGCGGAATGGGGAACACAGGGATCGAACCACTGACTAGTACTGTACTGTACTGATTAGTAGCCTCCTATAGCCAAGCCTCACCAACAGAGGCTGACCAAGGCAACTGCTTGTGTTTTTTCAAATTCTTCTCCAGCTTTCTCAAGGTTTTATGTCAGGTGACAGACAACCTGTTTTGTTTCTGCCTCAAGATCTCTACTTCTTCAACTCTGTTGGAGCCTCTACCACCACCTTCTAACCACACTTCCCATCCTTGTTTTTTCAAAACTTTTTCAAAAACTCATTCTATATTTGCTTGACAGTTACAGTGTCTGTGACAGTGGGAGAGAGACTTGCTGACTTTGTGTTGTACAAAATGCTCAGGATTGAGGATTTGAGAGAAGCTAAAAAAATATATATTTTTAAAAGTAAATAAATAATCCACCATTTTATTCTGGCTTAATATAGTGTTTTATAATTGTGTACTTTTATTACTTATATTTATACTTTATCATCTACTTTGTTTTACTGAAACTTTATTTGAAATTTACTTTAACTTTCTTTTATTGTTGTCTTTTCTGTTGTTTTGCTTTGCATTAGTCTCTAAATGTGAATGTTTTAAACAAGTTTAATTTATTTATATTATCCTAGGTCTTGTCAGTGACTTTAAATTGCATTTGAAGTGTTTACATTGTGCTATCTAAATTCAGTTTATTGATTGCAGTAAATTAGTTTTTAATAATGTTGTGTACTGGAATGCAGTACTCCAGATTTTCTATGTTTCTTAAGAAGTTTATCTTTCTTGCCTTCTTGGCAATAAAAATGCCATGAATTCAGAGGCTCAGTAGCTATATTTCATGATGTTAGAAAAAGAAAACCATGACCACATAGTGACTGTTGACAACTGATATTGTGGCAGCTGGCCACCGTCTCCAAGTAGATTATACTTGGAGACAGCCCATCCTGGTACTCAAGAGGGCTCATTCCTCCTCTACTTAACACCATGTTGTCTTTGTCTGTTGGAGTTTTGATTTCTGTATTGTTAATTTAGCATTTCATTGTGTTAGTCTGCTATATGTTGAAATATGTTTTGTTGAAAATTACTTTCCTTTAAATACATTTTCTTTGATTTAGTTAAACCCTTGTGTATCTTTCCCTTACTTTCTATGGTCTCAAAGCCAGGCTATAACAATATCTTAAGTTTGATCACACATGGCAAATGTTTTCTTTGGCATAGTTGTTGGCAAATGGCCAATGTCTAAGTGCAGTAATCCCAGTCTGTACGTTCCAGGATTTTAATAGAGGACATAGGGAGTGAACCACCCAACATGAAGGCCAGAACGGTTTGCCTCTGCAGTACAACTTGTCAAGTGTTAACCCTTATGTAAATTCACACATCATGGGTACACCACAGCAACAGGTGTCAGATTCATAAACAAGAAACAAACTGCAGCACTCTTTCAACCAGAGGGTATAAATCAAGCAGAAACAGAAGAGTGGCGCTTATGTAAGAACCTAGAGTGAAAAGGGAATACAGTGAATTCACTGTTTAGTAGCCAAAAGGCATAAACTCTCAGAGCAAAGAAAGAGGTGATGGAAATGTATGCCACATTGAGTTCAATGTGATAGTGGTCAATAGTTGCATCTTGACAAACACACGTGGAATCTGCTCACACATCCAAACTTCCTCATTTGTGCAAAAGTTTTTATACCTTTTGCAAATAAATTCTGACATCGCGAACACTTCATGTGAACACAACTCACATGACTGACCAGCTACTCCTGATTCTACAGTATAGAAGAAGCAGAGGAAGTTATTGTTCTTTGTCTCCAAACACCATGGAATATGGCATATAATAGCTTACATAAAAGAAAAAATCCTGAAGCTGTCTTTACAGTTTGCAGTTTGACGTCTAATTCTTCTATGTTTGCATCCAGGACATGGTTCAAACCTTACACCCCAGCCCGTCCACTCAGCTCTGCATCTGCCAGTTGGCTTGCTGCTCCTTCACTGCGAGCTAACCACTCAACAAAATCATGACTGATTGCTGTCCTGGTTCCCAAATGGTGGACCGAGCTCATCTCTTTGCAATATTTTTAAATAGTTCACTTAAAATGTTCTTGAAAGTCAAAAATGGAAACATGTTGTATGAGTTCACCTTTAGTGCAACATGTATATTGAAAGCCATCTCTCTATTGATATGGTAAATTAGATGGTGCGACTCAGCTGAGCAGTTATAGAGCTTCCTTCAGTTTGAACTTTCTTTTTTTTTTTCTCAGTGATCAAGATCATATTTAGTTTACCTGAAACAGACCTGATCCTTTATTGGATTTGATTAGATGATTTGAGCAGTCTGTATGTAACTTGTAACTTTCTAACGTTCTCACTACAGCTCAAAATAGTTACCTGAGAAACTCGTGGATCTAAAGGTTAAAAATGGACTTGTTGCATTGTGATTGGTGCATAAGATGACACATTTACAGCTTGCAGGAGTTATTGCATACAAGATGAGAGGCATGGTCAGAATATTGCTGAACTGCTTTCCTCTACATTAAATGCTATACACCTGTCCCTTTCCTTCTGTTTCACATTCAACCCACCACCCATACCTCCACCCTGACTCTATTTGTTTTCATCCAACTGTAAATGATTTGAAAGCATCTGGACTGCAAGTGACACAAATGAGCTGGCAGCTACAGGCGTCTTTAATAAAGAAAGCAGGAGCCGAAGGCCAGAAAGCTCTCAGCACTTGGCCAGCTGCTCCACTCACCTGGGAGAAAAAAAGCCAGAAGAGCTGGAAAAACACCACTTAAATCCACTCTCCAGGGGCTGCGGCCGGCCAAACAGAAGACACACACAACAGCCTGAAGATGTCCAATTTAAAAAAGAATCCTCGTAAGCGACATCATGTCATTCCATGAATTGTTTCTGCTATCACCAAACTATCATGGACTAGCCGAGTAGTTTTCATCTCACCTTTGCCAAGACCTAGATTTTCTACAGTGACTGCCTGACCAAAAAAATTGTCATGGGAACAATAACGAAAACCAGGAAATCAGATATTCTGGGGAAATTATATACAATTGCTTGAAGATTCAGAATTATAATGTTTAAATGTGTTTTAAAATAAAAAAAAGTTGCAGTGGAAACAGCAGCTAGTTGTAGTGGATACAGAACAAGTGGGCTAATGGTTACACATTTGCAGTGAAAGAAGAGGTGGTTGTCATCAGAGTGGTGTTAGTAGCACAATGGAATGATATTGCATTGAAGCCTTAATGCAATAATAATTTGCTCAATGCTTAGTGGCATGAAGTAAACTAAAGTATGAAAAGAAAAGGCTCATATTATTTATTACATATATATTAGACCCTTATAATTTCAACTCTTTTGATCAGTTTTCAAATGTTGAAGTGACTGGAGACTTCTGTTGACAGTTGTTGTTGCTGGACATGATTGATGTATGACACCTCCGAAATCAAACATTCCATCACACTTTGGCAAATTAGCAAAATGCTAACAATGTTAACAATGATGCTGTTTTTTTAACATTACAATGTTACTAAGTTAACTGTATAAGGAATAACTGCAGCTGGGACTGTAGTATGTACTACAATATGCAGTTATTAATTCATAAACCAAAGAAACATTCAACAATTTATTCTGTCTCTGAGGGGAAATCCATCCAATACTTTTTGAGGATCATCTAAGACATTTAAGACATGAAGGCTGTTTTCAAATCTTTTGTTCATTTGCTCCATTCCAATCAACATGCTTCTCTCCTGTGGAATCATCTCCCAGTCTCCGTTCGGGAGGCAGACACCCATTCTACGTTTAAGAGTACGCTTTAAGCTTTCTTTTTTGATAAAGATTATAGTTAGAGCTAGCTCAGGTCTGCCTCGGACCAGCTCTTAGTGATACTGCTATCAAACTAGATTGTCAGGGATCACATGACACATGTGAGATTCTCTTTCCTCCTCTTCAATGCATTAATGCCTCATCAAAATGTGGGTTAGGGTTAGGTTGTCTGACTGAAATACTATTACGGACAATACTGTTATCATTACAATAGTCAGTACTGCTCCCTTCATCTCTGTCTGATAATTTATTTTATCCATACATTTGTAAATGTTAGACTCAGTCTTTTCTCATATATATATATATATATATATATATTACAGGTGGGGAAATTTTCTCGAGTCTTAGATGCATCGCAATGCGGATGTGGACGACTCTACATTGATGCAGAGACAGAACATAATAGATTCATGTTTTCTGCTACGTTCATGTTTTTAGCTATGTCGTGCCGCTGAATAATTATAACCCTGCTACTTCAGGATCAGGACAGACGCCCATTAAAGGTCGTCTTTTACCATTTCAGAGTCTCCTGTCTGAGTGTCCTCCCTCCACTCTCCCGCTGACCTGCGCTCACTTTACACTTTAACGATAAACACCAACACTAATCAGAAGTTATTAAAACCTGAACAGTACTAAAGTTTACATTGTGTTTGTTGATTCTCTCCGGAGTTAATGAGGCATGTGCGCACGTAGTTCATGTGCTACGCACAACAAGAGACGTAACATGATGCGTACAGCCAGGACATCAGTGTTAAAGTTACCGGAACGATCCAGATTCATGATCCCACACCATTGATTAATAACTAAATACATGTGGTTATCAGTTTTTTTTAGCGACTGAGACAAAGTCTGCAGACAGGATGGAAGTACTTCCCTCATATTGTCACACAACGCAGAGTTTTTTTTTTTACTTCATTGTTGCAGCAGAAGCAACGCCTGTTTATCCAGGAACATGAATTCAGCAGGTTTTTATAAAGATCAGCTCTAAGTGTGAGTGATTAGAAAAGAGCAGAGGAGAAGAATCTCTTGTTGACCAGCAGAGTAATGCACCTCGATGCCGACAAGGGGCCAGGCGGGTTCACCCTGATAAAGGATAAAGATGCAGGTACCCCCCTACAGGGTGAATTTGGTTAATCATTTCTTGCAATTTTGACTTCTGCGACTTATTCCAATATCTGTTTTACACATTGGATCAACATATTGTAACTTTCTGTAATCCTTAAGAAGTTTTGTAACTGCAATAGAAGAAAGAATGGAGATAACATACTCAAGGGAGACACAGCACAGCTTTTAGTTTTCTTTGTGCCAATAAGGACAATTCTGCCTGAGTTTGATCATCTGGGACAGGTCACTTTGTAATCTGGGACACTTGTATTTGGCTTTAAAAAAAAGCCTGAATCACATTGCTTTATGCATGTCAAGCTCAATAGAACCAATTTTTTAAAAGAATTATGAAAAAATGAATAAGAAAATAAATAAGAACCCTGGCCTAAATAAAGAAACTATGAAATAAATTTTAACAGTTTATTCATTCAGTAATTCACCATTCAATTGGGGCTACTTAGGAAACAAACAGTCCGTACAGGTGAGAGACCATCATCATCATCATCGATCAGCCAATTGTTTTCTCCACGTTTCATGAAACCAGTGGCTGGAGACCACAGGACAGACTCTTCTGTGCTTTTTGGATCATCTCTGTCCTAAAGAACTAAATTTAAAAATGTTAAACTGTCCAAACCCTGTTAAATGCATTTCCCAAGCCTTATATTGTCAATTTAATATCAATGTGAGGCCCCTCGTGTCATCATGGTCTGTGAGCAAGTTGAAACAGATCCAACCTTTCCTTCTACTAATTCATAAATCAACACTCTTCCCTCTCCCCCTCTCTCATCAGGTAAGTGTGATAAACAAGACAGGGGCGATTTAGTCTGCCTTGTCTCTTTAAACTTAATCTTAGCGGCAAATAAACTTTCATCTGCCCAAGTCTGCACCCTGTCACAGGGACGAGGAAGACAGAGTAAGAAAGGAAGGAAAGAAAGAAAGACTGAGGGCATAGGAGGAACGAAGCGAGCCTGGACAGGCTCTCGAGTCTGAAGCTCTATTTATCCACCTCCGATCAGACCCAGGTGCAATGTGAAGAAACTGTTTTGCAGGTTCTGCAGCATTCTCTTCCGCAACATGCAGGATCACAATGTCAACAGCTGCTTGGAAAATAATGAAACATATGCCTATTTTACTGTTTTTCTATTTCTGATTGACAGAACCTATAGCTTTTTACATATGCTGATATGTTAAGTGCTTTGGTTTATGGTGGTTTATTTAAAATCTCCTCTAACACTGAGCCACTACAGAAAAGAGTGACATTAAAGTCCAAGGAAAACCCGCCTCAGTACTGACTGAAGCAACTGATGAAATCTCTGGATAGTTCAGTACGGCTACATCATAACTGAGGTACAAAGTGAAATAGGTTTACACTATAATGAACAATATACTGGAGTTGTATAATGTACTCCACCATACAAATAACCGCAGAATAATATTTTACAAGAAACATTAGCTTTTTATTTCCTAACAGCAAAGTTTTCCACTTTAAACGTCATAGCTCATTTTCCACAAATACAAATTTGTCAGGTTTGTTTCTGTAAAGTACAGATTTTGATCGAAGGATTAAATCTGAGTACTGTCACCCAGAATACAAGGCTCAAGTGAGCGGCTGCATAAAAGGTAGTCATAAGGACTTTGCAAACTGTGAATCCTACAAAGCTGCTTTGGTGGAGTCCTAGAACTATGAATTAGCATACACAAACACGCACACACACAATAGTGGCATGAGCTCAAATGAATCATAATACATCACAATACAGGTCATAATACATCCTTGGTATAGCAGAGGACAAAAAAGCACTCAATTCTGTTTTATGACTGATGGTAAACCATAGAAAATGATCCTTCACTCTGTCTGAATAGAAGTGAATACAAAAAAAAAGTTTAATCAAAAGGCAAGCTTTGCACATTTTGGACTGTTGTATGACCACCTCCTCAGAGGTCAGAGCAGGAGGAAGACGTTTGGTCAGTGGTCAGTGGGTCAGATTCACAGGTCAAAGTTTGCACATATTGACTTTTACGCAAAAGCACTACAATAATTTAAATATCTTCCATTAGTGAATCCTGACATCATTGCAAATCATTCCTGTAAACAGAAGAAATCATTCCTCCGTTAACAATGGTTAACAACGGTATCGTTTTTTTTCTTTTCTCTCTGAGCCAATGTTACCCCAGGTATACTAATTTGTGAAGCTGAGTCACACAGGAATTCATCTTGTTCTGCTCCTCCCAGGTTCTTGCATATGTCAGGGCCAGAGACGCCAATCAAAGGACTGAGGCAGGTTCAGACTTGTTGGGTTTGTGCGTCACATTAAAGAAACACCCATGAGCTCCATTACACAGGAGCTGCTTCATGATCGCCTCAGATAGCTACATTATTGTATACATTGAGTGAGAGAACATTTACTCCCACTTTAATCATGTTACACATGTCACCCTAGCATTATAGACAATGGATCTGGCCTTTATGACACAAGTGAGACAAATGGGTCTTATCTTATATCCGCTGCAAAGTCACACAAAGCACAATACAAGTTTTTGCTAGTTTCAGACTGACACAGATGCCTTGACCATGAGCTAAGATAGTAATGACTTAGTTGAACAGCCAGAGAGCATGACACAAGACAGCAGAATGAAGCCCATTTACCAAGCAAAAACAGCACGTTCAAATAACTTCAATTTAAATGTTTGTATCAATTCAAGCGCCCCTCAGTGACCTTTGTCTATTAATATCAATTTCCAAAAACCTTTAAGGCCTTGACTTTTATTCTCAAATTCATAAACTTTCCACTGACAAACTGACCTGTACGCCCGGTTTACAGTGATTGGACAGTTGTGCTGAGGTATAGAGAGGGTCTGACTGTGTCTCTTAAGCATCATTATTCTCTACGTTTGTGACTCATCTTGACAAGGAGATCAGACACAAGTGCCCTGATGGCTCATCTGGTAGAGCATGGTACTGCAGCAGCCTGAGTTCAAATCCAGCCCGGGCCTTGCTGCATCATTTCTCTCTCCCCTGCCATACCTGTCACTTTCTACTGTCTCCATAAAATAATGTGACAGGAAATCTGGGGGACAGCAGGCTGTAGTTTTATGCACTTACTAAGCACCCCAGGCTGAAGGTCAGATTTTGTAAGTGCAGTTTGCACGACTTTGAATGAGATCACAACTGATATGTGTACAACCCTGTACACCATATACCATGGGTCATGGCAATCTTGGTTTTGATCCGCAGCCAGACGCTGCCCTATCCAAACCCAGACCTATAACCTATAAATCATTGAGAATTGTTCAGTTTTGACTGGCACTGCTTTCCTAACCCACGAAACTCATAGAACAATTGCATATGTTGTAAATCATATAAGGTGACGCCACTCAGCCATTCAAATCTATGAATTCTGATGACTCTTTGTTCCAACCGGAGTCGGTGACACACCAGGGAAAGATGAGAGATTTGACAGAGTTATGTGAGTCAGAGAAAAGTAAGAAAAGTAACTTCAAATGAAACTTTATTAAAAACAAATACCATTTCGGGCTCGCCAATAAAACCCACACGTGTATGAGAATGGCCCTGAAACATTTCCAGCCCAGATTTAAAATAATTATGAACTACAATATCTGGACCTCTCTAATTTGAACTGAATACCCCAGGCATATAGGACATGTGTGTTTGTGTAATCCTGTTGTAGGGACCTAAATCTGTTCACAAAGTCACAGTATGAAAACGTGTCTAACTTATGTCGACAAAAAGCCCTATGACATGAATTATTAAACTTTAGGGTTAAGACATGCTTAAGACATGGGTATGGTTAGGATCAGGTTTGGGTCAGGATATGTCTCCAGGAAATGATAGTAAGTCAATGTAATGCCCTCCGAAGTCACATGTCTATGTGGTAGGAAAGTCAGTGCTGATTTCTCCTTTAAGCAAGTATAAAAGGTAAGTAAAAAAAGATTTCTTACCTACTCTGAAGTTGGGTGCTGTCAGGGTGTCTGTGGCATGGCCATTCTCACTGATGATGGTAGTGGTGTTTCCCAGCTCACAGTTGTTGTGACACCTGCCTCCAATGCAGGTTAACTTGCAGATGGTGGGTGTGAAGACCACCTTGATCCTTCCCGTATGGTTGCCCACTGTTGCCGAAAATATGGCGCACACCATGACAAGGAGGGGTAGGAAGAGCAGACGAGATCTGATTATTCTTTGATCCATCGGAAAATGTTAGATCACTTTCAGGTTAGAGCTTCTCACAGATCAGCAGGTGAGGCTCCAGTCAAAGCAACAACAAATAATCAACAAAGAACAACTGTTCAATTTGGAAAAACCTATGACAAAATCTGCTCCCGGCACTCGTATACTATCTGTTTCTCCTCCTCCTCCACTGATCATAAGTCCAGTGGCGCCTGTGAAACGTGAGCAGCAAAAAAAAAAGAAAAAAGAAAAAAGAAAAAATCTGGGAGAGACAGAAAGTCAGCAAACAAAACTCTGGGATGCCTTCCAGTTCTTCATCACCCTGTAAGACTCTGAGAGGTGGATATTGGCATATTGACCGTACCAAGCTTTCTTCCAAAACAGACAGCGAGCATGCCACCTTTAGCCCATGCCTCTGCGTTCCTCTCTTTTCAATTTTCTTCTCATTCTTTCTTCCTCCTTCCTTTTTACTCTTGAGGTTTGTGAACATAGCACATCAAATAAAAAAAAAGATCTGAAATTATGTTTCTTTGAGTCAAGACGGAGATCAAGACATGATCACAGTAGCCCTTAGAAGCACTGTAAGACAAAAGCGTATCTACTCGTCTCCCCGTGTGCTGTGTCTTCCTCCCCACCCACATAAAACCCAGCCCTCAGAGCAGATTCAAAAGAAGGAGAGAAGAGTGAAGAGTACTCAGTCCTTTCTCAAAGTACAGTGAAAGGATTGTGAAAATTGTAAAAGTTTGAAGCTGCTCACTGCAGATTATTACATTGCATGTTCTAGACATTAATGGAAATACCGAAATTATATACCTAATGTATGTGATGTATGTATTTAGTTAATTAATCAATCAATCCAATTTTACATGTAAAGCCCATATTCAAAAATCACAATTTGTCTATTAAGGCTTAACAACAAAACAATTAAACTCAATCTAAGTTATGAATGTTTAGAAATGCCATTGAGAGTTTCATTTTTTAAGTTGGTTTCTGTTTTCTATACTTTTATCTTAGAACTGGTGATTTTTCGACCAATTTGATTATACTTCTGTCAGTGGTCAAATCACAGACTCGATATTTAAGAACCAAGTTTAAGACATGGTGTTTAGGTCTCTGACCATTTTTTACTGTTCGTTTAAAAAAGTGACTTTTTGGCAGTGACTTACTGGTCTCAGTTTATCATGAGAGACAAGTTTAATCAAATCCAAATATTTTTGGAAATATATCTGTCAGGGCCCTGACAAAACAAACTTGTGCTGAGAACAACTTGTTGACGTTTTGACCTAAAAGATGAATTTGACACACTGCACAGACATTCTGAGCTTCTGTGACATCAGACTAATAAGACTATGTATAGTGTGTACTCTGAGGAAACACCTCATCTTTCAATAATAAACCAGTAGGCTTGCAGCTATCTTCCAAAATATCTACTATTTCTGCTGAAGTTAGTGTTTTCTGATGTGCCATATACTGTATATGTGGTTATGGTTTGGTTACTAAGACTTCTTCGAAAGTTTGAATTTATCCTTGATCAAGTTTAAGAAGCTACCCAGTTGCACTGTTGCTGCAATGTTGAATTAAAGAAACCACACATTGTCTGTTGTTTAAGCAGTCATAATTCACACAGCCACAAAGGTTCACTTGTTAGGTAAAAAGTTCAAAGTTCAAAGTGTTTTATTTGTCATATATTCAGTCCACTACAATGGGAAGAGAAGGATCTGTGTGTTTGGGTGTAGTCCAGGGTCGTGTCAGGGCCAGTGAGCGTTATACAGTCTGAGGCCGGTGGATAATAGCTGTTCCTCAGGCTAGACGTCCTACATTTCACACTTCTGTACCTTCTACCAGAGGGCAGAGGTGTGAACAGTCTGTGTTGGGGGTGGGTGAGGTCCTTAACAATGGAGCAGGCTCTTCTGTGGGCTCTGCAGTGGTAGATGTCCTGCAGAGAGGGTAGTGATGTACTTGTAATCCTCTCAGCGGTCTTTACCACTCTCTGCAGGTGCTTGCGGTCCATTGCAGTGGTGCTCCCATACCACACGGTGATGCAGCTGGTCAAGATGCTCTCAATGATGCAGCTGTAGAAGTTGCTGAGGATCTTTGGTGACATGCCGGATTTCCTCAGCCTCCTCAGGAAGTACAGCCGCTGTTGTGCTTTCTTGACCAGCTGGGTGGTGTTTAGTGTCCAGGTGAAGTCATCACTGATGTAGACACCCAGGAATTTGAAGCTGCTCACCCTCTCCACCTCAAGCCCATGGATGAACAATGGCCGATGAGTTCTCCTTTCCTTTTTCATGTCCATGATCATTTCCTTGGTCTTGTCCATGTGGAGTTTGAGATTGTTCTCTTCACACCATGTCACCAGATTTGCCACCTCACGTCTATATGCTGTTTCCACACTGCCGGAGGTCTCGTAGTTGGTGTAGAATTAGTTGAGCTGTTCAGGCAGGGTGATCCCTGTGGTGTTGCCCTTATACTCTATGATGTGTTGCAGACCCAGCCACATCCGCCCGGCATCGACAGTAGAGTCGAAGCTGTCCAGTTTCTCCTTGTACTGCTTTTTAGCATCTTTGATGGTTTTTCTCAGTCTGTACTTGCTGTTTTGTACTCCATCTCATCCCCTGATCGAAATGCAAGAGACCGAGCATGCAGCATCTGACGTACCTGACTGTTCATCCAGGGCTTCTGGAAACTTCCTGACTTGTATGGTGGACAAAATGTTATCAATGCAGGTGCTAATGTACCCAGTCACACATTCAGCGTACTCCTGTATGTTGATGGAAGAATCCTCCAGTCTGGCTGCAGCTTTAAGCACATCCCAGTCTGTCTGTGAGAAACAGTCCTGCATGATGCTCTCAGTTTCTGAAGACCAGAGTTTAACTTGTTTACTCACTGGGTTTGTTTGTTTGAGTTTTTGTCTGTAGGCTGGGTATAGGAATAGGGAGATGTGGTCTGAGAGACCAAAATGGGGGCGGGGGGCAGCTTTGTATGCACCACGGATGTTGCTGTAAACATGATCCAGCATATTCCGATCTTGTGTGGGAACGTTTACATGCTGGAAGTATTTCGGGAGCACAGTCCTTAGGTTGCAGGGGTGGAAGTCTCCCGCGACAATGAACGCAGCATCGGGGTGAGCCGTTTCTTTCTCGCTGATGAAGTCATGGAGTTTGCTGAGTGCTGCTGATGAATTAGCTCGCGCGGGAATATAAACAGCGGCCAAAAACACAGCATCGAATTCCCTTGGTAGATAATAGGGTCGGCATTTCAACAGCAGCAGCTCAACGTCTGGTGAACCATGTTTGTGGACGTCTCCACACCACGAGTTGTTGACAGTAGTAGCTAAAGGGGGTGGTTGACACCACCCCCTTTAGCCTTACCGAAGGCAGCGGTGAATGGAGTGAGTCTGTAGCTGTACGGTTGATTCCGGCACTTTGGCTGACAGCCGAGTCTCTGTGAAAATTAAAGCACAGCAGTACCTAACTTCCCATTGTGTAATGATCCTGGCTCTCAGCTCATCAAGTTTGTTCTCCAGTGACCGGACGTTAGCTAGCAGGAGGCTGGTTAGCGGTGGTCGGCTAGCACAAGCTTTTAGCCTAGCATGGAGTCCCCCCTTCTTGCCTCGCTTGCGTCTCCGCCTCCGCAGCGGTCTCCTTGGGTCACCTACTTCACCTGAGCGCGGTGCTGTGGGGCCTTCACGGTGGTGGCGGTGGTCTTGTGTGGGGCGAACAATGAGGTGAAGTTCCAGAGGTATAAAACCAGTAAATGCAGAGTCGTACTGCTACCATGGCAATATCTAATAGAGCGTGCTTGTTGTAAGTCCAATAAAAAAACGCACGGCGTTCAGGAGCAAACACGTCTGCCACGGTGGGCGCCATGATCATTGAAAAAAAGTAAACACAGGTAGTTTTATGTGGGGATAATATTAATTGACTGTAAGTATTTTAAGAAGTTGGAACTGGCTCTGTAAGGATTTGGTTATGTCTCTCAATGTTCAGCACATTCATATAACATTCATAACAATCTTTGCAATGTCACAACTAAATTAACATGGTTCTGAGCAGCAGGTGCATGGCTACAGTAACGAGATTCTATATCTGAATCCTCAAAAAGCTCTGCTACTTCCCTTAACTTCACTTCTAGGCCTCTATGCACATGTTGTTGGCAGAGGTCCTTGATTGTGTGGAGCATATGGAAAGGGAGTCAAAGAGCATCCCAGCCACAATACAGCCATCAATCAACTTGAAAGAAGAAAATGTTCAGGCTGAGACTGCAGAGAGGCTGGAGAGAGTGTAGTGGGGAGGGATGGAAACATATAACTACTGAAGTCAGGGGGGCAATTTCTTTCTTTCTGGTGTTTTCCATTAGGCCACAGTGTTGATTTGAGCCAATCTAGGGAATAAAAGAGGCCTCAGAGCAGAAATGTGGCAGCAGATTGACTTAGATGGGGAAGAAGGGTCATTTTCTATGTTGCTCCACATCTTGACCCTTTATCAGTCAGAGAAAATTAACTCTTGTTATCTTGATTATCAAGTAGCCGGATAGATTAATTGATGGCAAAACACCTGCTATTCAGCAAAGTACTACTGGTACCAGTAAGGAAAATGTAAGGCAAGGTTGGTACTAGTCTAAAAAAAACAATAGCTTGACTTTTTGCATCCCATTCTCAGAATTTGTTGGGCCTGAAGACCAAAACTTTGAAAATGAAAACAATGAAGACTTGTAAAGAAATGAGCTCAGCAGAACTCAGTCCACCCTTTTGTCTCTGTTTGAGGCAGGTGGCTTGAGACTACGTTAGACACCACTAGCATAATACATCTTCAACCAAACTGTCTAATTTGCATTGTGGGTAATGTAGGACCCAGGCTTTGGCAAGAAAAAGGCATGCATTGAATGAAAATGTATCTCTGGATCTGCTGCATTAATTAATCATTTCTTCAAAATAGTCCATCATAACTCTGACAGTGTTATAGCAATGTATATTTGCTTTTGGCCTGTATGTCATTGGCATAAGTCAAGCTTATAAGGTGGTTCAGGAAGAAGTGCCATTTTTGAATTTTAGGACAAGGTGAAGTGTTCTTACTCTTACTCTGCACCATCACAGCATCTTCCTTGGTTATTATGAAGCTCAGCGTAAATTCAGTCAGGAAGACTTTACCTGCTCATTGATCAGCTGATTGTGGGCTTTTCTAAATGACCAATCAGATTCTGCCAGAGTCTTTTCAAGCCAATCATGCGGCTGCTGTCAAACTTTTAATCCCTTCTCCTCTCTTCCGCAGTCAGCCGACATTCAGCGACTTGCAGAACCCACCTCCACCGAAATCTCCTCCATTCTTCAGCAGAATCATCATCACCTCATCTGGATCCTCAACCTCAACTGATAGTGATCGAATTGGTGATCCTGTATCGTGTTGACAGCTGATTGTGGATCACGACGATGGATCCCGATATTGTCAGTGGATCATTACGATGGATTGTGGATTATGGTGGCATCTGATCGTGGTGGCAGCTGATCCAACAAGACTGCCTGATATACAATATGCCTAGCCAGATACTCTACTGACAATAACTCCTCAATTCATTAACTTTCCATTATGTTACAAACTGTTTATTCTAATCAATGTTGTAAACTCTTATTTTGCTGATGTTCTCAGTTACACGTGGCATCTATTGCACTTCTGTCCATCCTGGGAGAGGGATCCCTCACATGTGGTTCTCTCTGAGGTTTCTATGGTTTGATTTTCACTTTTAATAGGGTTTTTTGATAGTTTTTCCTTACTTTTGTTGAGGGTTAAAGGAATAGTTCACCCAGAAATGAAAAATCACTCATTATCTACTCAGCACTATGCCGATGGCGGGGTGGATGAAGTGTTTGAGTCCACAAAACACTTTAGGAGTATCAGGGGTAAACAGCGTTGCAGCCAAATCCAATAAAATTGAAGTCAATGGTGAGCTATTCTTCAGACGTAATAAAACAACAGAAAAAATATATTGAATATCGGCCATACAAACAAATTTGATTGACTGATTGAACCACCACCAGTGTCTAGACTAGGGGAATTCCTGTACTATGTTCTGCTTCACCCCCTCTTAACCCCGATGACATCACATAGGGGTCTAATACGCCAAAGACTATAACATTCACATCACTGCCTGTGCGCATGTCAATAAATGTAGCTAAAACATTGAATCAAAGTCTCTCCTGATTGAAGTGGCGATAAGGTGACGATCCTTTCTGCCGAAACCTTCAGTCAGGGCTTACACTAGAAACATTTGTCGGCGGGGGTTTTGGTAATGTGGGAGAGCCCGAGGGATAGCTGGGGGACACGGGGAATAACTTTCCCAGATGTGGCGCCAAAGCAAGTTGCAGACAGGTTGTTTGTCACATGGGACAGGGCTGACAAAAAGGCTCTTGGCTTCTTGTTTCAGTACTTTCACAAAGTGTAGCACTGAATGCCCGATGGGCAAAAATCATCCATGGTATTTCTGTTAATGTAGCCTCATACGCTTTAAGTGCTAATTCTATTTACACAACTTGCTGATAGTGTTTGGCTGTTTTACAATGAAGGAACAATGTCTGAATTGCTTTGACATGACACACTTAGATTGAAAAAGTTACTGCAGTATCCATAGGATCAAAGAGTGGAAAGGCAAAAATTAAACCACTGCCCTATAATACTGTTTTAAGATTGAAATCACAGGTCATATTGTTCTGCTTTAACATTGAAACCAGTAAACGCAGATCTCCAGTTTGGCAATGGGAATGTGTGTTAATAAAAGTGTTAATGATGAGGTTTACAGAATGGATGTATTTGAGGGGTATGAGGAAAGTTGGTGCACCAACAGTTTCCATTCAGGACTTATCAGTCAAATAACATGTAGCACAAATCTATATTGTAATCTGTTTCAACAAGGAGATCATCATTATTATTCAAACAATTCGGCTTTTATTAATGAAGTCAATGCCTTATGTGTCTTCTAATATTTGATGTGATATCACTATGTTCTGCTGTCTTTATCACGTATAGGGAAAGGGAGATCATACAGCCACTTTATTAGGAAAAACCTTCACACCTATCTATTACTTAAATTCCAGCCAGTCAATCAACCATGTGGCTGCAGTGCAAAGTGTAAAATCCTGCAGATACATTTCAGGCTGCTTCAACCCTCAGAACAGAGAAAGAAACGTGATCTTAATCACTTTGACCATGACATGATTATTGGTATGAGAAACCCCTGAGCTTCTGAGATTTTCAGAACAGTCTCAATGAACAACAGAGAGAGAAACAAATAACATCCAATGAGCAGCAGTTCTATAGATGGAAACAACTTGATGATGAGAGAGGTAAAAGGGGAATGGTCAGACTACAGTAACTCAGATAGCCACTCTTTACAACTGTTGTGAACAGAGAAGCATCAGAATGAATAATACCTTTTATCATCTACCACAGCAGAGACCACATCAGGTTCCACTACTGCCAAGAACAGGAATGAGGGTAAGATCAGAGTTTAGTATATCAGCCAAACTAGAGGTCTTCACGGATACACCTGTGCGGGTTTGGATCAACATTATACAATTAGTCGTGCCTGGGTCGGGTCATGTTTAATTAGCGTGTGTGTAGACAGACTAATTGTAAAAGGGTCTACAGTCCTAGCTATCTTTATAATACTGCAACAAAACTGCAAGACAGGAATAACAGAAAAACTAGCTGTATTATTTGAACTTTCTTGGGGGATGGACGATATGCATCACAGGCAGGCACAGGGGGAAATGGTGTCATGTTTTAGGTAAGACACAAAGTTTTACTTTGACACATTATGAATTAATGTTCTTTGGTTTGGGTCCAGCATTTCTCCTTTCTGTGCAGGATATCAGAGCAGGATATCAGAGGAAAGTTTCCAACATCTTGTTGAATGTATGACACCTAGAACTGAGATTGTTTGATAATAAAGGGAGGAACTACCTAGTGTTATTTGTGTGTTACTGATTAAGTGTTTAAAAATGGTATTTAGGGTTTCCAAATGCTGTTTCCAATTTGGATCCAGATCAACACCCAAACAAATATTTAAACTTTTGACAAAATGCTAAGTATTCAGAAGGTGTCACTGTCATATTTTCAAAGTTTTAGTATTTGCACCAGTCAAACAAGTATAAGCCTGCGTCTTTTAATGGTTGTTTTTGAGTGAAAGGATCTATGTCACTTCAGCAGTTAGTATGTCAGAGTTAAACATTCAAAGAATATTGTGGGCTAGACTTAAGTTACATATTCATGTTGAAGCTGAACTTAAGACCCCATTTACACAGGCGGGTCAGACAGCTATCTGATCTCATTAAAGCAAAGTGTGCATGCATCCAAGAAGTTTTCAAGAGGGATTGTCTGAACCACCTCTGCAATTTGAGATCCATTCTAGCCAGATGTTCAAAAGGTGTAAATGCAGCTGTCTCTCTGGGATACAGATACAATCTTTATTCCGCAATAGTGTAACTATGTCTGTGTGTGGAAATATATACTCATTGTCAGATTTTCTTACTACATCCATTGTCAGAGTTCTATGGCAGCTAAAGTTACACTAAAATGACACTGAAATTAGCTGCTGTTCTCTGTCTCATTTAAGCAACACGGTCTCTATCAAATACAAGACACACTGAGCTGCTGGAGTGTTTGTATGGTCCCTGATCAACCACTGAATAATCTGTGTGAGAGAAGGAGGGGCAATGGAGACTATTACAAATTCTTCTCTCTTATTGTTCTTTAACATGATGCATTTAAGTATTTGTGCTAGATATGTACAGTTCGTTAATGCACGCTAAACTGTTAATGTATTTAAAGCGAGTCTTACTTAGCATGAAGCCCAAAAAAATAAAGATATGTGGTGTAAATCTCATCTGGACACGAGACACTGGACATCAGATATGTAAATGTGAATGAATCTGATACATAATTCAGATGTTTTTTGATTTGATGGATACGCATATGTTTACTTTGATGTTGACTTTTCTTTCACTGACTGAAAAAATTGAACCTGGAAAAACCACTGTCAACCTTTCAAGGCAAGCAACTGTATCATTTGACCAGATCCTGTTCATGTGGAAACTATAAATTTGTAGTTACACTTGGTAGATATTTGATACAATGTGGACAACCAGTACAGGCCTGGACAGTAATTTATAGAAAACACTTGCGATTCAAATCAAAAATGTTGGTCAGACAAATTGTAATTAGATATTTTTGTCACACTATGGTGAATTCTGTGGTCTCTCATTTGGAATGGAGTACTGCTTCAGTATAAACACCCATGGAGTATCTAAGGCCACACTCTGGTGAGATGGCACTGTACACTTTGACCATGTAAAGTGCTTCAAATAAGGCAAGTCTTGAAATAAGACAAGCGTTGCTATATATTTATTTGGAAGCCATATATAAAACCAGTAATTTCTCTCTGGTTTCCCTACAAATGTACTGAATGTGAATGATTTGGAAATTTTGGTGGCTGCCCTCTCCCCGCTGTGTATGCATCTGTGTCCCATTTCCCTCTCTAACTTTGATGTCTCACCATTTCATTGGCATTTACATACTGTTAGCTGAAATTAAACTGAGCCAAAGAGGTTATTTTGACGTGTGGCCAGGTCTGGGTCTTCTCGAGCACTGCAAAGCCAAGCACTAACACGGTTCTGTCTGCTGACCTCCCCATTAATAACCCTCAGTTGGTCTGTCTGGCTGTGGCCAGAGGCATAACCACTCAAACTACAGTCTACAGATTCTTTGAAAAATATTGACTTATTCATAGATGCATACAGGAGTCTGACGCTCGATTTTGGCCTTGAATTTATGACAAGCCGCAAAATAACAAACCACAAGCTTGTGAAATATGACCGTTGTTGATCTGTAACAGTTGCCAAAGTTGGTCCAATTTTTTTTACTTTTCTCTTTAAATGGTTTGTGCAGCTCACATATGAAAAGTGTCTCATAAAAATGTGAGTGCATGAAAACAATGGGATCTGCCTTAAGAACCTATGGTTCTGTTCATGCTGACAGACGCACTCATTGCTTATGATTTCTCAGCAGAAGCTTACTTGGAGTCCAACATGATGGTTCTGTGTCTCTTTGCACTTTCCTCCATTTTGACACCCAATACTCAGGCTACCTGGACCAACAACCAATCTCACTCCCACAGCAGAACCTATAAAAATATTTTTTGTGTCGGCTTCAGTTCATCTTTGGAGAATGTATGTTAATAAATATACTCCACCTTAAAGTTTCAGTGTGTAGAATTTAGTGACATCTAGTGGTGAAGTTGCATGTTGCAGCTGAATACCCCTCACGTCATCCTCCCCTTCCGAACATGAAATAGAACCTGTGGTAGCCTACAGTTTTCATGAATACTCAAAAGGTGTTTAGTTTGACCAGTCTGGGCTACAACAAGAAACATGGCGGCCTCCATAGAGAGGACCCCCCCCTGATGTAAATATAAAGTATTTCAATATAAAGGGCCCAGTCTAGGGTAAATAAAACAACAATTTGTATAATTTAGATGAAACACACTCGTGAAAACATCACTAGGATGATTTTATATTAAATTTCTGTCAATAGATCCCTTTCACCTAAATCTTACAGACTGAACCTTTAAGTTTCAGCAGCAAAATGTAAAGTAAAAGTCCAGGTTTAGTTCCTGTGACTGATATAGTATTCTATAATGCCAGAGGAAAGAAAAAAAAACACCAGTTCTGATACAAATCTGTTTCAGTTTTCAGACAATTCCTCTAATCTATTGTTGTTGGTGAGATATTAGGTCATTTGAACATTTATTGAAATGAAACCATGTGAGGAGTTTAGAAGGGAAAATCACTACTTGGTGGAGCTAGAGTCTGCATTGTTTTCAAACAGCAGGCAATGCTTAAGTCTTTATGCCATTACTGCTTGAGCTGCAATTTGAACAAATCCTGTTATTACCCAACTGCAAGCTCCATAGTCTTCCCATTTTGTCAGTGTCAGAGCAGATGTGATGAGTTGTGTGTACGTGTGTGTGGTGTGAGCATTTGTGGACAAACTCAAGTTGAAGGTTTTCCTGCAATTTCAATGATTGCTTCCCAAGAATATACAACTGTTTACCAGGGATTCCCAAGATTCCTCACTTGGCCAGTTCTCTGAGCTTGATGCTTGCCCTGCTGAACAGCACTCTGCGCTACTGCTCTGACTCTAGATGGAGAAGTGCATATCTGATTGAGCCACTTACTGAACTATTTCAAAGTATATTTGCAGATGTTGCTTTTCTAAAAACTTTCTTGATATGAACTACAAATGTAAACTGATGTTTTGTCATGAAAATTAATAAGATAAAACATTAAGGTTAAAATCAAACAAGCACAACTGGACTTGATAGTAAAAGATTTTTCCTCTCTCATCCATGAGTCTTCTTCAGTTCTGACTGACTGCTGGACCTGGGTATTCAACATTATTAAGGCCAGACATGCAAACAGGCTCATCAGTACCCCTGACTGTGGCCAACTACTAGAAGGAAGGAGTAGAAAGCAGAGCCCTGAACTCCTTCAGAGGAACAGAACTGAGCCACTGGTTTAAATATGTGGACACATTAGTTAAAATTGAAACCCAGCAAGTGCAAGTCTATGCAGAACACATTAACTCAGTGGACACCAAGATCATATTCACACAAAAGGGTGTCAGCGACCACAACATTTTGGACTCTGCTGTACACAATTAATGAGACAGGAATTCAAAACATGTCTCCTTTAGTATTGTTTATGTTCTACAGTAAGTCAACTCAAGCAAAAGTAAGAAAAGTAATATTTGACAATGACACAAGCATTTGTGGCTATCATGCATTATGTATCTCAAACTTGAAAAATAGTTTGAGAGAACCACAGGAAATTGCAGACTAATGGGAGAAAACACATTTGAAAATAACTTTCCAAACCCATTATGTAGAATTTTCCAATTGTTACTCACCGTGGTAGGGGTTGTGTCCGACTCTTAGGGGGATTGGTCTCTCTGGTTGGGACTGAACATGTGTCTGTGTGTGTGTAGTGCGTGTGTGGTAGTATTTGGGCTTTATAACATACTGCTGGCTCTGAACTGGGTGCATGGGCATGGACCGGATGCTGTAGGGAAAGAGTGGAAACAATTAAAATAAATACAGAGTTCTGAAAAAGAAATGGCAAACAATGCATGTATACATAGACAGCACAGTTACTTTAACAAAACAATAATGGACAATACAATCGACTCTTGGCTTTTATTTGAGTAGGTTAATATCAATATAGAAAGGACGAGTATGAGAAACATGTCCCTTTTAGTGCACAGTGTCAAACTGCAGGGGTTTAACAGTCCAACAGTCTCTTGGGCAGCAGTGTGTTTTTTCTATGTTAATTCATTCACAAAACTCACATGTGGCTCAGGGTTGACTAAGAGTTAAGAGCTGTCATTTAAGGTAGAGTTCTCTGTTAGTATGAGGACTGAAGAGGAGATATGGGAGTGAAGACGATAATGAGGCTAAAAAAAGCAAAGCTCCATTAGAGCTATCAAAGGAAGCTGGTTTGCCAAAACATCACTTGGGCGCTTCCTAAAAAAATCAAGTGAGCCTAGTAAACTAGAAAATGGAGTTGTAGAACAAAGCTCTGTCTGTGGACTGATACAAAATAAATCAACCTCTGTTAAAAGAATGTAAAGGAAAAAGGTATGGAGAAAAGAGTAAGAGCGTGTGACCCAAAGCAACCACCTCATCTATCAAATATGGTGCTATTAGGTTAGGTTTGGACATGTATGGCTACTAACTGACGCACCAGCATTTATTGATGATTCCAATACTGACTGAAACAACAGGATGGATATGCAGGAGCTTTCTATATATATATAGTCAAAGCAGCAAGCTTTTTAGTTTTTTTTTAGGGTGAAGAGGTGGAACATCATCGACTGGCCGAGTCAGTCACTTGATCTATGTCCAGTTGAACAATGTTCCATTTGGCGAAGAGCATACTAAAGGCACAGACCGCACAACTAACAAGAGCTAAAGGAGGCTGCAGTGAAGCTGTGGGAGGGAATCACCCAGGAATATACAAAGAGTCTGCTGAGGTCGGTTGGTCAAAGTCTTCACAGTCACGATAACAGAGTTTCCAGGTAATATTAAATTTATTGTTTTGTTTTTTTACTACATGTATATCTTTGGTTTTGTATTCTTTTAAACACTTAACATGTGGGCATCATGTGATAGAAGGGCTGTACCTCCCACAGTTTTGGGCAGCCTGTTGCCACCGGTTCATATGAATGTAAACTTAGTTAAAATAAGCCTGAAACTTAGCTCTATAACATGGTATCAATTCTTGAAGCACAGAGCATGAAGAATAAACAAGTGAAATTGTCCAAATACTCATGGTCTGGACTGTAAAGATATTTAAATATTTCATGTTTTCCTGTTAAACACCAAACTTGGGGATATGTAAGTTTTTAGTATTTTTTAATACCTCTGCTCTCAGCACTTCATTTTTAGGAAGACCAATAGGACAATCTGCCAAAGACGTTACATATTCTATCAATCTGTAGTTTAAACGTCAGAGCAGTTGTTTTTACCCTGAGTAGTGATGAGTGACTGGGTACAGCCAGAAGTTATTAAGACTTTCAACACACAGAAAGCAGTGAAGCAGCATCTTCTGCCTTTGCTGAATTTTGTTGAAGTATGTGATCTTTAGCCAGAACCTTTCTGATAATACTAAATATGCTTTAGACTTTAGAAAAAGACAGTTAGTGATTAGTGTCGAAACCCCCACTTTCCACACAATGATTCCTGGAAATAACATCACTTCCTCAAGTGTTCCCAAATTCTTCAAGTTCTTCAAGACCAGCGTCATTATCCTCCACTTCCTCTCACCACTCCTTTCCCCTCTTATCAGACTGGGCCCTCGACCAGACTACTGGGCTTAAAACCTCCCCAACGATGTAAGGTCTGTTACATAGTCATTCCAGAGAATGTGTCCTCTAAGTAAAGAGAAAGTAGAGGACAGACATTTATCACCTTGACAGCACTAACAAATGTAGTATTATGGCAAAAACAAACAGAAAACCAGAGGCAGTAGTAACCCTTGTCCACGTGTGATTTATGTTTTAGGCTAGCCTCCACTATCGAGTGGTAAATGAGAGAACAAGGGACTGATTTCAGACATAGCCTTAGCCTGGTTTATACATTTAGCAGTAACATTTTCAAAGGTATTTTCTTGATCTCACATATGTTTGCTGTCTGTCTGCAAGGATAAATGTTTGCCCAAGTGAAATACCACAAAGTGTAGCACAAAGTCTGTGGACATGTTGGATTTAAATGCTGAAGTCAACTTGTTATCATTTGTTAGTTCATGAAAATTCCTTTCAAGATGTAACTGCTAAATGTATAAACCAAACTAAGCAGACATTTTTATGTCAGCAAGTAAATCAATAACATTTTGACTTTTATACTGAGGGTTGCGTAGTGAACATGATGTGACTGAATCATGAAGCACAATTCAGTGGATTGCTGAGCTACCACAAAAATCAGAAGGGTACATCAGACAATACTATTTTAGAGACACTAATGTTACTCAAGGGGCATTATTGAGCAAGTGGTCAAATAGGTAATGTAGGTGACCTAAAAACGTGATATGGGCTTATCATAACTGCAAGCAGATTTGGAATTGAATGAAATTTGGGCTGAGCTGGAAATTTAAAAGTCTGCTGTTAAATTAGTGATAGAAACTGCCAAAAGAGAACACTAACTTTAAAGCTGCTATAAAAACCAAGGTGGCAGCGATGGAAAGCCCGATGGAAAAGATGGGAAAGGGATTTTCAGGATATTCCACGGTTCCACTTTAAAATCAGGTGCTGCAATAGAGGACTAAAGCAAAATCCAGATGCAATGAACGAATTGCCCCTCATAGAATAAGTGCTGCCCATAGATGCACTGTACTGTATGTGGGTGAATGGCAAAAAACTGTACTGTAAAGCGCTTTGAGTGAATAAAGACTATGAGAATAAAATCTAGGAAAACTCTATATATAGTATATATACAGTATATATATAAAAAAAATAACAAATAAAAGCTATTAGTACACTTCTGTGTTGATTCAGATACGCGGGGCTGTGGTCCAAAGGTTGTGGTCCCGGTTGCACCTGCTGCTGTGGCAGCATGTGAGGTTGGGCAGGGAGACCTGTCGTGGTTCTGTCTTCGCGTATCTTGAACCGAAACCGTGGATGTCTGGACTGCGATTTTGGTTTTGGTTCGAGAATCATTACAGCCCTATCCAGTATTATTCAAAATTGTAATGGACAATTTCTGAAGAAACAAATTCAGACAGGTCAACTCAACCCCAAAGGTTGAGTGGTGTTTCATTGACAAAAAGTCAAACAAAGACAAAGAAACCAGTGGTTTGAGTCATTCAATTACTAGACCCTATACAAAACAGTGATACACTGAATTTGAATCCTATGAAATGTGGACTTCTTTACTTTCCAGAAAGTGTATGATAAATCTTTCTTTCTCTGCTCCATTAGACAGATGGCATGGAACAGAGACTGAAGCCGTTGCATACCATTCAGGTGCCTTGGCTGCTTTTAAACCCAGGATTTAGTGGGATGAGGGTTTGTGTTGACCCTTTGTGAGACAAGCCAGCATGCTGCCCTGGTGCTGCTCATTTTAAGGATATCAGTAAGCAAAGGTTATTCTATCTTTGCAGATGCAAAATCTCTGCTATTACTCCTGGTCAGCAGGCAATGAGTCATGTTGATTCTAAACTTAAGCACCAAATGTGGCCTGAGCGGATCCTGACATGCTACAAAGCAAAGTAAAAATATGGTATTATGGACAGCTAAACATTGACCCTCTAGTTCCACTTGGTCCTATGAGAAAACTTGTGATTTTTGAACATGGGCTATTTCAATAATATAGTGTTAACTTTGACACTTTTTTCACCAAATAATAAAGTGAAACTTTGGTTTCATGTTTGATTTTCGTTTCGTTAACACACAAATAACAAATCTAGATGTCATTTCCTAACTGTTCAGATAGAGCTTCACTCTCTCTGTTTTCTCTGCTAATGCTACAGATCCCTAGGCTAAAATTACCATAGCTAACTGAGTTTGTTCAATTCTATTCAACTTTATTAACCTGAAACAGGGTAATTCAAAATAATATGCAACAGAGCTCACACAGGCAAAAACACACATATTGCTGTCTGACATATTCGGACAACACTTCATGCACGCTGTTTTGTTTTAAAAACACAACTAGATTGAGTCATGATCTTCTTAATCATAATGCAGACTTAGTAGCACCAAACATATAAAGTTAAAATCTTATAACATGAAAAAGAAGCTTAGGTCATCAACACAATGACCACCAACAGTTAAACTTTGAGACTTTGTTTTGACATGAAGCCAGATGGGACTGCTTGTGTACTACTTTAGCATAGCAAAAATAGTAAGTCTATTTGAGCCCCCAGATCCTGGCATGGGCTTGTGGTAAAAATAAAGGTCAGCATGATTATGTTGAATACTATGTGTGCTCATCCCTGTTTGTTCAGCTGTTAGTGATCGGAACCTCCAAGCATCCTCTATATCCTCAAATTAAAAGTAATGGTGTGGATCCCTATATACTGCTTGGAAATATACTGTTTCACATCCTTTATCTTCTCAATTAAGTCAAGTGAACGGAATAATTACCCGTTTATTTCAAAATTTCACAACAATTTGTCAATTGTGTTGATTGAGGTTCCTTAAAAAAAGTAGAATACATTGAACAAAACATATTCATATTGAAGATTAAACACTGATTGTAAAATGACATGGCCTTCCCCAGGTTGCCATGGAGGATACAAGGAGAGTGCAGGGCCACAGAGAGGTGATAATAAACCCAGAGGAAGAGCCATTTGTCAAATGGACATATTTTCATCCTATTCATATGACAGCTCCCCTGCTACACTATAAATAGACACAAAGTGATACCCTTGTTAATAGCTCTGCTATGACCCTGTTCTCTCTTAAACGGCTCTTCTGTTTGGGTTATGTAGCCATGTATAGGATATATGAATCTCCTTCATTAGATCCAGTTATGTGTTGACAGGTGTTACGGCGTGTATGAAATGTTCACTTTTACTCTATAGTCGTAAAAATGTTCTTGGGTAAAACCATCTGGACAGTCTCATGAGAATTATTAATGAATGTGTGCTCATGTGTTCAATATGTGGGTAATTGTATGTGTTAACATGCTTGTGCATGTGCAAGTACAGTATGTACACACTGGCGTCTGAGGTTATGTGGATGTGAGAGGTGGCAGTATCTATATTCAGACAGACTTATAGATTGTGTGTTTTTAATTAGCATTGTCATTGAGGTCACAGCTGACTGCTCACTTATCCAAACAATCCACCCAAAAGTAAGCTTCAGTTAACCATGTAAGAAGTCATTCATTTTAATGTGTTTTTGCTATATGGTGACAACAAAAAATATTTCAGCTTTTCATCTCATAGGACTAGAGCATATTTGTTCCAGACTTTGTCACATTTTTTATACCACAAGTTGCAGTGTGGGGAAATGTTTTCATGAATGGCTCCCTGCTTTGTTTTAAACAGTGTGTCTTCCGAGAAAACCGCCATGTTGGGTATCGTTTAAATTTTATCGATTCCAATTCCGATTCCAATTCCGCTTATCGATTCTGGTTCTTATCGATCCTCCATTTTGATTCCAAAATGGTAAAAAAAAAAAAAGAGGTCAAATGTTTAGATAACAAAAATATCTTTATTGGACTGGACCGATGCACAGTAGCTGTGCTTCATGTTACACCTTGTGGTAGACAGGCAACATCACAAAAGAAAACCCAAACAACTAATTTCAGGGCCTCATCAGACATGCTCAATGTGTTTAACCCAACTGTGTACATGAGTAGTAACTGAGATAGAGGCCATGTTGAAACATTTTGTCTTAAAAATACTGGTTCTTAAATTACCAAACAACACAGTCGTATTTGTGGATAATTAGTAGAAGAAAATGTTGTAATTGTCCCTGTAAACTAATGTCACATCAATAATTGTCAACTTTAAGATCTGTGATGAATATTAATCTCTCATATATTCCATAACAACACAGTGGAAATCAGTAGCAGTTGAACCATTTGTGGATAATAACGTTTAGAGCTCCTTGTTGTTGGTCTTATTTATAGGAAACCTACTGACATAATTCATACAAGTCATCTTAGTCAGCTTTCCCTTAAATGCCAGCGAGAACGGTGTGTCGCTGCCATCGCAGCTCTACTGGAGGTGCTAGCGAGGTGCTCCTAGCGCTAGCTGAAGACGACACACTCGGGCTCGGAAACCACAGGACATTAAACACTGTACAGTCTTTCAGATCGACGCCATGCTGCCTTAAATGTTTGGTGAGCTTCCCACATGCATTGCACTTTGCCTTGTCGTCGTTGTCTTTTTTAAAGTGAAGCCACACTTCTGACCGTTTATCGCGGCTCATCTTAGCCAAGTTAGCTATGCATGCTAGGTCGCATCTAAAGAAATGGACAGGCTGTTGCGTAGTGCATGACATAGTCACATAGGCAGGTCCTGGCAGATACATACGTCGTCCTTGCAGTTTACCGAATAAGCAGAGCCAAAATTCTATTTTTTTACGGGTACCCGGTACTCGGATTCGGTTCTAATTTGGAACCGAGTTTCGGTTCCCAACCCTACTTGCTGCACTGAAATCTTTTTCCTGCTCTACCGAACTTCCCACACCAAAAATATTAGTAGTACATAACTCTTCAACTCTAAAAGAAAAGAATAGTCTTTTTTACATTTCTGTTTATGACTAGCCATTTCCCCCATATAAATCATGGTAGACCACACACTTAGCTTAGCCAATAGCTTTTCACTCAGATTACATTTTTAGACCCACTATGGACAGTTTAAAATAATAGACTGTATATTGATGCAACAGAGATATCGTCTTTTCTCTTCCATCCATCCTTTTAATTGTCAAGACATAAATTATCCACAATGCAACTCAACTACTGAGAGTTTGGTTGGATATTCAGGTGTAGTCTTGAATAGGCTTTGACGAGACCTCTGTCATTAGGATCAGATCACACTTCACAAAGCTCCCTCTGGAGACACAAAAGGTTTCATACAACATTTTTTAATATGCAGTCGTACTCTCCAGCACCTGTAAACAGACTGATGACTGGTGATGAATAAAACGGAGGCATATCTCTGTAACTCAGGATTGATACTGATCTTTGTAACGCGCCAAATAGAGCTAATACACGTTTGAGCAATTTTAACTCTTTCTTTAAAAGGGTTTGGTATTCATACTGACAGCTTAGAGCATTGTTAACTTCCAGTAGGAAAGTACTTCATATTTTAGAACCTGCCAAGAGTTGGGACACACCTCTGGTGTTCCTCTTTGAACGCAGCTGCACATCTGAAAGCCCCAGTATGCAGCCAATGATATACAGGTAGCAGCTGGCCCACTTCTGAAACTCTATATTGATGGTTCTTACCAAATTTGCTGCAGTGACACAATTTCCCAATACGAATCAATGAGGTTTAATTTTAACTTGTGCTATATATTTAGACAAGAGAGTGTTGTGAATTAGAATAGAGACCACTTACATCCCAAATATGTCAAGCTGTCACCTTTCTCAGCCTCTGGTTTTAGTTTAAAAACACATCACTTCTGCTACGTTTACTCTAGACGTCCACATTACTTTGGTATTTTCAACCATCTAAAATTTTGAACTTTGCAAAAACCGATGGTCACATTTTAGCTTGAAAGCTCCAGGCTGGTGTTTTAGTCTGGAAAGGCAGAAACTGAGACTTTGGAAATAGATGATGCAGTCATCCACATTCACTTCCTGATTGGTTCTTATCAGTCACACGTGACTTCTGTATCTGCTAGCATTGAATGCAAAGCATTTTTAACAAAGAGTTCCGCCTTGTTGTTGCTCCAAGAAAAGGAATCACTGCTTATACTTTTTGCCATTGCATTTTACTCAGCTTTTTCTGCAACTAAGCAACCAACTGCAAACAGACAATCTCCCTCCTGTTTACACTAACACACACACGTCCAGTGTACGGTTTCACGTGTGTTAGTAGGATGGAGGCTACTTCTGTTATGGCTCCTAAACACTTGTCTGGACAGAGATTGTTTCGTTTTTAAAATGCTGGCTTAAAACTTCAACTTAGTGCGAATGATGCCTCTGTCTGGCTTACCTCACTTGTTTTTTTTTACCTTAACATTTAATGTCTGCCCACATCTGCAACAGGCCAACCTACACTAATTATACATCTTGTATTTGACTTCACCTTGTTTTATTTAAGTGTAAGTGTAGGGGGAAAAAACCTGTAGATACTGTGAGGCTGTTTTAGTCAGAGATGCAGAATTGTGTGCAAGTCTGTGGTATCTTGATATTTTAGATTTTTAGCAAAAAGCCAAAGTAGTCAGGGATTATAGTATCATTTTTTATGTATGCACACAAAATATTATGGCATTAGATTAACATCTAGATCTACAGCGGCTGGATCCTAAATCTGGCAAAGAGACTCAAGCTTGAACGAGAGCTGTGAGACAGAGAGTGACGGCAAGAGAGAAGGTATAAACATAAGATCTCACTCCAGTCTCAACAAAATATCTGGCATGACTGTGTGTGCTGGCAGTGACTGCACCTTTAAATGAAACAAGTCAGATGGGTTTGGAGAGTGTCCAAGGATGGTTACAAGAGCCTGCTAGTCTTAAATATCAGAAAAGAGATTTTACTCATTTCTACATAAACACATTGGTCAGTTAGGGTTGAGGGAGGGAGAGGTGTATATATGTGTGTGTGAGGGCGGTTGAATCTGTTCAGTCTCTGTCTTAACTGCTCTGGCCGCAATCACAATCCACAACCGACCTCTACGTTCTAGTCGTCCAAGTCTTCTTCCCCACGAGAGCTGACATACTCTGGTCTACCGAACCCACTGAACCTCACCAGAGCACTCTCACGTATTAGCAACATTGCAACTGAGGGCAGACAGACTTTATGAAGGGAAAGGAAGACACTTTATGTCAAAGCTCTGTTCCCGGTAACTGGCTGTCTGACTGCTTTAAAGAAAGGGATCAGAGAAACACGGCTCTCATCGAAACCATGACACAGTTTTGAAAGGATCTGTGCTATGTACTCTATGTTATAATTATTATTAGTAGTAGTAGTATTACTACAAAGATAAACACATATTTGAGAGTTCAGTAGAGCAAAAAACAAAAGCAGTATTGCACTGGTCACAAAGGGCTAAATGTTTCCAAAGAAGAAAAGTCTGCTCTGTCCCTTCCTGTAGACCGCCTCTGTGTTGCGCTTACAGTCCAGTCAAATGTCAAGGTGGAGAGTCATATGTTTGCAGAGGAATTTTGTGAGATTTTTTGCTTTAGGAACTACAATGCAATAGACAGATGCAACAATATCACTGGTTATCTACATGTAATTTAAACTGGATTTGCCAAGCTCGCCATACAAGTCAATAACCACCTCATCTCCACTGGATGCCCCTGCCTCTTTAGTCTGTCCCCAGCTCACTGCTCTGACTGCTGGCGGTCATCCAGCTCCACTCACGGCTAAGTTTTCTTTGGCTCCATCCTGCAAACTGCCATTCCTTCTTTGCCCCCAGCATTCGCCTGCCAGAACCCTCATCTCCCCAATAAATCTTCACTTTATCACTGCGTTCTGCATTTAGGTTCACACATCAAAATATGACAGATTCTGGGCTTACATCACAAGTATTTCCTCTTTGTTGAATCTATTTGCAAAGTATACTAATTTGATTAGGTTAACCACTGCAGGTGGTTCGGTGAGTTGTATGTTTTTTCTAGCAAATTTGTGACTTTATAATCTCAGAGAATATCCAAGTATTTTCGCCATAAATTCACTATTCTGATGTTGGAAATTTCTTGCAATCTCATCGGCTTTCCCAGGTCACGGTCCTAATACACCATTTCTGAAAACCTTGATGTTAAAAATAGAGCATACACATTTACTTTACATCCATTTTCACAATAGTAACAATTCGGATACTCAAAATCTGATGTTCAAATTAACAACCAGCTGGCACAAAGGTTTGTGGACTGTTAATGTAAATTAAAAGTGTACTGTTAAGCCCTGTTAAAGAGGAATTTCTGTCAATTACAGACAATAACATGTATCTATCTATCTAAGCTTTCATTCACTGATCTTGGGGAGCATACTTGGCATATTACATTAAGTGCAGCTCAAATAGTTCCAGCCATTTTTTGCATTATACAGTTGTTTTTCTGAGATCATCAACACTGCAGAACACCTACACTCAATATCAGAGACTGAATCTTGTGCAGAGAGAATGGACATTCTCTTCCTGGAATTCCATATCAAACCTCAAGTGTACATTTTGATTCTTGTTGAAAATTGCATTGAATTACTCTCTTTTTTCCCAGGTGTCACACCTTCAAGGGTTCAGGTGTAGCATTTGACCCTTGCAGCTGAACCACAGTGACAGCCGTTACAATAACATTACACTGTCAGCTGTGATTTATGGGCTGGACTGCGGTGATGTGTAAAGGACTCTTCATCACTTCCTATAGCTTTATAAGCACACACAAACCAAATGGGAATTGCAGTGCCACTGATATCTCAATGCAATTGGTCAACCTACTGCTGACACAGACAACGTTTTCCCTGGACATTTGTCTTTCCCCTTTTGTGTGCACCCTTTCTTCTTCAAGTACTGGCCAAGTATTTCATGATTCATCACTTGTCAAGTAAGAAAAACAATTGGGTATGGTATGAACAAATTCTTACCCCTTGTTTAAACATGCAGAATCAAGCACAAATGGCTTGACTGGCTGCAATTCATTGTGAAAAGAAATCTCTATTAGAAACCCAGATACCATTGCAACAATAGACATTAACATATTGGCTCCACTGGCAGAGGCACAGAATAAACTTGGGAAGGGAAAAAAATAACAGTTGTGTTGCAGAGGAAGTCGGTGCATTTCAGTGAAGAACATCAATTTCAGCCTCGTGGAAAGTCTTATCACTCAGGCCCCTCCAGCTGCTGGAGGAATGGTGAATTCCGGTAAGCCAAACACTACCACTTGTTTTGGACCCACTCAAATGTGGATACAATTTGTCATTTACAGATTTACACAGAATTACTGACTCAGGTTGAAACGATTACCGGTTTTACGGTCTACCATGGTAAAATTCACGATTGTTATATGTACCGTTTAATCTTTAATTACCATGAAGATTTGGTTGATATTTTCAAGCTGATCATTTTTCCAGACTCTGACATTTGAGGTAGACGTCTGCACTAAACATAACAAGTTTTCAACCTTCAATAAATGATTAAAATACTGTCATACCTATACTCAAAAATACTATAGTTTGTGTGTCAGTAATTTTTGAACATTTACAGCACATTTTAACAATACCGCGATAATACTGATAATCGTGATCATTTTGGTCAGTATAATTGTGATTCAAAACCTTCGCACCGTTTCATCTCCAACTTCTACTCAGCTTCTATACACATCTGCACAAAAATTCAAAGAAAATATTTTAGTTTAGATTTTACCCAATTCTATGGAGTATGGATCGATGGGCAAATATTAAATTACAACATACTCAAGCGCCAAAAGTGAAGAGGTCTGAACAAATTGTTAGCGATAAAAATTCAACTTCACAATCTCTTTACAGAACCTCTTTGTGCTTACTCAATACTATATTCTGATGAGAGTGCCATTACCTTTGGATTAATTTCCTATTTATTTATCCTATCAGATAACAAAACTGCTTTGTTGTTGGGACCAATTGGAGAATAGATCCTTGTGAGAGATAAATCCCTTCTCCAAATTGAGAGCAGCTTTCGAGGACACAGATCTGGAAGCAATTACTTTTGCCTGTGCAGCGTATTAAAAAACATCTTGACATTTACAGAGTACATATAAAACACAGAATATATATTCATTAACATAATAGCCTTCATTACTATCACAAATCGTGTCTGATGTGTCCCAACATTAACTACACAGACATTTTTACTGTGTCTGATATTCTATAGTTGTCTGCTATATTTGTCTGCTCTAATGCCGTGCAAAATTAACCAATAGTTAACCCCAGCAGGATTTACATTTCAACTCCACTTATGAAACTGTCAGGAGAAGCTAATCTAGCATTCTAACCATTATAACACTGATGTGTGGTGATAATTAAAGTGTATTGGCAAGGTTAACATCCAGCAAACAGCCTTCACAGGAGGAAATTGACACTCCATCAGAAAACTAGGGCTAGGTGTGAAGGTGTGAAGCAAAAATACAATGGAGACAACTGATTCTTCAAATGCATGCCCTCTCAACAAAGGCAATTGCCAAAAAGTGGGAGGCAACAATGTTAGACATAGTGTATAGGTATGTAGCTGAAAGGGTCACTTGTTTTCACATTGAGCTGGTTAAGCACACACATCTGGATTCTCTTGTTGATATGAACCTGAAGTGGATAGACAATAAGAGTACTGCAGGTGCAACCTAGGTTCTTATCCTCAGGACATTTAAGTCCTTTGAGGCAGTGTTTTCCAAATCAGTACATGGCCTTGTAACATTTGTTACCAGGCTTCAGGGAAACTATATGATGCAGAAAAATGATAATAAGAATATATAACTTCATAAGCAAGTATTGACTATTTGTGTAGTAATACCCTTGAACGGAATGGTTTGTTAGTCTTACAGCTCTCCTTATCTTTTCCTGTCAAGACCACAACACAAGACTCGTGCTTCTAAACTAGGTCAGTGCTATTAAGAATACCAGCTCTCTCTTTTTCCCAAATCTGCATGCCTAGAATTCATTGGATTCATTTTATGGAAGATAACATGGGACCAGGGAATACTTTAACATTGAAATAAGGCCAGTCATCAGCAGTGACAGAATGAATCTAACTGACAGCTGCAAACATGTTGAAAAGCAAAAAGACTATCAGAGAGAGCTTCTCATTCATCTTACTCCATGCTTTCCTAAATAAGCTCGACATTCATCTCAGACAGAATACCACTCACAAGAAAATGTTGGAATGAAAATGGTTTGCAATGAAAAAGAAACAAGGTCAGATCATCAGAACATCATGCTCAGCGGCAGCTTTAAGCTTTAGTATCCTGCAGCAACAGTATTAGAGTTAATCAAAAAAATAGGATTAAGAATCTGATTCAGAGGGCTGGTATTATACTTGGCACTGCTACTAATTTGCTAGAAATACCCTTAAGTGAAGAACCAAAAGAAAGGTTCAGTTGTTTAACATGATGCTACACTCTGTTAAACAAGCCCAGATGCTTCAAAGAAACATTCAGAGCCTTTTGTGCTGGCAGCTGTGTTTTTTTAAATATTACGGTTGGCTGCATTTATACATTGATGGCTCCATATTGTTCTATATATATTAATGATTTGGTGAGAATGTTTTTGTTGGGAGGGCTGATAGCTGGTATTTTTATAAATGGATTGCCTTTGTAGTGACTTATTATAGTGTATTGTATTAACTGATTATGATGCTTGGTATTTAATAATGGTGTATTAGTGATGGGCCTCATTCATGAAACATTGATACACACAAATGTAATCCTAACTTAACACACACTCATTCATTTTTTCATTTAAAAAATGTTATTAAAACTTAACTACTATTAAACTGATCCACAGATTCTTATTATGATTTATAGTAAGCTGATCTGGTATGTTTATGGTTAACAGTTGGATCAGTTAGTCTCAAAACAACCTGGTTAGGCTGAGGGAAAGTGAGGGACAAAGGTTAGGAAAAAAAACCTTTGCCAGTTAAGATCTCAGTTAAAAACGTTAATGAAAGATTGTGGAAAGAAACCAGAGCCTGAAGAAAAAAATGTATCTAATATCAGATGATGCTCAGGCGTAAAATGAAACAAAAATTAAACATAATGTTTTAGATATTGTGTTCTAGATATTTGATTTGCCTGATATCTTCAGATTCGCTGAGTTCAGCAACCTTTGGGCCATGTGTCAGGTCAAGTTGAAGCCACTTTGCGTAAAACCCTTGATTGGACTTTCATATAACTTAATGAGACTAATATTTATTACCACTTCTAGCTTATTGGCCTATAAAGGTTTTGGTTCGTGTTGGTGAATCGCTGTGTCATATTCTGTGCTGATCTATTACCATAGTCATATTTAATGAATTTTAACTGGAAGACAGTATGGGGGTGAATTTTTTTAACAAATAAAAACTTGAATCAAAGTGGAGTACTTACTGCTGTTGGATGTGTTGTTGCACATAATGTGGTCGCACAAGCTGAGGGTAGGGCTTGACGGTTAGTTTCATCTGAGCCATGTTGCTAGCTGGTGGGGGGGCAGAAGCGTACCCACTGGGATGCACTTGCTGAGGTATGGGCCGCTGGGGTATTACACTGTGTCCATTAGTGTGACCGGTGGTGTGTCCATTTGTGTGACCAGTGTTGTGCCCATTGGTAGGTTCATTCCCAGGCGGCGCTGGAAAAGGGTGTGTGGACACCGTCTTCTGTTCACATGCCTTCCCTTTCGAGCCAGGCTTACAGACACAGAGCTGAGGCCTGAGGCACATTCCTCCATTCTGGCACTGAGGGAAGCAGTTGGCTATAACACAAAACCCAGACATAGAAGAAAGAGAAGAGGAAAAGAAAAAGAGAAAAGAGAAACGGATGGAGAATTAAAATATGTGTGATATAATATATATAAGGACATAGATGCAAGCATGGACTTGTATTTTCACAATTGTAAATGCACACTGATACACATTGTACCTTATTCATTTACTCATTGCATGGTATTCCCAACTACAACATATGTAGAGGGTTCTCATTATAAAGTTAATGAAACATTAAAACCACACAGTAAATATTCAAGAACCCTGTCTCTTTTTTGTCTACATTATTTATGACATATGTGGCCCATTTATGGTAATGGTAAATGGTCTGTATTTGTATAGTGCCTTTTTAGTCTTGATGACCACTCAAAATGGTTATTGCCATTCACCCATTCACACACACATTTATCCATCTATGGTGCATCTATAGTGCATCTTTTTTCTATGAGGGGGCAATTTCGGGGTTAGGTCATGTTTGTACCCGTAGGTAGATTTGTTTTGCAGCAAGGAGAAGGCATCCATCCAAAACACAGTTCAAAATTACAACACAATGACACAAGACAAGACTGGGATCGAACCGCCAACCTTCTGATTAGAGGACAACCGCTCTACCGCCCCGTAGCAGCCTTTGCCTTAATAGAAAGCACAGTCAACTGAGCGGAGAGTCTTAATCTAAATAAACAATCCAGCTAATTGCTTCACATCAATTTCAGACAGGTAGCCAGCCAGTGGCTTGGTAGTTGGTAAGTGTAAATGGGAGACAGTTGGTGAACAGAGTTGACATATCCCATTTAACTTTTGATGTTATTGTTTTAAGTATATCCCTTTAGGAGCTTCGAATTTTTCGACCTACGAGGTAAATATTAGCTTTAGCAGCTAAGAGTTTTAGCGGTGAAAAGTTATAGTTCAGGATCATCAGTCCTGTGTCAGAGGTGAGGACAAGGAGCTCCTAATGCATGAACCAAACAAGAGAGGAAACCAGCGCCTCAAGAGACTGGACGCTTATATAGGGCAATTACATTACATAACATGTCATTTAGCTGACGCTTTTATCCAAAGTGACTTTGGGGGGCATTTTTGGGGGTTCAGCATCTTGCCCAGGGACACTTAAGGATGGGCTGGGATTCCAGCCACCGGCCTTCTGGTAAGATGACAACTGCTCTACCCCCTCAGCCCATGACTGATGAAGTCCAGACCACACAGTTACAGTTGGAGCTTTTTTAATAAGGTGCAACAACTGGTATTTCAACATATTGTAAAGAAGTGGCAATGTCGACGTTACATTTGTTTAACTGTTTTAATTGGCCTTGGTAACAGGTATTTTAAATTGAATGGACAGGAATCCCTCACTTATGTGTACATCTGTTGGTTTATTTGTTTAAAGTCAGTGTGAATACAAAAGGGACCAAAACCAATAGACAATCTTTTTTTGACATTGCTCTAGACCTACTAAACGCTAAACATGTGATTTTATCAAACCCTGTGAGTAATCATCCCTTTCTGATATTTCTGTGTATATACATTTCCCTTTGATCACCCTCTTGAGGACCAACTAGGAAAATTTGCTTGATGGCTGACTGCCCATGTTGTTGGTCCATAAATCTTTGTTCCTTTGCAGATACAGTGTACACATTAACACAAAACAACAACAGGATGCAATTAATAAGAATACATCTCAACCATTAATACAATTATGTAATATGTGCTATTTTCACTGGAACGGAAAATGTTCATAAATGCACAAGATTTAAAGTTTGTATACATATGGTAAATAATTTCTGTAGAAAAAATTTGCAACTACAGATTGTGAACTTTAACGATTTCTATGCTTTCCATATATAATTACCTATATAAAGTGTAACCACCAAAAACTGGGCAGGGGGTTGAGGGCCGAGGGAGGTGTGGCTGGATGTGAGAGTGACAGTGTCCCAAGACAACTATGCCACAGAGGACGTTTCCCCTTCAGAATCTACTGAAGTGGGCATTAGTGTGGTGGAGGGCGTATTAATTTGAGCCGTTGGTTTAGTTAGGCCTGAAGCTGGAGCTCTCTGTTTGAGGGAATGGAAGAGGGTGGAGGCCGTCTCTGAGCAGTAATATAATGTAAGTTAAGGCTAATGTCAGTAAATGTTAAATAAATTGTCAAGCCAGGTAAACACATTACATATTTTTCTATTACATGAATTGTCGAGGACTGACACAAATGTTGAGGAGACACACTGTCATCCCCATCAATAATGCCCTTTAGCCAGGTGTGCAAGCAGCCACTACAGTAGCCTGTCTCCCTTAGAGAATGTGTGCTGTAGGGATGTGCCAAAGCTAATGCTATGCGATTAAATTAAGACCAGACCACAGTTTGTCTTTAAACACCATTTACCCAGTCTAATAAATAATCTGCCCACATTAATGGGCATTCATTTTAATGTAAACGTCATGACGTAAAAAAGTCCCAAATGGCTGACTATATATGTCAGCATTGGCCTTGCAAGGTCCAAGACAATTTGAATGACATGACATGCAGATTTTTTTTAAATAAATTTGGTGAGAAATGTAATCACCATTAATGTGTTTTATCACAGCACAGTCATATCATTGAGTTTACATTTCAAAAACAAATTTAAATGTGCTGAATCTCTTTTAAACAGTCATTTATAACTGACCAATTACCCAGTCCAGTGAACCAATAATTATTTAGTAGATGTAAGTATAAAATAGTTTTTTGTGTGTGTGTGTGTGTGTGTGTGTGTGTGTGTGTGTGTGTGTGTGTGTGTGTGTGTGTGTGTGTGTGTGTGTGTGTGTGTGTGTGTGTGCATCTGCCCAGGAGAGCAGCAAAAAGCCTGTAATTACACAAAGCCCTACTGTCCCCAGGCAGCTGATGATAGGGGCTTCCATTCATCAACTACAAAGGCTCCCTTACAGACAGCATACAGCAGTTTACATACTCAACTCCAACACACACATGTACATGCATGTACAAATATGTTGGTTAAACCATACAAAGGAAGGTGATGGAAGATAACACACAACCACATCTGGATTTTCCTCTGACTGCATCCATTCCTCAGCCTAAATGCACACTGATCTTAACTATTATCTAACCTATTGCACACACACACACACACATACATACATTGACAATGTGTGTGTGTGTGTGTGCGTGCGTGCGTGCGTGCGTGCGTGCGTGCGTGCGTAGCTAGCATGAGAAATGACTCAGAAAGAGACTGGTCCCTCTCATTCCCCCAGGGGTCCCTGAGGGTGTGTTACCTCTCCATTTTGCTTATTAGTCTAATTAGTGGCTCTGACATTTGTGAAAATAATTACTGAGGGAAAAACTAAGCCACTAAGACATCTGCTGGGAAACTCACCCCCTCTGAGTCTGTTCACAACATATTGTACAAGATCTTTTAGTGAGTGATTTGAGCGAGTGAGTGAGTGAGTGAGCGAGTGAGTGAGTGAGTGAGCGAGTGAGTGAGTGAGTGAGCGAGTGAGTGAGTGAGTGAGTGAGTGGCGTGTGCAGTTCCTATTATGTCATCAGGAAGTGCAACTCATTTTTGTTGGCCACTCTAACTCTCTCAGCTCCGGTGTCAGGTGTTTGCCCAGCTCTGCCTCCTTGTCGGGAACTGCACACCCATCACTGAAATGCGCACAACCAAAGTGGAGACTACAGTGGTATGGCAAGTTAAGACTGGCTGATGATGCTGTCAGCAGCCCAGCGGGGGAGACACTCCACGATGTGGTATGATTTCATTACTGAACTATGACCAAGTCCTCAAGTTGATTTATATACGGTACAAAAGGAATGAACACCTGAATCTTTAACTTAGCATGGCACGCCCATACATGCTCCAGAAAGATTTTACCCACTCTGGTTTCAGCCACTCCCAAAAAAAGTAGGTAGTAGCTATAGGTAGCTACTACAATAGCTGTCAGGTGTGTATGTTAACTAATGCATTCCCACTCTGATATCCATAAATCTGCATTTTACACTGCTTCTTAAGAGTTTTTGAAGTACCCTGTTTGTAACATGACTGTCTCATTACAGGCTGCAAACCATAACGTACGCATACATGTGATTGAGACAGTTTACAATTTGCAAAATGTTTGGCTTGTGTGAGTAAGTTTTAATTATATATATATTATTGCTGGCAACTCATTTCCATTTGCCGAAGAACCATGAAACTAAAATATTAAGTATGCAAAAAAATAACTTCTCTAATACATCTGAGGTGTGAGTGTTAAGGTTAACACACTTTAACAGTATGGAATTTCCTCAGTCCAAAAACTAGTATTGACTTTCTACTTTCATCATTTATTACCAGTTGGGTTACAACCCTCCTCCATAGAGTAATTACCTCAAAGGTGACATCATTGTTGTATCTCCCCCCCCCCACCTGGAGCTAAGTTACTTGCACATTTTGAAACAACCCCACAGCTAATTTTCCACTTTGGTCATAGCTTTTTTGCTTTTTTCCCCCAACAAGTGTAAATAGTTTTCATCTCCCCTGCCCCACCCCCAAACCTCTCTGGTCTGGAACAGAGGCTGCCATCTGTTCTGCGAATAGTTTTCACTCTCCCTCTCTCAGACTGAGGTCAGCTACATAAGAGCTCTGTTCTGTGACGAGGGTGACAGACTAAGTGATTGTAATTTACTTGTTAGCTGGGGACAGGAAAGAGATCAGTCATGCTGATGCCCTTGCTCTTTTGATCAAACTCTGCTGAGCCTGGCACTCAGCCCCCACCCCACACCCAAAACTAGGTCTGCTAGTGGTCTGCAAGAGTTAAAAATATTTTTGGGTGTGTGAGTGTTCATGTGGTGGGGAGGTATAATGATTTTCTTTGTGTCACTGTATTAATGCCTCAAAATTCCAAAATGAAGAGAAGAAAAATTGCTCCGGCTTTATGGGTAACTGCAAAAGTGTGTTTAACCTTGCATGTGGCTGGGACAGATGTTCACTGAATTCAGATGCAGGTAGCGATGGGAAGATATGACATCGCGATATGAGGTATTGAATTCCACATTATCTGAGTCACTGCCGGGCCTCAGAGCTCAGATTGGCTCTGATAAGACTGTTGAGAATCTATTGGCTTCACTAATCCTGTGGGCGAGAGATACACTTATCTCTTCACTGGCTAGGGCTGACGCCAAACAAACCCTGTCATATTAAACAGCCTATTTATTCAAAGTAATGCACTATATCTACTTTGACTTTACTCCAGTGATGTATATATCACAAGGTAAACAACCACAAAAAACAATGCTTATCTACCCACGATGTTACAACATATTAGTGATCATTCTTTGCCTTCAGCGCATGGCCGATTTAGCCCAAACAATTTGCTGTTGGGCTCCTGATTCCCTCCACACACCCCACCTACAGGCCTCTGTGCAATCTCAACGTTCCCTAAAGGAAAACAGGCTGTAAAAAAGTCTTAAAAATGCCTGAAAACAAATTGCGATTTCCAACTCACAGCACAGTCAACAGCCCTGCAGGAGAGGAACTCCATGGGGCAGTGGGATTTCATGACTGAGCTATGACCAAGACACCAACATTTACTTTCTCTGACTGTGTAGTTTACACATCCATAATAATGAACACAGACATTAAAACACTAAGCTTTAGTTGAAACATGATATTTATGCACAACACCATATTCATATACAGGAATATGGTGTTGTGCAACTGCAGCTGAGTTGAACTGACAGCACATGAGCAGAATGAATAATGTATTTCTCCTATTGGTAGATATCTCATAGCCTCCAGGTGTATGTTATATCTCTGGCTCAGCTGTCACACATGCATTCTTTGCATCCTCTTCCCTCTTTCACACCTTCTACCTAACCTTTATCACCGCAAAAGAAAAGCAATTACAATGAGACTGAGGGAACAAAAGCCTAGATCTTATCAAAGAAAATCAACACGTCCTGTTGACAATGAGATTGACCAACGTTGACGTCAACTAAGTCACAATACTTGTGTGGTAAATCATTCTATTGTTGGACAGCTCATTCAGAGAGCTCTTACCTGCTGTAGTGGTTAAGTAGGGTGAGTGTGGACATCTTTAAGACACAATACCCAAGACAGTTGTGTCTTTATTGACTTGACTCCCCCATTTGCCCTGTGAACCAAAGTGTTGAACCCATTGCTGGACAGTTATTGTGCTTTCCTTTTACAACACCTGCAGCAGCCCTCCAAAGACAGTTCTGCTGATGGACACAGTAATGAGCTGTAATGGGCTTGGTCACTGGGCAATGAGCAGCAAAACAATAAAGTCAGCAAGTTGCCAGGTGTTCTTGTAGTGAACCCACATAGAGAAAAACATTTTTTGATTGTCTTTTTTCTTGGCTCTACAACTCAATTATTGGTTGTGCTCTAGTTATAATGATGAGATAAGGAGAGTAACATGAATTTTGTTTTTAGATTAGTAAATTGGGAAACTGCCTCAGGGCACAACAGTCCTGGACGAGTTACTGCATGTCAATTGGTTGTGTTAATGTGATTAATGGAAAATTTTATGTCAAATCTAATGGAAAAGTTTTACAATATCAACCTCAGGCTCCTCCCCTAGGTTTCTGGAGGGCGAGCAGACATTAGCCAGAGGAAAAGTGAAACAAATATGTTCACTGATGAGGTGATTGATATCCCCTTAAGTAATCCTTCACATTTTTGTGAGTGATCACATTGTGCACAAAATAAACATTTGTCAAAACGACAAAAGCCTTACAGTGAATGGATTTCAACTGGAGTTTTCTCATCCTTCAATGACCATCTATCAATTTGGCATCTTACTAAAATGTTTGTTCGGTTGAACGTCAGTAGACAGCCTACTGTTCCAGTCAGCTGAATGAGTTAAGTCAGTGTAGCGAGTGGTCTCTCTCACACTCGGACAGAGTTTTGGAGCTCATCACCTGTCATACTACCTCCTGGTATTATGATGTGTCACATTGCCTCTATCTTGCTGGTTTGGAACTGTTGCACGCAATTATTATTTCTGCCCACATAGTTGTTGCATGTGGATTGACAATGTGATTGCATTTACGCTTGTGTTTGACTTGGTCAAAATGTGTCTCTAACCACCTCCTGACCATCTCATCACAATTCATACTCAATGTGTCTTGGGTGCAAACACTGTCATGTGGTCAAGCTCTATTCAATTGCAGTCCGATCACCCGAAACATATGTTGAAAAGATAAATACTTTATTGATCCAGAGAGAAATTTAGCAAAAGCTGTTCCCTTACTCTGAATCGATGCTAAGTCATGACGGTGAAAGCGCTGAATCACAAACACTAAACCACTAGGGTGGTGGCTTAAATGGGGTATGTGACAGACAAAGTTCTTTGAAAGATTTAAGTCCCTGCAGTACCTACATGGATATATATCCAGTACTTACATAGCAGCAGAAGAGGAAGAATGCTATGACCACTTATATTCTTATCTTACGCCCGAGAGAGAGAGAGAGAGAGAGAGAGAGAGAGAGAGAGAGGGGGAAGTTCTGAAATTCTCTAAGTGAACATTTAATATAACTACAGGCTTTGTGATGTTTATGGTATAACTACTGTATTTCCTTACTTAAAGTAGTCCTAGGTACTCTAGTGAATACCAGTATTATGCAGTATGAAGCCATGCATCTTCCTCTCTATCTCTCTCTCTTTCTCTCTCACACACACACACACACACACACACACACACACACACACACACACACACACACACACACACACACACACACACACACACACACACACACACACACACACACACTCACTCACTCACTCATTTATGGTAATTTTCAAGGCAACCCCTGTGTGAAAACATAGTAGCAGACACTGCCAATGTGAACAACAGACAATCGGGACATGCAGCCGTTTCGCAGCGCAACTGCAGCCAGTGTGTCCCGGGCATAACGTAATGAGAGCTCAACTAGGTGGAGCTGTGGCAGCGTGTGGGGCTGGCAGGGAGATGTGACACGGTTCCGTCTTATGGAATCACGACACAGAACCGTGGAGGACTGTGATTTCTGTGTCGGATGAGGATCATGACAGCCCTATTAAATATGTATTCTGACACATTGAAATAACAGCTGATATGATTTCAATGAAACTGTAACTGCGGATAACAAGACACAATTCACTGAAGTGTAGACATTTCCCACTGTTGGAGCTTTTGGAACTACTCTGATTGGACAGAAGCATTACTTAGCTACTCTTCACCTTTTCTCTGTGCTAGTAGTGACGTCATTCTCGCAGGATTCTCGCACGTACAACTACGGCCGTTGGAAAATCCCACAGTAAATTTTAAATGTTTATTTTACACTTAGTATTTATACTTTAATGTAAAAAAAACATGGTGAATGACAAGCTTTTAATGTAGAAATAAACTTGTTTCCTGCAGTTTGTGCTGTGATGCTCTGCTCTGTAAATATGTATAGGGTTCCTGCTTCCTTCGGTCCCCTCTACGATACAAGCGCAATGCATGATGGTAGATATGGTTTGGAGCAGATGAATACTATTTTTCATGATGCATTATGGGGAAAAATGAGAGCACTATATACAGTATAAAAAAACAGGCACTGTAAAGTGATTAGTGAGTGAGTTTGGTCACAGCGACGGGCTCTAAGAGAGCAAATTAGAAAACAACTAAGTTTCAGTTTGACCTGATATCGGATTACTCACAGAATAAATGTAGCAAAACCTGATGTGATCTTTGGTGACTGTGGCTCTGGAGGTAGAGCAGGTTGTCCTCTGACCAACCATACCACATACAAACCCCAAATTGCCCCAGACGGCTGTGCCAACAGTGTGTGATTGTTGTGAGAAAGTGCTGCACATAAATGCTCAGTATGAATGGGTGTTTGAGAAGCAGGACAGGATGTGTGATTTAACTGTGCTCTGTGAATGTGACTTGTATTGTAATACATGGCTGTTAAGATTAGAAAAGAGCTATATTAATGCATTCCATTTGCTCTTTAGGTTTTGGTAAGGTAGAGCAGGGATGTAACACCAGCATTGGCATTAGTTCAGGTTTACTTTAGCTGATAGAGATCTATTAAAATAGGCCCAGATGAGTCAAACCAAAAGATGTACTCAGAACATCCCTAGTGTCAAATAATGCTGGTCGTCCATTGTTACAGTACGGATAATATGACCATGTCTTTTATTTTTACCGTGTTTTAAAAGAGGCAGCAGTCAATATTTTGGCTGCTTTCTTTCAGTGAAGCAAACTGTACAATTCTGATTTACAAAGATGTTTTGTCTGAGACATAGACATGATGTGTTCTCTTTGGGCGGATTTGACAAAGCACGATTCTGCTCCGCAATTCAATAATCTGCCAACATCTGACTTCATTCAGTCTGGGGGAGAAACTGGAATGTCTCCTGGTCATTCCTCCTGAATCAGATGGGTTTAGTGTAGGTGAATCACAAGTGGACTTCTTTGGCTGCCAAGACAAGAAACAAACAAAAAACTGTGTGCTCTATGTCAACACGGAAAGGTCCAACAAACACTCAGCGAGCACAGATCAGGAACACCGTACCATAGATAGCCCTTATTTTCTAAAACTGCATCAGTTCTTTGTGTAACCCTAACACTAACCCTATTCCACAAGATGTTGGAAATGTTGGAAAGATGTTGGAAAGATTCTGCTCCATGTTGACAAGACTGCATCACATCATCTCTGCTGATTTGTCAGCTGCACATTCATACTGCCAATCTATTGTTCTATCACATTACAAAGGTTCAACTGGATTCACAACTGGCGACCAGTGTGACTGTGGCCATAAAGGGATGAACATAGTTAGAAACAATATACATATAGACTGTGAAATTCATGGTTGATTGGGGCCTAAAATGTGTCAAGAAAACATTCCCCACATCATCACACCAGCAGCAGCAGTCTGAACTGTTGACACAAGGCAGGTGGACTCCATGGATTCATGATGTTGGCACTAATACCCTACCAAGAACAGAAATCTCAGAAACGGCTGAGAATCCTACCAATTATTTAGACAGCTTCTCTCTGATCACCCTTGATCAGCTAACCAAAAATAATCTCATGTTCTAAACCAACAACTTGTATCTTAGATCCAATTCCTACAAAATTACTTAAAGAAATTCTGCCCCTAATTAATAGTACGTTACTAAACACAATCAATCTGTCATTATCATCAGGATATGTACCACAGTCCTTTAAAATAGTTGTAATCAAACCCCTTCTCAAAAAACCCACCCTAGACCCAGAGGTTTTAGCCAATTACAGACCAATATCCAACCTCCCCTTCCTGTCTAAAATCCTTGAAAAAGTTATAGCCAATCAGCTGTGCGAGTTTCTCCAGGAAAATAATATATATGAAGACTTTCAGTCGGGGTTTAGAGCCAATCATAGCACAGAGACAGCCTTGGCAAAAGTCACTAATGACCTTCTAATAGCTTCAGATCAGTGATTTGTGTCTGTCCTCGTTCTGTTAGATCTCAGTGCAGCATTCGACACAATTAACCATCAAATTTTATTACAGAGGCTAGAACAGTTAATTAGCATTAAAGGAACCGCCCTAAACTGGTTTAAATCATATTTTTCAGATCGATTCCAATTCGTGCAAATTAATGAGTCATCTGTGCGCACCAAAGTTAACCACGGTGTTCCACAGGGCTCTGTGCTCGGCCCAATTTTGTTCTCATTATATATGCTTCCACTAGGAAACATTATCAGGACACACTCGGTAAATTTCCACTGCTATGCGGATGACACCCAGTTATACTTGTCAATAAAACCTGAACAATGTAATCCATTAACTAAACTCCAAGCATGTCTCAAGGACATAAAAACCTGGATGACCTGCAATTTTCTCTTATTAAACTCAGATAAAACAGAGGTTCTAATACTTGGCCCTAAACACCTTAGAGATACATTATCTAATGATATAGCTGCGCTAGACGACATTGCCCTTGCTTCCAATGAAACAGTCAGGAACTTGGGAGTGATCTTTAATCCTGATTTGTCCTTTAATTCTCACTTAAGACAAATTTCTAGGACCGCCTTTTTCCACTTGCGTAATATCTCAAAAATCAGACATGTCCTTACTCAAAAAGATGCAGAAAAACTAGTCCACGCCTTTGTTACATCCAGACTTGATTATTGAAATTCCTTATTATCAGGCTCCAGCAGTAAGTCGTTAAAGACTCTGCAGCTTGTCCAAAACGCCGCAGCACGTGTCCTGACAAGAACCAAGAAAAGAGACCACATTTCTCCTGTATTAGCTTCGCTACACTGGCTTCCGGTTAAATCTAGAATAGAATTAAAAATTCTCCTCCTCACCTTCAAGGCCCTTAATAATATGGCACCATTATACCTTAAAGAGCTGTTAGTACCTTATCAACCCACTAGAGCACTGCGCTCCCAGAATTCAGGCTTACTCCTCATCCCTAAAGTCTCTAAAAGTAGAGGAGGAGCCAGAGCTTTCAGCTATCAAGCTCCTCTCCTGTGGAATCATCTCCCACTTTCAGTTCGGGAGGCAGACACCATCTGTACGTTTAAGAGTAGGCTTAAAACCTTCCTTTACGATAAACCTTATAGTTAGAACTGGTACAGGCTTGTCTTAGACCTGCTCTTAGTTATGCTGCTATAGGTCTAGAAGGTCGGGGGACACATGACACTCGGAGCTTCTCTTTCCAGCTTCTCCTTCCTCTTCTCAATCGTTGTCATATCACAGAAATTCATATCTCATCAATACATGTTACAGACTTGACTTCTTCCCCGGAGTCCCTTTGCCTTATCGTCCGCAGATCCAGGGCCCCAGCTGTGGCCACATCATGGATTATGATCTGTGGACCGCGTATCAAAGATCGTAATGGTGGATCCAGTATAGCGGATTCTGTATCGTGCTGGCTGATCGTGATAATAATGGCGGTTCCTTTATCGTGTTGGCATCTGATAATGGTGGTGGACCACGATCGAGGTGGCAGCTGATGGTGGATCCTGATGGCGGCAGTGGACAATGACTGTGGACTATAGTGGCATCCGATCTTGATGGTGGATCATGATCTTGCTGGCTGCTGACCATAGACTATGATTGCAGCAGGACTGCTTGATATATAGTATTTCTCCTCAGATACTTGACCATTACTGACAATAATCAATTCATTGACCTTCAGTTATGCTTCAAAATGTTTACCCTTATCAATGCTGCTAAAACCTTTATCTTGATGATGTTCTCCATTACACGTGGCATCTATTGCACTTCTGTCCGTCCTGGGTGAGGGATCCCTCACATGTGGCTCTCTCTGAGGTTTCTACCTTCTTTTTACCCTGTTAAAAGGGTTTTTAGTAGTTTTTCCTGACTCTTGTTGAGGGTTAAGGGCAGAGGATGTCACACCCTGCTAAAGCCCTCTGAGACAAACTGTGATTTGTGAATATGGGCTTTACAAATAAAAATTTGATTGATTGATTGATTGATGTTGACTCCAGACTGTGACTCTACACCTGCAGCCTCAGCAGAAATCCACATTCATCAGACCAGGCTACATTTTTCAGTCTTCAACTGTCCAGTGTTGGTGAGTCTGTGTCACTGCAGACTCACATTTCTGTTCCTGGCTGACAGGAGTGGAACCTGACGTGGGCTCAAGGTTGTTGTTCATTCTGATGCTTCTCTGTTCACCACAGTTGTAAAAAGTGGTTATCTGAGTTACTGTAGCCTGTCGACTGTCAGTGTGACCATTCTCCTCTGACCTCTGAACTTACTCAACCACCAGCGTCCAGTTTCCACCACTTATCTGGGTATGACTCACTGCAAGGTAGGCTAGATACATAGCTGTGTACTACAGCTCTTCCTGGAGGATCCAAAGGCTTTCCCAGGCCAGATGGATCATGTATTCCCTTCAGCATGTTCTGGGTCTGCTCAGAGTACCTCCCGGGAGAAATTCTGGTAATATTGAATGAACTCTGCACCATGTTTTTAAGAATGAGCACAGCCACTCTGTTAGGAAAACTAATTCCATTCTCTTGCATCCATGATCCTATTACGTTGTCACTATCAAAAGACCATGTTTTCATGCTATGGTCTATTTTCTCAGTCTGTTAGATCATTTACATTACAGCCTAAAACAACCTTAAAATTATTATATAGGGTTATCAAGTTCTTGATGTCATAGGTGTGTTTATTTCCAAGGAGCTTTTGACACTTGAAGGGCTGAGGAGGCCCAGATAACTGGAAGGCTGACATCCCTCAATACAGAAAATACTATTAATACTATTTCTAGATTTCTTCACAAATGAAAATTCAATAAAAAATTAACTAACAAGATAAGTGATTCACCAGTTTGATCTACGTTTGTTCCTTTTTTGAATTTGGCACCCCATATGATCAGGATATTAATAAAAGCATTTTTACTTGTTAGCGCAAGTTTGTTCAAGCAATATAAAAGATTTGTGCTTCAATTGATTTTTTAAAATACAATTTTACATTTTAAAGCACAGGGCTCGGCATGGTGACTTATTACTTTGAACATCATTTGTGCATATTTGTGCAGGCAAAACATTTTCATTTATTCTCACAATATGAGCATCACACATTAGCTAAATAAACTGTTTAGATGTATGTATGTATGTATTTAGATCTAACCGTAACCCTAACTTTAGAAATAAAGAATCAAAGCTGTTTATTAGGCTTGTGCATATGTATAATTGCACAAATGTATGAATAAGGAACACTTTGTCTTGGGTGTTAATGGGGTTGCTGAAATTAACAAATTTTATATCTATATTTAACTTCTCACAGTTTGAGCAATATTTTATGTGCACTAAAAAATGAAATATTCACCTTATTTATATCTTGCTGACATGGGTGTGTGAATGTGTGTATGTGTGTGTGTGTGGTAGGGTCCTGTTTCTTTCACTCTAGCACCAGTCAGCTTTGTGCAGTGTAGAAAGTCCAAGTTACTAATGATACGTTTTCTTGCCAATATCAGGGAACCATGCACCATTTCAGCAGAGGTTCTCATAATTCCTGATGCAGAAATACTGGCACTGATACACCCATCAGTATTCCATCTCACGCTCTTGTCACTCCAACCATAAGAAGACTGACCATGGTAAAGTGACATTGACATCTGTATTAATCCTTTGCTATAAATCGAGTTGGTGAACATTTGATACAAACATTTTCCCCATCGACCAATTAACAACCTTGTATTGCTGGCCTCTGGGGAAACGGAAAGCAAGAACATCAAAAAGAATGGAAGCTATTTTAACCTATTAGCTTCAACATCCTTTTTAATGCCACCTTGCAAGGTGGTGTCTGTTGATCCACAAATCATAAATGGTCACTCACACACTGACAGAACAGCTGTCAGGGATATCGACAACAGAAAGGAATGTACTTGAAGATCCCAAACACACAGAATTTTAATACGTTGATCCAGCTGACCAGTATCAGCGCCCAAAATTTTAGCGCCACCTATTCTTTCTTAGTGCAATTTCTTTTTAATGGTATATGTGTTTCAGTATCTTCTCCACAGTGCTTCTCTGTTGTGGAAGATAAAACAATGAAGGCACTGGAGAGAAGCTGTTTACTTATTAAAAAAATTGGCAAGACGAAAGTGATCTGACCAATGGATCTGGGCCAAGAAGTATTATCCATTTCAAGTCTGCTTCTCTTTAACTCTGAGACATGTGCTCTTGCCCGTCGGACGGTATAATAACAGTCTGCTCATGACTTGGCAGGCAACTGTCCAGAAACAGGTCCTCATTCATGAAATGCATGTTTGCACAGATTTGATCTTAATTTATGCATATGCACACACTAACAACTGCTGCAGGATTTATCAATAGTTCTTGAAATATGGATATTTGGATGGAGTAACAAATTGCATCTGTATTGCTGGGTATACTGCTTGGTAACTGATTTGTGCATAAAAACACATAAAGCCCACAATGAAATACAGCATATCAAACAGCGATATTAAGTATACCTTGAAAAAAACAGGCTGGGAAAATGAAATGTTGACAGAATAAAGCAGAGTCAACAATTATGTATGTGCAGGGGTAATTAACTACACACAATAAGGAGCCACTTCAACTTGAGTGATTATGTCCTCGGAGTGTATTTACTGCTTCCTAATATATATCCAGGCTCTTATTATCACTGTATCCAAGCCAGTGTATCACAATGCAAACCCCACTGTTAATTAGCAAATAACAGGGCCCTTAGTACTATTTTAGTGTTTCATTGCCTACTCAGGTTTTGATTAGTTTTAGAAGTTAGAAGCAAGTGCAAGCCAACAGCCATTTATAACTGTCTCATGTAGGTGATCTATGGTCCCAAAGAGGATGATACAAAGATTTTAGAATACAAGACTGTGAGGTAAAACTTTCTGTGAGTAATGTTACATTCATGTTTAAGAAATAAATATATTACATTATATGTAATTGAAGCAAACAACACAAGATATATTTACAACTCTACAAAATGTGTCTTCTAGAAAGTACATTTCTTTACTATTAATTTGCAACAGCTCAAAATAAGATGATTTGTCCGCACATCAATGTGATGTAATCATAATGAAAAGTGTATTTTTTTTAACTTGTTGTCAAGCACTGCAGAAAAAATGTAGTTTGGGTGCCTGGTGCACTCTGACTAGCATCCGTTGTTGTGATATGTGGCTGGGAATTTCTGTATTAATATGAAGACGCTGTTGTGTTGAAAGGACTTCGGTGTGCACTTACGCTTCGTGCACCGCTGCGACACCTGAGTTTTGGTCCATCCATGACAGCACTGCCCTCCACAGACGTTCACCCTGCAGAGAGAAATCAAGCACAGGCAGATGAAACAAACAGACGCTAACATTGAAATGTCAAACACAACAACTACATAAAGAAACCCAAACTTCCCCTGCTGTATATCCAAACTAAGAGTTGAGTTGTTTTCGAGTTATTTTCACATTGCTCTGGCTCTTTTAGCTTTGGAGACATGTTATTTCAATTAGACTGTACATTTGACTAACAGTTATCTCCTTTAGTCAGATGCCAACATCAACTACTTGTTCAGTTCACTGGAGGAATGCACGTCTTGCTGGGCTGTCATCGGACTTTACTTGTGATTTTTACACAAGAGGCTGTTTTGAATATATTAAAGGTAAGAAACAGGCCATGTCAACTTCAATTTGACGTCTGCAACATCAACAGCAGTTCACACTGTTGTGCAGAGAGTTCATGGGGTTTGAGACAAGTCACGTCATCATGTAAATTTTCCACCATAGTTATCTGATTTTTGGCACAAATCAGGCTCCACCAATTCTCACCGGATATTTTCCAGACTTGAATGGCCTCCCAAACACAGATCTCCTGAGATGTGGTTTGGCCTTGTGACACTAAATGTGACAGGGAAGGCAAGTATTTTCAGTGTTACAGAAGTTACTGAGGTGTAGTGTTTATAGGGGTAGGTTTGTTGAAGCCAACCTGAATCTGGCCAACTTAGTTTTACTACAAAACCTTGGTTTGGAAAAAAAGTCTTGATTGAGTCAAGCTGTTGGAAGCTGGGAAGTAGAAGCTGGGAACTCACGACTCAGATCATCATCATCAGAGAGACTGGGTTAAATAGACTCACCACCTCCTAAACCTCCTGAATGTGAGAGAGTTTAAGATACAAACTTAGAAAAAAAAACTAGATGTGCATTATGCAATTGTGGGCCATCGTAATGTAGAAAATTGATTAATACAGGCCCTGGTCACTTCATACAGGCTGCCAGCACTGGTTTAACCTGCATCACTGTGTCTGTCTGAATGAGGTGATATGACAACAGTACAGTGTTTCCCACAAAGAGACGGTCGGGTAGGGGGAGGTGCTTCTCATATGGTAGTGAGAAGCATTTTGCTTGAGTCAGCTGTGAAACAGCATTGCATTAATCAGTTGTCCATTCCTTGCCTGTAATTTATTTAAAAACACTTAAGTACTGAAATATTTCAAAGTAGCTGTCATATTTTTTAAATCCAAGTCACCACACATTTGACTATGACACACAATATGTATCATGGAAAAGGGTAGTGGGCCATAAAACACTAAGTAGCACTGCTAATCTTACATGATGTATTGTGAACAGCATTTTCTGTGTTTAAAAGGTAACTGGTGCGGAAAAAAAAACACTTCTGTTACTGGGCAAATTTTGTACTGTTAAAATGTCATGAAAACAAGACAGGCATACACACACACACACACACACACACACACACACACACACACACACACACACACACACACACACACACACACACACACACACACACACACACACACACACACACACACACACACACACAATCACCTGATCCTTTCAGCCTTGTGTAACCTGGTAATGAGTCTGACAAGAGCTTTGGGTAGCGGGACACCAGTACACAGCCAAACTGTATTCACTAATCACACATCAAAACGTTCCACTGGGCCAGAAACTGAGCAGCTGAGGTCTGCTGGACCACACACAGCCTGATGAACTTGTGTTCTTCTGCTGCATTTCTACTGTATCACAATCAGCACACCCCAACCAACAAAGCTTGTTGCTTTGTGTTCACACAGAGCTGTTATCATTCTGAATGTCCGCTGAGACAGAAACCTCCCACATATTTGGATGTATCCCTCTGGTCAGAGTTCTGGATTTAATTAGGTGGGAAATGGTTATTGATGTGAGGAATAAATGCCCTATTTTAAAACTGGTGTTACATGTGAGAGAATCCTATTCAACCAATGGGGAAGACTGTTGTGAGTACATTTTTGGGGGGTATTCTACATTGAAGGGAGAAACATCAGAGTCAGTGGGAAACTGGATATTTAGGCCACATTCTTCAACACTGGTCATGAACATAGAAACATACAAAATAAAATGAATCCTACTCTTTGGTTTGAAGAAATAAGCTGCTGGTAGAAAACCTTGCTCTTTAATGTCTACAGTAACTGCTATATGTAGTCAGTCCATATGACACTATGATAAAAACAATTTTTTTTTTTTTCCAGCTTTGAATTGTACTTGCTGCTTCAGATTCAGGGTCCTGGTGTTGTTCATGATGATTCTCTGCCAAGGCAGAAGCAATTCACTCTGATGGAATGTGTTTCGTTGAAGTAAAAGCTGTGCCACAAAGCAATGGTTTGAAGGCAGTTAATAAACAGGAGTCAAAAATATACCTTTTGGACTTCTTAATTGTGTGAATTTGTTGTTCGATTGAGCAGTAAGCTAACCAGGATTGGTTATGAATCAGGAGGTGAGGCAACTAAACAGAAGTTGGCGGTCCGATCACTGGCTCCTTCAGTCTGCATGCCCATTTCCTTGGGCGAGACACTGAGCCCCCAAATTGCTCCTGATAGCTGTGTGTCTAGATCTTCCCCTGGAGCTAGCCAGTTGGCTAACTCACTGTTAGTGAGATTGTTAGCCAGAGGAGCTTTATTTTCTCTCTTTACTACATCTCTATTTTGGCTGCCACCTATTTTATATGAACAAGTGAATGTGAGTTTGTGGTGTGAATATGGCATTACACGGTCATGGACTAGAACATAGCCACTGTTAATGTTATTAGAAACACCTGTACTTTTCCTATGATGAATAATCTAATTTAAAAGGGCTTTTAAAGGCTTTACGACGTCAGGTAAAGTTTGGCTTAGATTAAAAAGTATACATTCAGAGGAAATGATGGTGCATGAGAGGATCAATCAGAGGATAGTCACTTTCACCCAGGAGACTGGGGTTCAAACCCTGATTTCTTTTTGACTTTTTCTTTGCATACTAGTTATCTAAGCCAAGGAGGTTATGTTTTGATCCCTGTCATTTTGTATGTTTGTTGGTTGGTTTGTTTGTTTGTCAACAACATTACATAAAAATGGCTGAAGGGATTTCCAATATGCTGCAGATTCAACCAAAAATCCGGGTGTGCCGGATTTAAATGTGGTTTCATAGAGGGGTAGGCCTTTTTCCAGTGCCATTCTAGCTAATGACATGTTCTCTCCCTGGAACACGGCCACAACCAAAACTTCCAGAGGGTGCATTCTAACCTCTTTTCAATCATGTAGAAGGTACTGAAGTGTAAATGCAACAATGCCTGAAGCTCTTGGCAAGATACCATTATCACCACCACCACCACCACCACCCACTGCCAGTTAGCAACCACAATTGACAGCAAAGAAAAGAAAGTGAGAGAAATAGAAGCAAAACAAGAGCTAATATTGGCATTGCATCGCAATGCAGAAGAAAACTTACAGTGAATAAAAGAATAACATAAGTAAAACAAAGGAAACTACTTTTAATGTAATGTAGTAACAGAAAAAAATTACATATTGCACCTTTAAACTTCCGCTCAGGTTGAAGTCTGTTGTCTGATGTTATGTTCACATTACAGGCCTTAACGCTAATTTCCAATTTGACAGATACAACCTTTAGTGTCACTAGTACTGTGCCCATTCTAAACATGCTTGTTGGGAATGGGTTGTTTGCTTGGCCTGTGTTAATGCTCCAGAGTCTACTGCAGAGTTATTACTTGTCATCAGTAAGTCCTCCGAAAAAGTTTTGCAACATACTGTCACTTTTTTAATTGATTGTGTGCTGGACATTGTGTACAGAGCTTTTTATGTCTATGGATATCATTGCTGGAGGGGCCGCAAGATTTCAAACACTGCCATAGTTCATCCGAAGACGTAGACGAAGACATGTTCGACTTGGTGTGCAGACTGAAGGCACACTTCCCCGCCCCCACTGACTGCAAGGAGCTGTTAGCCTGTTTAGTCAAATTTCATCAATATTGAACATATCAAGGGTCCAAATCGCATCACATTCGACACTGCATTTCCTAAAGCCACTAACAATACCAAGCCAAGTGTGAAGCCGATAAGATGAATAGTTATATGCATTCCGCATACAGACATGAGTGGAATTAGTGAGTAGATAGTCTACATTCATTTTACCATTGAGCTCCGTTGTTAAACTGCCAAGCACGCACAGATTGTACTGAAATGTGAGCCACACACACAAGGATTGTTTGTTTTGCTGGTGAGCAATACGATGCAGATGATGAGGATGAGAATGCAGAGGCGTCAAATGGTAAAAGCTAAAGCTTCTCTCCACCATGCTTATTATTTGCCAGGCGAGGAGGTGCAGCCACTTAAAAAGGACAACAGGCACATAAACTGAGATCAAACATGAATCAGATATAGGACCAAAAAAAGGGTCCCCGACTTCATGTGAAAAAAAAGTGATTTGGTCTGTTTACACTTGCGGGGAAAAAATCAGTGTCAGGATTGTGTGACTTTAAGGCCAAAAGAGATTGGATTAGGGCCATTTCACCATGGGATGTAAATGTAACCTAATAGGGTCAGGAATGGGTCAATGAACAACAGTCCACAGGAGAGGTCTAATTAAGCAAAATAGGGAGCAACTCAGTGGGTGTACCAAGATACACCCGCTGAGTTGCTCTATAAACTATAAACTAATTGCTTTGGATGAGATTTATGTGAGACTTTGCAACATACCACATTCTGACTGCTACCTGCGCTACATGGCAATGCAGTGCTTTACAAGTTAAATCACATTCTACTCTAGACCCGAGAGGGACCCGGCCCGCTAACAATAGGTTGAGGGTTGTCTGCTCACTCAGGGATTCAATGGAAAGTTCACAGGACAAGTTTGAAACAGATTTTTCTATACGTTGAGATTAAGCAACATTAGACAAGTTCACATTTAACAGGTCGTTTAGCCCAGTGAGAGTGAACAAAAACCCAAATCATCACTGTCACCTACACACACACGTGTCTGAAAGCAGCTAAGTTCATGTCAGTGTCAGAAGTCAGAACCTGGTGACACTGGAACACTGTGTGTGAGTTCAAATCAACCCTAAAGAAAAGACCAACCCAAACACGGTTGTGTCCATTATGTCTGTGTCTTTAAGATAAGGTGAGAGTGCAACAGGAGGCTACAGCCGAAATGATACCAGGGTCTAAATGTGCTTTTCAGATTCCGTTTAGACTGCGGTGCCTGTTTAGTTTAAGATCAAAGCTGACAGGAAGTCATTAAGTTCATTCTCATTCCCTTACATTCCTCCGTCCTGACATGTTTTTCTCTGACTTTCTTACCCGGGCAGCTTCATAACCTGCCGCTGCTGGCTCTGCTCCTGGCCGCTCTGCCGGACCACTGATGGCAGCGGCGGGCTGAACTGGGGCACCGGAGCCGCCTGGTTCCCCATCCTGCGGGTCCGGACCTGGCCGCCGAAGTTGGCGGTGAGCTCCACGTTGTACTTGTGCGGTTGCCCCGCCGCGCCATGACGCGTCGAGATGGAGCTGACCCGCACCCCGCCGTCCCCTCCGGCCGAACCCGGCCGCGGCCCCGGCCCGGGCTGCAGTACGTACAGCCTCCTGAAGCCGCTCTGGCCCTGCTGCTGCTCCGCTGACACACACAGCAACACACCGAAGGCAAATAAGAGGGCCCGGTTAATCCAAGACATATCGACACCGAGCAGTGAGTGGAGTTTGGGAGGCAGGGAGTGAGGGAGGGGGCTATCCAGGTTAATTTCGGCTCCTTTAAAAAAATCTCTCACTTCTTAAAAGTAACAAAAGCCTGTGTATTCCTGAGCATATTCATGTAGGTATCGACCTCCAACCTAAATAAGCTAACTTTAACCAAAGAAAAGCGTCGGTTTCACTGTCAAAAGTGTCAAATAAAAGAGGGCATGTCTCGTAAAAACGCTCCTCGCGGGGAGAAGTGAATGAGGCTCCGCTCTGTGTCCTCCTGTGGCTCGCAGGGTGTCCGAGCTGCCGCGGCTTCCTCCGGACAGTGAGTGAGTCGCTCCGCGGTCAGAGGAGCTGAGAACTCCAGGAAAGTTTCTCCGCTGGAGGTGAACGGTGTCAGCAGCGCGAGCAGCCAGCCTCCAGACGTGACGTCAGGAGGGGGGAGCCTGCACGCTAACCCCGAGAACTGTTCTCCGAGTTTCCTGGGGCCCAAGGGTGAGAGGGGGGACCCAAACCCAAACCCCCACCCACGCACAGGCTCACTGTCTGACCCACACACACACACACACACACACCCATGTTGGTACGTCGATCTTAGTGAGGACCAGGCCCGGATCTGGACTGCTCAGATTGGGGGAATAGAAATTTGGGATGGGCACCATCACACAGTGGACTGAGTGATGAGCGTTTTCCAAATTTTAAAGAACACGTCACAATATTAAAAGAACCATCCGTCCTTTTTGGGAATCAATATTAGATCATTCAAATGAAGATCAATTTTAATCAGAGAATAGATTTTTTTGAAACCCCGCCCTATGTCCAACCAGCAATTCAGAAATCAGGAAATTATGACACATGAAATAAACGTGATTGGCATATTCAAATGGCACAGAATAAAGTTGACCAATTGGGTGGGCATTGCCCCACCTCTGCCCCCTTCTAGATCCGGGCCTGGTGAGGACACTCATTGGCATAATGAATCCCCTAGCCCCTTACCCTAAGCTTAACTGTCACAACTCAATGTCTAACCCTAACCCTAAAAGCAAGTCTTAACCCCTTTAAAAGTGTGTCCGAAAGTGAGGACCGGCCGAAATGTCCTCACTATCCAAAAATGTCCTCACTCCATAAGGTCTATGCTCAAAATGGTCCTCACAAATAATAATTACAAGTACACATACACACTCCAGGTCTCTGTTACTTGAAACTGATTTCTTGTTTAAATGAGTAAACTGTACCATGTATTCGTAGACATAGGTGATCCTCAAATATCACACAAGTAGGTACCTCTGCAGTTAGTTGTGATCACTACAGACACAGAGGTCCACAGTATTTATTACTTATTAGTATTTAATCAGCCTGTTACCTCTGAGATAACAACTTCCTCCTATCTTAAAGCATTAAAATGTTCTCATGCTCACAAGTTCACTGTCTTATTACTTTATAATCAAAAGTTATCTTTGGAAATAAAAACATTACTTTCTTGTTATTACTTCTTTATTTTTTATCTTAGGATAATGTGAGTCATCCATTCACAGGCTGTTGAATTATATATGTCAGCAATGGAAAATCGAAAAGTGTTCACTTATTCCCTTTTAATGTTGTTGAAGTAGTTTGCAGTTTACGGTTTTCCTTTTCTTGGTCAAAATATTATATTTTAACGAAAGACAAACTGACAGAAGATGTATTAAAGACTATGACTATGTCTACTGGACTAAGTTCACAATACTTGATCCAGACTGAAATCAAGTATATATATATATATATATACACACACCTACCTATATCTATTTTTTTGCAGCACTTCAGCATATATCTCAAGTCAAGGACAATGTTCAGACATTCACCCATTAGCACTTTATTTATAACACAATACTAACACTGGGTAGCTCCTCCCTTTAATTATGCTCATTGTTACTGGATTCACATCTGGTGAGTGTGAAGGTCACTGAACTCACTATCATGTTCATGTTCACACGCACACACCACACACAAGCTCTCGCCCAAGGGCACGCGCAGGATTTTAAGCCTAAAAGTCTGCTACCAGAAGTAGCGATGCTAGCGGATGTAGAGATGCTAAAGCGCACCCCGTGCGTGCCCTTGGGCGAGAGCTTGTTTCCGGTGTATGCGTGCGAACGTAAACGTGGCTCCAAAGGGGATATCAGAGGACATTTAGGGTAAAAACATGGTGTAAATGACATCGTTTCGAGTCTAATAGGAATGTCAGGGATTCAAGACACTTGGATGACAGCCCAGGAGCAGTATGGAGGTATTTTATGTTTTTTTTCTGTTGTTTTTTTAGATTTCAAGAATAGATCACCATTTACTTCAATTGTATTGGATTTAGCTGCAACACTGTTTACCCCTGAGACTCCAGAAGTGTTTTGATGTGGAAAAATTCAAATAATGGGACCTTAATTTTTAAAGATAGCCATATGTGGATGTAGTTCCATAAATGTGTCTTTACAGAACATGTTAGACAAAAAAGATGTTTTGTGGATTTTGTGGAGCAAAAAGTGCATTGTTCATATTCAAAAAAATATATAGATGTAAAGGTTATTTCATACATGAAGAAGATACTCATAAAAGATGAGCCTGAATTTCAATCTCATGTTTTCTTGATAAACCCAAATAAGTCACCATCTTTTCTGTGGGTGGGGAAGGAAGTATATAATCCACAGATTTAATCTTTTATCCTGTTTCTTTCTACTATGAATTAATCATGTGACAAATACAAATCATTCATACCCAGCACTTCTACTACGAAAATTTGAATGTTCCTCTAAATCAAATTTTCAGGGGGCAGCGGAAATTGATTATAAAACTTGTTAGTTAAAAATATTCAATCTTTAGCACTTCTGTGTGACTTCTCATTTAGATTCATTAACCTGCAATTCCAAAAGAGAGAGAAACAATCTTGACAGTTTCATTATATCGACATGATAAAATACCGGGGTAATGTTGGAGAAGAAAATTGAGACCTCAGAACTTATGAAATAGTTTGGTTGTATAGGAAAGCCATGGAGAGAAGCGGGATCTGGAGCCACCAGTGCTGCCACTTTGTCTCAATGGCCACTGGTTCGTTAAGATAATTAATCACTGTTTTTAATATGTAGTTAAATCCAAAAGCTTTTATATTTGTAAAAGAAACAGGAATATATATGTGCACTGGACCACATTAAGCGGAAAGTCCAAAGAAACTGAAAACCTATTGCCTTAAGCACCCTTTCATGACTTGATATTTTTCCAAATAAGATTCAACATTAAAGAGAAACCACATTTTTCAGTGTTGGGCTTTATACATAAAGAGCTAAATTGGCACTCAGAGTGGATAATCCACTATGTGTAACAAATAGTGATACAAAATACCTGGAACCTTAAAGGGATGCATACAACATGTTACCTTCCTGTGGGTTCATAGAAAAAGTAAATTTTCATACATCAATCGAAGGCACAAGTCTCTGTCTCTTCATTATGTGGAAAAAAAAATATTGAAGAAGGAGCGGAGTTAGCTTTGCCAGGCAAGTTGGACTACACTAATACTAGTAAATGGCCCAGGTGCATGAAGCACTTTCACTATACCACCACACTGAGACTTGACATCGGCCTGTGGTCAGCAACCGAGAAGCGTGTCCTGATAGTCAATCTGACAATTCCAAGGGAAGGGTACACCCAGGAAGCATACGAGAGGGAAAAGCTGCCGTACACAGATCTGGCAGCAGAATGCCAAGAGAACGCCTGGAGAGCAACAACTTACCCAGTGGAAGTTGGCTGGCGGAGTTGCGACAGCCAGAAATGCTCTGCAGTGATAACACCAATCTGTCTCTAAACGAAGCAAGAGAACGTCAACTTTGAACAAGCACGCCAGTGGAACCAGTAGCCGGGTGAGAATGTGAAGTCACAGAGTGCAGCTGTGAAAAAGCAACAGCCAGTTGTTCTGCCTTTGGACATTCAAAAAATTTAGCTTTCTTGAGGGAAATGAGCTCAGAGGACAAATGAACTCCTGCATCTGAATGGAGAACAGAGTGCTTTCAAACTGGACACTGGGGCAACAGCTACAGTAGTCCCAAGCAGCACTTACTCCATCAAAAAGGAACATTGCAGGTGGGACGCAAGGTGCTGTATGGACCAGGATATCACAGACTGAAAGTTTAAGGATAATTTAAAGGGAGATTGAGCAATGATAAGAAAACAACAGAACAATATATTTATTTAGTTTGGGGACTGTCTAAGCCACTACTGGGTCGTCCTGCAATTAAGGCTCTGACACTAATACATTGTGTCTACACAATGCAGGCCCAGCAGGAGGATTTCAAACCCCAGTACCCTACAGCATTTTCTGGAAGAGGAAAATTGAAGGAGCCCTACAAAACTGAGTTGGAGTGAGGTGCTGTCCCATATGCAGTGTTTTCTCCATGCCGAGTGCCTGGCACCTGCCAGTGCGCGACAAGAGTTATTTTCAAAGTGACCCAACGCACATCATGGTGTGCTGGCATGGTCATGGCATCACACAAGCCATGATGGTCAGGATATCACACAGACTCAAATAGGACCCGAAAAGCACGACTTGACAGGCTCACAGGTAAGTACAAAAATGCTTTACTGAATAGGCAGGGTTCGGTACACAAAAGATAGTCCAAGTAATCAGGTAGAAGTATCCAAAATCTGCTGGGCAAAAACAGGTCATAATGTACAGAAAGCAGGTCGTAACACGATGGCATACACAGGAAGAATAATGCTGGAACACTGACACACAGAAAACAGACGATCTTGGACAGAAAGACGAGAGCACGGGGTTTAAATACACAAGGGTGGGGAGACAATTGGACACAGGGGGAACACATTAGGGAGAAGCAGGTAATCACAGGAGTAGGAAACACAAGAGGGCAGGACGGGGGTACCTGAAACAAGACAAGAGGTGAGTACGACTAAATAAATCAGGAAGACAAAATGCAAGAAACATGAGGGAGAAAACAAAACATGACCTCAACTATCTTGGAGATGTGACAGTACCCCCCACTCCATAGCCGGGACTCGACAGTCCAGGCTTGTCTGGATGGCATTGGTGAAAGTCATGGATGAGTTCTGGATCCAGGATGTTGCTTGCCGAAACCCACGACCTCTCCTCAGGGCTGTAATCCTCCCAGTCCATCAAGTATTTTCGGCCTGGCCCTGCCATCTGACCACCAGTAGCTGGCACAGGGTGTACGCAGGGGGGAACCAGTGGGCTCTCCTCGGCTGGCCAGACTCTGCTTACATGGAATATAGGATGAATCCTCATAGTCCTGGGGAGGCATAACCTGACAGCCACAGGGTAATAATCTTGGAAACAGGATAAGGTCCAACAAACCGTGGAGCCAGCTTACGTGTTACCCCTCAGAGGGGCAGATCCTGGGTGGATAGCCAGACCCTCTGGCCTTGCTGGTACTTGGGAGATGAAGAACAACGCCGGTCAGCGGCTAGCTTGTCATGCTCCTGACTGCGGAGGAGGGCCCGTCATGCCTGATTCCAGGTCAGTCGACAACGGCGGTTGAGAAGGCCCACAAACCTACTTCTCCAATGCTGGGAACAGGGGAGGCTGGTAACCATACGCACATTGGAATGGTGACAGCCCAGTAGAGCAGCAAGGCAGGGCATTATGTGCATACTCCACCCATACCAGGTTTTTACTCTAGGAAGCAGGATTGTTGGAGGTGAGAATGCGCAGTCCGGTCTCCAGCTCCTGGTTGAGCCGCTCAGTCTGGCCTTTGGACTGAGGATGGTATCCAGAAGAGAGGCTCACGGAGGCTCCGACTAAAGAGCAGAAGACTCTCGGAACCTGGACACAAACTGGGGGCCCTGGTCTGAAACCGCATTTCTAGGGAAGCCCTTGAGATGGAACACATGAGAGAAGAGAACCTCCTCCGTCTCTTTGGAGGAGGGAAGCTTGGGTAAAGGAATGAAATGAGCCATCTTAGATGTTTGGAGGCCACTGACACAGTGTATATATATATATATTTGCTCACAACTTTTTCTTGCACATTTTCTTATTTCAATAAAAAAGGAGGGAAAAGGCGGTGATTAAAAAAACATTGACTGCAAACATCAACTTAAGGCCACTTTATGTGGCATTTTAAAATGTCCTTTTTTTAAGCTCATCCTGATGGTAGCATGAAAAACAACACTAAACACCAATGCTCTTTCTCTGGACAAGACAGCAAAAAGCACAGTTTTCCAAAATATCAGTGTTCCTTTAATGTGATTAATTCATTTATTTATTTATATTAGAATATTTAGAACAAGAGGAAGTTTTAACATGTGAGGAGTTTAACATTGTGTTGTGGATGTGGCCAGCAGTGCCACATTGTGGTAGTCTTGAGACAAATTATTCAACCTGAGCTGCTGCCTTTAGTTTCAGGTGAAAATGTTCATGTCTTTCCTATACAACATGAAATTGGCTCATTTGCAGGGTTTTGTGTCTAAAGTGGTTTATTTAACAAATCCCATTTTCCTGTGTATATAAAATGATAATTAAATGGGACATTCATTTAGACTATTAAGCTGTTATAGCATGAATAGCTGACTTTATTGCACAGCTTGAAGGCTTTACAATATGACCAATATTCACTTCCTTAATTAAAATCCTTAAGGTGACCTTGCAAACACAAGGAATGTCTTTTTGTTCAGCACTATCAACACAGTCATGTCAGCACTTCAGGCTACATAATACCTTTACTAAAACATAGAATGTGTGTGTGTGTGTGTGTGTGTGTGTGTGTGTGTGTGTGTGTGTGTGTGTGTGTGTGTGTGTGTGTGTGTGTGTGTGTGTGTGCATGTCTATCTATAGTTATGAGGGCTAATTTTGGTTCAATACCATCATTGTGACGACATTTTGACGTTGTAAAGACATTTTGGCTGGTCCTCACAAATTAAATTGGCTTTTTGAGGATTAAGACTTGGATTTAGGGTTAGGTGTTTGTGTGCATGACTCCGGCAGAAACAAGTTTCAGACAGAAAATATGGAGTTCAGAGGGTTGCACCAGTTGCATTTCATACAGCGTGTTCCCAGGAAGAAAAGTGAATATCAGCAGACACATCTGTTTTGGAGAAATTCCCTGCACGTAGCTATCTGTCAGGTGCAGAGTCGTAAGTCCAGATGTATGTCTGACTTCCAAAGTGCACATTTGAATATGAACTCTTTACATGCACATATGGCATCTCAATTCTGAATATGGTCTACTAGCCCGCACTTGTGAGTCAGAAACACAGATTAGTAGGTGTTTGTTGTGTGTGTGTGTGTGTGTGTGTGTGTCTGTGGAATCTCTATAGTGAACTTCAGATTTTACAAAGCACACTGGTTTATTAAAAGGTGTCAGTGACAATGAATAATGCTGTCACTCAGAGTGATCAACCCATAGCACCAGATCCTTCCTCTGCTCTTTGAGTTCACTGGTAGTACACAACTTATCTGTTTTAAAGATTGCTACAAGCCCTCTCACCAACGGAGCCCCGCTGCTATCAGGTGAAGAAAAGAAAAAATCCGTTCCCTCAGTTTAACAAACCGGAAAAGAGCGAGCGAGCGGCTGATGACTGCGCAGCTCTGAATAAAGATTGAACTCATTAATGAAAGAATCGATCGTTATGTGATGATCAGTGTTGATAATGGGCGACAAACAAATCAACTTTTAAACTGTAGCGAGTCAGAGACGTCAGCTGAGAGACAGAGAGACATACTCAGAGCAGCGGAGTCTGTGTGTGCGCTGTTACTTCCCTCAGGTTCTGGGATCATAAATAAGCTTCATAATTATTTTATATAATCAACCGCTCATATTGATGAATAAACGTGATCACTTAGTTTCCACAGTAGAATTTAGTCGGAGCGACGCGGCTCTCTGTTTTCTCTCTATTCTCCTCATTATTATCTTCTTCCGACAATGATTCACTGACGGAAAACCCCGTCAATTATCTGAATGTCTTTCATTTATCATCTAGAGCAGCAGGGCTCCATCTGATCGGCCAAATATATTTTACATGCAGAGCGTGAATGCGTGGCGCGTGGATCATCATTATCTCGATAACGTGAGCTCGCACATCGTTAAAACAACAATTTAATTATTATCTTGGACGATATATATCGCACACCCCTAGCTTTCAGGTAAAAACATAGACTGTATATAAAAATGAACAACAAAACCTATTGATTTATCTATTATCATAATCATCATGCTCATACTTATGCTTACATGCGTCAAGTGGTTTGTTACACTGAGGGAATGGATTTTATTGTTTCTTCACTTTATTTATATACTGCCAAATCTTAAAAGACATTATGTAAGGGCACGTTTCAAACAGAGAAGATCTAGACTGTACTCCATAATATTACTTACAGAGACTCAACATTCCCCAATGAGCAAGCACTTGGCTACAGTGGAGAGAAAAACACTCACTTTAAACAGGTAGATACCTCCAGCAGAACCAGACTGTGTGTATAGAGAGAGAGAGAGAGAGAGAGAGAGAGAGAGAGAGAGAGAGAGAGAGAGAGAGAGAGAACGATGCACCAAGTTCGAAGTAGAAATGTGTAAAACAATATAATAACATAGCAGTTAGGTGTTGGGTGAAATACCTGCAGAATGTAACAGGGAGAGAGAAAGTAGAGAATAAACTATTAGAGAGGAGAGGATCTGTGTCTGAACCTTGTCCTCTACTGGGGTCCCTCAAGGTTCCGCCCTGGGTCCCCTCCTCTTCTCTCTGTACACCAACTCTCTCGGCTCTGTCATTCACTCACATGGCTTTTCCTACCATAGCTATGCTGATGAAACCCAACTAATCCTCTCTTTTCTCCAATCTGAAACACAGGTAGCAGCACGAATCTCTGCCTGTCTGACTGACATCTCTCAGTGGATGTCTGCTCACCACCTGAAAATTAACCTTGACAAGACTGAACTACTTTTCCTTCCAGGGAAAGGCTCTCCCACCCACGAGCTGACTATTACCTTTGACAACTCTGTGTTAGCCCCCACCCAGACTGCTAGGAACCTGGGTGTGACACTCGACAGTCAACTCCCCTTACTGCCAACATTACTGCAACAACACGTTCCTGTAGATACATGCTGTACAACATCAGGAGAATACGCCCCCTTCTCACTCAGAAGGCAGTGCAGGTTCTGGTCCAGGCCCTGGTCATCTCATGCCTAGACTATTGTAACTCCCTCCTGGCAGGTCTACCTGCTACTGCCATCCGACCTCTGCAGCTCATCCAGAATGCAGCAGCTCGACTGGTCTTTAACCAACCTAAATTCACTCACACTACTCCGCTCCTCCGCTCCCTTCACTGGTTACCAGTGGCTGCCCACATCCATTTCATAACACTAGTACTTGCGTACCGTGCTGCGAACGGATCGGGTCCAGTCTACATCCAGGACATGGTCAAACGTTACACCCCAGCCTGTTTGCTGTCCTGGCTCCTAAATGGTGGAATGAGCTCCCCAATGACATCAGGACAGCAGAAAGTCTACACATCTTCCGCCGCAAACTAAAAACACACCTCCTCCGACTATACCTTGAATAAAAGTTTAAACTAACAATTTAGTAGCACTTAAATGGCACTTACTTATAGCATTTTGGCTTTCCTGAAGAAATTGTACTTTCTTGATTCTTGTTGTTCTGGGTTTGTACCCTCATGGTTGAATGCACTTATTGTAAGTCGCTTTGGATAAAAGCGTCAGCTAAATGAAATGTAATGTAGAGAGAGAAGACACCATATCAGCACCACTAGTGATTGTTTGTAATGGGCTGTTTGCTTGGCCTGTGGTAATGCTGGTTGCGGCCTTCTTTCTGAATCTGTAACAGGGACCTGCAGTAATAGGGCTACAGCAAGAAAAGTCGTGCTGCAGGTCGCCTAATCCAGCCATAAGTATTTGCTTTATTAAGAGGAACATTTTAAAACTAACCTTTAATGTAGAGAAGGTGTCTGCTTCCTGAACCTAAACTGAGAGCTGGTTACTCAGGAGAGGAGCCTGGTTGCTGAAGGAACCAGGAACCACAAGTATGCCTGCAATCTGGTTGTGTAGTGTTATAGTCGGGTAGTACAGTAATATGAGCTCTTTAAGATGTGTTGGGACCTCTGACCATTAATGGCTCTGCTTTAGATTTGCTTTCTATTATTGACTTCACGGAGAATCAGAGCAGAGAATCTGTTAGTTTCCTAGTTCCTGCCAGGATCAAGCTGCAGCATTTTAGAACAAGACTTATTGAGACAACCTGATAAAAGGAATTGTGATAATCAAGCCTGAAAGTAACAAATCAATGGATTAGTTTTTTTAGTACCTTTTTTAAACAGATTGTGCCTGATTTTTTCAATGTATGTACACTATTGAGATTTACAAATACATCAAAGCTGCTTTTCCAAAAAGAAAAGTTATTACCAATCTACACGTGTCATCATGAAGATAGTACGGGCAACACTGCAAAATTTTAAATGTTTCTCAAAGTGAAATAGTTGAATATCACATCAAGATATGTTTGTATTGCTTTGAGCTTTGACAGTTCATTTTAAGAATGCTCTGTGGAGCTGGGGATTAGTCCCACTTCAATCTGTAGCAAAGATCCCCAGTTCAAATATCTGTATAGGCTCACCCTTCTTTATGACTGGTGAAATCTACATTGCTGCATCTCTGGGTGACTGCAAAAACTGGAATGGCGAGGAACTTCCAAATCTAAACCACTAGGTTACAGTGCCAAATCTTACATATCTAATTAGAATTAAATTGCACGAAAGTGCACATTTAACACGAGTAACAAGGTTGTAAAATGGAAAGTTTCCCTATAATTTTGTCTGGGCCCTGAGTATCTTTTGTATGTCTAAACATACTTTGGCAAATGCTCATTAAGCTGTTTCACTGTCAAATCTTTGGTTGAAGGTTGAAATACCAGTGCAGGCTTGCATTTATGAGACACATTTTGTTAGTAATTAAACAAGAAATAAGCCTCAAAATGCTCCCACGCTGGTGGCTGCAGTTGTGTTCATTTTGTTTTGCTGATTTTTAATGATAACATTACTCACCTCATTAGTTTCGTATATATTATCATGTTGAAAAGATACTAGACGTTAAAATATTGTATTGCTGAGGCTGATAGAAATGTCATTAGTTTTCCAGTAATTTGGTCAAAAAACTAAGTAACACACACCTTAAAAGTTTGATTTGATGATGGTGCAAAATTAAATGTCAGGGAATTTACAGTTACTAGGATTCATCATCTGGGAACCATGAATGTATGTACAAAATGGCATTGTTATTCTACCCAAACGATAGACCAGTCATATTTGGCTATATTATATATTTTTTGACTCGTGGATTTTGTGTGTTTGAGCTAACTTTAGTTTGAATCATATGGTGAAATGTATTCAATTATAAATGTAAGTATTGTATTTATTTATATTAAAACAAAAATGGAAACCGCCCATTCCTAATAACCACTAATAACAATGTTCAAATAAAAGTTAGATTTCTTAATAAAATTATTTTAAATGTTGGAACCACAAACCAAAATCTAGAGACCATCTTGCATCATGCTGTCATGGTAACAAAATCTGTCTGTCCACAGAGACAGACACCTGCCAAAGAACTCAAAACCACATCTGTGGTAGTTCCTGCAACAGTAGCTGTCTCCAGAAATCTCTTACACACACACAGACACACACAGACACACGCACGCAAGGGTAAAACAATACAAACCACATGCTGTTGCAGCTGCTAAACAATGTTGTTACATTTTGATACTGCAGTTTCTCTGAGCATGCTGTGAAGGTTATCCAAAGGCAGAGTGTAGTATCTGCATTTTATAGAGAATGCGTGGGTTCCATGTCAATGATTGTTTTCAGTACAATAATCCACCTAAAAGAACATAAAATTAAAGCATCACAAATTACTTTCCATCTGTTTCACTCTTTACTGTCCTGCCTGGAAACACAATGGCCATATTTATATTCTGCAGTTAAATGTTTATCAATACTGTAGTTTTATGTAGGGGACCACAGTTTTAGACTTTAAAGGTTCCCGGTCCAGACTGGTCCGAGGACCATCCACACCTTCTTCTCTCCATTCTCCTCCTCAATGATAAGATGTTGTTCCCTGTGTAAGAGGTTGGGGTTCAGATTGAGATTAACTGTGGTCTCTCTACTCCTGTCAAGCAGCTGTTTCTAGTGCCAAGAATGGACCTTCAAGCCAACTTGGTTATTTTTGTCCGTGTTGGGAAAACCCTGACCTTAAACTTCATTGTATACGACACAGCTCCTTAAGCCTCAAACTTGTGGTTGGGCCCCCTGGGGAGTCATATAGCCACTGCAGGCAGGACATGGATGATTTATGTAGGGAAAATATACAAAAAAGAGTTAACTGAATAATATTTCATTGACAGTTATTTGACTTCCTTTAATTATTTTCATTCAATTAAGAATTTTTTCACAAGTTTCTTGTCTTGTCATTGTTAATCAGTGTTTGCACTATTCACAAATGGAGAGATACTTGTGACCTAGTTCAGGCAGTCAACTTGAGCTCATTGAACTCATGTGACATGCCTGTATTATACACACACCTACAATTTGGTGGTCTTTTCAAGCTGCAAATATATTCTGTCGCCCCCTTTGCTTGTCAATAGCTCTACGTCAGTATCGATAGGGTGGTCAAAGATGTTTGCTCATTAGTCCCCAGTAATCATTTCTGGGAAGTGATTAAGTCCCACTTTATGAAGGAAATACACTTCTGCCCATCTGAGCACCCATGGGCTGGTGTTAATATGAGCCATGTTGGTGTGTTGCTATCATGAAGCAGTGGTTTTAACTATTAAAGAACAGGAACCTGGTCTGAAGTCAGTGATCCAGAATTTTACTGTTACTTTAGGCTCATTATCAAGATAGTGACATGGGTGGGTGCACAACACATAGAGGCTACACGTTTGTTACACACACACAGATGATCTGTGCAGTGAAACCATTTTCTCTGACCTTTTCTCTTACGACCTGGCTGCGACAAAGCAGCTACGTCACTGACTGCTGGTGGTGCACACAAATTCACACACATGTACAAACATGGTCAGACAGAAATACATACATACCAACCACACTTGTCCCCTCTCCCTCCCGTTCAGCAAAATCTCCCAATGGCGTCACAGTGGCGTGACTTGACTGTCCCATTTCAAAGACTCCTTCAAATGCATTAGGCAAATGCATTCCTTCAACAGGTGCAACCCTTCCGGCCCAACTTATCCCAGGATGACTTGCGCTTCAGTGACAAACCCTATTTTAAAGAGCTAATGGTACGAGCAAGCTACTAGTATGCTTGACCATCAAACTTCAACTCAACAGAACACCTAACAGTACACATGTTAAAAAAGGTAAGGGGTATTAAAACTTTCTTGTTGTGTCAAACCCCACTGTGCAGGACAAGCGTAGATCACAAACATCCACTATAGAGCAGACCATCGCAGTCTACCTGGCCCACAAAGACCACCTTCTTTGTCGGATGGGGAGACTGAGGGTGCACACTTGGTTGCGCTAAATCTCAACTCCACATTTGTTTGTCACCTGGGGCGTAACATTTCTTTTTGCATTGAAAATATTAAGCCTAGTGGGAGGGGCTACTAGTTTAGGAGGAGCTGCCTTGTCTTTGACTGGTTACAAAGAAGGTAACGTCTGGATTGTTTGAAAAAATAATGTTTGGAAAGGTTGAAATGAACCCTGCAGCACTGGCAAATCTGCCCTTTTAAAAAAGAAATGGGTGATGGCAGTGATTAGTTTATTTGATGTTTCATTCAAAACACACAAATGATTAATTTTAAGACTAAGTACAACCCTTTTGAACCATCCACCTGGCACAGAGAGCTTGCAGACCAACAAAAGTGGATTTGGTCATGTTAAATGACTAAATGCAGTTGCTCCATGAGATTTCGACCACGAGCTCAGATCGTTAAAAAAAGAGCCCTATATAGCCACCCTTTACAGAGCCTTTAATTTATAATGGTGGATACAGGAATTGGAATGACGAGGCAACACCCAGCTGAGGAGAGAGGGGGAGACAGGAGGAAGAGGAAATGACAGAGAGGCAGAGAGGCAGATTTAATAGCTAACATTAAGTTGTATCGACTTTATTACCAACTAATACTGACTCCAAATGCTGGCAGACTATGTGCGTGTGCAATCCAGGTGACTGGCCATGAGGCCTACAGGGACAACTGCTGGAGGGTCACGGCATCTGTGCACCGTCAAAAAGTCCATTAATCGTTTAGTGGTCCCCTCTGGATGTCAGGGGGCTGTTGCATGTGTGTTCTGGGACTGAGCTCACTTCACCAAACTGACCAGATGCACCATTTGCTCTTAGAGACATTCATTTAATTATGCACGGGAAACAGTGCATGCATGGATTTTGTACATACACATCCTTAATATATCTGTGGGCTGGAGTGTGTTTTTGACAGATCACAGCTGCTTGCCACATGTAAACCACCACACACTTCCTCTGCAACCAAACTGTCAATTTCTAATTCGTAAATTTCTGCACCTTGGATCTTGTTATTTTCCACCACCACATGTCACCAAGCAGGCACAATTGTGGGTGTATCATGGCCTAAGAATTAACAGATTCCAGGTGAATCTCATTCTACCACCGTACTGATCCATTACATCTGATCGCTGATGTCATGTGTGCTCATTTTGGTTGCACGAGAAAGCTTTACACATCTAACCAAAAGATTTTCTCTCACGGACACAGAATGGAAAGTGTGTGTGTTTTTGTTTGTTTGATGGTTACATACGTGTGAGACATGGGGGTGGTGGAGCCGGCTGAATCTGGGCTCATCAGGGGTGATGATAAACAGAGGCCAGGGGCAGACTTTCAGCTGTAACAGCTTTCTTGGGTAAGAGGGTGGAGGCGAGGAGCCGTTTGCCAGACTTGTGGGGAAAGACATGGCACGGCCCTGACGAGGGCTGCAGCCGCGATGTGTAATCACAAATGATGCAATGTTTGAAAATCCAGGCAGCGACTTGATTCACTCAGTGAGTCTGGGTCATCAGCACAGAGACTGCTTTCATCAAGACAAACATGTTTAAGGAATCGTAAAGAAACGGGCTGACACGATACACTGATGATAAAATATGGATTTACACAGTTCAGCCACAACAGTAAAACACTTACTGATTAGTGTATATGTGAAGTCATCAATTGTAACCTTATGTCAGACCTTGTTTGTGTGAATGACACCAGCAACCAATCAACAAGATCATGATACGGGATGCTGAAATGAGGGAAGAGATTCTTCATGGTCGGTCCAATGCAGCACAGCCTGGCTCCCCCCTGCTGTGAAGCAGTAGTGGAAATACATCATCACGGCTTGGCTCAGAATGATGTATACCGACCCGGGCCCCTGAAAAAACCTGACATACATAAGGAACTTATTTACACATTTATGTTTAATTATAATCACGTCGTCAAGAACATGAAAAGCCCATCCTTACTTTTTTTTAGAGATGGGCATAATGGTTTTTGTTTAAAAATATGAAAAACTGTTACAAAATATGACCTTATGTGATGTGGCTTTAGTGAATACTGAACAGGAACAAACAAAGTCTGAGGGTGTTGGAATAAGCCAGAGCTGTTAGAGGATTATTCTCTCTGGAAAATAATTGTGACAGAGCTTCAGTCCAAACACTGGTCTTGAACCAGCTCTTGCATGAGGATCTGCCCAAACCAAAACAGTTTCTCTCTCTAACGTTAAGTAAAATGAGATGAAATGGGAGTTTTGTGAGCGGTGACATCAGCTCCAGAGGTTCCCTGCTGAGGAATACCAGGAATTCTGGGAGAGCGAGTCTGAGGCAGAACAAGCAAACTTGTGTTTGCTTCTATTAAAGCTGTCCACTGTGTGATGACAGAACAGCAGCAAATCACTCTTATATGGTTTGTCTCATAGCATGTGGGAAATTTACTGTGCCATTAAAAGGATTAGTCGGCACTGCCGACTGATCCTGTGTCTGTGAGAGTAATGGACTGTGGTGATTGATGAATGATACAGAGCCTGAAATAGGTCATTATATTTTGCTGCTTTTTGATAACATGACTGGTCTGTGAGGCTGGAAATGTGGATTTAATGCTGCCTGACCTGAGTGTTGGCTCACATGCACTGCTGCACAAAAACACCAACCAGGGCCATGAAGAATTAACATCTACTCCACATTCAGTACCTGTGTTTCATATTGTTGTAGCCTTCCACTTTCTCATTTGATAACAGACATATCATCCATGGACAGTGGTTTTCATAAATGACATTCATGTATCCCTCCATTCTTATCAGCTTGCTACAACAGGCTTTCACCTCAAAGCAGAGGTAGAGGATGTGTGCACTGTGATAAAAAAGGCAAAATAAAACACAAGCTCCATAATAGTAAAAAAATAAACACGGGAGATGAAATCCCTGAGCAATGTCAAGGTCATTTTCCTGCTGGGTGAGAAAACTAATTTGAATGAAGATAGAGGGGTTCTCCTCATGCTAACTGCAGGGCAGAGAAATGAGCTCTGACTATTAGTGTTTGTGGGGGTGTGTATGTGTGTGCACACACCGTCTTTGGATGTGCCAGGCCAGGAGATGATCTCTCAGAGCATCAGCGGAGGCACTCTGGTTCTTAATAGCTTTTAGTTTTTAATAAACCTGGAGAACACAGAGCAGAGGCAGTGTTTGAAAACTCTGGAATAGTACAGAGTGACTAAAATGCCAGAGGAAGCTGTGGCATTGCTGTGTTGACATTATACTGTTCCGGGCGGCTGTGGTTGAGGGGTAGAGCAGTCGTCCTCCAACCTGAAGTTCGGCAATTCGATCCACAATATTCCCCATCTGCATGCCGGGTAAGGGCAAGACGCTGAACCTCAAATTGCCCCTCATAGAACAAAAAAGTGCTGCTACTAGATGCACTGTATGAATGTGTGTGTGAATGGGTGAATGTAAAACTGTAATGTAAAGTGCTTTGAGTGGTCATCAAGACTAGAAAAGCTCTATATAAACACAAAACCATTTACCAAAACCAGTGTGTGTAAACACTCATAGTTCCAAGTTTGGAATATTGTCAATTTCTGAGATCAGTAATATCTATATCCCAACGGTTCATCAACAACGGTTCCACAAGTATCATGATTAGCCAAATGGCTGCTAAGCAAACGTCACAGTATTTTCATTGCATGGCGGTGCAGTGGTTGGTTCCTGGTTTGAATTCTGATTCTACTTTTTCCAGGTTCTCAAGCTTCAAGGGGTTGAGTTGGACTCTAAATTGACCGTAGGTGTGAACGTGAGTGTGAAAGGTTTTTTGTCTCTTCATGTTGGCCCTACGGTGTGACACAAAGCTAGAAGTAGGACTAACATTTTACAGTAGCCTAATTTTTTCCCATTATGTCTGTTCATTAACATTATGTCTGTTCATTAACGACGTGGAATGAACGCAAATGTGATGAATACAGAAAAGAACCTTGATAGGAAAAAAGAAGCACATGCTGTTGAGCTGAAGAATCAAACTTCACCCGATCAAGGTTTGCTAGGACAAAGGATCTCCTCACAATCTGCTCAAACAACTAAAGCTACGATGACCCTGCTCAGACCTGATATTAACATCCGTCCTGAGAGATTTGATCACAAGTGGTCAGTGCCCTCTACGAATGTTCACACCTGGCGTTAAAATGCGTCCTGAAGGTGTCTCCTGTGGCCACTTGCGATCGGATGTCACTTCCCCACTCTACATGCAAATTAACACATATGTCATTTGTGTTAGTTAAGACCAAATTATGTTGTTTTGACCCATTCTGACTTCACAATGTGTCCAAAGTCACTGTTTGTGTACATGGGCACATCACACTGCTAAGAGAATGTGGACACATGGCCCACACCACCTCTAAATCTGGTCAGGGGTGATCGGATCGCTATCCCAACGGAGTGCCTTCAAACCTGTACTAAGAGCTGTCCACTTGTGATCGGATCACAAAAACACATGTTAGTACCAGGTGTGTACGGGTTCTATGTTTTCATTTACTGAACATTCTGCAGAACTATTCCTTTAAGCCAGATGATTTAAACTGTGTGTCCTGTGTTTGCCAGGAGCTGACCAAACCAACTTCTGAGCAGCATGGGACTGGTGATAACAACTCCAAGTGGTTAAAGAGAAATAGATGGGTTTGCTATCTAAAAAACTATAGTCAGGTACTCACATGGAAACCATAGACTGTGTATAAAGATGGACGATGTGTCTCCACTTCCTTCCACTATTCTGAAATGATGGAACATATCCCAGAATCAAATGTTGCCCTCCTGCACATTTGGAGCCAGAGTTCGCGCAGTAGTGATCGGGTGATGGAGCCGCAGTGGCGAGGTCTCGTTGATACATGCACTTGATCAATCACAAGTCAGTCTGTCAATCATGATGTTTCACCTGATACATCATCAAATAACTAATTCTAAATGTACATGTGTATACATACATCCCCCTTAATTTAAATCAATTTTTATGTTTTATTTCTTGTTTCAAAGTGTAGATGGAGGTTTGAAAACTATTATAATTTTTGTTTTGTCCTTAATTAGTTGTGATTAGTTTTTTCCTACTCCATGTCAATATGTGACATGTCAAAATGACAAAACAATAAAAACAGCACTCATGAAGCTCTCACACGAAAACCTAGGAGGCTTCAACTGAAGTGCTCCTCATTCACTTAAATCCGGTGTTTCACCAAACTGTATTGTGGTTCCTTTGCTTTGCTTTCATTGTGTGAGGTACAAGTTACAAAATATTTCCAAGCAGAAGCACAGGCATTAGATAACTAGAAACATTGTGACCCTATCCATAAGCCATAACACTGGCCTGAGCAGCAGAAATACTCTACTGCACCTCTCTCTCCGATCTGTATTCAAGGGGGTGGTCTTTCTGCTCTTTTTGAGAACAGCTGTGGCTCAGGGGAGAGAGCTGGTCCTCCTCTAACCAGAAGGTCGGCAGTTTGATCCCTGTCTCCCCAATTCCACATGCTGAAATGTCCATGGTCAAAATACGGAACCCGTAATGCCCCTGACGGCTGTGCAGTGTCAGAAAGATGTGTGATGAGAGAAAGAGCTGCACACAGACATACTGTATGAGTGTGTGCATGTGAATGGGTGGATGGCAAAACTGTAGTGTAAAACTCTGAGTGGTCTATATAAATACAGACTATTTAATTAATTCACATTTTATGTTATCCCTCAAATCCCTGCCCTCTTACACGCAGATTTGTTCTGTTCCTGCTCAGAACTGATTGTTCACCTGCTCAGATACACCGCTGCTGCAGGTGAAGAAACAAAAGATATTACTAACTCAGAGGTTGCACTTGGATCTACGCAGTGATCATGGCTCAAAGTTTGAGATCACAGACGATGCAGAGGAACAGTAGCATTTAGACTCAGAATGAAGACAGCACGTCATTTTCCTCATGCAAAATTCACAGGTTTTCCCTGTTTTACAAAAAGATTCCAACGCAAGTATTAAAAATGTAATGTTTTACTGTTTAATGGCTTACAGTCATTGTTTCCTTTCCAATGTGGACATAGAGGTACAAAAACATCATGATTACTGAGTGAGTCCTTCGTCTTTACATCCTAGATTTTGATTTAAATGACTTCAAAAATTCTTTAGGCCGAGGATTCGGAGCCACAGCTGTGTTTCCGCAGGAGAAAGGAGGGGGCGTGTCTGAAGGATGGTCACTGTGATTGGTCACGCAGCTTCCCACTCAGGTCCTGCAGCACTGCGATGAGTCGCTCCAGAGCTGCAACGTCGTCCTGCAACTCGCCGTGGATCTGACCTGTGGCCACATCTGTGTGCATTTGCTGAAGAACAAAACAGAACGAAACGCTGAAACAATTACGCAAATGACTGGAGGGTCAAATCGTTGCTGACATTATTATTTTACTTGTTAACAGCGGATGATTTGGAAGTTATTTCGTGTCAAGTGAGACATAATACTGCTGTGTAAGAAATTCTGAGCTACTATGAATATATGTGTGGCGTAATCAGAGTGCTGCTGCTGCCGCTGTTCATTTATATTTTCTTGCATCTTGAGTGGAAACTGAATTTTTGAGGTATTGAGACTATTCGAAGATAAAGTCTGTCATCAGAATTGATTATTTAAATTTTTATATTTTAAAAGTGTGATCAAACAGGACATTTTATAGTAGTAAATAAGAAGCTCTCAGTGCTCTCTGCTGGACAAACCATGTAACAGCAACACTTTCTAAGTTACCTCAAACATATAGTTTTTATGCAGAAGTTTGTGCAAACCTGGATAAGTTGTCGATCTTTTTGTTTTCTAGCCACGAGTGTTCACATTCTGGATTTAAGAATTTTCACGAACTCTTCCTTTCAGATCACTTCAGGGTGAGGTTTTTTTAGACTGACCTGCACACACAGCAGTTCAAGTTTTCTACGTAAATAATGTTGACGTTCAGAGGGCTGTGGGGCTGCTCAAAAAGATTCATCTGGGCAGGTCTCTTTCTCGGCTGATTGTTAGAGTTCACACGTTATGTTTATATTCATGTTTTCTGGTTTGTGTCACAGGAATGTAGTTACGATTACTCCATGTGCTCCCTTGAAGGAATTCCTCACCCTGATGGACTTGCCAGATGCTTGTGAGTCGTCATGTCCACCATTTGTCTTCATGGACATGGAACCTTGTGTCAACCTGCATTCTGACATCACCAGCTCTATTTGACCTTGTGCTCTTCCTGCTGACGCCACATTCCAGCTGCTGATAGCGTCTCACTGAGAGAAGATATCTAGTCTAGGAGGTTTTACGGTAAAACCAAGGAGCACCCACATGATTCATTTTCCATTTAGTATTTGTCCAGAACAAAACAAAAGTACAGAGCCTCCACTCACACAGATGGATAAACTGAGGCAAGAGACTGTTAAAGCCAGTTGAACATACTTGAATATTAAAGTATGCTCATATATCCATCTTAAATTTATCATCTATGGACCAGAAGGATGCACATTACATAAGTGTCCATGTGAGTGTCTGACATGCTACAGACAGCAATGTACTGGAAAATGCTGGACTTGATTGCACTTAACCCACGCTTCAAAAAAAGGTGTAAGATTATTTAAAATATGAAATCAAATGTTTGGAAGTGTTCAGACTCAATCAGGAGGAAAGCGGCAGCAAAAGGCAGTGATGTCTGCATGTGCCCTGCACTCTTTTAGCAGCTGAGTTACAGAGAGGACGTTCTGGTTGATCAAACTGAACCTTAGCTTTGGTGGCCAAACTCCGCAGGCTCAGACGGGTGGAGGAGAGCATCGGAAGAGCTTCTGTTGGATTCGTCTTCGTCTTACTGCAGCTGATGGTCACTAAGACACCGAGAGAGTCAGAAAAAAGAACCTTTGTGATTTCATTTGTTCTGGATTTGTAACTGTAAAAGAGGAAACCGCTTAATGTGTTGATACTGTCAATTGAAATCCATTGTTCTGTACTTCATTGTTCTGTGCCAAAAATAAAAAAGGTAAATATTAACTGGTAATACAAGAACACTAAAGGGCAATTAGAGATATGTTTCAGTAACTACAGTAAGTACATTTATTACAAGTCACTTTAATCTTCTACTCCATGACTTTTAAGGGGGAAACATTGTACTTTTAACTCCACCACATTAAATTGTTGAAGTTTTAGGTAACTCAATAAAACATGATTTAAATTTTTTTTTTAAATTAGCTCCACCATTGGCTACAAATTAAAATGATTCTTACACTTAAATATATGAGCCATGCTGACCATGTATCAAACATACAGAAATGCTCTGAAAGGGTTTGTAAAAATTATTATTAATTGATTATACAATAAAATATTTTGCTACTATTTTGAAAATCAATTAATCATTAACAAAAATGTCAAACATTAATTTAATATAGTTAAAGTATGTGACCTGAGGTTGGTATACACTTTATATCATACACCATACACAGTGCTGTGTTCTCTCCAAACAATTCAACCTTAGTTTCATCAGTTCACTAAACCTTTTCCAAGTAATACTGCAGAGCTCTGTGTTACTAACGTGTGCCTCCACAAGATTTCAGAAACAATAATGATAGCTTTGTGTAGCAGAAGCTGTTCGGAGGTCATGTCCCTGCAGTGTTAGCCTCCTCCATCTGACTGTTTCACAGGTCAGCTATCTCTCCGTCACATAGAAGGAAAACTCGTTGTTTCCAGTTTCCTCCCACTCCCTCCTCGCTGACAGTGCAGCCTGTTTCTGCAGTTGCTGTGACTGTAAAGGTCAACCTGCTGAGATTGATGAAGGCCCTTCTGCTCTGCTTTATCTATCCTTTGCTTTCTTTTCATTTGTTTGGGTACAGCACCCACACCCATGGTGGGGTCAGTGAAGCTGAGTAGAATGTGTAGTCTAGAGTGGAGGTTGGGAAACTGACACATTTATCACTTTACACTTAAACATCGCTGTGGAATGTTGACGTAATACTAATACATTAAGACTGGACCTGCTAAGAGTCAGAGTTTTTTATCTGACATTGACGATGATCAATTTTCATGCCACCATGGGAGAGCATTTAGGCCATGGGAAACACGGCACTGAAACCCAACATCATAGTAATCATTTCACATCTGTATACATACATGGCATTCTGGCCTTTGAAGGAGAACTTTTACATTTCATTTAGTTGACGCTTTTATCAAAAGCGACTTCAAATAAGTCAACTCTATACTGTTGTCTGTAAAAAAAACACTGTTGCACTGGATAACATATTCCTTCATTACCTTACATACAATTTTATGCAAACTACCCTAAATACACTTTCCTATTTCCCCAAATGTCACTAGAGCAATGCATGTGGGGAAATGTGCTGCTGTAAATGGATGCAGGTTGTGTGTACAGCAAGATGGTTCTTTCACCTTCTCCCATGTCGATGGCTCTTTTCATCACCTCCTTGAAGAGACAAGGATCTTTCTCCCAACCACCAGCCTGAACCTCACAGCGATGAGCCTTGGACAAGAACTGCAGAGCCTGTCAAATTCCCACAGAAACATCAGCATCGCTGTAACTGACAGTTAGCTGCATTTGTCATTTCTTTGTGACTTTCCTCATTTTCACTCAGTGCTTTTGCCCCAGGGTTTTAATTATTGGCTGGTGCAGCTGACTTGATGATTTGAGTAGCTTTGTGAAACTCATTGTATCGTATGATCATAGCAGGTCAAAATATTTTACCATTAACATATATCACTAAACAATAATATGAAATTCCATTACCAATGTTTTACAGATTTTCTCATAAGAGCATCATCTAAGATTTGTCATTGTCTCCAGAGAATTTACAATTCACATCTACTTGCATCTCTTTATTGACTTTGTATGGCTTCAGTTAGGATGCTGGTTGTGGTACTGACCTTTTCGTTGTCCTCTGGTTTTGAGCTGTGGCCGTTGCCATACACCAGAGCATACTGCCTCCATATCTCAGCATCGTGGCTATGGCGGGAAGTGACCCGACCCAGGAGCTCCTTCAGTGTGGACTGGTAGGTTGCTGCCTGTACCCCTTGGTTGTCTGTCAGATTCTCAACTACTGCTCTAACCAATATCTGTAGGATCTGCCACACAGAAAAAGTAAGAGAGAAAACATCAATATCAGATTTATATTGAAACATGAATTTGTTATATGTGATGTCATGGGGTGGACTTCTTTACCAAATGCAATCCTTCCGATTTTATGGGAAATGTGGTTTAGACTATTGAGACCAATGGGAGAGAGAGAGAGAGAGAGAGAGAGAGAGAGAGAGAGAGAGAGAGAGAGAGAGAGAGAGAGAGAGATCTTTCATGTTTTTATCAAAGTTATGGATCATTATGAAACTGTGGCAGGACTAATTCGTCTATGACTCGTCGCCATGGTACAGGTGATTAGTGGAAAACACTGCTATCAATTCTACAGCATCTTGGTGCTCAGTGTTATTCAGAAATCCCAGGTTTACTGAGGCGGACAGCAATCAGTCAGATTCCTCTCTCAATCCTTCTCTTAATTTCTCAGTTTTAAACTTTGTCATGATTATAAAACAATGCAAATCGATTTTCTAGTTAAGAGTCAAGATTCTTGGGAATTTTCTCTCAGTCTTCCTGCAATCACTTTGGATTCTGAGATATTTTAGATTTGAATGCACAGCAAGTATAAGTTCTACCCACAGATTGTTAGACAATGTTGAGTTCAGTAGGATGAGCTGAAGACTCGACCAGCTGCAGGACATTTTTATCCAGAATTTGGTGATATTTAGTGCAATTCATTCTTCCCTTCTCAGTGCAATATAAAAATCTGTTCATTTATCAGCAGCAGAGTCTCTCACATATTTGTCACTTGTTAATAAATATGTAAATAAACAACATCCTCACTATGTTAAAAGGAATAATCCTTTCAAGGTAAATTTCCTTCAAAATATATAAGCTGTTGTCATTGAAACTTATAATTGTTTGTTACAACGTCTGAAGAGTAAGAGGATTTAGAAACTTGGAGATTTGTAATCTAGTCGATTCCTGATAACAATTGTACAACTGACTTGCAAGTCCGAACAAGCCAATTAAAGCCTAATAACAAAGGTTTTTTACATGCCGCAATAACTTAACTGGTTGTTTGGGGTCAAATTTAATTATTTTAACTGAAAAACGTAACTAAACAGGTGATTTGCCCAGAGTGAGTCCAAACCTTTGGATTTAACTGTATATTTTATGATGTCTAAACAGGAAAGTGGGAGCAAATTTCATAATGTGTAAATTACAGATATTTTCAATCTGATTAAATATGATTCTAATGAATTCAATGGGTGAAAAGGATGTTTTGCCAATAAAAATCATAGAATGTACAATCAAAATTATTATAAACGAGCATCACTACTGACAAGCAGTTCAAATTGGATGCACCTTGATCAACCTTCATTTCCTTGAGCTTCAGTATTACCTCATGTTTGCCTGTATGTTTGCTCACCTCTCTGCCTGCTACAGTATGCTCACCACATCACAACCGTCCATCACCAGCTCATCTCTACCAGTCTCCCACTTCACTCAGCCCCCTGCCTCATCAGTCTGTCCCCAGCTCATTCCCCTGCCTACTGGCTCACTCTCAGCTCAGCCTTCTGTAAGTCCATCCTGCAAACTGCAATTCCCTCTTTGCCCCCAGCATTCGCCTGCCAGAACCCTTATCTCCCCAATAAATCTTCACTTCATCACAAAAGCCCCCATTTTGAACTGTTTGCTCTTTCTACACTGTGTCAGAGTTGTATTGGATTAATGTTAATGCAAACAGAATATTACACTGCAGCTGCATCACATTAAGAGCCTCCAAGTGGTGAAAGAGCCAAAGGATGTGCAGCAAGTTTGCCACCGACTGTGATCTTCAGATCAGCATTATTTTTGATTAACTACAGCTGAAATTGTAACAAATAAAACTTAAATAATTTAGGAATATAAACAATTAAAGGAGGGTGGTTTTAAACACAATAACACAAACATGGTAAGACTCATTTGCAAATTACATCCAAATGTATCAACTTTATCCAAAGCGACTTACAACTGAGGGGAAACACTGGGAGTACAGTGGGAGAGCTTGAACTAAGTACAATGTGCTGAATCTGTTTAATATAACAAAGTGCACAGTAAGTTAGGCTTGTTAGGGTGTTAAACAAAAAGTCCTCTGTGATGAGAGGAGTTTTCAAGAGGGTTCTGAAGATAGAGAGAGATTCCAGGGTAAACATAAATGCAGTCTGGACTGTAGATGCAAGGTGTGCAGTGATGGCAGTGCCACACTACGGAGGAACAAAGTGTCCGATGCCAAACAGCCTGTGTGATCAAGTTTGAATAGATGTGTGAAGCACCAGAAGTTCCCGTAGGCAAGAATTCAATATTTGAATTGGATTCTGAACCAGTAGGGCAGTTGAGTGGCATATTGGGTCTGGTAACGCCTACATTTGCTTAGATTGTATAGTAGCACTACACCTCCAGGAAAAGCTAGCTGCTTATCCAACATGACACCAAGGTTTCTCATGACCTTGGCTGGAGTGACAGATAAGGAGTTCATTTTGATGTTCATGTTGTGATGGAGAGTTCGCTTGGCTGGGATGAATTCAGTCTTGGAGATTTTTAGCTGAAGGAGACATTTCCCCTATCTTTGTGGATATGTCAGAGACGAGCAGAGATATGTGCTGGTGTCATCTGGTGCGTATGACGAAATGGGCGTCGTCTGTGTAGTAGTGATATGAGAAGCCATGTTAGTGGATAATTGGACCCAAGGAAGTAGTGTATGTGAGTATATCTCAGGATGACCGACCTTGTCAGCCCATCTCCTCCCCCCTTAGGAACATTATTGGCCCCTTTAATTGAGTTCCGGCTGAGATCTGCTATCTAGTTCTCCACCTCCCACAAGTAACAAATAAACCTTCTGTCTGGATTCTTTGGTGTGTGCTGCAGTGACAAGAAGATAAATCAACTGAATCTGTAACCTCACGTCAGACATCCTGAAAGATGCTGCACAGAAGTTTTGATATCATCCACATCAGATAACACCTCAACATACAGGAGGCCAGAACAGGCTTTTCATTGACACTTCAGGGCATGGGTTTTCTAAGCAGTGGAGACCAAAGGCACTGTTACAAAGACCAACACACCAATTGATGTCATCATATGAATAATGCCTGCCTCTGACGTCAAGACTTTAAGATGAAAACTGAATAGATGACTCAGATCCAGTTAGAGTGTGAAATTAAGTGGAAAAGTAATAACCTCTTGGCTGAGAAAAAAGAATAACAACACAAATGCCAGGCCAGACTTTGCGATGAAGCTCATTTTGAAGTTCACTTTTAGAACACAACCATGGACAATACAAAACACTCACCTGTTCTTTCTGAAGAGACTGTGGGTTTACTGCCTCTACAGAGTGGGAGTGAATTGTGCTAATACAATTCTTGTGGAGGCACAAAGCTCAACCACGAGACCCTCAGCTCCTTTGAAATCTATCAGCCAGTCCAATCAGTTTTGTCACCAGCCCTCTACACATTCCATAAGAGAGCAATTCATGGTGGTCCCTGCCACTATCCTTCCTTCACTGACTGTCACCACCATTTATGCAAAACACCATTTGAAGGTGTGAGATGAATGTTCATATAAATAGAAGGATAAAAATGGAACAGTCATTTTAGAGACTTTACTTTCATTTGATGTCTTGAGCTGAAGTTTTGACAGATTCGTTTCAGTGAGAGAAGGAGAGAGGAAGTGGTACATGTATTTAAAGTAGTAGAACACACTTCTATCCCATTCAGACTGACATCATGGGTTAAACCTACGGGGGTCTGCCTGAATGGGTCAACCCAACCAAACCACCTCTAAGACCTTCCTCTTGATCAGGTTTGAACACCACTTCAAAGTTTATAATTACACTAAATTAAAAATAGCCTGCATGGAAAAATATTTTTGTGGTCACAAGAGGAACTGTCTTAATAAATGATGATTAAATTTAATTTCAACAACTGTAGGTCCAACGGACATGTCATTTGGGGAGAATATTCTCAATTATGCAGAGGATGAATGAATAAAAGTAATTAAATAGTGTTAATGCCATAACTTTTCATTAAGCACATTGCCCTGAGGTAAAAAAACAACATTTGCTACAAATGGCTGTAGAATTGGCTGAAACTCAGATAAAGCTAATGAGTGGACCGGGATATTGATATTATACTTTTTCTGTTTCACCTGTGTGTCCTCACAGTGCCAAAGCTTGGTCATCTGGTGAGTAGTTGGGTAAACTATTGCAACTCGTGAACTAATGATAGATATGAATGTCATGCTTGGTCACAAAGGCTTTCCATAGATACACTAGCTTGCTTGCTAACTGCTTTTTAGCTTGCTAGGTTAAATATCTGAAAGCAGGATTACCCAAAAACTACTCAACAGAGTTTCTTGAAATTGGTGGAAGGATTGGGCCAAACACGAACCCATTAACTCGTGAAGCGGATACAAATAAGGAGGAGTATCAATGCTTTTTTTTCTACTTTCTTTAATATTGCAACAATAATGATGACATATGCATTGAATTTAGCGGTTTTGTGCAGAAATCAAACATTTCCACCACCAAATCCTAGTGTGACAGGGCCCCTATGCAATACTTTGTCTGAGTCACTTGGGGACAGACTATAAGTCCCACTGTCACATTGTTGGTCCTGCTCCAAATGAGACGCTGTCTCACTTCACAAAAATGTGCAATCTTAGTGAGAGGGAGAATGTCCCACTTGTGTGGTCATAGCTAAAAGTTATGACAGGGTAATTTATGTTACCATACTCAAACTATGAAACCTGGGAATTCCTTTTTTGGTAAAAGGATGACTGTGTTATAAGGAGGACTTTACAGTCTAATAGCTTAAAACTACTGGACCTAAGGGGAAGCTGTCTGTATTATGATGGCAGTGAAATTACATTATACATGCACTTCCTTTGTTAGAGGAATTAAAGCAGTAGGGAGGTGGAAACCCATCAAATTCCATTTTTTAAGATTTGTACTTTGATCATTGGAGGCTGCTACTGACCTCTTCTACTTTTATATTTTGTAGCCTTGCGAACAACATAAATGAACATGCAAATGTTGAAATTTTGCCTGAAACAAAGATACAAGCAAAGGGTAGAAACGTTAATGTAAAATATTTTTGCAATAATCCTAAAAAAGTTTAAAATTAAGGTTGGGTATTAAGCCAAAGACTTCAGAATGTCTGTCTGCATTAGAGTTGCAACTATTCCACAAGGTTAGGAATTGGCTTTTTCAAAGTTAAATGCTCAAAACTACAAGACTTAAATTATTACAGGGCTGAAGGGGAGAATTAATTATCCTGAAAATGCCACTGTTGGCTGTTTTTCCTTGTTTAGGCAGAGCTGATGGTTAATCTTTTAATTTTGGTGGGTGTGCAATTACTGAGACATGACTGAGGGAGGCTTTCCTTGCAGTTGTTGTAATGACTCTGCATTTGTGGCCGCAATGAAAAAGTTTAATTGGCACAACAGGAAACTATTGGTTTCTTTGCTGGGCTTAACATATAATTAAAAGTGACCTATTTTGCCTCTCAAAAAGCTGTAAGGTTAACTAAAAGCATCTTCCCCAGTTTCTGTCTTTCCACAGCCATAAGGAGGAGGAAAGCAGAAGCTGCTTCCAGCCTTTGTTTAAGGGTGATGTCCAAAAGAAGCTACAAATGTACCAGGTTTCATCCTTTTAAAATTCAAAGAAAGATTTAGAGCTTCCTCTACTAATTGTCTATGATAATTACTCTCTAAATGACTAATTAAACTGTAATAGAAAGTAGCTAAAACCATTTCACTCATATAGAGAACAAAAAATGAAAGAATATGAAATGAAAGAATATAGAAATGCAGAGATTTATACACACAGATATATTTTTATTTCATGGGGCTTTCAAGTACAGTTCTTACTTGGATGTCCTTGTAGTTTTCCCTGAGGTCCATCAAACGGTGGTAGGCTTTGATGCCTTCTGTAAAATCCCCAATGTCAATGCTCACAGTGATGAAGTTCTCCCAGATCTGCCAGTGTTCGTAGTTACACTTCAGGGCTTCCTTCAGCGTACGGAAGGCTTTGTCTCTGCCGATGAGGGGGACAGGAAGAGACAATGAGGGAAAAGAAAAATTGAAAGACGATACTTAGCAGTAAAAGGGAACACTGAACCAAGAGATTTAATGTTCCAATCGCAGGAACAGTATTAACTGTAATGAACAGTAATTGGGATTGGTTGATTGAAAAGATACAATGCTGCTGCTGCTTCTTCAATCACACACATACACACACAGACGCACGCACAGGCACACACAAACACACCCCCCTTTTCAGGTTTAAAAGTGCTAACCAGGTTTTAATAAAAGCTTTCCTACTTTGCTTTTCAATTTCAGGCCTGAAAGCACATGAGTCTGATGTGAGAAAAGGCTCAGAGACACTCGGAGGTTTCACTGGATACCACTATACCACTGTTGCCTCCCCAGAGCATTCACTACAACAGCACGCCACGTCTGCACGAACATGACTTTCCACAGACCAGAGCCATTAAGAATTAAAATCTGTTTCAATTTTGTGACCAGTAATACATTTAAAAAACATATTTTAGGGGAATAGTCACAAAATGCAGTTCTGTTTTCATTTTGTACAGTTTGCTTGCATGCATCTCTATGCTCTGTGTTGACAAACCAGCTTGTGATCTGTTGATTTGTAGCATTGTTTGTCTGATTTTCCTTCTAAAAAAAGCAAAGGGTGTTTCTTCATTTGCTCGAGTTTAGTCTATTTGCATGTTTTCCTTAGTTACACTGCACCTGTCACACCTACACACCTGTCTTGCCCAGTGAAACTATGACACTTACTAAATCATTTACATTAAAAAGTAGGAGCCACTCCTGTACTTTGCTTGTTATTGTAAATAATTTAATCAAACATTGTTGCAACAGCAGAGACCACATCCGGTTCCACTCCTGTCAGCCAAGAAGAGAAATCTGAGGCTGCAGTGACACAGACTCACCAACACTGGACAGTTGAAGACTGAAAAAGCTGGATTTCTGCTGATAGTGCAGTCGGTTCAGAGTTTGGCTTCAATAGTCAACAGTCCCAACAGTCTGAGTGGGGGGTGGTGCTGTAACAGTGTGGGGAATGTTCACTAGATCGGACTAGTCTGGATTTCAGCGACCACATGCAGATGGTAGTTTCATAATTTGGTGTAAACAACATGAATCCATGGATCCATCCCAACTAGGGTGTATGGTCCACCCATCTTCTAATGGATACTTCCAGCTGGATGATGCATTAAAAAACTGGTTCCACCAACATGACATTGAGTTAAAGGCCTATTCTGTTAAAGTTGGAAAAGTTGGGATCTCCATTTTTTGTAGAGACTGGTTTTCTCACTGGTTTAAAATGTGCAGGGCTCAATGGGGCTGTAATTTGGCAAGAATCATGCAACCAGAGTTACAACTCTGATACTCATACTGATACTCACTTCTTCTGGAGGCGAATGTACGCTGCAGAGAGGTTGCTCCACGCTTCTGCGTTCTGAGCGGGAGATGGGAAACAAAGAGGGAAGGACAAAGAGGAGCAGGGGGAAGGAGATAGTAAGGAAGAGTTTTAGATATTAATAATAACAGAGCTATTTATGAATGGTAAGGAAAAGGCATTTTCAAGTATCCACACAATAATGTATGGAAGGTGACAAAAAGTGAAGGGGTGATGTGGATTCATGTGGTCTGTGTTTGTGTTCCGTGCTCTGAAAATAATGAGGACAGTTCGGCCAATGTATATCTGTGAATGAGAACTATCAATGAGAGACGTTTTCAGACATGACCTGCGCATAAAGTCCGGAAAATTGGGTCTGGACTTTAGCCGCAGTTTGCTTTGCACACATGCTCGACACAGCAGGAGGTTCTCTGCACAGACGCATTCAGGCGAGAGGTCGAGCAGCAGGTAGAGGCAGGAAGTAAAGGATTGATTCTGCTGCAGACATCACATGAATATCTTGACAATACACAGACACCGATGTCAGCTCTCATCACCACAAACTCTCTAGACATCTTTGTCAGTGTCTTCCATGTGTGGGTCAACAGCTTTTCTCAGAGAAATATTTTGTTGTTGTTTTTTTCATTTTTGCATCTGTGGCACGTTAGAAGCGTCATCACCCCCCCACTGTGACTCCAGCGGGGGATCCCCCTGCTGTGTTCTCCCGACTTCCTGCAGACTTTATACTAGGAGGCCAGGAGGCGGAGAAAGTCTGCAGATAATCCAGAGGCTGTCACTCGGACATTTGCCTTCAGACATGCACCTCCTCTGGAGAAAGTAAGGAGAATCTCCGGAGGTAAGTGCATGTCTGAAAGCATCTTTGGAGAATTCAATTCAAAGATACGGAATTCTTAATTCGTCTTGCTTGCACTTTTCAATGTTATGATGTTCACTTTTATTCTGTGTGTGTTGTTTGTGGGTACTTACATCTGGCTCCAGTCCCACACACCTTTGGAAAGTCCTGGCAGCTCCCTCATAGCTCTCCAGAGCCAAGTAGGCACAACCAAGGGAAAACCACACTCCAAGCTGTCCAAACACACATACACACATATAAAAGTCAATCCAAGTATTGAACCTATGCACGGTTTGTTGATTTGTTTCTGCTGTTAGAAAAATAAACATTATTTGAATTCTAACAAGACCCACAAACATGCAAGACGATGTTAACATTTCACACCTGATAAATCTATCAAATGTATCCCATCCCAACACTGTTAGTATATGGTGTTAGCATGCTAATATTGGCTAAAAGCCACAACCCAATATAATGTTGGCATTAGAAGACAAAATTAAAGAGACTCCCAGGGTAGACCTAGAGCACACAGATGGGATTACACATCGAATTGGCCTGGGGATACCTCAGCATCCTCTACAAGGAGCTAGAGGATGTAGTCTGATATCAAAGCAATGTACACCAGAATAACAGTCATGGAAAAGAAGGAGGGAAGGAAGGGAAGGAAGGAAGGGAGGGAGGGAGGGGGGAGGGAGGGAGGGAGGGAAGAGAGGAAGGATGGATTTCTCTGCCTTCACTCGAGTTTGATCAATTTGGTACAGAAGTATGCAGACCACTGAACCGAACATTTTGAGAGTGTAGAACCAGATCTCTACTCTCTTTTAATCTTCAGTTTACTTCAAGCGATTAAGCAAAACAGTAAACACACAGTAATCAGGGATTCCCAGCAGTGTCAGCGCTTTACTTGTACCTGCATGCTGTTGATCTTCAGTGACTGCTCAAAGCAGTCAGCGCACTGCTGGAAGTCCTTGCTGCGGAGGTGCAGCAGAGCTTTGGATCGCATGGCTCTGGCACTGCGCTTGCCCGACAGCTCCCATGCACGATCATAGTACTGATGGTCCTTCAAGATGTCTCCCAGAAGGCAATACAGACTGGGCGTCTCCTTCTTCTCCAACTCCCTCCGAACGATATCCTCGGCCTGGCAAAATGAACGGCAGAGGAGAGCAGGATGAAGTAGAGGAGGAGACAACAGACCAGTGAACAACAAAGACAGAACTAAACTCAACAAAGTAATGGGCAGAAAATAAGGTGCAACACAAAAGATTTGGGAACAAAGACAGAGAAAAGATTGTATTTCAAGTACGGGGTCAAATAATGTGGACATATCCATTTGTTGCACTTCACCATTCCACTTACTACTTCCTCTCGGATAAGTTGAGACGCACACTTTCTAAATGGCTTTATATTGATTTGGACTGTTCCGGTCTAACCACTGACAAGCTGAGGTCCTCTGAGGAGAGCTCTGAACAGGTTGTTCCAGATACAGCATCCTGTAATTAACACATAAAGCTTATATCCTCCACTGTGTACTGAATACATTTACCCACACACTGCTCCATTGTTGCTGGCATTGCTGTCATATTAGAGTTATACAAAAATGTTAGGGTCGTCACTTTCTTTTTGAGTTACAAACTACACTTAAAATTAAACATTTGTTTTGGTTACATTCAAAGTTCACAGTGTGTAATTACATCTAATTCTGACTGGATGTAGCCGAGATGAGAGTCTAACTTGATTATGATTTCTGATGTGAGTTTGGGAAGCATATGAAGTAATGCTGTGGATTTCCTTCTACAAATCAAATACGGACAGCAAGATGCAGACAGTATTGAAAAGGAGGAAAGTTTAAGTTAACACACTGATCATCAATGAGCTTCAACCATGTTTAGGAAACATAGCAATAGAGGCATGACGTAGTGACATTGTGTTAATTGCTTAACCCACTGTTATATCTCTAATTTAAACAAATCTTGTTCGTTTTAAAGAAGCTCCACATAAAAAAAATAAAAATTTCAATCACCAATGACTGATTTCTGTTAATTTACAAAAATAGTATTTTAGGTTAATATTTTCTGTTTTATTAAAAGATTCAAATCATCAGTTGGTGAAGCCTCAGAGGAAATTGTGGTCTCCAGATGTAGCTGCAGAGTGAGCGATTCTCTCCTTCACAGTGCTCTCTGGGATACAATCATTCAAGTCCTCCCCTTCATTTGGTCAAGATGTCTCTGATGTTGACACCGACCCAAGAGGAGTCTTGAGACAAACTTCATATTACTTTGAGTTGACATCTAATGTTGGAAAGAAATGTTGTTGCACATTTCCAATATGTCTTTAGCATCACTAGCACCAATTAGCTGAGAAGGATGACCTGGTTCGTTTACTGTATTATGTGAACGTTGCTGTCCCCCTTAACAACCCTACAAATCTTGTTCAAAAATCTGGCAGTTCAATAAACGGTCTGTATTGATATAGTGTTTTTCTATTCTTAATGGAGACACAAAGAGCTTTACAATACAGTTTTGTCATACACCCATTACACACATTCATGCAGTGCATGTATGTGTAGCACTTTTCAATGGGAATTTGGGATTCAGTATCTTGACCAAGGACACTTAGGCAGTCAGAATGTGGGAGACTGGGATCGAACCGCCAACCCTTTGTTAGTGGACTACCCGCTCTGCCTCCTGATCCACCCAATTAAGCCTTTTGATAGTACGCATGAAAAAGAAAAGGAACAAATGGCCAAATTGAACCTCCAAATCTGATCGGTACAGTCAGGTACAGTCCCACTCTAATCATGGTCAGTCTTCTCTTGTATTTTGATGGAAATATCCTGATTAACTGAAATATATAACAGAATAAAAGATGCATTAAAAGTCTGGCTAAATAAGAGAACCGATCAAAGTCAAAACAATCTTCATTTCAGGAGCTTTTAGAGTGGTTTTTTAACATTAATGCAATAATAATATAAAATAATAATAATAAAGGTTATTTAAATCAAGTCTGAGAAGGATTTTCTTTTTGGGGGATTTTGACATATCAATGTCATTAACAATAAGTTACAAACTTGTCCTATATTATAACAAATTACAATTATATGTGAAATAGTTGTATCCATGCATTATCTTGTATCTTATTTATAGGCCACGCCGCCTTACTATGAGACAACGTCCCTGTGTCAGAGGAAAGCAGGAGAGGAGCCGTCTGGGCGAGAAAAGAGAAGCAGCATTGGACTGAGACCAAAGCACTTCAAATAAATGGATTGTTATTTCGGACCCCAGTGACTACATAACATGGACTGTTGGCTGGGACTACTACACCACATGGTTTAGGACAAGAGGGGTGCAGGAGACTTTTATCATTATCTAAAAGCACCTGGGTAATTGAATTGGACAAAACAAGCTGCAATTGACTAACGGAGGCCTTTCAGCCTGCAGGACTATGTACCGAGCCTCCACTCACAAGTAATGTTGGTTGTTATGGAGTGTATTTGTATGCAGACCGAGGTAGCTGGTGAGCCGTCTGTGTATTTAATTTGTAGCTCTAAAATTCAACATGTTGCTCTGACAGAGGAACTCAAGCAGAGAGACATAGTACTAAATGCCTTTAAGGAACAGTGGCTTGTTTTCTTATATCACGTACACTGTATCTATTCCATTCAGTGTTTCATCTTATTTACCATTGCTTTTTTAATTTGGTATTGGAAATTTGATTATTTAATTGTTTTTAAAAGGTTCAGTGTGTAGAATTTAGTGACCCCTCACCTTCCAAACATGAAAGAGAACCTGTGGTAACCTTCAGTTTTCATAAAAACTCAAAGGGTGTTTAGTTTGTCCAGTCTGGGCTACTGTAAAAAAACATGGCGGCCTCCGTAGAGAGGACCCACTCCTGATGTAAATATAAAGTATTTAAATATAAAGGGCCCGTTCTAGGGTAAATAAAACAACAATTTGTATAATTTAGACGAAACACACTCATGAAAACATCACTAGGATTATTTTATATTAAATTTCTGTCAATAGATCCCTTTCACCTAAATCTTACACACTGGACCTTAAATATTGTATTTGTGCTTTGGCAACACATGTGAATGTCATGTCAATAAAGCCGAGTATTGAAATTGGATACTGGCCTACAGTAGTCCACGGACTTGCATTTGTTAGCATTTTGAATGCCTTATAATGTATGCATATTGACTGTGCCTATGAATGTTAAAAATATAAATTTTACATTTGTTAAATATCGGTCTGCACAAGGATGATGTGAGCAATAAAACCTAAGTCATAGACTCTGATATCCACTTTTGTCCAGATGGTAATTTAGCAAGTCCCAATTTTTTTGGTCTGTGAGGGAATGTGTGGATTTGAAAGCAAAATATCTCACTTTTTTTTTTTTATTGTTTATAGTTCAAACTTTAAATTTGAACTTAACCCATAATTGGTTGATTATATATTTCCATTAGGGGGCAGGTGCACTGGTGCCCTGAAAAAGTGGACACTGAGTGTACATTTCAATTAAGATTCACTGAATCATCTCAGCCCAGCAGCAGAGATCAGCTGCAACAGAGAGAGAATACTGCCACAACAAAACAAAAACTGAATGTTCAATGTATTGTCCCTGTTGCAGTTGGTTACCAGCACAAAATGTGCTATACTTTCTGACTCCTGACCAAAAGATGTTTCTTCATGAATAATAATTAGTGTGGTTAGCACAGCCCAGCACAAGATTTCTGAGTTCAAGCCTGCTGACCAGCCGGGCTTTCTCGTAGAGTTTGCATCTTCTCCCCGAGTCTGCGTGGGTTTCTTCCCACAGTCCAAAGACATACAGGTCAGGTTAATTAGCAATTCTAAATGGCCCGTAGGTGTGAATGAGAACTGGGATTGGCTCCAGCTCCCCCACAACCCAAAGGGATAAGTGGTTAACACAAGGATGGATCAATAGTAGTTACAACTTTAGTAACCTTTTACAAATGTCATATTTATATCCCACTGCACTCTGACAGATTCAACAGTATCATGTAGAAATGCAAAAATACCATCTAGACCATTGTGGGAAAAAAAACACTCGCTGAACAGATTTGAGCAACAAATTGAGTAACCCCAACTTTCCCAGAGGAAAACATCAGTCTGAGGGTTTTAGTGAGCATTTATCTGACTGACTTGACCGACCATTCGGTGAGAGACTGCTCCCTGGTAGACTGTCTCCCTCAAATACCACGAGGAGACACATTGCTACAGTTTCTATGTTTACACCACAAGAGAGTCAAGTTTTACTTCATAAATAAGTGTCGCTGAATCACATAACAAACCAGGACATGGGTTTTATTTACTGTGGAGGACTATCCGCTCAATGTTCTCTTCCTACTCTGTTCTCTATAAAGCAGGAATGTTTATACTTGTGGAAAACAAAGAAGCAGAGAAAGTTAAGTCCCTCTGGCAGTGTCTTCAGACACATGAGCGACCAATAAACAACATACACCAAATAATGTTAAACAAAAACAGATTATCAAATAAATCTACAAGAGTAGAATTTCCTTGTGCAATCAGAGCATGGATTGTATTGTATTGTTCACATGATATAAAGCCTGTTCTCAGATGGTGTTGGGCAACACCAAGGTTCTGTCTTGTGCTGGGTCAGTTGTGTTTGTGATGGCGCCAATCTTCGTGCAGCCCGAGGATTGAGAGAGTCCAACGTTGTGGCCCCAGGATAGGGTTGGGTTATTTTTTGCAGCTGATGTGGTTCTGATGACGTAAGGCTTAAGTGTGTGACAGATGGGACCGGAGTCACAACCCCAGTGTGTGGCGGTATGGGACCGGAGTCACAACCCCAGTGTGTGGCGGTATGGGACTGGAGTCACAACCCCAGTGTGTGGCGGTATGGGACAGCCACCCAGTGCGGTATGGGAATGGGACCCAACCCAGTGTGTGGCGGTATGGGACTGGAGTCACAACCCCAGTGTGTGGCGGTATGGGACCGGAGTCACAACCCCAGTGTGTGGCGGTATGGGACCGAGTCACAACCCCAGTGTGTGGCGGTATGGGACCGGAGTCACAACCCCAGTGTGTGGCGGTATGGGACCGGAGTCACAACCCCAGTGTGTGGCGGTATGGGACCGGAGTCACAACCCCAGTGTGTGACAGATGGGACCGGAGTCACAACCCCAGTGTGTGGCGGTATGGGACCGGAGTCACAACCCCAGTGTGTGACAGATGGGACCGGAGTCACAACCCCAGTGTGTGGCGGTATGGCTGCAAAACATGTGGAAGTTTGATGCCCCAAATGGAGATAAACAGGCAGATTGTTGAGACAACAATCGTTTATCATTTCAGTGATGTGTTGGATGTTAGTAACCCAGTGATTAACCAATATACAATCTATTTTGTAGCCCTTACCTATGGTCAAATGTTGGCTAGTGACATAAAGGGGTTCTTTCTGCAGGCTGAGTAGCTCAGAGCCCCGCTCCATGTACCCATACCACCCCCCCGCCCCACTCACTCGCTCAGAGCGACACACGCAGTGAGACCAGAGCTCGTTCACGTGAAGCAGCCGGTCAGTGACTTTGTAGAAGAACAGTGAAACACAGAGCTGGAGTTTCTGTGTCCTCCTCCACTCTGACCTGCTCTCACTTGAACCAATAAATACTCATCACTAGTTATCAGGACCTGATCAGCACATGAAGTAACTTAGTGTTTGTTTGATTCCAGAGTTTACGAGGCTGCATTTAAACATCATGAAAATGACTCGTCAACATGTTGTGCTCAGTACAACACGAGACGTGACGCTCACAGTCAGGACTTCATAACCAAACACATGACCGTACGGTTGTCACCTAAATCATCCCAATAAAAATTTAACTATGAACGGGAACTCGTTCATTTTCATCTGCATGAACTGAACTTTGAACTCGTTCTTTTTAAGTGTGAACTGGCACAACATCTACAGATGGGCTCAGATTCAGATTTCACATTCACATTTAATTGTGTAAAGGTTTGGTTGTTTGCAGTTTGCTTACTGATTTAGTATAATGTTTGAAATTCTCCCTGCATCTCCACATACAGAAACTAATATGCACCGACAATCTTCACTGAAGAACCAGGTTTAAAGACACAATCCTGTAGAATCCTGTGAATTCTGAACGCAGCTTCTGAACAGTGGCAAGCATCGTTTGGGGAGCCACCAACTGAAGAGTGTTTGTAGTAAAGCAGATGTCTTTGTGTGTGTGGTATACCTTGCCATGTTGGCCCAGCCTCTCATAGCAGATAACGGTGTCCTCCCAGAGCTCCAGCTTTTCATACATAAGCAGAGCTGAACTGATGCAGCCGAGGTCCGTCAGCAGGCTGGCCAGCTGTTTCTGCAATGAAAGAGACCACAGAGGCTCACAATGAAAAGTCAAAGACCAAGGTCACTGGGATACATTGTAGAGGTACTGTGAAAATCTTTACCAAAAGGCATTTAGGCATCTCCACTGAAATAGATGTTGCTTTTTATTTTTACCTAAGTAAGAGAAAGACTAACCTAGTCAACTCTCTACAGTCTGACAGTTGGTTTTTAGATTACTGTGAAATGAATGAAAAGCAAAGGATGTCAACAGTATGTATAAAACAAGAGAGAGAGAGAGAGAGAGAGAGAGAGAGAGAGAGAGAGAGAGAGAGAGAGACCCCAGCCATAAAAAGGCCTTCAGTGCTTTGTTCATGTTGGGAGTGGTTCTCCTGTGAGGAGGACATGTATCACGGTGCTGCTGCAATCCTCCACCTCAACCCCCTTTCAAGTCCCCAGGCAGCAATAGGTACTCTTCAACTCTAGCTTTATTGCTGTTATCAGTTATTACATGCTGCCTGGGTGATGTCTCCTCCCCAGCTTTCCAGTACTCCCCCTCCTTCAATCCCTTGGACACATCTAAATCTTTCTATTACTGCCTATTCTACTACTGCTCTTTCCATTTTATTCTACACAAGATCCTGGGCTTTGTTATAGATCTTATGATGCTTAGTGGTTCAGCAACTGTGTCACAATATGTCGTAATGGTAGTATTTTTACAACCTCTGTGAGACATTTATATATCTTATTTTCCCCACGTTGATCCAGGGTTGTCACCTTCTGCCCTAAAAACAATGGTTAGTATTACACTAAATTCTAAGGTGAACATTTTCTTACTGAAAGGTCAGAATGAGACTGTGAATGTCCCAACAGTGATTGTCCAATCAAAGCTTACAGCCCGTTACCTAGTCACAGCAGGTTTGTCACGCATCTGTCTACACATTCAAATAAATAGTGAGACAATAGTAACAGGCACTCTGTATTTAAACAGTTGGGAGAACTGCATCTTTTTTACATTGCCTTCCCAAAAGCAAAATTACAAAGGCCAAAGAATGAACAGGATTGAAGGAAGCACTTGCTCATAGTTTTGCTGGAAAGCAAAATCTGTTATCTGTTTGACAGCAAAATATTTTCAGTAAGATTTAGGAGACTGTGGAGTGGGGGGGCCCTGTTCTACTGTGCAGTCCCAACTGCAATAATAAGACTTTGATAGAGGAGTCATCAGAGCAAAAACCATGTCCTGCATCTTCACCACAAACCTCAGTGTCAGACGTTTGCAGAATAACATCTAAAAAAAATGGTTTTCATTAAATACCAGAAAATTCTGGACACAAAAAATCTCACCACCTGTAAAACCTGAACAAGATAATCATTTCTACAAAAGGATATTGTTCCTAAACACACCCCAAACTCCACAATCTACTAGATATACTCAAGAGGCACAAGCCAAAAGGTTTAGTGATTGGCTCCAAAGTCCTGCAAACTACAGTAAATATCATTGAAAAACTGTGCATAGACCTTAAAAGAGCACTTCATGCAAGATGTCATGCACACAGCTCACCCACTGAGGAGGATGCTGACTTTTCATCTGACACCTGTTTTCTTTTATGCATTTTTCTATCTCTACAGGAATCAAGGAACATTGTTTTAGACATGACCATGTAGTTCCTTGGTAAATCTGTCATTGTTATCACTGTTAATGATGCTGTGCTATACCGGAAAGCTTGACAGGCTGTGAAACAGTGAGAAAAGCTTCACTTGTTTTTTTTACAATTAATTTGAAAGTGTGATTAATCACTGTCTTGACATGTGTATATAAAAAGCAAGTCAGTGGAAAACAACTCAACTGGAGAATTATGAGAAAGCCACTGAGCAGTTCCAAAGCGAGGAGCAGTTCCATTAAAGGTGCAGATATATAGTGGCAGAGAATGAAACACTATTACCACTCTGATTTATTCTATACATTCTATACAAAGAGTGAAAACCTGGTGTCAAATCACTACAGTAACGTTGAGTCATGGCCACTCACCTGTGAGGATAAATTCAACTGATTTCTTTCATAGTTACTAAAAAGTAAAAAGTTGAATTTGTCCAGTATTTTGGTTTATAACCAAATACCTGTGAAGATAAGCTATATGTGCTTCATGCTACATATTGCTTGCACTCTCTCATTTGTAACACACTGTAGATCCAGCGGGGAATAGACTGTGAATGATGTGATGCGAGTGCTGCACCCCATCTTGAAAAATGTATTCCACCATATCTGATGACTATATATCCAGAGTGAAGCGAATCCAGTGCTCGTCATCGTGTTTGCTTCCATTTGGTTTATTAAAATGGAATGGAATGTGTGAAGATAAATGGTTTGATACCTGGACAGTCCATCTGGGTGGGGCTTGGCAGCAGTAGAAGATTTTGAGCCGCTCGGTCACGGGACAGCTCTTGTCTTCAAAGTGGTCGACCAAAGCCTGGAGAAGGAAAAGAGCAGATGAACGTCTGCAGCTGTGTCCATCACAAGATCTACTGTGTTCTTCAGACTATCACTGTATTTCACCATATTGAGATTTAGTTTACCAGCAGATTCAGTCTCTGCATGTCACTGGGTGACTCTGCCACCTAACTGAGATGGGATTACAGCAGATACAATACAATTCCCCCATTTCAACTGCACAAGTCTGATATATTCTGTGATCTGGCTCTGAGCTATTAACAGGGGTACTGAATGGACACAGGGGTCATTTGGTATTAAATGGACGATGACCAGGAAGGTTCAGCAAACCGACTCCTCTGAGCTTGACTTGTATGATCACCCACAGCCTTTCATCTATTACTGTCGTCTTCTATAGAAGAGAAACACATTCTTTCATTCATATAGGACAACACTAATTGTAAAAAGCTCATCAGTAGAGCTTCCTTCTTGTGGTTCCTTTTCCGCTTCAGGAAGTCACATACTCATACCTGCCACAATCCTGTGGCTGCCACAGAACGGCTTTATTAAATATGATAAAATATACATGGTTTACCCAAAAGTCTTGATATATCTTGCATATGTTTGAATACTGTGTGACGTAAAAGCCTCCATCACAAAATGAAACAGGAGACACTAAGGATTATTCACTGGGATTAACTATTTTGTCTCAATGGTATAAGCATAAGACAAACATAATGCCTCAGTCAAAGGGTGCAGGTAAGCCAGTAGTCAGTGCAAAAAGACCATGCTAATACAAAGTGACAACACAATGGTGAAACTCCTATAAAATATTTCAACCAAATCATTAACAATTCGAACAGTATTTCCCACTGATTGTGGATTACATTTACATTCAAAATCAATACATTAAAGAAAAGACATTTTCAGAGACATGAGACAAATATATTAAAAGGTTTATACGTCCGTTTCTTGGAAGGCAAACAATCCCACTAACACCTACAAACATTTGATGGGTCAAAGCTTTCACTACAAAACATTTTGGTAGCGGTCATCTATGGTACAATGTATACTGAGCATACTTGGCATAAATGTTTCTTTCAGTATACATTCTGTTCTCCCTCATCTCATTTGCAGACTCTAGCTACAGGCGCAGTGAATAAAATGCCTCCCAAAACAGTTTTGTAATCTTAACCTAAAGTAAACCTAAACACATCATTTATAATTATTGTAATGTCCTAGTTAAGTCAGTTTGCATCGTATGAAAATACTTTTTTAAAAATGTATTTATTTTTGTATAAAAGCCGTGCCCCTAGATTCTATAAGTTAAAAACTAACGTAAGTGTAGAGTCCTGTAAATAATTTTGTAAGTCCTTAGTTAGTCCATATCTATGTCTTTCCAAGACATTACCAGGAAAAATGAGAAAGTAGTAATGGAAAAACAATATTTTAAGCTCAAGCCATTTCAAATGTAGAATGCAGATGTAGACTGCAGCTTAATAACAAACACTGAGTAGTTTTAACTTGTGGGCTCAAATTGAACAATCTGTAATGCTGAAAATAGTTACCACATATTAATGCCTATCAGAGTACATGCAGTGTTTATTATTTATTATGTTTTGCACTGAAATAGTTCTATGCTGTTTGTATAGAGAAAAGAACGATGGAGTGTGGCTGATTTTTTAAATAAACATGGACCATTTCGAAGAAATCTCTCCAACTACATAAAGTATAACTAAGGAAATGACATTTACTGCTTACAACTTAACTCTCCAGAACTCGGCATCAAGCTGGAAAATATTTGGAGGAAAAAAAACAACCCATGTTTTATTTCTTTCAGTCTTCAGCCAGATGTCTGAGTCTCCTAACGTCTTCAATTTTCATACAGTAATTTCAAAATGCCGTCTGTGCTACGTATTTCAAGGATGTTATTGATCAACATCCAAAATAACAATCGGAGCTGTGGTGAATTAATGGTTGTTTGTGCTCAGGGTTGTTTTGAAAAAGAACAAGGTTACTCAATAACTCACTGGCACTGTGAGTGGAGTCGAGCTCTGCTGCTCTTTGTTAATGTACTCACGAGTAGTCTGGTTCTGTGAAGTCGGGGCTTAAACACTCACACAGATACAATGGCCTGAGTATATAAGAGTAGTGTCAACGTGCGTCAAAGTGCGTCAACCTTACTTGATGTGGGCGTAACTCTTTCCAAGCCACATGATTGGTTCGGCGCAGCGCTATGCTCATTATCATTGGCTGTTCGTGTTGAGTCCTATCGACGTTATATCAACGTGTCTTAAATTTCTATAGAGGAAAAGTTATATCGCGCTAAATATCTTGACCTGTAAACTGAGAACTCGGAAATGGTTCCACAATTATGTTTTTATTCTGTTTCATGATAGCAGCCCCAAATGATCCCCTGGTGCCTGAGGACGATCTCCTTCCTGTATTAGACATGAAATGACATTGATGAATGTATTATAACTTATAGTTGGCACCTCAGGTCTCATTGCCATCTTGTATTTGTGACTCTAAAACTGCAACACTCAACTTTAATTGCTGGCATATTAAACGCAGATCCAAAATGTAATTCTCCAAGAGCGTTGAAAAATTATTTCTCTGGACGGTAGGTGCTTATAAGCCAAAGCACTGTCTGCAGTGTGTGCACCTTTACTTTTCCATGAGTAGTAAGAACTTTTTCCAGAAACTGTGGTTTTTGTGGAAATTTGATACATAAGTAGAAAAGGCAGATTGTGTAAAAAAAAAGGTATGTGAAAAAGGTTTACAGTTCTGTGAAGGCTTGTGCTCTTCATGAATCTATAAATACAGCACCCCCAACCCATAAACATGTGTCCTTACCTGAGTTTGCATCATGGCTCTCTCAACACAACGAGACCGTCCTTTTTCCAGTTTGGTCCTGAGGCAAAGCGCTGTGACTTCTACCGCCCAGAACTTGGGCTGGGACAGGATACACTGCAGAAGGACATGGGGGCGCGAGGCAAAGTCAGATCATCTCTTATGTAGCATCAAATCATTCAGGATGAAAACTATAAACTGGAACTACAGTTTGTCCGATTACAGTTAGTTAAAAGAAGTCATGGGTGATTAAAAAGACAGGATGTATAAACGGTTGTAATAAATTCAGTATTATGCTAACTCAGAGACTTCACTACATGAAATAATTCCTTCTTTTTTTTTTATTGCTGTTAAGTGACCCTCAATGAAAGACATCTTCACAGTAAAAAGTCTGACAGGAAAAGAAAGGTGCGTGCACTCGGAGCTGGTAGAAGTCTTCATGTGAAACACTTGCAGGAAGATTCATGATGGCAGCAACATGACAATCATCATGTCCTTTTGACTCTGTAGCAATTCACTCTTTTTATTGTACTATATAAACAAGGAGGAAGCATTGAGCTTGCATTGAGCAGGGAACAAGAGAGACAAAGGTTGTATCTGATATTGGAAAGATAAAAAAAGAGGCCAGGTTCCAAATTGAGGTAAATAAACCATGATTTGATCATCGACTGTCTCTTCACTCTGTAATCCCAAATGAAAATTAAAAAGCATCACAAGAGAGCTGTTACCACGCTCTCCCATTCCATGATTCCACATATAAGCTCCATCACAATGGCTCTTGATGCGCATGCGATGATGCATTATGAATGAAGTCCATTATTTTCTGAATGCATTCAGACTGATTGTCCTCAGACAGCCTCAGGCGTTATCATTGAACATAAAAAGTTCACCCCAGTGAGCTGTAGACCAGGGGGGCTCCGCTGCCAAGAAACACATTCAACACAACTACCCATGAGTCTCAACAGCATCCTGGTAGTTCTCCCTACTGCTTCAGAAGAGGGAATTTAAATCCTGAACTTCCCAAGTAACAAACAGTGTTGCTTACTCCCATTTCTTGTCTCTGCTTAGATGGAATAAAACCCAAAGTATTCAAAGGAAATACAGCTGAATCCTGCAGAGATCTTGACAGCCTGCAACCTGGGGGAAAGCAGTGACACCCACGAACACATCCCCCTCTCAGAGCAGAGAGCAGCATGGGGCTTAGCTGTCTGCTGTGCACTTCAATGAATCAAGCAGCAAGCTTGAGTGAGATCACATAATTAACAATAGCTATTGCTGTCTTTATCTGTGTGCTGTGGTGATAAACTGTATGATGGTTGGGACAGCTGCGTGGCTTAGGTTTAGATGAGCTGATTAAAGGGGGAGGCATTAAGGAGATATACCAGCAGGTAGATGAAAGGGAAGATGACTTTATCTTGTCAACCTACAACAACATACAAAAAATGACCCAGTCTATGATGATGATACAAATATGCGATGAAAGTGTTGATGAAAAAGCAACCTTAGACTACTACGACAGGAAAGTTATTATCCTACAGGCTACAGTGGATTACAAACTCTGCTGAGAATTACTTAATGAGAAAAATAGCTTAATAATTAAAAATATGTTTTTACTGGATCGCAACAGTGGCGGCCAGCCCTGCACAGGAGGACTGAGAGTGGGCTGCTAGCAACTGGGCAGACTGGTAAAAGGGATCTGTCAGATCTCATGTGTGGGCTGGTGCTCCTGTCAGTGTAAGAGCATTATAAACTCCATGTTTCTCTGAAGTTTTGTGTGATGTTGTAAATATAAATGATGGTACACTAAGACAGTTGAGTTGGAAACACAATAAAACAACATAACCATAAAATGCCTTCATACTGCTCGTGTGGTGTCATCCAGGTGTCCAGAAGCCCTGTCATTCATATTCGACTCGAAACGACATCATTTAAGTTTTTAGCCTAAATGTCTCCGATATCTTCCAACGATGTTCATTCAGGAACCGTCGGAAATGCTAACGTCCGCTAGCTTAGCCACTTCTGGTGGACATTTAGACTTAAAACTTGGAGTAAATGACCTTGTGTCAAGAATATGAATGTCGGGGGTGAGTAGGTATGAGTGAATTTTCATTTCTGGGTGAACTATCCCATTAAGTTGATGAATATCTCCTCAGTTTAGCAAATATTGGATTCTAAACTATTGTATTAGACAAGTTGACATAGTTTGTACCAAGTTCCACAGCCACATCCAACAAGTGCCCACAAATCTCACACTGATACGCAAATGTCAAACTCATGTTGAAGTTAGGTATAGCATCAGGGGATCACCAAAGTCAGAAGGATTCATCCTCTGGTGACTATCATTGGTCTCTAAAGAACTTCTCTGAACAAACCTGTCCCATAGTTGTTGAGATATTCAAGTCTGCATCAAAAGAGGTGAAACGACGACATACAAACTGCCATCTTCAGAGCTTTGCTGCCAGCATTACAAAAATCCTTTCAGTGACATTTAGTCTTTGTCATGAAGATCAGAGCTAGAAGCACGTAGAAAAGTCAGCAGAATAAGACCATCATCTTCAGTGTCTGCAAACACTCATTTGAGAGTAATTGAAGAGACGAGAAAGCGTTCTATATTCTGAGCACGTCTCTAAACCACATTGTGACTCAGTTTAGAGGAGACACAGTTTGTTCGGGAGCAGACTTGACAGGGTGAGGAATAATTTGTTTTGAGGTGCTGGGTATGGTGATCAAAACTGAGCAGACGTGAGCGGCATCCAGACTGAACCCTCTGGGACAGGCAGCACAGTGTTCTCTGAGCTGTGTAAACACATTCAGATGTGACAGAAGAGACATGGCAAACTGTGTGAGGTGGAAGCATCACTGAATTATGTGGATTGGCTTCAAGTCTTCAGTGGAATACAGAGAATATACAATCTGTTTGTCATTAATGACAGAGTACCACAGACTGGGGCAGTTATTTACCTCAGTATAATATAAATTTACACAACCCCCTTTTTTGCAGGTTTTTTTGTATTCTTGCTGTTGTCCTTGCATCTATTATGTTCACACATTTAAAGTATTCCAGCGACTCAAAGTGACTAATACCTCATGATTTAGTCAAAATGTGAATTGACAGAAATTGCTTAGAGTAACCAAATGGAAATGATTAGTGACTAGGGATGTCACGATGACAACAATTTTGTAGTCGATACCAAAATTTGAATGATTCAGTATCCAATTCGATACCACAGCAAAAAAACTAAAAACACAAAATAAAATCCCATTTACTTCAACACACAATATTAGCACATACAAAAAACAACAGTGGCTACCCTAACTTCTGATTAGTGTTGGTGTTTATTGTTAACGTGTAAGGTGAGCCCAGATCAGGGGGGGGGGTGAGGAAGGAGGACTTGCAGCAGGAGAGCCACCAAAGTTAGAGTTTAGAGACTCAGACACGAAGAAGCCTTTTCCCACAACACAACATATGGCAAAGAAGCTAGAAGATGGTTTATTATTAATATCATTATTAACTGGTTACGGAAACACCCTCGTTCCGGGTGTGACATTTTCGTTGTATCGCACAGTACTAAAAAAGTTGCTTTATGGCATTCAGGTTAGGAAGCAAAGAAACCCGATTCATATTTGTAACACATCTTCAAGAATAATATCGACAGAGTGTTTTGAAAGTGAAATCAACCACTTGTGCCTTACCCAAAGATTGGGTAATACATCAGCACTACCTCCAGATGGTCCACCAGGAAGGCGATGCAGTTCGAGTATTGATGAAGACTGCAAGATATGTGACAACCATCTAACCAGCCTGCAGATTCCTGGATCTACATGTAGGCTGGGAAGATGCCTGCTCACAGAGCCAGCAGCTGCCTGTAGCAGGTTTCCCATTGTATGAAACAATACAACAGCTAGCTCATCGGTCAAACTGAGCTCACAGCTGGAAGGATCCATGATGACCATAATACGAATTTTGAGACAGTGAGTGCAAAACAAGTGAAACATGAAGAATTACACATATATGTTGGATCTTCTGATCAAAATCGAGGACACAGAGATTAGGTGAAGGCCTCGTCTACACTCCTGCAGATACTTTTTTGAACAGAAATCTCCCCCTCCATTTAAAATAAATCTCCATCCACATTTTGTTTGACAGAATATCCCTGTCCAGACATGAAAAACAAAAAACAATTACAAATGCTCCAACAAGCATGACTGGCGGATAGGTGGCGATGACGTCTACATAAATAATCCGTCAAATATCCAAAACAACATTGTCAGTATACTCAGGGATCCTATCGAGTGAACTTCTTATTGTTTCTGTTGCACAGCAACAGGGAAGGTAAAAAAATAAGCTGTGACGTCATTGTTTCCTAAACACTCCATTTTACATGCACCCACAGAAACTTGAGTTTTGAAAATCTGCACTTGGGAAGGCATTTGTGAACATCTTTTAAATGTTCTAATTACTTAAAACATAATTTATGTTGTAGTTGAGCTGACAAACCTTTTCCTGTGTTTGGGCCAGTTGTCCACACATAAATGCCAATGTATTATCAATGTGAGTGTACGTTTGATTTATCCAGAGGAGGGTTAGCCCTGGCTCAGCTGGTATCACTTAGTTGGGTCACCCCCAAACCAGTTTAAGAGGCTTGCCTGATAGAGGTACCACCATGTCTTGCTTTTTGAGCTGGCACCAAAGCCTCTCTGGAGGGAGCCCATTCATCCCTTTTATCTACTTTCTTACATTTCGTAGCTGTTTGAGATTGGCTCTTATCTCCAATTTGCCAATCTTAATCTGTAGATGTGCCAACTATGGCAGCCGAGACAAAGAGAGCCCCATCACACCCCCAGTGCAGGCCCACACACATAAAACTTTTAACCACAAAGTATTAAGGTATCAAACTTGCAGCAGAAAGTGTGTATCATAAAAAAAGACAATAACCTTCCTATAACTCTGAGCTAAGCTCCAAGACGATAAACATAAGAGACAATAAGAGTGCAGTGTTTTCTTGAGACCGACCATAATACACGATAAAATACTTAAGAACATCCAATATGAGCATAAGAAGCTTGTGTCATTTAGTACAAGTACTTGTAACCAGCAGGAATTGAACAAAAGCCAATAAGCCAATGGATGTAGATCCAGGTTACTTCACATTTCAACCTCACAAGTTGGACTGTGGGTCTGGGTGGAAGGAAACATTCAACAAAACACTGGATTTCTCTTTTTTGTTCATAAGAAATCTCCACAGGGCACCTTTTAATATATTCAGTTCAGCGTTGAATCCTAAATGAAGTCTAAATTAAGTTTGTTATGGCTGCAAACTATCATTTTTTGGTGGGGATCAATACTTTGATACTCTCTGCAGCCAATATGGTTTGACAATTCCTCCTCAACAAGGCAAAAGCAACAACTGTTTTCAATAATCCCTCAAAGGAAGTTTTGCTTCACATGTTGGCTATTGCACACTGCTAAGAGCAGATGTGCATAGTTTTATGTGCCACATAATAATATCAATATTGATCCTGCCAAACTCAAGTTCAACCAAACTACAGGTGTAGCAACATCATGTTAAAATGCATCGCAATTGTTCCCTGTGTGTTCACTAGTAGACTTCAGTCACAGTGATGCAATTTGGTTCCAGATTTTTCTCTGTGTGAAAAGAATCCAAACAAACTTTATAAACTCATCAACGGACGGTAAATGGTCTGTATCTATAAAAATGCTTTTGTAGTCTTGATGACCACTGAAAGCTCTTTACAGTCGTTTGCCATCCACCCTCCTCACTCCCCCACTGAACTGCGAACACTTCGCGTTGACGGTGGACATGGCACCCGTGCTGTGCTTGGGGTTTGCTTTGAATTTGTTTGGTTCACTCACAAGTTTATGAGACACGATAATCGGCTCAGAGAGAAACCCACAATAGCCAATGAGAGCAAGCTGGGAAGCGTCACAAACCGGATGTAGCGTACTTGTATAGCTGACTAAAAAACAACACTTCATTTCCATCTCCCCTCCAGCTCGCGCTGCAAAATGTTTAAGCTAATTCCGACTTCTCAGCCATGATTTCATCCATAGTTGTTTTTTTTTAATGTTTTTCGCTGCACAACAAAACACACAATGTCAATCCTCCTCCATGTTTGTTTTTCTTTTGAAGTCATGTTCAGTCACATTTGTTTCCACACTCCAGTTCAGAAGGTGACAGGAATGCACCTAAAGGTTGTTTGCCAACCATCATAAAAAATTTAAAAAAAACTGAAGAAGATATTGCGAGTTTCCTTAAGATTCCAAATCTGGAATCGCAACTGTGAAATTGTTTCTAACAAAATGCCAGTGTGTGGTCTTACGTTCTGGCCAAATCATGTGTGTGTGTGTTCTGAAGATTATAGAGAAGAATACAGATATATTATAAGTACTAACAAAGCAGGTATGAGCATCTTTTGCAGGGGTTTGAACTAAAACCAAGAGGTTTTGTTTGTGAGCTCGGCTGCGAGTGCATGGTAACTTTTCCAATGGAAGAGATGGTTAGCTGGGATTCCTGTCTGCACGAACAGAACAAGTTGCCTGTAAAGCGGATCTCATTCTACTGTTTATCCAGTCTTTTGCAGACTGTTGCCTAATTGATTGACTACTTTAATGAATGTTGATCCAAATATCAAAGAAATATCGGTTTATCAGCCAGCCCAATGAGTAGGGCTGTGCCCAATACCATTTTGGAGGGTTTGGCACTTCAGTAAGAATGACCAGCATATATTCAGACTTGATCATTATACTTTGTTTGTGTGAGCATCTTAGGAGTTGCAAGATGGATATTTAAGTTTTTTTCAAATGACTTTCCAATTTTCTTTAATATTAACCAACAATATAGGTGTATATAAATGTATTATTTATATGCATTATATTTATTATCAAATATAGGACTGTGCCCTGAGAGAAATCAAAGTAAAAAACAAAAACATGTATAAAGTTTACATTAAAGTCCCTCTTCATTGTTAATGCCATTTATGGTTTAAACATACTGATAGTAGAGCCTGTAACATGACAAAATTATAGTTTTTATCCTTACTCACACTCTTCCACCTTACTCCTCTTTAATTGACCAGGTTGTGTCAAAGAGAGGAGGCAGGCAAGAGATGGATGAAGCTCAAACAGCAACTTAAAGTCTTCTCAGAGAGTGACAGCAATGTTATATTAATGGTGGGAAACTAATTGAATTTAAATCCAAAAATGTTAAATCTCTGATGCAGGTCTGTGATAACGTCTGTGGGGTGCCTTGTGAGATCAAAGTTTTTCTAAAATTATGATAAATATAAGTCTTGATAGAGGGCTCAATGGGGTCACTAACAAGAACTCAACCAGTGATGAGAGATATGCAAAGATAAGATGATGCACAAATATAAAATTCGGTGCTTCATTTCTCAACCAGACATGAAATGCCAAGTCTTATCAACACAAAGCTCCCTGAGCCGAAGCTGAAATCTGGTTCAGTCACCAGCCAGGATCACGTGTCTCTCTGATCAAACCCCTGTTGTGATATCCTGACTGTTCTGTGGCCTCTCGCAGAAGAAGAGCGGCATGGAATAAAAACAGAGACAGTCTGAACGGTGGGGAGAGGAGAGGTCAAGTCGTCAAGCCCCGTCTCCAGGAGATTAGCAGTTTCAGTAATGGTTTCTGTGCATCAAGTGTTTTATGGTCAGTTACTTAGTTCTTTTTATAGTAAATGTAATATTACTGCCATCATCGTTCTGAATACACAGAGCCTGACTCCAGATGTCTGAATCCACAACCACATGAAGTTATGGAGTTGTGACTATTAACAGCTGAAAAACATCCAGGCATTTTTTTCCTTTACTTGGGAAAGCAAAAAATAATTCTAACAAAAATAATAGCAAGCTTGGATGAGATCACCAGGTGTACAGTTTGAGAGCGATGCTTCCAACTAGGCACAACGGATACCTGCACCAAACTACTGCATGTGCCAAGTCACCCAATAGATAATGAAATATTTCCCCATATAATTGAAATCTTTGAACTGCTCATGATATAAAATGAAAGGATTCATCCTCCAGCTTAAATATCTGACGCAAACTTCAACCATTATTTGTCAACCATCAAAACATTTTATAAATACTAGAAAACTGAGAAAAACTGATCTCTTTCAAATTTCGGAATCAATGGTGGACATAAACTGAACGTACAAAGGCAATCTGACAACATCCTATGAATCCAAAATGGTTAATTTAATTTATTTTGTTGTTGATATCTGAGACGCAACGATTACATGTACACGTCAATTCTGCAATGGTTCTCACTGCAGACACACTGCTAATCTAAATTTAGCCTTTTGAGAGGCTTAAATAAAACAGGCCCATTAAATATTTTGTTACCTCAGCTTCATTTTCTTGTCATGTATGATTAATAATTCCATAATAATCCTTATCCTATTAAGAATATGAGGACAAACAACCCAAACCAGCCGAACTTGAAGTTGTTCTTAAAAGTTCCAGATCCCTCCTCTGTCTAAACAAACAGAAACCTTTCAGCTACAAGTCTGTTTTATATTTGACTCCAACATGCAGCCATGCAGATCACACAAATCTATTCTGTTTGTAGGAAACTGTCTCGAAAACATGAATCAAGGCCTCGAGTTTCATTAAGAACATTGAGCACTTTGAAGCACCTCAGCTAACATGCAGATCGGCCAAAGCTTTGCTGAGTTGATGAATCAGTTTGCAGTCAGGTTAGTAGCTCTGTGAGGCTGTACTTTGCCTAGCCAGTGAGCTAACCTGGTAACAATAACAATACTGATCTGCTCATGTTGAACAGGTATACAGTTTACCATATAAACTGCCTTAAGAATGCAAACATTTAGTATTTTGCATGGACAAAGTGCAGCGGAGGCTGATGGGAATGTCATGGCCATATTGAAACTTAACACGATGACAGCATTAAATAAAAAGTAACAGGATCACTGAAGGCATTACAATTCACTATGAGAGGAACATGTGTTCGAAATATACTATTTATAATAGTCTAGATATTTGATGGCATGAAATAATGACTGACTAACGCCCGACATCTTATTTATAAATTACTTAGACCTTTTACTGTGGCAAATTGTGGTCAGGTACATCCAGTTTGCTTTAATTATCCTTGAGGTGCATTTACAACTTTTTGGCAACCCCCTGTGGCAAACTGAGTTCAGTAGACAAAGTTTAGAAAAGCACACAGTTTTGTTTACAGTTTACACTACATGTCAGATAGAAAACCAAGCCATGACTTTGAAGGAACTCTCTGTAGACCTGCATGATAAAACTATGGTGAGGCATCGATCAGGCATGAGTATAAACATTTTCGTGACATGGAAGACGTTTGGAACCAAAATTCCACCACAGTGGAGACTGCTAGTGAAGACCTCCTTCTCTCTCTCGCCCTCTCTCTCTAAACAGTAAAACATAACATTTTGATGGTCCAAACATGTATGAACAGACCCCAAATGATCACTGTAAGTGCACTAAGTAGAGCTGAGCATGGCTTCCTGGGTGTCGGACTTGGTGGCGCTGTGGCCAGGCATCGATCAGGCATGAGTATAAACATTTTCGTGACATGGAAGACGTTTGGAACCACCTAAACCCAAACGTAAGTTGACCGACCAATAGGAAAAAAGGGCCTAGGACAGTAAGGTTTGCAAGAACCCAACGGTCACTCCAACAGAGTCCTCTGAGTCACAAGTCCTCTGCAGAGATGGGAGACCCTGCTGGAATCATGTCCATCTCAGCAGCTCTCCATTAATCCGTCCTTTATGGTACAGAAGTGAGACAGAGGCTACTTTAGGGGAAAGCCATGAGATAGTCCACTTGCAGTTTGCTGAAGGGCATTTAAAGGACTGTGAGAAAATGAGGAAAATATTATCTGTTTTAATGAGACAGAAACTGAAGCGTTTGTCCAGAACTCCAAGCACCATGTCTGATGAACACCAGGCAGTAATATTAGTACATGGTAATACCATGCCTACCCCTTCAGTTTTTCATTTTTGAAAAGTTTGCAAAACGGTTTTCACTCATTGTGGACTTTTGATTGCAAATTGAAAAGGGGAATGTGATTCTTGTTTAGTTTTTGTAAAATGCAGCGACATGAAATATGAAGACAGTTACACTAATACTTTCTGAATGCACTGTAGGTGGAATCAGCAATGTAACTTATTCCATGTCTGAAAGTGCTTATATAATAGAGACATGCACACGTCTGTAAAAGGCAGCACTGCTTCTTCTATAAACATCAGCACCTCTCTGAAACAGTGTTGTGAACATTATCATTATTAAAAGGTAGGATTTCTTTCATGGATGTTTCATTAGGCTGAATTAGTTTGAAAAACTGTAGCTAATAATCTGGAAACTGAGTGCATATGACTACTGGGTTAAATACAGAAAAACCAAACTGCAAATGCATGGAAATCTGTTGGTTTTATCACAGATTTAATGCAACCAAACACAACCTGGGCATCGGACAAAGACTCACATTTGTGAAGGCTAGGAGTTCCTCTTCAGTCAGTCTGTGGACGGGGTTATTCTTCTGGAAGTCAGTGCTGCAAAACCACACAGGAAATACATTGTGAAAAACTGACCCCTGAAGAAAACATAGCTGCTCATTTCTTTAGATTAGTGAGTCACACAAATGACTTCATGGTGTGTATTTGTAATCAATGACTATAAACAAAATGTTATTGATATGTACATACTGGACTAAATTTCATGGCAACTCATCCAATATTCCTTTATAATTTATTCCGATATTTTAGTGTTGAATAGAGAGCGGGACAAATAACTGACAGCCGACCTTTAGAATTGTATATTGAGAATTAAGATAAAAACCAATAAGCTTTTGTTTATGGGGGCTGACTTCTTGGATTTGGATGAAATTTGGATTAGATAATAGTTACAAACATGACTTTACTTTTACTTGCTCTTTTAAACAGTGTTAAAGATTCTACCAGGTTAATATAATACAGGAAGTTGGCTGAGTCCTTTAATACATCTTGACCCTTTACATTCAAACCTCCGTCCAGTCAATTCATTAGCATAATTAAATCCCTGCAATACTCTGGCAATCTGTCCAGGGATTGGATGGGATGAGGGAGGAGGGCAGGGATGGAAATAATTCAATAGCTTTCTGAATAACGTTTTAATTTCCTCAAGTATAAAAGCCAGTTGGTGTTTATCATAAACCTCAATATAACAGAAGAACAATTGGAGCCGAGACACAAAGACACTTCAGCTTATGGCTATCAGCCAATAAGACGAACTGTTCAATTCCACAAATCAATCTCAACTCAAGTTCTAAACACTAACTTTCACAAGCACCGCTCAGTCAGTCAAATGTTCTTTTCACAACACTTTTAGAAATATCCTTGGAAACTTAAGTTCAAGGTCCCCTTACTAACTGAGCTTTCAGTCGTATCCCATGGTCTTTATTAGGGCTGCACAATATATCTAAAATGTACCGTCATGGTCAATATACAGTACATAATGCAAAAGACTGCTTGAACTACCATAAATGGTGTTCAGGTCATTGACAGGGTTTTCCTGCATAGAGAATTGCGAGCCGCGTCTGCCAAAATTCCACCACAGTGGAGTGCTAGTGATGACCTCCTTCTCTCTCTCGCCCTCTCTCTCTAAACAGTAAAACATAACATTTTGATGGTCCAAACATGTATGAACAGACCCCAAATGATCACTGTAAGTGCACTAAGTAGAGCTGAGCATGGCTTCCTGAGTGTCTGCCCCGGACTTGGTGGCGCTGTGGCCAGGCTGTGCGCCCTCTCCCTCGGGCTGTGAAGCAGTCTGTGGTTCCTGCGTCAGGTGGAAGTTTTGCAATAAAACTATGTGGTTGGAGTGGAAATAATGCATTCCATTTTTTCAGTGTCTGCATGGGCTACTCACTGTTTTGAGCAGCGATCCCAAAGCAGAAATATTTTAACAACGTGCGGCTGTGGTTGAGGGGGGAAAGCGGTCGTCCTCTAACCAGAAGGTCGGCGGTTCGATCCCAGTCTTCCCCATCTGCATGCCAAAGTGTCCTGAAGCCCAAATTGCCACTCATAGAAAAAAAGGGCTGCCCATAGATGGACTGTATGAATGTATATATGAATGGGTGAATGGCAAAAAAACAACAACTGCACTGTAAAGTGCTTTGAGTGGTCAGCAAGAGGAGAAAAGCTCTATATAAATACTGACCATTTCACCATTGACCTTTGAAGATCCACTTTCAAGTAAACACAAACAAATGAGAACACCTAAAAGTTCTCAAAAAACTAACATATAATCTAGAAAGTGGACCTTTAGTTGAGACTGTTCAGTCAAACTGCTTTTTGCAAAGTCAAGAGTGAACTTTAAAGCTAAACTGATCAAATTTGATGTTAAATATTAATTAGTAACAGTGTGAGCTTTAAAAAGTATCTAACCTAAAGGGTAAAGGTAGGAGCAGCCGAGAGCTCAGCATATCCACAGAGAGAGAAAAGACAATCCACACAAGGTCACATTCTCAGAGTTATGAAGGACCATAGAGATCTCAGTTTTTGTTCCTCTAGACCAGGGACTCTTCAACTTTTTAAGCCCTAAGCTAAATTTGAATAAAAGATAATGACATCCTGGGATGTGTTGTCATTAATGCAAGAAGCACCGACTATGAAGAGGCAATAAAATACATCAAGCTGTGGTCAGACCACTTAGATTTTAGACACTAAAACTTTAGCTACCACTAAGAAAGTCTCTGATTACACTGACACCCTGTCCACCCTGTCCACATCGTACATATTACATTTACATTTGTAAATGGTCCATGGTCTGTATTTGTATAGAGCTTTTCTAGTCTTGATGACCACTCAAAGCACTTTACAGTACAGTCATGCCATTCACACACACATTCATACATACAGTGCATCTACGTGCAGCAATTTATATTTTTTTCTATGAGGGGCCATTAGGGGGGCATCTTGCCCAAGGACACTTCGGCATGCAGATGGGGCAGACTGGGATTGAAACGCCGACCTACTGGTTGGAGGATGACCACTGTACCCCTCTCAGCCACAGCTGCCCCAATCTGACTATAGAAATGGTCCCATTTTAACTAGTGTATCTCTCCAGAGGTCTTTATTGTAGATATGTACGTGACTTTTTATTTCTGTCAAAGAGCACAGGTCACTGTTAACTTCATCTTCCCCTTTGCTCTGACACCATATACTAATAATCCATTATTAGAATATGAGCATGTGTCTCCTGTTTTCCACACACTTCCTTTCTAAACTGTGCTATGCCTCCACTGTGTATCAACTAGATATTGATTCATACCAAGGCAAGTCAGCGTCGGAGAAAAGCTATATTCTCTCAAATCTTCGTACATGGACCTGGTAATGACTCCAGTGAACTGGATAGCTCTGGTTTGTTAGCTGTATGGAAGACTTAAGAGGTACAAGATATTAATTTCTGATGTGGTCTTGGAGCAACATGCAGGTGTGCTGATCTACCATTCATGTAGACAGACCTGGTACTCATCAATCATCACCTAGCAATCTCCCTCACTGCTCCAATGACCTTCACTTGACTGCTCGGGTTCCAGCAGCAGCATGGCAATTAATCACCGACTCGCTGTGAAGCTTACTGGTATTGGGTTGAGTGTCTTATATTCACCCTTTTCTGGATGGAACCACCACAACAAAAAGATTTAGAGTACGTTAGCAACAAATCCAGAGCAAAACCACAGGTCCTAAATATATAGTTGAGATCTGCAAAAAACAACCATTCGAATATATAGTTAAAACCCACCAAAATCTATTAAGTATAATAAAAATGTGTCTCAAGTCTAATTACAAAGAATACATTTTGTCAGATACACAAAACTCATGCATTTCAGAGTTTGATTTTTGCACGGAAGTTTGAAAATTGTAAATAACATAGGCGTAGTTGTTTTTATATATTAATGCCGTAAAATTCCCCAACATGTGGAAACCGACTGTGATGGGAAATACCAGTGCTCTTCCTCTTTTACTCAGTTCTGTGTTGACCTTTTCTCCTGGCACTAATACGAGCTATGGTTTAACAAAGTGTTTGTCTGGAGGTGAAGCTGCCAGACAGCTGGTTTTCTGTTGTGACGAGTTGCAATAAGAAAGAACAAAAAAAAAAATCAAAAGAGGGAAACAAAATCTGAGTAACGAGCTTTTCAATTCTATCTAAATAATGTGATAAGACAGTCAAAGTGACACAGAAGGGAAAAGGAATCACAAATAGGACATATTTATGCTTAGGCAGATTGATCCAAATTGGAGGATGGTGTGAAATATTTTCAATCTTTGAAATTTCTCTTGACGTGTTAGATAAACTAATAAACCCCGGTTTCTGTAAAACCATCCACCATTTTTGAGTCCAGGTGACTGGTAGATTAGTATGATATACACTTTTTTAAAGCAGCTTTACTTGGTCAGTATTGATATAATGCTTTTCTAGTGTTGATGACCCTTAAAAGCACTTTACAGTGCAGTTTTGCCATCCGCATACTCAAATACACATTCATACAGTGAATCTATGTGGAGCACTTTCTTTATCATGCATCAATCACACACTGCCAGCATGGCCATCAGGGGCAATTTGGAGTTCAGTATCTTGCCCAAGGACACTTCAGCACACGGAATGGGGGGGGAATTGCCAAACCTAAACTGTGTTTTAAGCATAAAAAAAACCTCACTAATTGAGCAGCTCCAGAAACAGTTCTGAGCTCTCAGGTATAGTGGACTTACCAGATGCCCAGGATGACGGCCTGCTCTTCTGCGCTGAGGTCAGGCATCTGGTGCTGATCTGGCTCCGCTAAGTTGATCCTGTCCAGCACGGTGTCGTCACCCAGAAGGGAGTCCTGTAAGCATAGAATCACATGTACAGTCAGGTGTGTACACACATGCAGCAGCTGGAAACCACTGCACAATACACAGCCTGAGAAACTGCTTGTTGTAACAACCTTTAAAAGGAACATTTACAATTGTGGGACATACAGCTTTAAGACTGAATCCCTCACACATGCTTAGTGGGCCATTTCTAGACAAAAGATGATGGTGAGCGGATGGCTCACACAATATCTCATCTAATATTCACTGATAAGCTGGGATTTTTTCACATTTACAGCCAACAGTAGCTTTACAAAGATGCAAGATCAAGTAATATAACTTAGAACTGATGTATCTTGCAACTGGAAGACAATAGGTTTTGCTTAAGTATACAAATTGCAAAAGTGATTCTCACTTAAGAATAGTGAGAATCACGATTTATATCATTAGTAAGTGTGAAATTAATAGTGTACTAACGTTACAGCAGCATAGGTTTATGTTTCAGAAACACCTTTATAATTATAAATGCTTATTTTCATTTTGGCTGTCCCCTTTATTATAAATAACTTGACGTTTGGCTTGATCACATTAAGCATTTGAGTGTGACAATTGTACAGCAAGATTTATGGCCAAATAAACACTTTCATGGTTTATTCACAAAACAAATGACCAAAATGTTCCTCCTCTGCATTTTTGGGTTAAACTCTAAATACTGAGGTCTGCACTTAACCATGGATTCCAAAGTATGTACTGTGATACCTCTCCTGATGGCCTCATATGATGAGGTTACAATAGGTCAGATGTGAAAAGATTGTGAGGGTTTATAATTAAAGGGGCCGCACAACTTTCATGCCTGTGCACCTGCCACTTAGTACCTCGAGAGTTATGTTCACTTAAAGACTCAATTTTAAGCAAAATAAAGTCTGCCTTGTACCCAACAACCAACAGGTGGATGTGTGTAAGTCACTAGGCTGCAGGTTAGTGCCTTCCTAGACTAACCCCAAAGAGAGAAGCACTAACTGGCTTTAAAATGTCTCATATTTCCCATGTAACAACACTTATTAGGGGGAGAGGGGCTCAGTGTCTTGCACCAATCACAAGACATGAAGACAGGGATCAAAACGATTGCCAAAATGTGAGGCTTCAAATGTCGGCATTCAGAGCTTTTGGACTGAACAATGTATGGCACTCAGTCAACGACAGTCAAGTGCATTCCTCTGGTTGAATCTTGGCAAACATATCGATGCAAAGAGACCAAACTCAATCCAAATCCTAGTTTGTGACAATGTGGCTTGGCAACAGCAATAAGAACTTTGGATCATACTTGTTTTCATTAAAATAACACAAGAATTCCAAGATTAGTCAGACCCACAGTGACAGAAATGGCCCAATTTCCCTGCTGGCCATGGTTTTGATTGGCCACTGATGAAGAGTTCCCGTTTCGTCTCTCTCTGCTTTCCTTCTATCCATTCTAGATAGGAAGCCAGTGAGCTCTGGTTAATGGCAGCCTTGATTGAGACCATTTACTCCCCCCTCCTCCATTAGTGAGGGCATTAGTGGTCTGAGCACAGTACAAAGAACTGGAGCTGGGCCACTGCCACAAGATTGAGAGCTGCATGGAAACCCTTTTTTAACCTTCATTACACACTGTCAGCCTGGATGCTGCCCAGTATATCTACAGTCTTCAGTCTTATATGCCGCTGAGCAGTTTCACTGGAGCAGTTGGGGTTAAGAGCCTTGCTCAAGGGCATCACAGTGGTGGTGATGAAAAAAGCTTAGTGTCATTCCTTATTCCATAAGCTTTAGGTTAAAGTCTACGAGTCACACGTTCCTCTGTTCTTACTATGAAGGTGATGTTTTGTCTTTTCTGTATTTTAGTTTTGAACACTATTGTATAAAGTTTGTGTTATCATGATTAAATAACCATGGTGATAAAGTCAAGTATGTGCTCTTTCCTCCAGTCAATCTCCAGGGAGATCCAAAGAGTTCCTGTTTAGATCAAAACCCTCCCCACTTCCTGAAACGATGCAGTGGCTGCTCATTGGAGGAGACTTGTAATTCTGGCACCAAAGGCCAGTTCTCCACCCATTACGTACACCTACAACTGCCAGGTGATAACAAACTGACAGACAGCTGAGTGGGTGATCCTGCAACATTTTATTACATATCACCAAAACCACATGATGAATTTAGATAGCTATGACACTGATCATGATTATGTCCAATTACATTTTTTCAGAACTGATCTGGGACAAAGCCCTGCTATTTTTGATCATCATTTAAATTGAACAGACTTGGAGCCTCTTCTCCAGTCATTTCAGAACCTTCAAATTATTGAAGGAGTTCATGATGGATTCCATGTTCTTTTCAATTGACTGATGGTGGGCATCCAGACCTTTGTTAATATTTAGAGGAATCTATTCTTCCCCCTCTCAGCGTCCTCTGCAACTGATTGCAACTCAATCTCATAGTTGGTAAGGCGTTCAAATACTGTTCCTTTTTTTCTTCTAACATTCTTTGGTAAATCTGGCCAAAGAGCTCAGTGTTGATTTCATCAGTCTGAGGGAATTCTTTCCTGGCTTGTTCACACGTTGCTTTGCACATTTCAGACGTTGAATTTGTGATGATGTTGCAGGTTAGGTTTCATTCAGGCAACTCATTCCCTCCTCTGTGTTGAACACTATGAGGTGCACCCCCACTCTGACAGTTAAACCTTCCTGCAGGTCTTGGGCAGATGTTATGGACGTCTGGCTTTCTTCCCAACATACGTGCAGTATAATCTCAAAGTTTTCTTGATCTTCCAGATCTTGTCCTTAATTTCCATTTCCAACAGTGAAAATGTCAAGCTTGAAGTTCTTTATTAACTTTTTGTGTAGCCATCAGTTAGCTTCATTTTCACCTCCTACGTCATGAGTAGAGAAGCCCATTGTTGATGAGTGTTACCGCAAGGTTTAAAAGAGTCCGAATTTCCAGGGGTAGCAGGGTAAGGTTAGGTTCGGGTCCTGCATGATTTTGCAGGTTCAGTGGTGCGGACTGGCTCTCATATATGAGCAGAGTGGTTGTGAGTAATAAAAAAAGCATGTCTGCACATCACTAGTATATATTTATATTGCTGTATTAATTTGTATATCCATAACGTACCTAAGTTAATACGTTTAGATTCATTATCTGGTAAATTTTTGGTCACCACTGTAATCTCAAGACATTGAGTCATTACTTTGTGGATTATAAAGCACTGAAGTACAGCTAAGTTTTTAGTATTGATGATTAGTACAAATTAAGTATTGTGCATGCAAATATTAAAATGGACATGAAAAGGTAAAGAATGGATGGAAGAATGGCTACGTTTTGAAACGATTAATTTCCTTTAATTAATGCCAACTTATTCTGAATGTGGGGATGCTTCTTCAGATTTATTTATAATCAAAAAAACCCTAATTGGTTTCTTAACCTGAAAAACTTCAGGCTTCAACTCAACCACAATCATGAATTCATGGCATTATTCCAAACCATAGGGCAGTGGAGATAAAGTGTAATGCATTGGGATTCCATTAACAGTAGCATCAGGCTTCAGACTGTATTAAAGCTCCAGAGGCAGACATCTCCCTCTGCTGTTAATGCTGAGTATGAAAAAGTATTTGCCCCAGTTGAACACTCAACTGCACAAAAGGCTGAGGTGACCCCAACTGAATATGGGCAAGATCATCTGTTTTTTTGCCAAGTCATTCAATCAGAGGGCAAAAACATCTTCATAATTAGAGATCTGAGTTGAGAATAAATATTTTGGATCCTTCTCCACATTTTGACAGTTTGATCATGTGTTGCCTTATAGATTGGCTTGTCAGTGATAATAAATAACTTTTGAATGAAAAATAACAACAAATGGTTCAACAGGTCATTAAGTTGGAAAGAAGGCAACAGAAGCTCATACCTTAGGTAGGCAGTCCTGAGGTGTGGGCACAGGACTGGCCTCACCATCAATCTGTCCCGGCTTTGTCTTGACCTCAAGGATGAGCTGAGCCAAGTAGTTCTCCTGGAAGCGGGTCCGTTTACCAAGGGCACCTTGATAGAGCAAATGCAACCAGTTGTTACCTTAAATTCCGTTATCACTAAGGCTTGATCAGTATGTGTCTTAGAGCATCAGTACTAAGCATGACAGCCTCCCCTTATATTCTCCAGGAGCAGGTGCTGCTGAGCTTTACACACCTGTCATGTTGATATTCAGCCCTGAGAGCTCCTGTGCCTTGTTGATGTGCTCCTTGGCTGGCTGATACTCGTAGTAGGTCAGATTCATGTAGACACACTCCAGATGGAACTGGATAGCCAGGTTTCTATGTTCCGACAACACAGACTGGCGTTTCAGCACTGTGAAAGAGGAGAGTAACAATCCAGTCTCCAAAAGTACATTTTTTCTGATATGATATGAAAACAGGGCAACATGAGCAGAAGGACAACAAGCTTGATGACCTAGTTAAGCAGGGCTACGTGTTTGTGGCAATTAGTATGAGGCAGCCACGGTCATATTTTTTACTCTTTTTCAGCTTTTAGCCTTGAAATTATTATGATGAAAATCCTTTATTGTAGAGAAACGTGGACATACCTATGTATTTGTGTTTCAAGCTTTCATTTGATTTAATCACTCAACATCATCTTTGCTGGAAAATCACACGTGTGTGGGGCTATGACACAATCATGTATAATCCTAATTTGTGTAATTAAGTTTTCCTGAAAATTGCCTCAGGGTGTCCATAAAATATTTAGACCCCTTCTTTTTTTACACACTATATTGTGCAAGGAATTTCTTTCAAAGTTAAAACATTTTTTGAAAGTTTTGCAAACATTAAAAACCCCACACTTAAATCTCTCATTTACAAAAGTATACAATATATATTGAGTGTTTTGCAGGAGCCTCCATAAGGTGTCTGAAAGGTAGCAGAAGAAATAGGTTTTGTATTTTTCAGCAGACATTTCATGGTCTGTATTTATAAGAGCTACTGCATAAATACAATCAAACACATTAATCAAGCAGCTGCAATATATACATGCAGTAAACTTCTGAGCAGAACAAGGGCCTTGAACATTAATAGCGTGGATTCAGAAAAGGAACGGCCATCCAAGTACTCCCTTAAGCAGCATCAAAACCAAGACGGCTCAAACAAAGAGCTGAGGCCTTGAGGAAACACATTAAAAAGGCAAACAGAGCACAGAGGTGATGGCAAAGGAGGATGAAAGCTTTGTCTCCTTCTCTTTGCTGCGTCGCTCCTCTGCGTTCCTTCCATTTGATCCGATTATTAATTTGGCCTCAGAGAGGGCCCTGTCACGGAGACAGAGATTATCCTCCGTGAGCCCGGCAGGAGAAAAGCAGCGAGGAGGTGTTTAATTCATGATCAGAGATCCTACACATTCATCCTCTTTCAACATGAATGAAGCGACACTGGTGCCAGGAGTGAACAATAAGAGAGAGGAGAGATTTACATGCAACTCATCTGTGTCACCTTTAGCTCAAATGATTTCACACTGCAGGAGAATGACTTTGTGGTGGCGTTGTGAGCTGTTAGGTAGGAGACCTTCCATTATGCTGCCTGTACTTGTTTACAGTGAACAAAACAAAGCCAGCATGATGCCACCCTACTGTGTGATTTTTAGACAGCATGCTGGCGTTATGGAATCAGATGTGACGTGGACCACTACAGTGTCCCTGTGCTGTCCCTCTTTGCCAACTCTCCCTTGGACACAGATGTCCATTCGGATCAGACTGCCTCCATGGTTTGCTTAAAGGTGGAACAACAATGAACCCCCCACCTCCTTCATGTTTGTATATCTTATACAGGATGGCAAGTTGTAGTAAAACGTACAACATTACAGCCTTCAACAGGCTTTGTTAACAGTAATGAGAGCCACATATAATATTATATTTAATCATTGAACCTCTTTGCATGAGTGGGGAACTTTCAGCTTCCAGGACATATGCAGGCCACAACACTATGTTTGAAATACAAAGAGCCACTCAGAGGAACCTTTTCATCACAGTAATTGATTTTGATTCTATGACAAAAGTAAATAACATGAAATAGTAGATGTGTCAGACAAGTGTTATTATTCTGACAACAAAAATACAAAAAACAGCTAAATCCCTGGCATCACCTCCCCAGAGCTGTATAGCATGGGAGGAACTGATCTGTATGCATTTCACAGCAGCCTCCTCATAAACAATGGTGCGGCCAACTGCTCCTCTACAATATGGATCGGTCTATTTTGAAGCCAGCACACACTGGTAACCTTCACACACTGTTAACCATCACACAGCAGACTGCAAACCAATGAACACCCACTGCCTTTAAACAATTAACTCAGGCTCAAGAGATGAGAAAAACATATATATTCAATATCCTCTGATAACAGCCCTGCTGCTTGGTTCCAGCTATACAAGAAGGAAACTAGCAGTGTTTCATGAAGGGGATTAAAAGCACATACTGAGGCAAAAAACACTCTAAACTAATTAATCAAAGATCATTATTCTAATTGAATTAATTAAAGTAAACAATAGTCTGTGGAGTAAAGGCATTTCTTCAATGTTTTCAAGTCCTATGCAACAGTTTCAATACGAACACCAGTGCACGTTTCTCAAAGTGAAGTGGTTCAGTATGAAACTATCGTTTACTTTGTGCTTCACACATGACCCAACAGTTGTCATTAGTCCAAGGCCTCAATCCAACAATCAAAGCTTTAGGTTTCATTTCTTCTTATTAGTTGGAATCAAAGCTCTAACGTGAATTTTCCAAAATCTAACGTCGGAAACTGTACAAATTCCTATGATTATGTCCTATAATCTATACTCACAAAGCCATATGTGAAGAAATGCTGGCAAACATGACCAACATTAGGAAAATGATCAATCTCTTCTTCTTTGTCCCCATTTTAATTGGATAACATTTAATAACGCAGATGATTTGTTGCTGTTGTGAACAGAGAACCTCCTGCTGTGTTGTGCCTGTGTGAAAGACAGACTACAGGTTAACTCCGTATCCAATTCTCCAGATTTTACCTGCAGGTCTTTTTTGAAAATGGCTTCAGTTTCAGAGATAATCAGGATTTTTCCTTTAATTAATAAACTTTCTAAAATGATTTTGTCTTTGTCACTATGGGAAATTGACTTTTGATTAATATATTTTTTTGTATTTAGCATAAGGCTGCAACATAAAAAATACTTCCCTGATTACAGTATGTGGCAGTTGACCACGCCACCAGGGTCTCCCCACAGCAGACCAACCACTCACCCACTCACATTTTACCTTTACTTATTACTGATCAAACATAAATTTCCAAACAAACATAAATTGTCCCAGACATAACCTTTTCAGGTTTCTTGGCTCTGCTCAGTCTCTGTGTCCACTCGTGTGTCTCTGTCCGTCTCCTGAGGCAGCTCAGCCGCTGCCTTTTAAACCAGAGGATCAATCAGCTAACAGCCCTCACGTGCACCGACAGCTACCTCCACACAGTGATTTGGAGTCTATGCCTTTAAACTTATGGAAGTGTTGGTCAGTTGTATCTCCTGGAACATATTTCATGTATCACTGGAATCTGCAGCAACATTCTCCTACAGACCACCACAGAGCCCTGCACAATTTCCACACCATTGTTATTATGATCAGCTGCTCATGACATGCTCAGAGGTTATATACGACAATAAAGACATTTTAACCAGTCAGGCTTGTTTTGATTCTCTCAGTAACAGAAGCACAGCTGTTAGAAACTCCAACTCAACTCTGTTAAAGCACAAACAAATGTGATAAACAGCTTTGCCATTCACTATGATTGAACTTTATTGACCAACCAGGACTTAAATGATGCTTGGGAAGACATCACTCTGGGAATGAACCATTTTGTTGTGTAACAGTAACGTGGCAGTGGGAGAGAATAACTGTCCAACCAGAGCTGGGTCCAAAATGGCCCACTGACGCATTCTTTTACTACAGCAACAGCATTTAACCATAAATGAAGCAGGCTACTGTTTATACAAGTGGATCACCTATGGTTTAATGCTCCAGTCTTGCAGTGCGACACAGAAAACACATTCAAATATAGGGTTAAGTCATGAGCCTCACAAGCTGAGGCCGTTGGGCCTGGTGCACGCCATTGAGAAAAACAAACCCAAAGAAAAGTCCCAAAATGTACAGACGTTCACATTATAGTGACCGACCTTTTTCCATGGTGCTCTGGGCCAATTCAAGGAGCTGTGGAGAACAAGCCTCCAGGATTTGCTGATGCAGGTTGATGTAGCGAAGGGTCCACCAGGGCAGCAGCTACACACGCATATGAAAAACAACAACAGAAGAGACAAATAAATATATGTAAGAATAAGCCAAAGGACATATACAACAAATGAAATATAACAAACAATATTTGTACAGTTCTGGTCGATGCTGACATTGCTACAACAAAATCCAACAGCAAAAGAAACATGAGCAGTCAGAAAATTGTATAGGTTGTAAAGATGCCATGAAGTGTGCGGGTATGTCAAAATGTGGACCTGTAAACAAGGGGACGGATTTCCCTATTATAGCATCAAAAAAGGGTCAAATACAGTCAGGAAGCCTTACATGTGCGTAGTTGAGATAAAAATGAAGGCTGCAAATACATGTATGGTCTGACCCATGAGTACAGAGTACTGACGAAATGATATAATAATTACTATTGAATACTCTTGTTATAGAGCAATAACTAATGTTATGATAAAGTAATGCTTTAATAATCTGCTTTCAGACATGCACTGAACTCCAGATGAACTCAGGACATTCTCCAGAGCACACAAATGCCAGAGTGAGTTTCTCCTGCCAGTCCCCCAGTAAAAAGTCTGCAGAAGGTCCGAGGAGCTGGTGTGAGAAAACAGCAGGAGATCCCATGGAGGATTCAATGCGATCGGGTGGGTGTGTTGATGACGTTTCTAACATGCAACAGTTACAAAAATGAAAATAAAAAATAGGAATACATATATTTCAGGATGAAAAAGCAGTACCACACATGTAGACGACACTGACCGAGATGTCAGGAGAGTTTGTGGTGACTATGGCCGAGGCCGGTGTGGATGTGCTGTGAACTTTGGCTATAAACATACACATGGAGCTCTGCGGTGGAATGAATAGGTTACGTCCTGCCTCCGCCTGCTGCAACGCCCCTCACCTGAACACTCCGGAGATTTCTGTGGTGTTGTGAACGCCTCTGAGCTGTTCATGCCAGGCTTTAAAGTAAAATGTATAATATAGTGATAACATAGTAATGCTATTTCTATATTGTGATAAAGTGTGTTATGTATAAATTTATAGTTATAATAAATCATGTCTATATTACGATGCTATTATAGTAACATTGTAATGGCTTCTTAGTAGTAGATATTTAGAGTGTGCTTGCGTCTCCATCTCATCCAACATGCAAACATGAACTTGTCCAGTGAACAAGTCTCCAATCACTGAAGAGGGGAAAGAAAAAGTGCACTGCTGATGTAAGTTTGATGGAGGGACAGCTTATCAGCTGGTCAGCTATAGCAGATTAAATACTTTGTTTAGTTGTGTTAAGATATGTAAGCCTTCCTGTCCTGTCCTGTCCGACTAACATCACACTGCTTACCTATGACATGAGGCTACAGCTCAAGCTTGTTTCCTCTGGCTCTCGTTACCTACGGTGTGACACTGTGGCCGCCTGCCAGCGACCGTTAAAAAACACATCAACAAGCCCCTCCTGCTTTCTGAGACAACAAGGAGCATCCCTTTGTTATTCCTTTTTAAAGTCCTGTATGAATGTTTGTGTGAATGGGTGAACGTAAAACCGTACTGTCAAGTGCTTCGAGTGGTCATCAGGACCAGAAAGGCTCTGAATAAAATACAGACCATTTAGTACTAAACTAAAAACAATGACATTATTTTTAAAGGGATGACTAAATGTGATTTCAGTTTGACTGGGAATGCGTTGGGTGCAGACACAAGTAGGAATGTTCCAGAGAGCACCTGTTCCAAATTAAGAAATTTATTTTCTCTGCCACTGAGCCAAATGAAAGAGCCACAAATTGACAATTTAGGAAAGACATGAAAACCAGCAGCTTGTTATCGTCAACATTCCTAAAAACTGAAGCAGTTATTTTGAATTTCAATGTCATTTTAGTCATAAAACACATGTACAGTGGGGCAAAAAAGTATTTAGTCAGCCACCAATTGTGCAAGTTCTCCCACTTAAAAAGATGAGAGATGCCTGTAATTTCCATCATAGGTACACTTCAACTATGAGAGACAGAATGGGGGGAAAGAATCCAGGAAATCACATTGTAGGATTTTTAATGAATTAATTGGTAAATTCCTCGGTAAAATAAGTATTGGGTCACCTACAAACAAGCAGGATTTGTGGCTCTCACAGACCTGTAACTTCTTCAAGAGGCTCCTCTGTCCTCCACTCCTTACCTGTATTAATGGCACCTGTTTGAACTCGTTATCAGTATAAAAGACACCTGTCCACAACCTCAAACAGTCACAATCCAAACTCCACTATGGCCGAGACCAAAGAGCTGTCAAAGGACACCAGAAACTAAATTGTAGACCTGCACCAGGCTGGGAAGACTGAATCTGCAATAGGTAAGCAGCTTGGTGTGAAGAAATCAACTGTGGGAGCAATTATTAGAAAATGGAAGACATACAAGACCACTGATAATCTCCCTCGATCTGGGGCTCCACGCAAGATCTCCCCGTGGGGTCAAAATGATCACAAGAACGGTGAACAAAAATCCCAGAACCACACGGGGGGACCTAGTGAATGACCTGCAGAGAGCTGGGACCAAAGTAACAAAGGCTACCATCAGTAACACACTACGCCGCCAGGGACTCAAATCCTGCAGTGCCAGACGTGTCCCCTTGCTTAAGCCAGTACATGTCCAGGCCCGTCTGAAGTTTGCTAGAGAGCATTTGGATGATCCAGAAGAGGATTGGGAGAATGTCATATGGTCAGATGAAACCAAAATAGAACTTTTTGGTAAAACCTCAACTCGTCGTGTTTGGAGGAGAAAGAATGCCGAGTTGCATCCAAAGAACACCATACCTACTGTGAAGCATGGGGGTAGAAACATCATGCTTTGGGGCTGTTTTTCTGCAAGGGGACCAGGACGACTGATCCGTGTAAAGGAAAGAATGAATGGGGCCATGTATCGTGAGATTTTGAGTGAAAACCTCCTTCCATCAGCAAGGGCATTGAAGATGAAACGTGGCTGGGTCTTTCAGCATGACAATGATCCCAAACACACCGCCTGGAACACGAAGGAGTGGCTTCGTAAGAAGCATTTCAAGGTCCTGGAGTGGCCTAGCCAGTCTCCAGATCTCAACCCCATAGAAAATCTGTGGAGGGAGTTGAAAGTCTGTGTTGCCCAGCGACAGCCCCAAAACATCACTGCTCTAGAGGAGATCTGCATGGAGGAATGGGCCAAAATACCAGCAACAGTGTGTGAAAAGCTTGTGAAGACTTACAGAAAACGTTTGACCTCTGTCATTGCCAACAAAGGGTATATAACAAAGTATTGAGATGAACTTTTGTTATTGACCAAATACTTATTTTCCACCATAATTTGCAAATAAATTCTTTAAAAATCCTACAATGTGATTTCCTGGATTTTTTTCTCTCATTTTGTCTCTCATAGTTGAGGTATACCTATGATGAAAATTACAGGCCTCTCTCATCTTTTTAAGTGGGAGAACTTGCACAATTGGTGGCTGACTAAATACTTTTTTGCCCCACTGTAGGTCTAAAAAATGAAAAAATGCTGCTCTCAAGGTCCTTTAAGCAGAAATAAAACCCTAAGAACAGTCAGGGTGCTGCATGCTGACTGTAAGTGCTGACCACAAGTACAACACAGCCATCTCCTGTACTTTTTGCATCTCACCAAACCACAAAGAGGCAGGCAAGAAAAATGTATGTCTTGCAGCCATGTCAATGATATAGTGACACCCAAGCGCTGTTAGCCCCTGTACCCTCCTGTTCTTATTCAGCACTGGGAGAGTGGACGTGAACCACGTAAAAAGCTTATTTGTGTGTCAGGGAGGATAACTCGTGCCTCATTTCCAATGTAAGATGACCTTTCTTGCATGGTTACGTGGAGGTTTAATTGACTGTCTTACTGCATCAATACCCTCCAACACACACATGCACTCTTAACTAAGTGTGTTCACACATGCATGTATATTCATCATGGCAGCATACAGCTTGGTGGAAAACGCTGCTGGTAATTTATTACCCCTGTCCCTCATTAGCATTCAAAGAGCAAATTAACACTAAATCACTTTACAGCAGAAAAAAGGGTCAATACCATTGTTATACTTGTGTACACGTCCCAACAGGTGATGTCAGAGCAGCCGTTTGACAGCTGATGCTCTTAGGAACCTTCAATTAGCACAGCAATTACACTCTGTCTCATGTGACTTCATGTGAAGTAGTGTTTAGGAGGCGATGACTTATGGGAGCTGAGGCCGGAGAGTGATGGTCAGTGCTTATGATTTATTTTATTTATTTTGCTTCTACTTATCTACATAAAGGTTCAGATAAGATGATTGCCAAGAAACTGAGCTTATTAAATAAGCAACATGCCTTCCAGCAACCAGTCTGCTTGACTTAGTAAGACACGATAAAGCTCTATGGCTTCAGCTGCAGCATCAGTGGGTGTGTCATCACCCAACTTCTGTCCCAGTTCAGAGTGCAACGTCTTTCTTCAAGTTTCTTCTTTAACTACAACATTGTAAATTTGTGCCAGTTCATCAAAATGCTTCAAACTTGAAAAGATGCTGCTCTGTTTTTAGAGATGTAAACACACCAAGACATGCAAGACTACATCCATGGTCACGTTGGGAGGATCAGTCTTCGATCATCGACTGCCTTGGATGTCTCTTCATAAGTTATGATTCCTTCTCGAAGATAAACTTTGATCTGACATTTAAGGGTCTTATGTATGTACTGTAAAATGGTAAGTAGACCTGATACTTTGCACTATACAGCTTTGCTAATAGCCACCAGCCAAGAGTCCTTGAGCTGGGCTGGCCTGGTGAAACGCCCATGCACACTGTTAACTGTAGGCACTATCAAGATTACTTTCTGTGGTTTTAAGTGAGCCCCAGCATTTCGAGATTCTTGAAGTATTTTAAATGGTAAAAAGCTCTTATAGGGGCCTAATTAAACCATTAAAGCATTAGTACTAAAATGATTCTACAAGAAGAGGTGGTTGTTGCAGAAAAAGGTTCTTACCTCGAGGCCGTCCATCTTGGAGGAGCACTTGGTGAGAATAATGCCGGCCAGCAGGAGGAGGAGGGGGTTAGCCACCAGGGTGTACACCGACTCCCCATCCAGGAGCAGGCTGGAGTGGATAGCGTCTACCAAGGTTTTGGGCTGCAAGTGAAAAATATACAGATAAGACTGATGAATGTGGTCTGAGATTCAGGCCAGTTGGACAAACAAGCATTGAGATGGAATGACTGAAGCATCTGGCAGGGAAGGATGACTGTAATAATATTCAACTCTTCAAGTTTTCACCATTCAAATTTATTCCATTCAAAATTGTGTCATAGTATCCCAGTGGTATAATCCCAACATGAACCATTTCAGAAGAATGTATGTATCTTAAAACAACTGCTTGTTAATACACACCTTGGTACAAACTAGCAGTCCAGCTCCGAAGCAATGAAAACACACAGTGACTCATCACCTATCTAAGACCATAGAGTGAATATAGTTTGCACACTCTTTATTCTGGGATTTAACTGTTCTCACGTTGGGTGGGAAAAGGTTTGCAGCCTGAATAAAATACTTATTTTGGAAGTCCATTTTGTTAATTACAAATAGATTCATTATGATTATGGTAAAATGCAATGATACCATCATAGATCACACACACTGACTCTTTGTCCTAGAAATGACATGACCATTGTATGGACTACATTGTGTTTAATAGCAACATTTATAAAAATAACTAATACAAAATGTAAGAGCCTGGAGCATCTGAGACGTTGTTGTTAAAACTCAACAACTGAATGCAAAACTCTAACATGCAGCCAATATGAACAGCTGACCTAAGAAAAAGATGTGCCACAACAATATTGACACTGGCTTCTCATCGTTCAACAGATTTATCAACTAATAACTAGCAAGAAAACTAAATATAAATGAGTCCTAAACATACAGTAAAATTGTAAAGTATCTGTAAATATCACAACACAGAACAAAACAACTATCTTAAAGCACGTCACTGAAATATTTACTAATTACGGTGCATTTTTAGGGGATGGTCAAAGCCTACGAGGGGTAAAGTGGGTGGTGGTGGTGGGGGTCAGGGTATCAGTCTCTCATCTTCCACACAAAGCAATTCTATTGCCTCATCCCAGGGCACCATACTGGCACACAACAAACTGCCAGTAAGAAGCATAGTGGATAGTCTATGGTCTTTCTGAGACTGAACATCAATCCAGATCCAAGCCAGACGAAGGACACCCTCATTGATGATGTAGAGGTCTACATGAGGTAGCAGGGAAAGGCAGTGTGTTGTTGGCTGGCTACAACAGTTCCACTTTCCACATCAGTTGGCATTTCCCTGCACTTCATGTAGACACACCACTCAGGTTGATTGGGGCACTGGCCTGGAGGACCTGATGGAGGAGCACTGGCAATCCCATCAAAAATGAGACTGGGGTCCCTCAGCAGTCACCTCCACATAAGCTCCTGACATTCATGGAGGCTCAAAGATTGAATTCTGGCATTGGAAGAGAGTAGATCAGAGATTCTTCTTCTTTTATGAAGAAATATTAATGATAATAATCATGAATATGAAATGTAAGGACATACTATATGTTGAGATACTTTTTCATATGCTATCCAGAGAGCTGCAACTAAGGGCATCTTCACCCTGAAGACCCTCAGCCACCTCGTCCATGACCCCTGGCTCACACTCTGCCCCATTCACTCCTCTGGCCAATGGCTGCTGTTCAGGGACATGTTTGTCTCCTGAGTCTGCACTGCTCTGTCAGTAGAATATACTTAACAAGTGTAAAGTAAAACAACTTCACAGAATAACAAACAAAGGCATTTCCTCATCTATTATCAGATATGTATCTATGGCAATGAAATAAATACACTACCTTTAGCAAGAGACCATTTTTACTTCCATTGCGCAACTGCAAAATTGTTTTAAATGTTGGTCACAATGCTATAGATTGAATAAAACAATCGGCTGTATTCTTTCAAAACAAAAGATTGTTATAAGTCTTTAAAATAAAGAAAAGCTTTTATTTGGTTATAAGGGAATAAGTGCTGATGTCAGACCTATCTGCTAACACGACCTAGGTTCAGCTTTAGTAGTCAACAGTCTCTACACCAAGCCCAAATACTATTTGTTGCTCAGTCTTTCATTCAGATGTGTTCACTGTAACTTACTGTCGTCTGTAAAAAAGTATTGTGTTTGGATTTTAAGTACAATGTTCACTCTTCTTTTAGCTCGGTTTTTGGTCTCCACCACACTGGCTACGTAGTTGCTAAATGCTCCACTATGTTGACCAGGTAGTCTGACAGTAGGTCTATCAGAGCTTTTTCACTGGAAAACAGCAGCTAGAGAGGTTGAATAAAGCAGAGACACTCAACACTACATACAGGATGATACATGACACAAAAGCAGGAGAGACTAATGAGGGGGTTTCCTACCTGGGAGGAGAGCAGGGCCGGGGGAAGCAGGTCGTTGATATGGGTGGACACGGGGGGACCGGTCCAGTTACTTTGGGCAAACATGTGGAGGCAAGCTACAGCCAGCGCCATCACTGTCAGCTCCCTGCAGCAGGAGGGACAAGAAACACACTGGACTTAGTGGACAGAAACACAGGAGAGAAGAGATTAGGATATTTTCAGGTTTTCTGAATTGACAAAAAACATTTGCTCAAAGAAGTTTCTAGAAAGACACTGTCTCTCTTCTAGCTGCAAGTCGGCTTTTCTGTGAGGTTGAGAAAATAAAGCAAGGGGATGGAAAAGAGGAAAAGGTGGTATGATGAAAGAAAAGAAGGCGCAATAAGAACTGCATTCGACAACAGTCATTCGCAGACAGACCTTGCCGCAGAGCAAGAAGGGAGGTTTTAAGCTTCCCTTATTAAAAATTAATAATTCATGACAGAAGCAATGGAGTCAGTGAAAAGAGGAAGAGAACACTCGAGAACAACTCTGTGCTACGCTCAAAATACTCCAACACACCTCAGCAGAGCAATTTGGAGATTTTAATGAGTGGGCTCACCTCAGTAACTCAACCAATTATATGTTCATATTTACCTTCATATCCCCGCTATTAACAGAACTTAAGTGAAATCACAATAAGTTATTTTTGTAGCATAAATAATGTCAGAGACTTTAATTCAGTTTTTACAATCAAAGATGTTTGAAAAGATGCAGAAACTCACTTGCTGCTCTTTTACACAAACGATTCCCAATCAAAGTGATCCGAGTGAGTTTGGCATTCTTTATGACAATAACCTAAATTCAAAGACTTGATCAAGAGGGTGTCAATGACTGTATATAAGAATAGATGACATGATAGCTCCCAAAAATGAAGCCTTATACATCTGGTTCAGATGGGTTAGCTGATGGGAGATGGACCAAAGTACAAAAGTAAAAGTTTCCTGTGGATAATTTCTGCCATTTAATCCAGTTCTTACCATGCTAGTACATCTTTATTTACCCTAATAACTTGTGATTTGTGTTGGTTTTTATTACGAAAGTGTAAAGTGAGTGCAGGACAGCGGGGGAGGGAGAACACTCTGACAGGATACTCTGTCACAGTAAAAGGGGACCAGACCTATAACACGCCTCTGCCCTGATCCTGAAGTGATGGTGGTAATAATTTTGCAGCGGCAATGAACATTGAGGAAACCTTGTGATTTAGAATGAGTCAACTCAGTTTCCTCTAGTGTGGCTGTCTACGTGCTCCCGTCTGGTTCCAACACTCTACTCATCTCTTTAAGCTCCTTCTCATGCTTTAATTGATCGGTTTGGCTGCTCCCTTTTTACTACGCAACATGCATGAAGGCAGCGGCTGATACAGCGATTTTGTTTTGCTTTTCATTATAATTAGGCAGTTGATTTATGACGGTATTGAAAATTCTATGTTTTGCTGCCGGTAAAGCGCCCACCCCATTAGTGGGAACTCAATTCAGTGGGTACACCACATGATCACAACTGAGCAGAACCAGGCTCTAAATCACGCCACCAGTGCAAGATGGCAGCACCTGTGTAGGATTATTTGGCTTCATTTTTGTACAGGAAATGGCGATGCATCGGCCACCGAGCTGTATCCAGGCTGGAGAGAATGACATATTTGACCCCGTGATTATATTGTAGAAGACAGTAAGCAGACTTTAAGGAGATTCCATAGTCCTTTGAAACTAGATATTCAATTATGTGATGCCCCGGCTGGTTTTTATTGTGACAAAGACAGGGAGGCTCTACCTCCCTCAGTGTTACTCTGCTGTGTTACCTTATGTTACCTTGTACACAGATGGAAAGTTCAAAGTGGAAAAAAGCTTTACAACCTTAACAGATGTGACAAAATTCTTATATATTAGGCTAATCCATCTTTAAAAATATTTAGGGATGCACGATATATAATCGTTCCGATAATGGGAATTATATAATATTATTTATTTATCGGAATTCGAAATTATAACTGATAAAACGACTGATAAACACAGCACTCATCCATGCCTGTCCATACCAGCGTGATGTGTTTACGTCGGAACTGAACTGCGGGGACGCGTAATCGGAGCCACGCTATTTTAATACATTGACATGTCAAAATACTTTATATTCTTTTGAAGGAGAAATGTTCCTCCTCCACCTAAAGTTGTTTGCAGTTTTCTGATGTACTTCACTAAAAAATAAACAAACTCAGAACAAAACTGAGTCAGAAAGGTTTTTGTTGAGTTAACATGGAATATTAATTCATCCATATTTACTTACTATATTTTGCCATTTTACCCTCACGTGTGCATAAACTACAGGCTATGAACTTCTTTTTAAGAAACGTGAAATTATTATCGGCCATGTGAAGTATGTAATTATCGGTTATTTATCGGTATCGGCCGGAAAAATCCGTATCGTGCATCCCTTAAAATATTATAGTGATAACCTCCATCAAGGCTAATGCCTTATTTCACAGTATTAAAGAAGGTTTGAAAATATTCCTGGATCCACCTTCTTATTCAGATCTTCTTGAAAATGTGATGGTTACTTCCTCCGGTCATGGCCCACCCCTCCTCAAAGTTTCTAGAGTACTTTTTGCATTATCCTGCTAACTAACAAACAGACACACAGACCCTGATGAAAACACAACATCCTTGGCAGAAATAAGAGAAATGATGATCGTGATCACTAAATTGTCCCATTACCACCCAAAGGCCTGCATCTGACTCCTGCTTTGCAGGATTCATTTAAAAGTGGATAATAGCGTTTGTTAAGGTACAGCATTACACTGTTACAAGATATTTGACAGCAGTTCCAACTTCATCAGCTGCAACAGCTGATCAAAACCCTTTTTGAAACTTGCAAATATATTTGATGTAGGGGAGGGAGATATATCGAATATACTCCATGTATCGCGGCTTGTACCACGTGCGATGTATAAAATGACTATATCGCGACCATCAAGTATAAATTGTCTCCTGCCCCTCTCACAGCAGGCAGCTCACTCCCCCGCCCATCCAGAACACTCTCCTGTGCGCATGAGTGTTTGTGTATCAGGAGAGGAAGGAAGAGACTCAGAGAGCATGAGTTTACGACAGTTTGTTCATATTCTTTGTGAATGCTGAACCGAACCAATCAGGTTACAAATGATGAACGTGAACACACACACACACACACACACACACACACACACACACACACACACACACACACACACACACACACACACACACACACACACACACACACACACACACACACACACACACACACACACACACACACACACACACACACTTTTAGGCCATATCGCCACAGCCCTAATTTGATGACTGATGTCCTGCTTTATTACCTGTTAGTCTGGTCATCATCATTGGTGCCACCAGTCAGGTACAGAAGGACCCGTCTCTCCAGGTAGGCTGCAATGTCCTCCCCTTCGTTGCAATTGCCATCCCTGCCAAGCAAATCCAGCACCTGGGGGCTCAGCAGAACCGCCTCGAAGTCTCCCTCCATCAAGGACTCCAGCAGAGAGCCTGCATCTGGAACAGTAAGTTGGGTAGCATTAGCTTACACTACAGTGGTGACTCATTTAGTTTAGTTCCTGTGACCACATTGGAACAATGTCATTAAACATCAGGGCAATTTCTTTTTGCACAATCACCTAAAAATTTAACAGACTCAGGCTGACAGCATTTTAATAAAACCCCTTTGCATATAAATGGATTTAACTAAATAGACCCAAGTGCCAAGCCATTGTTATCTTGGTCCTGTGTTTTATTTCTACATGTTTAGAACTGTCTTTTATGCCACAACCAATATTCCTCCTCAGGCTGCAGAGTTGTTACACAAGCAGCTGGTCAGCATCTACCAGACTAAATCATACCAGAACAGCTTTAATTGGCTTAACATGAGAAAAGAGCTTTTTTATTATTTTAGAATTGGCCCAGTTCAATGTACATGAACAATGATCTGACAAATATAAATATATATATATATATAAATATTGTTAAAATATTATTGCATTATACTTTCTTTGATTTGTTGCTGACAACACAGGGACATGCGAAACCCCAAAATATATTGCACTGAATCATAACGCACGTTAGACATAAGGACCTTTGCTGGAGGAATATTTCTCTATCTGGACCTGTCTGAATCTAATTTGAACCCCCTGCTCGAGGTGATCCAGACAGGCTGCAGCCGTGGCTGCTCAACATGGGAAGACAGAATTGGACTCCTAGCAAGACAACACCGAGTTATCATTTCAGCATGGACTCCAGGTACCTGCTTCTGTTTCTATACATTAGACAGAATCGAGCAGGTATCAGAATCAAGAAAGGATTGATTAAATATTGCCTTTAATACAAATATACACATTCAATTACATGATGTATTACTAAATACTTGATTTAGGTGAAAACATGTAATGTTCCCCTGATGCAAAAGGCCAATGTCTTGATAATGCACTGTTCAATTCAAAACCACATTTAAATATAGAGTTGAATATTAACAGAGCTATAACACACAATTTACACAACATTTTATGAATAACAACCAGCTCGACAATAATGTCATATTTTTATGCAACTTTTTTATTATTGTTATGGATGGACGTGTCCTGAAAGACATTTACCATGTGCCGTCTATAAGGGCTAAGAAGAAAAATTATATCAATGGGTTCTTATAAAAATGATTGTTACTCATCCTTTTTCAGTGTGTTTTAGTCAGACAAAACCCCTTGTGAATTTGTAACCTTTAATATTAATATTTTCATGAATGCAATATTTGACTAAAATTGATAAATGTTGCTTGTGTAATTAGTCATGTTTGAATGGATATACTTTAGAGTCGAAGCACATTCTCATATGTACCGAATTCTTCCAACCATTATGCTTTCAGGGTTGCATGGGGGAGACAGCAAGCAGTGGGGTTGACCCTGGACTGTGCGCTGCACCAACGGTGTCAAACCTAACGGAGCACGCTGCCAGCTCATCCAGCTCCACAGACATTTACTAAGTTTTCAAATTCGGTTGTTTTTACCTAGGTTGAGTTTACAGGTGTGTCCGATCACATTGTGTGTGTGTGTGTGTGTGTGTGTGTGTGTGTGTGTTGTGTGTGTGTGTGTGTGTGTGTGTGTGTGTGTGTGTGTGTGTGTGTGTGTGTGTGTGTGTGTGGTTGATGAAGCTCTGCTCTGAAGAAAGATTTAACTTATTAAGAAAAGTCAGCAGAGTCAGTGTGTGCGCTGTTACTTTCCTCTCAGGTTCTGGGTTTATAAATAAGCTACACAATTCTTTTATATAATCAACTGCTCATAGTGATGAATCTGACTTGAGATAAACGTGATCACTAGAAGTTTCCACACAAGAATTTAGCCGGAGGAGGTGGAGGAGATCTGAGTGAGCACTCATTCAGCTGTGGATGCCAATTTATTTTTGGAATGTTCATGCGGGTGCAGGTCTATAAATTTGAGGAAATGATTCCTTCAGGTTGGTGATGGGTGGATGAGTCAAGCATACGTGCCGATTAAGATGACGTCAGAGCTGATCTGTGCATCTCCACTGTGCCCATGTAGAGTCCATAGCATCAATAGGGTCTCAGCATGCACACACCAAGGCAGAGTTCGGGCCCACTCAGTCAAACCTTCAGATTAGTCACATGATCCCTTAAATGTACCCTCGGCTTTAATAAGTAATGGCTGTGCAAATGGTGTTGTAAAGGAGCTGTGGAGATATTCATCACACTGCTGATCTAATGAAACCCAGGGGCGGCCATAATAGCACAGAGAGGAGGGAGTGGACAAGGAGAAGAGGAAGGCTCGGGCTTTATGAGGGAGAAAATCTAAACCTGAGCTATGGCCACATGTCTAATGGCCTTTCAGCTACCCTTCAGGCCTGCACATGAAATGGAAGCAATTATGAAAAGCAAGGCAGAGGCCCTCAAATTAGTCCATAATTCATAAAGGTTCAGCCAATGAGCTGCAGTTAATAAGGCAATGTTGGATAGAATTCGCAAAAGCGGACCGGGCGACGCAGCAACAGGGATCAAGATGAAGGATCAGGTGCATCCCAGACAGGCAACTTCTTCACTGTGTGCAGACGAGAACTCAAGTGCACAAGTTGCACTCTGGTGGACTGTGCTCCTCCTGAATAGGTGCGGTGTTTCACACAGCATTACACCTGAATCTGTTTCATTAGTCTGGCTTTAATTCTTAGTTTTATTGCCCAGTGATCATCTGCGTGACATTTTAGAGGCTTTTCCTCTGTACACAGAAATGCAGTTCTGGGAAGAAGCAAAAGGTTACCAGCTTGGTTTAGGCGAAATGACTGCAGTGATTCATGATTCACTTGTTGCCAGGGAATTGAGAAACCGACAAAGTTTATTTAACTTAAAACACCTTGACATACCTCTGCAGCATGGTGGATCAGCAGTTAGCAGTGTCACAGATGGTGCACAGATGATTAAATACGGGAACTAATCAATTGAGTATTCCAGTTGTGTTTCACAGATGAAGCAGCCGACAGCCAATTCTTTGAAAAGAGAAACTGAGGAACGAGAGGAGGCAGGTGGAGGAGAGGGAGAGACTGCAGTAAGAGTACAGGTGCAGGCAGGGAGACTGACCAGAAGAAAACAGTATCACTTCCAACAGCAATGAGTAAATGTCGTACCTGTGGGGGCAGTGTGTGTTTTAACCCGAAACACTGAACCCCAAAGGATGACATGGCCTGAGCCCAGGTAATAAGAGGGATCTGAACCAAATCATGTTTTGGTGTCCAGTGGAAAAATGAGTCTAGAGCCCTGAGAATAAAATGTGCAACCTTACACAAACACACACTAGGGCTGCACCTATCGATTCATTATTTATCGATTCATATAACGATCATTTTTTGTGAGTAATCGGTTAATCTAACGATTCATTTTACGATTAATCTAACAATTTTTTATTACCAGATGAATATAATAATGAATTTATCTAAAATTAAATTAAAAAAAACTTGTGTCAATGAAAAATCATTTTCTCTTAAATACAAACAGATATGACAAAAAACTAAGTATGCACTGCAAAGCATTATTCCACAACAAAAAATAGACTGAACTGCTAATCGGACTTTTACAGTCCCATATCTCTCCAAAATAAAAGTTGTGCAAGAGCTTGTTCCATTCAAGTAAAAGGAATATATCAATCTACATTAAGCTGTTCAATAAAATAAATGAAAAACCAAAGTAAAATTCCACTAACTTTCTGGAGGAATATCAACACTGTGTAAATTCAAGTTTAGCAAATTCTTTTATTTTTATGCAATTTGAGTAACACTGAAACTTTCAACTTAAGTTACACTGAACCTTTTTAACAGGAATAATTCATCTCTCTAATAATAAAATAAATGTTCTTTTCTCGTTTAAAAAAAATAAGGTTTGCTTTTTAAAAACAAAATATAAAGCTTTTGAAAAAGGTATCTTGAAATAAAGTGCTTAATTTTTCTTAACTACATTACACATATAAACAATCAACAAATATTAACAACTAAACAGGTTTAACTTTTCTCTTTGTTCCCACTTTCTCTTGTTCAGTGAGAGAAGTGAACTCTACCGTGCGCTGCCAGGATTTACTGCCAGGTTAAGATAAGACTACCGTGAATGTGAGTTGTGTTTAAATGAGTACACATTGAAGTGACTGTACCAGTTTCTTAAATTAAATACAAGTATTGCCATAATTGTCTTCATCAACAACGAAGAAAACATTTGACAGTGTTTGCTATGCACGACGTTGGTCTATGAAAGACAAGAACCCCATTTCCACCCAATATTATCAGAGTATTACAGGGGACTGGGATATAGGGGACAACTAACAAGCATTCACATCATCTTTGCTCTAAATATAACAGCAGATCAAAATATGCAAAGTAGATAGGAAAAGCAGGTGGACTGGGCGTCGTCAGGGTGAGCAACCTGGACTAATCTTGAGGGTAAGAACAAGTCAAAGGTCACATGATGAAGACAAATCAGAATTATCTTTTCTTTTGTAGCTTTGCAAACAAGGCTCCCCTTAAACAACGTCTGTAAAATCTCCATCCAGATTAGCGCTTTAGCTCCATATCCAAAATAATCCCAATCCATATTTAACACACAGAAGTACGCGGATCGTAAACATGCTCGCAGGAATATAAAATACACAATTTAACTGCATTACAGCTGCAGGCAAAGACAACATGGGCATCCACCACTAGTATTCAAGGCTGATGCCCTTTGTCGTCTCCTTCAGAGAATCACATCCTCCTTCAGGGGTCCCAATTGGACTCAGAGAAAGTCCGGAGGGATCTCCGGAGTTCAGTGCATGAAGTCTGAAGAAAGTCCAGCCGATGGGTTCCGGAGCTTCTCCAGAGTTTGCCTTTCACACGGTAACAACACAGTCCAGACACATTGACAACAACAAAGAAATCTCCAGAGTGTTCAGGTGAGGTGTGGTGCAGCAGGCAGAGGCAGGATGTTATGCGTCAATACCACTGTGGAGATCGCAGGTTTTTGTTTGTGTCACATCAACACCGGTGTCAGCCATTATCGCCAAAAGCTCTCTCGACATTTTCATTGGTGTGTGGCTACTCTTTCTCATCCCGAGATATTTGTTTTCTTTTTTTCATATTTACTTCCATCTATATTTTAAAAAATCGTCATTAACAGGCGCACTCTCTTGCAGTGCTTTCTAACATGGGCTAATTCAGACATTCCCTGGAGTTTGTATGCTGCGTTTCATTACACCTCGGAGCTCGGCCCTCGGAATGACGTCACACCGAAATAACCAGAGCTGATAGCATTCCAGTTGCACAGGAACAATGATTACATTAGCCAGCTAGCCATTGTTAGCAAAAACAGCTCATAATATCGCATAATGCGGCATTGCACGCATAATAACACTGTAATAAAACACCCACAGACGTTATTGGAGAGTACTATGTGTACGACACATTTAATGACAGAAGTGCTAATAAACAGTAAAAATCACAGCTTTCACTACTGTTGACATACAAGAGGGCCATCTGATCTTCCGAGTTGAAATTCAGACTTGAGGGGGGGGGGGCGTTCCAGTTGCAACTTCCGACTCTGAGGTCGCAAATTCCGAGCTCCGAGGTTTAAAAGGTCCAGTGTGTAAGATTAAGGTGAAAGGGATCTATTGGCAGAAATTGAATATAAAATAATCCTAGTGATGTTTTCACTAGTGTTTCATCTAAATTGTACAAATTATTGAATTGTTGTTTTCTTTACCCTAGAATGGGGCCTTAATATTTAAATGGTTTATATTTACATCTGGAGCAGGTCCTCTCTACGGAGGCCGCCATGTTTTTTACAGTGTCCCAGACTGGACACACTAAACACCTTTGGAGATTTTATGACAACTGAAGGCTACCACAGGTTCTCTTTCATGTTGGAAGGGGAGGATGACGTGAGGGGCATTCAGCTGCAACATGCACCTTTACCAATAGATGTCACTAGATTCTACACACCGAACCTTTAATGGAAAGCAGCAGTACTACTGAGCTGGCTGAAGAAACACCGGAGATAGTCCTGAGACTCTCACCCTGACATTTGCGTCCTCACATACGGCCCCTGCAGGAGAATCTCCTGACTTGAGGGGGTGCATGTGCATGTCTGAAAGCAGCTGCAGTGTTTCCTCCATCTCTCCGCTGACACACATTAATGACATGCTTATCCACTGCTAACACAGGGGAAACACCATGTCATGTCACCCTCCACACGGACTTCTCTCAGTACATGTTAAATGTTGTGGTGTTTGTGTTTCTCTGAACAAACAACACAACTGCTGCTCAGCACGAGGGTGAACAACAAACTGCCACAGTCATGACTTCAGCTCCATACAGCTCGGTCTGGGTTTCAGCTGCCTCTCCACCTCTGGGCTCGTTGACCAGGGAATCAGAGCCGCTCACAACACTCTCTACGAAGCACCGCTTCACAGGAGGTCTTCTGCCGGAGTTCTAACGGAGCGTGGCAGGACGCTGACACGCGGCGCGAGCAGCGGGTTTACAGATGGGTGAAGGGAGAGGAGGAGTTTGAATTGTGGCTCTGGTGAAACTGGGATCTCACTTTTCTCTATCGGTGACACATTAATCGTTGTCGTTCCGTCGCAGCGTATGAAAGTCAGTCCGCCGAGCAGCGACTTCTAACACAGTATACCCCCCAGTCCGAATGGAATAGAGACAGTGGCAGGAATAAAGACAGTGGCTGGAATAGAGACAGTGGCAGGAAGTGAAGACAGTGGCAGGAATAGAGACAGTGGCAGGAATAGAGACAGTGGCTGGAATAGAGACAGTGGCAGGAATAAAGACAGTGGCTGGAATAGAGACAGTGGCTGGAATAAAGACAGTGGCAGGAATAGAGACAGTGGCAGGAATAGAGACAGTGGCTGGAATAGAGACCGGCTCCTCACCTGCAGTCCCGTAAACTCTCTGTTTCCATCCCGATGTCTCCTCGCTGGCTGTCAGAAAGCCCCGGAGGACGGGGATCTCCACGTCCAGCGGCATCACCGACGATCAGCACCGACGATCAGCACCGACTCCTGCTCACGTCCAGTCCGCGCTGCTGCTGCCTTCTGTCGGGACGCTTCCGGATCCTCGCTGTGTCGCTGGGACAAGTCGGCGTTTCTCGGTGTCAGACAAAATGTTTATTTCCACCCATGTGGCGCAAGTGGCATCAGCGAGCAGCCATGACAGATGCGCAATGCATTGTGGGAAGATTGATCACGGCTCGCACGGGGCTGCAGCGCAGATCTCCGGCTGTAGATCAGACTGTGTGGAGAGTTCACACTGCTGCCTTCTCATTAGCATTACATCACATGTATATGTTCGTGGTGAACATTATTCACGACAAAGCACAGATCCATTCAACACTTAAAGTGTTAGTGACTATCACCGATTCATAAAATGGGCTTTACTGTATATTACTACATATTCACTATTAATATAACTGAAATAGCCTTTTTGATAGTAATAAACATGCACATCTGTGTAGTTGCAGCGGTGCTTTAAAGAGAAATATAGGCTACATGAGAATATTCAAAAAAATGTTTAACAAAAATTTTAAAAAAAGCAAACACATGCACAATAACAAAAGATTTTTTTTTTTTTATCGTGGCACAACCTGACACAGGAGGGGAGACCACACCTGGGTTTAGACTCAAACTATTTTATTATCCATCACAAAAAGAGAAATTGTGCCAAAGACAAACTAAATAAAGAGGTTAGGAACAAAACATAAAGACAAACAACCGTCCACGCTCACATTCACACCTCTGGACAATTTGAAGTTTCGGATTAGGCTAAAAGCTGCATGTCTCTGTACCCAGAGAAAGTCCACCTTCTTATCTTTCACTTAATCTTTGGTCAAGACTCATGAAATCTAATCCTGTTTTTAACACTACTCATGGTGAGTGTTGGAAGCTACATTTCAAAGTTCAGAAGAAGCTGTCATCTGGACATCTATCAAGATCTATAGAGGAACCCAACAGTTCCCACAATGAGCAGCCCTTTGGCGACTGTAGGGAAACAACTCCCTCATTAACAGGAAGAGACCTCTGACAGAACCAGACTCAGGGTGGGGCCAGTCCGCCTCGACCGGCTGGGCTGAGCGGAGAGAAATGGGATGAGGAGAGATGGAAAAGAGGGAGAGACAGGGGGGAGGGGGAGAGAGAGGAGAGAGAGACCAGGAACAGTTGGGTACCATCAGGTTTCAACTCTGACAGACTAGTTGTTATAATGAAAACAATAAGAGTCATAATTAATGTAAATATGTTATAATTGATTGCAGCAACAATCACTGCAGTGATTAAGTGTGTGACAAATATTCTACCGACAGTGTTCATCTTTGTGCAGAAAAGCTGAATAAATCTATTCAGAATATCTTAGACACTTACTGTCACAGTAAGTACAGTGATGCTGTCTGCACCATCAGAAATAATTGTGACACAATAAAATAGATGTGGAAAAGGGGATAAGGATATAAATGTATGTGGTTGTGGTGGATGTTTAGTAGCCCTGACAGTCAGAGAAGAGAAGTGCATCGTCACTGAGCAGACAACCACTAATCTTTTATTCTGACATTTGCAGATACATTCGCACACACACACACACACACACACACACACACACACACACACACACACACACACACACACACACACACACACACACACACACGTAAAAGTAATTTTTTTTATTTAATCTGTTAAATTATGAGTAGAAGTGGGATAATATCTCTGTGCATCCAGATCCTATCTTAATCATGTCCTAATATCTCAAAACTATTTGTGACTGAGTGCTCTGCTGTATAAATGTTGCTCATCCTGCAGAAGAGGAGAAGCATCTTAATGCTTATACTGGTGTTTACATATTACATGTGTCACATGTTCCATGGTTTTACAGCTTTTAATTTACAATGTTTCCACTTGTCGTCTGTTAATTCTGAGAACTGAGTTTATTTCGGATTCTTAGACGAGCGATGGCCCGGGGTATGCAACCACGCTACAGTTGCACCCAGATGCTCAGAGGTCACCTGCAGTGCTGTGTTTCCAATGATGCACCGGTCCAGGTCAGATAACTCTGGAAAGCCTGTCCACCCCCCCTCTCTTCTGTGTTTTGACAATATTTCTTTTGACGACAGATTTGTGATCAAACTATTTTATTTTTACTTCATCAACTGTGTGACTTTCTCTTGATACAGCAATGCACTGTCTACTAAAAGCTTCAAACACAGGCAGCTGCTCTCCACATCTCTGCTCCTCTTTCCAGGAAGAGGAGCAGTGACACAACATTTCCGCATTGCACACAGCTAGTCAGACAGAAAATAAAATGTATGTATATATGTATAAATATGTATGTCGATATGATTGTTATGATGTATCACTTGGTGACACATTCATGTAATTTATGTATATTGTAAAAACATTTCTGCCATCTAGGTTAAGTCACATGGGTGAGATGTGATGGCAATACAAATTAAATATCTTTAAAAATTAAATAAAATGTGGGATTGTAAAGAACCATGCAGGCAGGCAAGGTCACAGGTGTATTTTGAAAATACATATTGTAATTATTAATACAAAACGGATGTAAAGAACAATAAAAAAAAACATGCAATAAATCTCTGGGCCCATAAAGAAGATGCACTAAACAGATAAAGACCCAGGGGGGTTGGAAATCTTGCCCTTGCTTCTGCATATAAACAGGCTTCAACCTCAGTCTCATCTTCTACCAGACCAGGAAGGTGACCTCACTGGTAAGATGACTGAACAATGTGAACTTAACATATGTGCTTCATTTAGAAAACAGTGCAGGGTCAAAAGGTGCTGATAGTCCATTTCTAAACCAAACAAACTGTGTCTGTGTGTTATGCTATCTTTGTGTCTGCAGATGGAAATAAAGTGAACATGTGATAATGATGTGGAGGGTTGTGGGATGAAAAAGAAAACTCATTCCAGATATGTACGTCCACTTTCCCAGCCTGTGAGTTCACAACTCACATTCTACCTGGTTGGTGAAATACTTTGGTGAAGGGAACATTTAATTGCAACGTGAATGTGCTGCTTCATTATGTTTGAATATGACTGTGAAGATCCTCAGTCATCCAGGTCCTGGTATCTTCAGTTGTACAAGTGTACAACGACCAACAACTGGTGGGGGGGGTTCAACGACCTGCTTGTTTAACATAATGACTCTTAGCACAGGTACAGAGCCACGGAAGTTAAATACCTGAAACCTCCCATTAGTCACATAGAACTGAAGAAGCCTCTGGCTGAGAGGGGAAACAGTCGCCTACGTACACTTGTTCAACTGAAGATATGTTTGAATGCTTTATTTTGTAACAGTGTGGTAGATACAACACAGCTAAACATTTATTTTGGTGTATGTCATGTATGCACGACAACTAGCTCTGGATAACCTCTTAAAATAATTAGTATAAAATTAAAGATTAAAATTAGTGTATTTCACAACATTTCATTTTTCTCCCTCATAATAATATCTCCAAATAATAATATATTTTATGCCCTTGTTATTAATTTCATCCCCATTGAATTGACACACTGTGAATTAGCTCAGGAGTAGTGATAGCAGTAAGGGTCGTAAAGGTAAGAAACTACTGCACACACAGTATTAATCCCATGTGTAGGTTGATATCCTTCCTTGTCTGAGGCGTGTGGGAGTAAGCCTGGTTTCTGCATTTGCTTTTTCAACAGATAAACAATATTGACACAATACCGGAGAAAAATAGCACAACAAAACACACATTCATTTCCTAGCCCCCTAGTGCGACATCAGGAGGGAAACAACTCAATCTAAGAAGGATTCTGAAAGTGGACTGTGGATCAATACAACATCTTTATGTGGAATACATCAGATGTAATATTGCTGTATTGAGGACATCATTGTCAGACTTTTCTTGGTTGAATCGTTAAAAAGATGTATGTCCTGTAAATTTCTGTCTCTTATTTGTTCCCCTCAGATGATGCAAAAAATCCAATGATGCAGTAAGTACTTTTTTAGTTTCCCTCTTGTACTTGCAGAAGCCTTAAACACACCGTCTCTGATCCTATTGGATGAGAGAGGTCAAACGACATCATTTTTCACTAGATCTGGACATGTTAGACGTGGTAAGATGGAAAAAGGTCGCGGTCCCCTAACAATTAGACATGAGATATATTTTGATTTATTTTGATCATGTATATGTGGTGGTTTCTAACTCAGAAGAAGTGTTATTTTTTACATTGATTATCATGATTGCGTTACATCAATCTTAATATGTTAAGCTGAGTCTGGTATGATAATGAATGTTATTTCTTGTTGATATTAATATTTAAAACAATCGAATTTGCTTGTTTTCTGAGGAGATAAGCAAAACAATACTAGATAAAACTAGATGTGTGAAAATAGGTTATTCTATATTCCTCACAGGATGTTGTGGGGCCATTACTGATAGATTAGTTTTTTCCTTTTGCCCCTCTGTGATAGGTTCACCTGTCAGGAGGTATGAGACCATAGTAATGTAATTGGCAGAGTGACTAATGGTTGATTACCACACCCTCTAATCTACACAGATCAGGCACACTATTAAAACCAGTGGGTAGTGGACAGGGTTTGTGCTCAGCTGCAGTATACACAGAATGAAGAGCACTGGTTTGGAAGCTGACATCTTGTGTGTTCTGTGCTCCGGTGAACCCCTGGGAGCAGAGAGCTACTACATTGGTGCCCAACATGGCTGCAGCAGCAGTGACAGCAGACGCTGTGGACACACTCGAGCAGATATCGGGTGAGATGGCAGCAATGAACCAGGAGCAGGCCATGGTAAACAGACAATACATAGAGATAAAGATCCAGGTGTTGGAAAACCTGGTGGCAGCGCCTGTCCCTCCCTCAGCACTCTCTGGCATCACCCTGTGTGAAGAACCAATGGCTCATTATCTTTCTGAATCGGTGTCTGCAGATTCATCTGCACCATCCCCCAATGTGCACAAAGGGGGAAGGTCCCTTCAATGCTGCTTGCAGCCGTAATTCTCCTTAAATCCAAGAGCTCAGCAGCATTAACCTTCTTTTTATGAGAAGCATATTGAATAATGGATGAATCATCTCAGAAAGTCCTTCATGGCCTCCCATGCCACTATAACAGAGGCAGCTGTAGGACATTGGTTTCAAATACAATCTAATCTGTGCCATAAGCTCCGCCTTCAACCCTGTATCTCATAGAAGCGATGAATTAAAGCAGCACATCTCTGACGTCACTGTCCCCTGATATGTGATCATATCCAGTCTGAACACAGCAATGTCTGTGAGAAGGATGCTATCATTAGGAGAGCAGTGTGTGTTGGTTAACAACAGTCAAGGATTTGATCTAGAACATGACGGCAACACTGGTCTTCTCAGCTGCTAAAGTTGCAATGGTTGCACATCAACACCGGGTGTCCAGCACACCACCATTTATGAGCGGGCTGAACGCAGCCCGGGATCCAGCTACAGAGGCTACGATTGTGAGCTTGGTGTTGATTCTCAAGGGGAGTGTGTGAGTGTCTGTGCTGAACTGTATCCTCAGGTGAGAATTCTTCTTCTCCAGGTGGGTGAGGACAGTGAACAGTGCTGTGGTAACGGTATTATCTGTTTGCACATTGTATGTAAGCATATTGCTGAGGGTCCAGATTAGGCTCGCCTAACATGCTTTTCGAAGCATCTGCTCACGATGGTACTGAGCACGATAGCACACCAGTCATTCAAGCATGGAACTTAACTTGATCTTGGCAATAAAATGTTAAATGAGCATTTGGGCATCACTCACATGGAACGAGGGAGGTTGAATATATCTGTAAACAATCCAGCCAACTGTCATCAGAGGTGTTGGTCGTGGGTAAATACACATGTGCAATGTGTATTTACATTGCACATGTAAATACTGATACTGAAAAGCTTTGTTGGAAAGAGGGACATCTGGAGTACCTTGCTGTTGCCACAGCTACATGACCCCGGGTTAATTAATGAAGCAAATGGTTTGATATATATTGATCATAAAAGTAACTAACAAGGATATCTGGCAAATTTGTATATAAATGCATTTACTGAGAAATGGTTCACTTGCTTTTTCTTGCCACTGTACATATTTTATAATTGTGTTTATAACTTTTGCTTTATTCTGTCATATATATGAAACTTTGGGCTGGTGGTTTTGAAAAGCCCAGCAGCTGTACAGGCGTAGTGATGCTGAAACCATCCTCCTGCCATGAGCACAAGGTTCTTCAGATGACATTTTAAGATCCATTTTTTTTTACGTGTTCACATGCAAAGCAGTTGCAGATATGGGATTGTTGCATGCACCTGTTTGTAAAGTGACACACATGCAAAAGGAAATAGAAAGTTCACTCCTGCAGGGGCAGAATTTCTTCTCTGGTCACTGAGTCATCTCTGTAAAACCCAAACATGGAACTGTAATGTCTGCTTGCAAGGGACATGGAGCTGCAGGCTGCATGATTCAGGTGAACTGAGATTCAACAGTGACGTTAATTCCTCAGGAGCCAGAGGTGTTCCCCTGATGGTGCAAAATCATGCCAACCAGCATCTTTAGCAACATAAACCTGGTGAGACACATTCCTTCCACATCTAAATGTTTGGTTTGTCATTGCACACTGGTCCACAATGAAATATTCCAATGTTAGATGGATTAATATAACAGTTTGTACAGTCATCCATGGTCCCCAGTTGACATGGGTCACAAATATTGTTATATGTTATAAATTACAACATTACTTTCAGTCTTTGTGTACTTTGTGTTAAGTGGTAATTAGTACACTAAAGCCCTGCCCCAATTCTTCTTCCTGTGCCCCTACATGGCCACAAGGGGGGACGAGAAAATCTTCCCTTTGGAATTGGGGCACCACTCACTACGTCATCAGCAGCCGACCAACGATATTACAGTGACAAACAATATCAACTAACCATATTATATTAACAACCGACATTATAAAAGTGACACATCTGATAACTGCTGGACAGACGGGACAGATTGATCTATTGATCAAAACACAGTCAGTCAGTGTGTTTACATCAGTTATTTCAATGTAACATAAGTTCTGTTCATAGAAACTTCTGCCCCGCACTGAAAACGTTAGATCATAAAAAGGGGGATTTTTTAAAAAACTTCATATTCACGACACGGAAGAAACGAACATACTCAGACTGTTTACGTTCTTGTTTTGACGGCGTGAATAGCGATTTTCCTGAAACCATTGTCCCAGTGATTCAATGACATTTTCAATCGTTCTGCATTAAATATGATATTATGCAATATTTCCATTGTGTCTTGTTACTTCTGTGTATTTAAACCCTGTGTTTTCCCTGGTCAGTTCCCTGTCAGGACTCCAGTGATTGTCCTTGTGTGATTTATGTAGGTGTTTAACCTGCAGGTTCTTCAAATGTACAAATGTAGAGTGTATGAATGTAAATGGAAGTGATTAGTAAATAGAACAACATGGTGGCTATCTCCTACATGTGTTCTATTACTACTAGACTTCTTTTTGACATCCGTAGAACAATCACTTTGCATTCAGGTATCTATACCCTCACTCATCACTCATCTCCACCAATGATGCAAAACCTGGAAGGAAACTTCTGTTGCCAACAAAAGGCTTCCTGATCGCCACTGGGCTCCAGCCCTCCACTTCTTCCCGGGAGTGTTTGACTCTCTACCCAAAATGTTCCGTTAAAAACAGATTCAAAGAAATTCCCCATTGAGTAGAACATCAATCCCAGTCTTGTTAAACTTACCTTTCCTAGAACCATGTGCAGCCGCCCTTTGTCCCTTGTGTCCCAGATCAAGCCTGTTGCCCTCAGCCCTCTGATTTCAGAGGAAGCCAACATTAACAAGAGCTGGATTTCTCCTGCTAAAGAGAGGAACCTGTTTTAGCAGCTGTCACTGAATTAAAAATAATGAATGATATTTCTAAAGTTTTCCAAGAAACCATTGCTACAGATAAATATATAATTGATTCAAATCACAAACAGGTTACACTACAACATGAACTTCACTTTGATAACTGTACAACAACAACCGGGTAATGTTCATAGTGGATGTAACATATTGTGTAAAGTTCATAAGATACAGTAAATTACACAATGATCTGATTGTTTGTTTTCATGAATGGCAGAATGCTGCTGCCACAAGGAATTGTGGGGAAGCCTTGCCTTTCTTAAAGTGTATCCTATGATAAAGGAGATAAGATAGAAAATAATGAAGTTCCCGTCTTTAGCATTTAGAGAATGAGCTGTTCCCTATCCGCTATTGTTTGTCTGTACTAGACTTAGTTTAGTGTCGGAGCCTGAATCTTTTGAGAAAAGACATTGCTGTTCAAGATCCTGCTCCTCAAAGCCCTTGATAATCAAGTCCCATCAATAATTAAACAGCTCATAACACTGTATTGTCCCAATAGATCACTTCTCTCCCAAAACACAGGCTCTCTTGTGGTTCCTAGAGTCTGTAAGAGTAGAACAGGAGGTAGAGCCTTCAGCTACCAGGCTCCTCTCCTGTGGAACCAGCTCCCACTCTGGGTTCAGGAAGCAGACACCATCTCTACATTTAAGGTTAGACTTAAAAATACACTCATATAAGGCATTGGTTTTCACAGTGTTGTAGGTTGTGTGATTGTGTGTGTGTGGTTACTAAGTATGTAATGACACATCTGAAAGTGTAACAGGCAGCACAGCAAGTCCTCCAACCCATAATAAACATAAGGGATACACACAAGTTTTGTTTAGGTTTATGGAAACAAAAGGTGTCCTTGGATAGGTCGAGGAAAACATTGTAGTTTGCAAGTGGAGTGGGTCACTTCTGTATGGTCGAGGATCTTTGTTGCCATGGAATGCCGACAGTTTCACATAAGAATTAACAGCAGCCTTCTGTGTAAACATCCTGTTTAGTCGTCATCTCTGCCTCTTTCTGACCTCCTTTCACCACTTCGGCCAAAAGACGTGACCCAACCAGAAGAACGTACAGAAACTAAAAGTTGTAGCACCTGTAAGTTAAACCTGGGCATTAAAGAATGCATTGCCACTCTGAAATGTTCTGCATACATATTCATGACACGAAAGCAAAATGGAAAATATTTTGTATTTGACCCCGTAGATTGAAATAGGTGAATAACGGTGTGGCAACCTTTCTGTAGCTGTGATCCACCTCTAAAAAGATTCATGATTCTAAGCTCCTGAGAATTTGATCATAAATCCATCCCTGGTTGAGTCTCATTAGAATTCCCTGTGTCTCTGAGATCCATGAGGAGTTCTTTGGTATTCACGTCGAGCTTTTTGATCCGACATGCACTGCGAGCTGTGGGATCTTATACAGAGCTTTCTAAATCACTTAAAACCACTCAAATGAATTTCCACAGAGTGGAATTGAATCATCCAAAGTGGACGGTGACAGATAACAGGAGGTCTACATGCAGGCGGTGGTCACAATACAGTGAACACATGTGGAGTCAATCCAATAGAATATCCATTCAATAAGTACGACCTTTGTGGGTTTGTCTTTGAAGATGTGTGGGAGGGTTGATTCAAGTTTGCAGAACTTTCAGGTGGAATCTGACAAAGGAGAGAAACTCTTTGAATAGACCAGAATGCAATGCAGCCAAAGGACTGGTTTGTTTTGCTGGAAGTGAACATGTAACCCAGTATATGTAGAAGTACATATCCATTCATACAAGCACTGTAAATGCCATGAAACAGGAGAGTTAAATAAATTGACAAGCAACCTTCACCTTCATCATCATCATCACCATCTCTCTCTCTATATATATGTATGTATATTTAATTTCTTATGTGTATTGTACCTGATTCTGACTATTTGCTGCTGGAACAAGGTGATTTCCCCAGCGTGGGATCACTTAAGGTTTATCCCATCTCATCATCATGGTTGCCACCTGGTTAGACCTCGAGGATACTTATGGGTTCTGGTGAGTAATACTTGATGTTAACTTAACTTTATTTCTACATCAAAAACAAAACTACATCACAAAGGTTTAAGTAGGTTGGACCACAACCCTGTTCAGGCATTTTCCACTTCAACACCTCACAAACCAATAACAGTTGAACTGCATTAGGTGCAGATTTTGTTCAGATATACTTGAGTAATGTCAAGTGAGTGTGAAGAATTAGTGATTGTAATATGACACAAGGGGAGTAGGTTACACACTGAGGTCATGTCAAGGCAACTGAGCCAAAACCGCTCACTGCATATTGTGAGAAACAGTTGAAAGTCTAGTGAACGACCACATCATTTAATATTTCCAACGGATTGCTCAACAGAATAGATCACCTTCAGAGTCAGAGTTCCGATGCACGGATGTACTGCATATCAGGGGGAGGTGTTGGAAAAGTGACCACAGGGGGAACGGGGAAGTGTTCACAGAGACTTCTTCAATGTTGGCGTCTGTCATTGTGAAGCAGAATTCACCAACCAGCCAATCACTCTCATTACCATAACGACATGAACCAGTTTATGAAATGACAGGTCTGGTTGTGTTTAAAGTTTAATGTCTGCACATGGTAAGAAACTTAAGTATGAAAACAGAAGCAGTCACTGCACCTACTCTTATTCGATGTGAAGCTTTATGAAGTTGAATCTGCTGTGAGACAGGTTTCAAAATTTCTAGCACCCCCAGCAGGTTGACATTTATTTCTGCTCTAATTTAGTTCATGACAAAAAAACCTGCAAATCAAATTTGCCTGGTGCATATTTTTGCTGGTATGCAAATGTAATTGTTACAAACTAATACTGTGCACATTGTAAACAAAATACCTGAGATCAGCATGCTAGCATTGCCACTGTTAGCATATCAACGCTAGCATTTTGCTCTTGGTCTTATCCTTCAAGTGTTAATAAATATTAAACTTTTTTTCTTTAAACTTTTAGAACTAACTGAACTCTACAAGTCCAGGCATGTTGACTGAGGTTTTTGAAGACTATTTAAAAAAAATTAAAAAAAAACATTTTAAAAAACATTAAAAAAATCTACCTCAAGTCATTTAATAAAATTACGAGCATACATTGAAAATGACAGATGGATATGGACGTTGTTCTTTGTTTTTACTGGATTGCTCCTCACTCCTCAAGTCGTCATTATTGCAACAACTTGTTTTCTGTCTGACATCTTTGCTCAGGTGTTCAGTCACCGTCTCTCCACAACTGTCATATTCTCAGGTGAGAGCGCTGACGTCCTGTTACACGCAGAAAGAAGCATTCGCACAATCCAACCGTACTTTCAAGCTCCATTTAATGTCCTAGCAAAAGGAGTATGTGACTGTTCTAAGGAGTGAGCAAAATAGAAAGTGCAGTTTTTGTTCACTGGAGTTCAACATAATAATAAAAAAAAAAAGATTAAAGCAGTTTTTATGTCAGACGGAGCAGAATCATTAATTTTGTAGAAATAGCAAAGTAATCAGTAAAAGGTACTCTGTTGGAGTATTTGGTGGTATGGTGTAGATCAAAGGCACATCACAGCTTTGTATCTCACTGGGGATTGTTGCACACGCACAGAAAACACACACTTACACATGCACAAGCCTTCAAAATACATTTCCGATGTGGCTCTGACACAGTCTCATGATCTACAGTCGTGTTGATGGAAAACAGTCATGGAGAAGTTCTGAGAGGCAACAAATGTTTATCCAGAGCATGATGCTTTTTAATTTGGAGCCTGCAAAAGGGAGAACATAACATTAAGAATGTCCACGTCAGCATTATTCAAGTGGATATGATCCTGGAGGAAATCAAATGAAGCAGTGGATAAGCAGAGCGGCTTTTATCTCAGATTCTATTACTTGTGTTTTCTTTTTCTCGCTCACTTTTTAAATAGTTTCCTTAAAGAATGAACAGTCTATCCTTGGTTACAACTGTTGTCATTCTAACAGTCAAAAAAAAAAAGGAAATTAACATTCAGTAAACATTCTTCTCTAAAGGTAGTTTCCCTTATATAATCTGTAATTTTCCTCTTCCATATGTATACATAAACAAGTTTAATAACATACCAATCAGTGGTTATTTCACAATTGGAAAAAAGCACAAAATGTTTACACTCTTTTACAGGTAAATAAAAGTTTTTGTCGACTGTTTCCAATATGGGTGTAGCATAGTTCATCTCGTTGTCTTCTGTTTCCCCACGTCCCCTCGTTCTATTCTTTTCTGCCATTAGATCTTTACATACAAATATTGACAAAGTGGTGGCTTGTGCTCTGAAGCCATCAAGTCTTTTCGGGAGCAATAATCATAAGGAGGAGCGGGGAGGGTCGGAGATGCTGGGAGGGGGGTGGGGAGGGAGCAGGGGGGTGGGGACTCATAGCTGGCCCTCGCTGCAGTGGCTGTCCTGGCTGCTGCCGGGCTTCTCTGCGTCCTGACTGGGCAGCTCTTTGAGTATGAGGGCGGCGCTCTTCTCTGAGAACTCGTCACCGTCGGGCTCGAGACCGTCGGGGCAGGGCAGCTTCAGAAACTCCTCTCTCAGCTGGGCCGTGTGTCTCTGCAGGGAGATCACACACACGGTCAGACAGGAATACATTACATTTTTCACAGATTATCAATGTGTTCAAATAAGCTGTCACAAAAGTCAGGTGTTATTCTATATTTTTCTTACTGTCAATAAATCACATTAAAAGACCAAAAGCCACGCAATGTATTTGTCAGTTTCTCAATTATTTTGGACTCCCTGAAGCCACTGGTTCCACTGGTTGTAAAACTTCCTTTCAACAAATGTTACTTAAAGGGATAGTTCACCCAGAAATGAAAATTCACTTATTATCTACTCACCCCTATGCCGATGGAGAGTTAGTGGTGAGTTTGAGTTTACAAAATACTTCTGGAGTTTCAGGGGCAAACAGTGTTGCAGCCAAATCCAACACAATTAAAGACATGAGTGAACTATCTTCAGACGTAGTAAAACAACAGAAAAAACATAACATGCCTCCATACTGCTCGTGTGAGGTCATCAAAGTGTCCACAAGCCCCGACATTCATGTTCGACTCGAAACGAGGTCATTTCCACCATGTTTTAAGCCTGGACACTTAGATGGCACCACACAAGCAGTACAGAGGCACGTTCTGTTCATCTTCTGTCGTTTTTTTATGTCTGAAGATAGTTCACAATTTTTTTTCCCCAATTGTATTGATTTGGCTGCAACACTGTTTACCCCTGAAAATCCAGACACTTCACCCACGCTTCCATCAGCTTGTGCTGAGTAGATAATGAGTGGATTTTCATTTCTGGGTGAATTATCCCTTTAAAAGCATTTTCTGCAGACTATTTTTAGTGGCAGATGAATCCATATCTGGTACTGTGGTGAGTATTAGAGCAGCAGGGCGGTGAGTGTGTGCACTGTACATGTGGACAGATGAACTAGTTACTGGGCCAACATCCACAACTAGTCTGTGTGACCTATTGATAAATATAATTATGGTCCAAAGAGGATAAATTCTGAATATCTTCTCATCTTCATCCATCATGAGGGGAACATTTCACTGTGTCCACATTTTGGTTATGAGGAACCTGTAATACTAAAGATGGTAAACGGTCTGTATTTCTATAGTGATTTGGATGGTTATAAAGCACCTCTGCTGGCACGCAGCATAGAGAAGAAACAAACTCTGAAGCTAAATGACAAGTGGGCTCTGCTCCGGCCTCTTCTCAGTGGAGCTAAAATGTTTTTACAGTGGGGATGAGTTGTAGTTATTTATTGCCGGAGGGAGAAGAGAGGAGAGCAGCCTCACAGTGTGTGGGTGCTAGTTATTGTGTTTGAGTGTGTATCTCTGCACATTATGAGCTCATGAGTGTGTCTCGGGGGTGAGTTGGCTGGGGATGTGAATTAAGGTGCTGGCCTGGCGAGGGTCCACTGTCCCCTGCAGCTAATTCACAGTATATTAGCAGGACACCAGAGCTCAAACACCAACTGTGATTACATGCATTGCAGTAACCTGCCCACTGTGTAAACCTTTAGTGCAGTGAGGACATTTTAAACAGCATGAAAACAGGAAGTGTAACATTTTGAAAGTCACTCGGTGAGAAAGCAGTCTGTTTTTTGTGACTAGATAAAAAAAAAAAATCATACAACATAATTCAGTGTTTCGACCTGATGCATTTTCTCCAGTGGAATCAGATGAATTCATATCCTTTAAAAAATATTCACTCGTTCTTGTGGAAGAAAAAGATAGTTTGAAATTGTACTTTATGTTAGTTGTGGTCATAGCTTGTAAAGCAGTCAGAGACAGAGGTGTCTCTGACAGACTGAGGGTCACTCAGCGGGACCCACTCTGCTTCATCCTGTTGTGAGTCGTGTCTAGCTCCAGTATTTCAGTGGAGCGCAGTTGGCTCAGCCACATCCGGTAATTCACTCTGACTTATTGGACGTATACAAAGGTATAAGTCGTGGAACTAGGTTTTCACAAGCTTTCATGGGAGATATGATTACAGACATCGGGCCACTACTAGAGTAAGTCTACCTTTACATGTGGCACTGTGGTCAAAGAGCCTGTAATGCTGACAGTTAGACATTTTCACTGCATTGAATGACTTTACCTTTAGTGCAGCAGCGTGGTGGGACATGGTGCGGCCGACCCTCTTGTCGCTGCTGTACTGCTGGATGTCAGCAATCCACTCCTCACACTGAGACATGATCTCTGTTCGCTTCAGGTAGAAATGTTTGTGGATCACCTGCAAACACATGACAGAGCAGTGGTCAACCACAGGGCAGCACAACCAAGAAATCATTCTGCTCTATCGCAGTCAGAACCAATGTTACCCTGATAAACTTCTCTGGAGCCTTACACAAGAATGTAATTTATAGCCTTACTGAATACAACTCATTGTATTATTATTTCATGGATAAATATTTACCAAATGGTATTTCTTTTATCCATATCCATTCTCAGATCAGTCACACTTATACAAGTTTGCTCCCCAAATACAGGCTCTCTTGTGGTTTGTGTCAGATGAACAAAGAGTAAAAAAAAAAACATCCTACTGTGATCAAACTTGAGTCAATGACAGAACATTTAATCTGAAAGGCACTGTAAACTGTTGCTCTTCATAGCATGGATGCATGATATTATACCATTTTACAAACTGGGTTCCAACACCTGAACTCGATTTTCAAATATCACAGCAGCAAAAACATGACTGTCTCTGTGTGGCTCTGGGGATGTCCCGCAACCATGAATTGGGTATAAATGTCCATTTTCCCCTGATGAACTGTATTAACTTAGGTCATCCTCTGGCTTTTCATCTGGTGCCATCGTCAGGGCAAAAGTTCATTACTATCCACCCCAGCTCAGCCAGAAGCAGGGTGTTGTTTTCAGTCCAGTCTGTGTTTGTCTGTGTGTGTATGTACAAAATAAGTCATAAATACATGAACAGATTTTCATGAAACTTGGTGGGAATATTACTTAGTAGGGTATCTCCACATGATTACTAACCCATATCTCTATTATTTAGGAGCCGTTTCTTATCAAAGGTGTTTAAGCCACTATGTGACATCATATGTATGATACTCTGCTTTCCCGCCCCTCCAGTCAACTTCCTAGCAACAGTCGCCAGGGCAGAGTCATCAGTATGCAGTGAGCGCTGTAGTGGATGTGTCTGTAGCTGCTGCTCTGCTGGTGGAAGGAGTGAATTAGTTATTATGGTGGCTGCTGATTTGCTGCTTACCAGGAGGAGAGGCAAAGAGGCCACAAGGGGAGCTGGAGGGGGGGGAGGAGGCTGCTTTTGAATCTCTCTGTTCCATCTACATCTCCCTCAGCACACTCCGTCTTCATACCATCTTTCACATTACTTCCCATATCTTCGCCTATCTATTGTTCCTCCCAACCAATCCCCCCACTCCCTCAGCTGATTCAGTGACATCTAGGTGGTGGATGACTGTCCCCAGAGCAGAGGGAATGTTTCAAGGTTGCAGGTGAGTGGTAAACATGGCGTGGTCGGCTGCCGCTGAGGCTTTCTTCAAGCAGAGACAAGGTTCAGGAATCAAGACACAGAACCCATATACTACCCATCATAAGGAAGATCAAGACAGAGGCACACGCCTGACATTATGCATAGACATGTTTGAGACACGGTGGTTTAAATGGGACACTTTCCCTGGGGCTCCATGTGGTAATGCAGCAGTCGTTTGACTTCTGGTATTTGGACATGGCCATTGATCACAGCATGGAAGGAAGCTCTATATGCAAACCAAATCTGATCATGGATTGTTGGATAAGGGCGTCCTGACAAATGACCTTTCAAGAAATACATGTCCTTATGCACGTACCCACGCGCACACGCACACGCACACACACACACACACACACACACACACACGGAGAATTGTACACACGGATACATTGAGCTCATGTGTGCAGTCACAGACGAGGCCCTCTAATGGAAAGCCCGGGCTGCCAGATATACTCATTGACCTTTGAAGTAATGCTGTCCACTCATTATTCCGCAGGGCAACCGAGGGGGCGTGTGTGAAGCTTAAGAATGGACGTGTGGAAACGTTCGGCCAATGCAGGGTCAAGGGCGAGAGTGAATCATGCAGTCATTAAAAAGTTCCTTATTCCTGATTTTCTGTATTCCATCAGTAGTGTGTCAAGGCCTCGGCAACCAGCCCCACTATCCCTGACCACAGCTCTGACCCTTGCCAAGACGGAAGAATACATTTTTCTAACTCTGATGTCCAAAGCAAAACTAGAACAGCACCTGCAAAATAAAACCAGTTTTTACCACTAAGTCAATCCTAGCTCAATCTCAAAAAGCTGTTGCTACAATGTTATTTTAACTAATGAAACAGTAAAGTGCATAAACGATAATTTAAAAGTAAAGATACATGTATGAGGAGGTAAAATCTAAATATGCTGACATCCTGGTCAAGTTACCTTTTATGTAATACAGATAATGATTTCAGTAATAATAACATACCAATTTATTATTTATAATCAAATCAAAAGCGACCAAGGTAACAGCCTTGAAAGCCGGAGACAAGTGACACCAATGGACAGCTCTCAGATAACCACTCTTTACAACTATGGTGAGTAGAGAAGCACCAGAATGAACAACAACCTTGAGGTGGATGATGATCTACAACATCAGAGACCACATCAGGTTCCACTCCTGTCAGCCAAGAACAGAAATGGGAGGCTGCAGTGACACAGACTCACCAACACTGGACATTTGAAGACTGAAAATCTTAGTCTGGTTTGGTGAATCTGGATTTTTGGTGAAGCAGGAGGTTTAGAATCACAATCTGGAGTCAACACCATGAATCCATGGAGCCAAGCTGCCTTGTGTCAACAGTCAGGACTGCTGCTGTTGGTGTGAAGATGTGTGGAATGGTTTCTTGACACTTTGGGCCTTAAAACCAACCAATCATGGTTTGAATGTCACAGTCTATCCAAGTTCCGACCATGTTCATCCCTTTGTGGCCACAGTTGGTCATTTTCTAATTTCTTCTTGCAGGATAATGCTCCATGTAACAAATCAAAAGTCTCAAACTTGAACATGACAGTGTGAACATCAGTGAACTTCAGTGATCTCCACAGTCACCAGATGTGAATCCAGAAGAAACTATGTGATGTGTGGAGGACAAATCTGCAGACATTATGTGATGCAGTCATGTAAAAAATGCACAATCTCAGAGGAAAATGTGCAACGTCTTGATGAATCAACACCATGAAAAGGCTGTGCTGAGTGAGTGTAAAATGAAAAGTTAACACCCAAAACTGGCTGCTTGGTAACGTCAAGACAGAGATGCCTCTTTAAAACCAATCAATAATGGAGCGATACAAACTACTCAATGGAACAATCCGTCAGGACAGCTTCCTAGCACTTTGTGGTGTGTGTGAGAGCGTTACCATGTGATACTTTAAGCAGTGAAACACTTGAGAGGAATGTGAGCATGTTAAGCAGCAATATCACTGTGCAATCATGAAAGGTTCATCGAGTGCAGCTCTCAACCCACATGAGAACAGCCTCCAGATGCCAGCACAAAAATATATGGAGGTGGATTCAGCCTCAGGTCCACCATATAGACCTCCCAACATCCCGCCCTTTTCCTTACAGCTATCAATCAAATGGTCTAGCTCATGACATTGACCCTCACCCTATCACACTAAACCACATGGGGGACAGTGTTGGTGATATTTGCCTGAGATGATGGGGTGCCAGTTAGCATTGCCACCTGTCAGTGGCTCCACAGGCCCTTGTGCATTTCAGTGAAGATATATGTACAGTATGACAACTATGGCTGCCTCCTGAAAGACCATGAGTCAAATCATACGCCTCAGTCGACTGACATTCTATAAAACGAGTGTTTTTTACAGTTCAATGAGGAATTATAAATAAGGGGAATCAGTAGTTTTTATGTTCTAGCAGGACTAGCTGGCACACCTGCTAAAAAACATACATGCTCTGGTGGTTAACCTGATGAGAGAAGCTTAAACCTGAGGTGAAGTACGGTAAACTAGGTGAGCTTTAACCATGTCAAGATGGTTTGGTATGTATGGTGTCACTACTCATTAAAAACTAAAATTATTAAAATTATTAGTATTAGTAGTAACTGTTGGTGCTATCATTAATACCTTCATTACATCTATACATATCTTGACCAGACACAAAAAACAGCAATTATCAGCAGCACAGCAGATTTCACTGCACTAGTTACGATGCCTGTAAGTGATTATTATTGAGGATGAGGGATTCTAGAAGCTAATGGAAACTCTGGAGCCAGGGGCACTGTTTCTAGAAGACACACTTCTGTACACAATGATGCTGCAAAATGGCACAGTGGGAGAGGTGGTTATGGAGCAAATGAAGATCAGTGCAGCAGTCAGTTTCACTACCAACATTTGGACATCACAGCAAATGGAAGTTTACATGACAGTTTTATTCCAGACGACTGAAGTCATTTGTTTTAGAGACAGAGTGGAGATTCGCAGAACAGAAAACATTGCTTAAAGACTGAGCAAAGTCATGGTTGCATAAGACATTCAGCAAGAAAAGTGAGTGTCTCTCGTACATGACAACGCAGGAAACATGATTCTGCATTCAGGTATGCTAGCCAGCATTTCAATCTGAGAGAGTGTAACGGGTCACACGTTGCAATTATATATTAATGCAGCCCTAAAAGAGAGACCTGGTCTGTCACACTACAGCAGCCAGGAGGCGTCTGGTCGTTCACCTCCAAAAACAGCTGCAGAGCAACTCAACCAGGGAGTGACTGACCCACTATGAGCCAACTCGTGAGAATTCCACATTCTAAAATCGTACACATTGAGATGCTTCACTTAAAATCAAGAATATGGAAACCACAGTTCTCACACTACGTTATGATAATAAATTCTTGAAGGATGTTCAATGCAACAATGTAAATTAATCAGTAGTAAATCTGGCCTAGAGTGTTTCTTAGAAGTAATTAAGGACTATCCTGTTGATAACTAGATGCCAGTTATGTCAATTCTGTGAATTTCTGAAGGCCACGAGGAAAACGACAAGCTAAATCTTCACAGTGAATCCCCAAATCTGATGATAGCTGACAAAATTCTTAATCTGGTACAGCCTTACTGACAATGCTGCGTTTGCTCTCTAACACCCACAAACACAGCCTGATTACCACAAACGCACTGCGAAGCCCTCTCTCAACTCAAACACGCACATTTACAAGTGTACCCTCACTCTTTCTTACTCACACACACACACACACACACACAAAATGATCCATATTTTAACATGCAGCCCATTGTCCTTAATTCCACTTGACAATCTGCTGCTGTATAATTCAAGCCTGTGCTCCCCCTCTATAAATAGCATCTGGTTCTCACACATACACACACACCAAAAATAAAATGTCTACGTGGTTAGATCCCACCAAATACCATCATCATCAGCAGGGTCTCATGGAACATCCATGTGGGTACATTTGAGTCTTGATAAAATCTCGGTTTTCTCTCTGTCTCCAACCTTTCACTTACGGTCACAGTTGCACAGTGTTGGACAAAACAATCTCAGCTCCACTTACGAGCTTGTTCTGGAGCCGTCAACCATTTCAACCTCTCCATTTATTTTCAGGGGACTCTAAAGAGTTCATTTGTGACCTTTGAAAGTGCAAGCGCTACAAAAGATGGAAAGTTTGAACAGTTCTACAACATCCACTCAAATTCCATCCACTGATGAAGATGACGTGATATGGTTGAAAGCACTGGAGCATGGCAGTAACTGGAGGTTGAGTTAAGATTGTTTTTCAAGGTTAAAAAATTATTTTAATGGGAACTTCAAATTTAAGTAAATTATGGTCGAGACCAGTAAAGAGAACAAGCACATCATGAAATGTTCATTAGATGTTATAAATCTGTAATATATATTATCACTGTAAAGTTTGAAAAGATGACATCATGGGGGAAAAGTAATAAACACAGTTTCACTTTGACCAAGACACATCTCTTCAATTGAAGTTAAACATGTTATAATGTTGTGTGACATCACCTTGCTGTAGTGAAGTATCCGTGACTGTTGTGTGCAGTTGCAACAGACACTCAACTCAGCCAGTAAGAATAATGACAGTACAGGTTGTTTTTCTCATTCACTGACTGTGAAGTGCTGCTCAGTGCTGCAACGTGTGGCCAGACGCTATATTACTGTACTAGTACTTCATAAATAATGATGGGTTAGGAAAAGGGGCGATGTTCTAGAAGTAGTAACAAAGAATGACTAACATTCAAACCTTTTCAGGAAGATGGTGAAAGATTATGAAACTGGCAGCAGAAACATTGTACAGTATATGGGGTTGTACACTTCCACTAATCAGCACAGCTCGGTGATAACCACAAGCTGTGGAAGTATATTACCGCAACATTGAAAATTTACAGCAGATTTCACGACCGACCAACTCAAGTGTGTGTGGAGAATGGAAACCTAGTGGAGGTTTTAAGTGAGGTGCACTGGTGCTGAATCGCATACTGAGCTAGTGTAGTCAACACAACATATGACACATTTTCTGGATGCAGCACTGTTAAAATGAGGTCAAAATGATGGATAAATGAAGAACCAGTTGTCAGGGTTAGAGAATAGTGAAGCTGTTGCCAGATAAGAGCCTGCTGTTATTCATCAACAGTAAGAGAGCAGCGGGAACAGCAAAGGTTGATATGAAGGCTTCTGATGAAGCTGTACACCAAAGTAAGACAGCCAAAAGGAGACAGAGGCCAGCAAGCTCACATGGAGGGCATCTTCTAGGACAAGCTGAACAGCTCATTGATTTTCAGTCAAGCTAAAAGACAGGTTCCAAAGACCTGGAGGGACAGCAGTGAAAGACCACACATGTAATGACGCACTGGGTTTTCCAAACAGAAACAATGCTGTGTCAAAGAATGTAGGGCAATGAGATGGGTCACTGAGAGGATGCCTCTCACTCCCTCTCATAAAAGTGCCACATTTCTGTGTCAAGATCCAAAGAGCTAAAGATGCAGCGTCAGGAGAAGTGACAGGATGAGCTTAGGCAAGTGACAGACTTGACAGCGTCAGTCTCGAGAAGCATCAGCCAAACTAGAGCAGGGACCACCACATCAGCAGACAATGCATCTTCAGGAACAGCAGATGTAAGCCAAAAAACTGCAAGTTCAACAAGCCATGCATAGAGTTTTCAGGAACAGTCTACTGAGTGCACAATAGAACTGTTTGATTGGTTGTACTCGCATTCTGTAAAAACACTCTGCTGTGGGTGGACATGACATCATACAAGAGAATAGTTAACTTCCCAATTTTGATAGGGTTGTTCCACAAAAAAATCCAAGCGCAGAGGAGAAATCTGAGAGCAGACGATTCACGAGCTCGCAGAAAGCAGCCTGAGTGCGGAGAAGGGCTGAAGCATTGAGCACAGGAAATCCGTGTGAGGAAGAATATATCTGAGTCCAAGCACACAGTTTGAGCAGAAGCAGAGCAAATTTAAGTGCAAACAGGGGCTATTTGAGTGCAAGGGCAGGGTTTTGATGGAAAGTCATACACAATCTGAACATAAATTCAACAAGTCATGCGCTCAAACTGAAAGACCACGCTCTTGAATAAAGATAGGAAAAAAGCTCCATAGTGTGGCCCTCTGTAATGTCTTGTATCGTATTTATTAAGCGTTTCTTATGCACAGAAATTCATATATTAAGCAACTTATTGTTTTTACACACTTTTCTGAGTTCTTTCTCGTGTTAGAATAAGATTAGAACTATAACCTTGGAGTGGATTAAATATGAGAAATGTATCTCAATGTTTATGAGCAGGAAGAAGGTGAAACCATTTTGTTCATGGATAGTGGTTTTCCTTTCTGTCTTGATGTTTGCCTCAGCTGAGGACTTAAAAGCGCTAAAAGGCCAGTGGTGAGAAAGCACATGGGAGTATCTGACCAAGCTTAATTGGATTTCTGTGTGCGTATGTGTGAGATTGCTCAGCCGCGTAGCATTGCCAAGTTCTACTGTGTCCCCTCAGTTTCTCTCGGTCCAGTGGTCCATTTCAGTGGCTGAGTGATGTCACAGACCCAGCATCACCTGCTGTGCTAGACTTATATTTCACCTTCAAATCCCACAGAAATACAAGCAGCACTGGCTGTGAATTCATGGAGTGAATAATGGACATAATGCCAATCATCTAATCCAGAATCTTTCCTGAACTAAATCTACAAACTACAGTGGATCTGAAAACCTGTGGCTCTGCTTAACTCACTGACAAATGAGATCAGATCCAACACAGTGATCATCACATGTTTGTATTTATGGACTTCATTTCTGTGTGGTTATGTCGTGCTGATTTCTAAAAAACAACCTGTACTCATGAAAGCATGTCCAGGCATACTGTTCACTGTAAGAACTGTAGGTTTAATGAAAGTTTAGTAAGTGACAGTTGACTTCATAAGTCAATATGACATCCAACACCGCTACGGCCGTACAGAATAAACACTAATTCAGAACGTTGACCAGCTCTGCTTTTGATAAATCCATCACTGATATTTAGCAAGAAAGAAAGATAGAAAGAACAATTTGAATTATTTTGTTGTTTGAAGAGAAAAAAAAGACGATAGAATTGCAGAGTCTGTTATTGACCGAACAGGCTGCATCACAGACTAGTTAGCAGCGAGCCTGGCAGTTGTCCAGCATGAAAGATGGTATGTGGAGAGTGAACAGGTCCCAAAGTCTCCCAGCTAAACTTGTGAATTTATAGTTAGAAGTAGATACAAACTCACACATCCATTTTAAATTGCTACATTTATATTTCCCCAGTTTCAAAGACAAATTACATTAAAAAGCTAATGTTTTTTTTTTTTTTATTAAAACATAATTTATTTGGTCTTTTTTTTCAAATAAAAAACAGTGAGCCGAGTGAATTTGTAGTTTGGGTTTCATTTTATCTGACTTAGGGCACTTCAACAAAGAACTGCATGATTTTATCTGATTTTCTCTAAAACATGCAGATAACTTATGTATTTGTAGAAACATGTTTGTGATTGATTATTCTTGGTGAAAATGTATCTCGTTTAATACCAGGTAAACAACAGCAGAGAGCGGAGGAAGAGAGCGGGGAGTGGTAGGCCGACCTCCAGACGATGTCATCTACCAAGGAATTAATAAGAGGGGAATTCATGATTAGAGAGAGCAGCCGAACAACTCTCAGGGAGAATAGGTGGCTTTTTCATTCAGGTTTGGTTTGTGGACTAAAATAGGTGGAAAATGTCAGGAATGGCAGGGGGATAATTCTGCATTCCATTTTAATCTATTTAGGGTGCAAACTAAAATCTACAAAAATATGAATAATATAAATAATGTCTTCTGTGAAGGACCAATAGTGGTGAATTGTGGTTAATGTATATTGACTTAGTTCACAGTTAAGGTCTGCTCCTTGGCCCAGGCCCAAGAGGGTGTTGACATGCAACCGTGAATCTGTTTGTTTTTTTATACTAAAAACCATCGCTATTCTAGCACTGTTACATTTGAAAAATTATTCAGTCCCCCCGGAAAAAAAAAATCTGAATAAAGTTTGCATGTTGGTCTTATGCATTCTATCTATTTATAATATGACTGCTTCTTGACTTAGTATATCTCCTCCCATTTCTTTTGGTATTCAGATATGTGTAAACACGTGACTGTAGTTCCTTGAAGGTGTCATGGTGGAATGAAGTATAAACTAACAGTTAGAGTTTGCACAGGGTTACCAGCAAGTGTTTGCTAACTGTTTAGGTTGTGTTTTGCTTGGTAGTTATTGGACAAAATAAAGTTTCTTGTGTTTTTTGGTCAGGTTTGAGATTCTGTTGTGCGAGGATTTACCCAGTTAATGGATATTGTGTTTAGTTCTTCACACATGAAGGAATTGTGGTGAGCCAAAAACATTTACTAGTTGGCGCTGAAGGGGGGAGCCAGCTACTAGGAGCTGACAGCTTCAAAAAAAACAATTGAAAAATTTCAAAATTACAGCAAAGGGCATCAAGGAAAGGTTTAAAGGTGAATGAGTCATTTAGACTATGTGGGACCCTTGCATTTATCTGTATAATATTTCCCTATGAGACAGATGTTGTGGGAGGTCTTTGTCGCACAACAATGACACCTCTATATGTGACACCTTTTTCAAAACTGTCAGTGCCTCACTAGGAAATGAATGCTTTTGATTCTGTTTTATGCAGTTTTATGCATTCAGCTTTATGCTGAAACGTGTCAGCAGTTAGCTGGTCTTTACTATTTAGTCATTTTTTTGTATGTCAAGTCAGGTTCGGACCCACAGTTGCTGTGAGTTATTGGGCTTGTGGCCCCAGTAAATGAGGCTGACTGGGATTTTCACGTCGCTGTAACACTTAAGGTAACAATAACAATGACATGTTAACAGGACTCTTGCTATGTGTGATAGAGTGATTCCTACCTCTTTGAAGCATGGTGAGGGGTTTCGCATCTGCTCCAGCATGGCCCATTTGACGGTGGCCTGCCGGATGTTACCATCGTACTCCCGCGAGCTCTGGGTGCCACTGGGGGTGCCACGGGAGCGTTCATAGCCTGGCTCGTTGAAGTAGGGCTCAGCCACCAGGATGAGGGACTGCACCGACACTAGCACCTACAGCAAATCGAATGAAAAGAGGAGGCAGGGAGAAATATTTAAATTTGTTGAAAAAACTCAGGATTACCTCAGTGGTTCAAATTCCATGGTGAATGCTAATCATAAAATATGTAGACAGTAGCTTGGTTTAGTTTCAAAATAACATTCTGATACACTACATTTTTCCAACTAGCTTGATTCTGCTCTGTTGGTTAATGTCTCCTCAGTGGTGGACACTGAGCAGAGTCTGACACGGCACGAAATATCTTGGCCCCTGTAAAGATATATCCTTCAATTCATCTTTATTAACAGCCCGATTCATGACTTGTCCTGTCTCAAGGAGACTAAGGACATCCTGCTGCATCACTATGTCTGTTCCAAGCCACTACATTACCAACAATGACGATCTTGGGCTTGGAGGCTTGCCTGCTGGCCTATGCCGTGCTGGAGGTGGATGAACTTGAAAATGCTCCACCAAGCGGTGATGCGTGCCTCCTATCCTGGATTTCTGAATTTCAGAGCCGATATTCAACCCAGCTGATGACCGCTTGATTCCAGCCCACTCCCTTGTCTCTTATTCACCCACCCCCTTTTTTCCTTTATTGATCCGCAGCACACTAACTTGAATGATAATCAATGGAGACATCTCTATGCACTCTCCAACCCTGCAAATGAGGGAATTATTAAAAAAAAAGGAAGAAAGAAGAAGGAGCAATCCATTTCCAAAGGCTCTGGCTTGCTTGTTGCTGGATCAATATATATGGAAAGTAAATGCAAGTGTGTGCATCACAAACAACCAAATAATGGTGGGGGTGTGTGTATATCTATAAGCCTGTTCATCACTTTGGATACCCAGTAGTCCCCTAATGCTACACATTATCTATCACAAGCATTATAGGTCCAACCCCTCAAGACTTTAGATGATAAAAACACTGATAAATAAGAAATATTCCCTTTACCATAAATAACATTTGAAACAAGAAGGGGGCTCCAGGAGCACATACTGTACCTCCAGCAAGGCTAATGCCCTATCTTGCCATGTAAAAAAAAGCAAGTGCACAATCAACATTTGTTTTTTCAGAACATTTGGGGGGGAAACTGAGTCCAGGATTTACAGGAATCTTTAGTTTCACTCAATAGCTTGACACTTCAGCTACAATGGACCCCAGTAGGCATGTATTTCACGGTCTATCCTAGGAGTTTAAAAATAAGAATAAACTTGTCAGATTTGTCTGAAGAAAAGAGTATATTGGTATTTTATCAATTTCAGCAGGGGTAGGTCTACGAACTGAGGATTTAAAGAGTAAAATATGAAAACAGTCTAAAATCAGATGGCATCAGGGCTAACTGGCAATTGAAGCAGACTGATTCCAACTTCGAGATGAGTGATGCGTGTGCGCAGGCATAACCTGGAGCCCCAAATGATATTGGTTTGATTAACATCGACACACTGTCACCAAAGCAAAATAATAACTTGACTTTGAAAAGGATCCTTCATGTCAGCTGTCGAAACACCAAGTCCATTAATACACAGCCCCTGGCAATGTAATGATGGCACAGTGATAAACTACAGCCTGTGACACAAAGACTCAAACAACAGCCCTGCTGATCTGTCATGATGGAAGATCTCCAGCTCACCTGTAAAAAGCTTGAGGTCTGTGGGTTCCATTTCTCCTCTGGTCTCCCGTGCCATGTATTGAGGATACTTAAACACACCTGATTTAGACACACACACACACACACACACACACACACACACACACACACACACACACACACACACACACACACACACACACACACACACACACACACACACACACACACACACACACACACACAACAAAAAGTAAGAAAACAAGTTAGTAAGTATAACCCACACATAGAAGAGTTTAAGCATAACATCCATTGCATTGGTGAAAGACTCAGGTTTATGAAATTCATGACAAAACATCTTTGGATGTGGGGCCCCGCCATATTACAATATTTCCTGCCAAAGTTTCATAATGAACCAAACATTTTTTTACATTTCTCATAATAACATAAGAGATCTCTAACTTGGTACGTGCAGCGCTATTGTACCACCACAAGGTACCGTCCACACACTGTCAGACCTCATAGTTCCAGCTGCAGTTGCGTTATGCAATGCAATTCTTTTTCCTCGCACAAGAACTTCTCTTTCACTCTTTGGTCTGTTGCGAGAGTGACTTTTGGGCGTGTGCACCCCTGTTACTGCCATAGATTTAATTAATTCTGTGGGAAATGCATAACAATAATAATACCCTAGCATATACACTTAGCTGAAACTGATGTAGTCAAGAGCAACAGTCCTGCTATAAATCCTACCCTCATGAAGGTTATGTTTGGGTTGTAACAGTTTAAAGGTGTGTTTGTAAAAGTGAAACTTGAATAATGGCTCCATCACATTTTGTTACTATTTATCTTCAATTAAAACTCCCTAACTTGTGCTCAATACCTATGTTTGCTAATCAGACCTGTTTTGAACATAAATCTGTAAAAATGTGTAGATGCTTCATATCACTGTTCTTATTCAACCTGAACCTTTAGCATGGCTCACAGCTTCCAAGACAAAAAGACATCCAGCTGAATATGAACAACCCTCAGCAACAAGCTTCTTATTATGCATCTGTCTTCCTGCTTCCTCCACTTAACCAACCATTCACCCCTCATGACTTGCTGAATGGTGGCTCCCTTCGCCCACCCCTTCCATTGATGTGGGAAGTTCCAGGTATTTCTTATAGAAGTTGTCTGCCCATTATGGAAATAGATGTGGACTGTCAGTGTGTGCCTAATGAGGTGCAGCAGATTGGGTAAGCCTCAGCACCTTGACCCCAGCTCCTAAATGGAAAGAAGCCAAGGCCTCGGTGGAAGAGCTATACATATTCAAAATTGTCTGAAGGAAGCCCTTAGCGAAATCCATTTTTAAAAACAAACTCTGACAGAGCTGGGAAGATCTTCAGATACAGATAAAGATATATTGGGTTCATTTGACGGTTTAAGTCCATTGTGGGTGATTGACAACCAGGCATGTTATTTTTCTGGTCCATTTCACTATTGGAATTTTTAGTACAGATTGTCAGAAGGCAGATGACACATTCTGAATAAAAATCCTCCATCGCAGTTACGTGACAGAAGAGTAGCATGAGCATTTTTCAACTCACTTTGCCGTCATTGTAGAGGTTTGGGTTAAAGCGCACACTGTGTCCGCCTGTAGTCTCCAGGTTGACCAGCGGTGGAGAGTTGGGATAATCTTGGGGAAAATACACATCAAACTCGAAGCAGCCGTTGGCGTATGGCGTGTCGGCTGGACCTGTGATGAGAACCTGTAAATTCAAAGAGTAGAGGGCTTTAACACAAATAGCCTGAGAAGGGGCCGTTATACATCACACTGGAAAAAAGGTTAATTAAAGAAAGTATATACTCTATTATTAGTAAATATGGATTAAACAAAGGGCAAATTTATTGAGAAATGGTGCTGCCTCTTTCAGGTTCTTCCACAGTCACAATAATGTAATTAACACACAGACTAAAGGGTGTAATTAGCCAGAGAATGCGATCAAATATATCTACAGTACTCAAGGCATTTGTAGCAAAATCCAATTTATTTACTGACTAAAAGAGATTTGCTCATTACTCAAAGACACACAAGCACTTAAAAAAACATAAGACCCTGAATATGTTAAGACATATGACAAACACATATTTGGCATTGGCAGCATCGAGGTGCATTACTCCGCTGGTCAACAAGAGATTCTTCTCCTCTGCTCTTTTCTAATCACTCACACTCAGACCTGATCTTTATAAAAAGTAAATGTGACATTTGCTCATCACAACAAGCTATCAGGACTGCATTTGTGCACACACAGTAGTAATATTCTCTCAAGAGAATGGTCTTCTCACAGACACTGTTCTGTGCACTCGTGACTTGTGCGCATGGTTTTTATGTGCATACGTTTTGAGACTAAATGCTTTCGGCGTGAAAGCTGCTTAAAGCCTGGACGACTGAAAACATCCAGACACACCTGGCAAACGGTAATGTAACTTATCTGATTAGATATGATCTCTCTACTGCAAGAGCAAGTGACCTATCCCACCCTAAACATCATCATCCTGTCTGTACAGTAAGGACAGAGTAGCCACAAGTCAAATGACAGGAGAGGGGTTCACAAAGACTGAGAGGAAGCTGAAGGACTCCCAGCATTCAACCTGGAGGATAATGCGTTCTATATTTTTTCAGAGAAATGCAAACATCCTGTTGTAAACCACCACAGTATTCTTCCGTAGTGTTGTCATGTCGACTGACATAACTCTACAACTACACTAATCTTTCTTGAGGGTGCCGGGTGGAACTCATGCATGAAGTATATTTTGACATGGACATTCAGACCTAAAATTTGTACTGCACTTCCACACAAAGTCTGGTGCAGGAACAATAAAGAAAGCAGCAATGTGACGGGGATCAGATTTCCACCTCACTAGCCACTGTCCCTTTATGTTGAGGCTGCTCCTTGATTCTGACTTTGTTGTTAGTTTGCTACTGCCTTTAGTTAGAGCGATCTTTTGCCTAAACTAAGCTAAGCGGATGAGGACTTTGACATTTAGAAAAGGAGATTCTGCCATTAATCAACTTGTCGGGGATACAGCCATTTATTAAATGTCACTGGAGGAATGAGTAAGAGCTGTCAATGACAAGACGTATGGTAAAAACACCAGACGTAGTAGCACAGTACACAACATCCTTCAGGAAGACACAAAAGTTCACCTTTATTCTGTTCTCAAACTGTAGGTTTCATTTAATCACAGGGTACAACCCTATAAAAAACCGGACAGTTCTGTGCCACAGTTTCAGGATATCAGTTTTCTCGTAACAGTGACAGTTACATACAATATACACATTCATCAAACCCAATTATGAATGCCTAAGTTGTAGGTTTTTACACCATCTGAAAAGGTCATGCTGTGGTGCCAGGCCTAAGATCGTCGAGTACTTTACCTTCATGATGTCCAGCCTCTCCTCATCACAGCGGACAAAGACGCTGGATGAGGATGACAGGGGCAGAGAGGTGGACAGGGTGACGGCCTCCTGAGCGAGACGGCGGGATCGGGCTGCACTGTTTGTATCACTGGCGTTCTTCACCTGAGACATGTAGTGGTAGTTCACCTTGAACATAAGCTTCCCATCCTCTTCCTCGGAAACCATCTCAAAGGTGTCTGGACAGAGAAAAGACAAGTGTGAGTGTCACTGTGGGATGCCCCCATGCTCATATACAACTGCACCAAAAAAATGAATAAATATATACATAGCAGCCTAACGTGTAATTTTATTTTGAAAAATGTCTAGCTAGCAGGCCAGCAGTTCGGCCCGTATCATTGATTACAAGGCCCAAACACTTGATGATGCACAACTGAAGCTATGTCCCTAACATCCGCTGGTGGCCACTAACACCTGCTAACATCTTCTGGTAGTTGGTAACCTTAATTGTGCAGAAGACATTCAAATGTACAAGGGATATTCAACATCTTGTCCTATTTTTTTTTTTTTTTTAAAGCTCATGCTCACAACATTGCCAGTTGTACTGTTCGACTGTTCTCTGGTTATGTCAGTAAAAATTACAATGATGTTTTGTTATAGTGAGTTACAGTCTGTCCGTCAATGTCTTCAGCCTTTCTGTCTGCACAGTGAAACAACACCGTTTACACTCAAGTCACTTGCAATTACTTCAGACATCAAGTTGCTTACAAAATCAATTGTGACACAGCAAAACCAGTGTAATTAATCATGACATGGCTGAATGGAGAGTGATGGACAAGTCAAAAGGGATGAGCAGGATGGGAACATAGTCTGAGTCTGATTTCCTCTCAGAGTTCTGGCATGATGGCATTATGGATCATATCAGACAGGAGAGGGAGACAGAAAAATGTAATGAGTGTGTGTGTGTGTGTGTTTGAGGAAATACGTTTCAACAGAGGAATGGGGAATTATAGTTGTTTTTGCTGTTGATTTGCTGACATGTTTTCTTAAAGTAACATGAAAATCATCTTTTTCACCATGTTTTATGTGTAAAGAAAAAGAAATACAAAATGTATGCATTCTACATAATGGTCCATGCACATAAACGCACAGACACACCCACAAGCAAATATATAAACTCACCAAACTGCAGCTTCTTCATGGCAGCTACATATTTTTCTTCTTGAGAGCGTACGATGGACAGGGGCTTGGGTCGGCTTGACACCCTTCTTGAAGACTCCACCAGCTTTCGCTCTGGTGAAGAGGAGGGATTTGGGATGAGGAGCAAAAACCACGAAGACCAGAGTTAAAACAGAGCAGAGTGGAGGCATTCAGAGAGTGACAGTGACACAGAGGCATCAGCTCCAGAATGTCTTCCCCTGTGAAAATCCTGCAGGGTAAGCCTGCCACAGGACTATTTATCACAAGCGTCACCTTAGCAAGCAATCGGTGCTCTGATCTTCATCAAACAGACACATATATTCAGGCATGCACACAAAGCAGCATTACAAAAAGCCTGTTGGAAACAACTACGACAATCTTAACTAGGCCTGTGAGTTTGATACATTGAATACCTTTCGTGACTTGTTTTGTGACTCACAACCTTCCTCAATTCCAGTGGACAAACTGATGTTCTCTGCATAACACCACAAAGCAAATTACATAACTCCAAGCTTCATATTGTGCTCTTCTTTGTGGTTTCTGTGGTAAATACGGTCAACCAGCTAACTGTGGAGGCATGTTGAAACTAGAATAACCATCTCGCAGTTGTACCAAGTTTCCACCCAAGTTTCAGGAAATATGGTCACTATTCCCCTTCTGTTCCAGAGCTATGGTGGTGAATAATGGCCAGAAAAGTGCTCCTGGAGATCATTATGACATAATAGGGAAGTCAACCTTTGACCTTTTTGATATAAAATGATATAATTTCATCATTTTATAGAATTTAAATTGGGTCTGAAATTTCTCATACAACTAGTACTTGAATTATAGAGTTATGGCCAAAAACCTGCTTTGTGAACTTTGACATTTGTCCACCAAAATCAGTCCAAAAAGAAATTTGTACCTAATTTGAACAATTCCATAACGGCTTTTCTGAGATATCTTATTCACCATAGTGGACTGATCCGACATAATGCCTTGGTAAAGATGCATAAAAGGTTCAACCATCATTGACAATAGAAATGAGATTGGATGTAGATTGAAAACAATGGTGGCAACAACCACTCACTGAAAGTTCCTTAGGATGCAAGTTGTGATTACCTCTAAAGTTGTTGAGGAGAAAGTTAGAGAGCCATATATTGCATAACATTTGTATCAAAATATGGATTCGGCAAGGAAGTCTCTGACAGCACCCCCAACATTAATATATCAGAAAAAACATATTGTAGATTGAAATAAAAGTCTACTACATCTTGCAGTTCTCATCTGTAAAACTACTGTTTCAAAGATCAAGAATTTACTTCTATGTATTTACCATAAAGGCTGATTCAAACTATAGATCTTTAATTCCACCTAAAATATGTAAGAAGTAATAATGAATAAATAAGAGCACATCTGCTGATATCATCATTGATTTAGCCTGTTCTGTTAGGACAAGTATATCGATACTTCAGAGGAATACTTCTCCTCAATCAATACTGTCCAGCTCCTATCGGATCATAGCTCCTCTCAGAGACGTTTCTTAAAGCCTCTGTACTAATTAAATGATTATACATCTGTCAAGGCCCTAATGTTGCAAGCTCCGCACTGTACAATTCTGTATGATATGTGATTCCCGAGGCCTTCATTATATGGATTTCTCTATGAGAAGGGACATGACATTGATCTTTATCCGTATCCCCTACCCCACATGCACACTTCCACCACATGTAATGGCCAGTTCCCCACCTAAGTGATCACTAAGACGACTGTTTATGTGGACCGAGCATAAAAATCCTCCGAAAGGAGCTGGAGGAAATGGGCGGGTGGGGGATAATTAATATTGTGTACTATGTAGGCAAGGTATTAGGGGAGGTGTAATGATTCATCATGTGGAGGACATTGATGGTGCTACTTGCTTAAGGTGACTAATGGCTAGTAAGAAGAATGTCCTTTCTTTCTCCAAATCTCTATGTACAAAAACAAGTCGAGACATCTGTACTTTGCCCTTAACAGTTTTTCAACGTCCGAATCTTGTGATACAACTTGAAGAGGCCGTCCTTCCTCTTCACAGGGCTAAGGAGAGCCTCAGAAAAGATGCCAAGGAACGTGGAACAGTTTTAGAAACGGGACATCAGCAGTGCACAGTCCATCACTGACTTCCAGAGTCACAGAGTCACTTTACAACACGTTTCAGGCAGTACCGAAGGCTGAGTTTGACCTGAAGCTTTCCACTGTTAGGTCAAGTTGAACTTTTAAAAACAGGCCAATAGCATTCTTGATTAAATTGTTTAGTCATTCACAGCTGAGGGATTTCAGACGTTTTGGTAAGCTAAACTTAGAGACCCATTTTCATGTCCTTGTACCAAGAGAAATAATTCAGATAAAGCTGAACAATTCTGGATGTCAGCCAACAAAGGCTTTTGGTAAGGGCAGATAATCAAATATGATGAAGAATTGTTTTTGTACGCGTTACGGATTCACATTTCTCAAACACATTTTCTATGAAACTGGGTTTCGGTGGGACATAAGTTTAAATGTACTGATATAACTGCGTACTGCTGCAAACCAAGACTGTTCAAGCTGGGATTTGAATGAAACAGATATAAAATGGAGAATGTGACATCGGTGTTTGGCAATAAAACCACAAGTGTATGTTGCATACATACCCTGGTTGGCCTGCCGCAGGCTGGTAGTAGCGATGTAGACGATCTCAGCTGTCCTCTGGATGTCAGGTACCAGCAGAGACAAGCCCTCCGGCTCTGGATCTGAGCTATCGGTCTTCATCACACCTTTACTTTTATCTTTCTTTGATCTAAAACACAAGAAATATTCATCCAGTCACATCAACTTGAATTTTAGAAATGTATTTTTTTGTGTACAAGGTTAAGTTTATTCTTTTGTCATTATGCTTCCAAAAGACATTGTAGCATTTTTGGGGATAAATCAAACGCATTAATCAGCCAACTCTCCACAAAGCTTTCATTCAGCAGTCTTCTAATTAGCTCAGTCTGACTTTGGTGTGACACAAGATTTATTCAATTTTTTCTTTTGCAAACTATAACCATTCAAAGTGTGCCATATGAGCTATGGAAGGTTTGTGTTTGCAGTATAACTATACATGTGCAAACAAGTGAGACAACTATCACTGAATCAATTTGATAATGAAGAATATTTTTGATTAATGGTTTAGTTCTGAAACATAATTTGTTTGTCTTCTAAATGGATTTTTGTCCAAAGCAACTATTTCTCCAGAGCAACTCTGGGGAGGGTTTCGTTTTTTTCTTTGGCTCTGTCCTGCTGAACGTACGTTCTATTAAGACCATTACCTGTAACATAACAATGATTCACACCTAGACCTCAATTGAAATAACATTTGCATCATTTCATCAGCTTGTCTAAAGGTTTCATAACTGTGAACCAAATTTCCCCCCCAATATTTTCAAGTGCTGAACTAAGCAAGTGCTTCCCTGCCCATTTCCATGGATGTTAGATCAAGAATGTTTCTATTTTCAAGGTTTCTGAAGCCTTGTTATTTATTTTATGATTAAAAATAATGACATTCCAATCAGGGTCAGCCATGTGTTTGTTTCCAATTCGCAACTGTTAGCATGCATAAATGCTCAAGCATGCTTTTGAACATGGTAAACATTCTACAGGCTTAAAGCCTGAGCTTACAGTCTGTCTGATTAAACCTCTTGTCAAGACCATATAGGTGTGGACAAATTGAGTTTGACTGATTGCTGCACTTTGTTTGAGGAGGAATATCTGTTCTTTCATTCTTACTGTTACTCTGTAAGGCTCTGGTTTCTGTTCAACTAGTCGACTGGTAAAATGGACTGTATTCATTTGACACTTTTCCAGTATTATTGGCCATTCAAAGCGCTTTACAGTACAAGTCACATTCACCCATACATTCATACAGCGTCTCTATATGCAACGATATACCAAACACCAATCATACACTTCCTATTTTTTTCAATGTATTAATGAAAGCTAGCATTTATATCTGGCTATATTTTATCTATCAATAGTTTCTCAAGAACTTTTCCAAGGACATTTACTGTTAAACACAATGATACTGTGATAAAATATGTAAATATATCATATACTAATCAAATACTTTTTCTGTGTCTTGATAACTGCTTTATCTATTCTGCCCACTCCTAATTTTAAGTGATACCACACCCTAATATAAGAGAAATTCCTGTTACTATCCCTTTAATGCACATCATAACCCTATAAATTAAAAGAGGAATTGATGTGGTCTACAAATCATTGACAGATGTACACATTTAGATTACACATTTCTTATTAACCCTGTTAACAGAGAGGATCATTGTTCATCTCTTAACAAAGCAGCAAAATAGGTGCAGACATGAAGAGCTAATCATACTGTAAGTTTAAAGCTTGCTGTGAGGTCAAATGTTGACTGGACTGTGTACAGCCTCAGTAATCCACTGTTGTCTCACTGATTTATCAGGAACTATTATCTTTACCTCCTGTGGAACCTTAATTGAACCATGCTGCCACACTATGGCTGCTGCAACATTCAGGATGGGCATGCTCTAAAAATACCATCAGATACATCATTCATAAATAAGGCACTTGGAGATGCATGTATGCAGAGTGTATACATACACATAAAACTGAGTATAGTATGTTGACCAGAAGCTTACAGGGGCTGTGAGTGAGGGAGATGAGCTCACTTATCTGAAGATGTTGTAGCCTCATCTCCTAGGATGTATATCCAATTGTTAGTTGAGTGTGTGTATCAGGTTCAGTACTTTACGCTCAGCAAAAGAAATGCACCTCCCCCAGCATAATGGAATTTTCTGCTGAGACTTAAGTCTTTTTCTTCCATAATAAAACACAACACATTCACGACGTGTCCCTGACCACCTCAAAGCAGCTAAGTGACTGAATCTCAATGCCTCCTCGATGTTCAATGCCTCTTGGGGCACATTCCCTTCATTCAGGGTGGATTTCAAAGCAAAGTGTGAACAGGGCTAAAGATGTTAAGATTCCCACTTCATCAGTATTGCAGAGAGGAGGACCGTGAATGATACTGGGGCGAATTTAAAGATTGGTAAGATTATGGCTGAATCAAAGTGTTCAATAAAACATTACTTGTCATGTATGAAGTAAGCTTTAGCAAATAAGATGATTAAATGAATGTGTCACTATTCACCTTGATGTACTCTGTGACATTTGTGGTCCATCTTTAAAATGTAAAAACCTGAGCAAACACATTACATTATTCCATTAAGTTAATTGCATTTGCTCGATCTTACCTGAGGCGATTGGTATACGTGTCCACGCATGTCTTCATCTTGGCCAGCAGCATCCCAACAGATGTCTGTCCCTCAGAGTGCTCTTCATCTTCCTCCTCATCGTCATACCCCGGGTCCCCAGACAGAGGCAGCAGCAGAGGGACCAGGGCTGTGCAGGTGGAAATGGCTCTCAGCAGCTCCAGTAGTGCCCGATATAAAGGCACATGGCGTGCCATATCCAGAACTGCAGAGAGAAAAGAAGAATACTTAAGTGTAAGATGCTAACAGCACAGAGGAACCAAAAGGAGACATGTTTACACCCATGATTACATTTATATTTGCACCTGCCTTACATTGTTTTTTGCGCCTTACGTCAGTAAACACTAGATTTTCAGCTGTTCAAAACGTGAGGAATTAATATATCTCTCTCTCTCATTCACACACACATACACCCGAATAGTATATCAAAATCTGTGTCGACATTGGACCTACACATCCAGTATTGGTTGAGACTACAGTTCTGGATTTAATCAGGTTTTAAGTTATTGTGAATTAGCAACATCATAGTACAATATCAAGGGTGAGCAGCTGTGACACAGGCTGGTCATATCATCTCGGTGTGGATCTTTGTTGACCATTGATGAGGATCTAAACTCAAAGCGTAGTAGGGAATACAGAGTCAAACATATTATGTTTGAAGTAAGAAAATCCAATTTAAGTTTTACAGAACGATAACTATTCAAAAAAATCGTAATGGGTGAATTTTATTTTTTAAATGAACTCTTGTCAGAAATTATCATTAGGTACAGAAATAAGCATTTAGTAGTGAGGAATAGTGAGCAGTGTTTTGGAGATACAATGATGCTGACATGCTAATGTTTCGCAGTAAATCTTTACTAACCAAATGTAGCCATGCCAGTGTTATAAACCGCAGTACTGGGAGAGGTTTAGAAACAAGTGTAACAAATCATGACAAAAAAAATTGAAAAACTAGATGTCATCAAAGACTCAGTGTTTATATACTTTATATAATAATACTTTTTTGCCATGGTTTGTCTCAACCAGCACTTGTACAGAAGCCAATCAGATACAAGGGTGTGTTGAGAATGTGAAATAATTATCAACAGGCTGACCGTGTAAGACACACCATTCTCTGAGAACAGGGTTGTTTAGTGTGAGTGGATGTACTTGTGCATCCATGTGCTTGCCCTGAAGTGTCAGCTTCAAAATAAACAGAACAGCTCTTGTTTGTGGCCCCCAGACTATTTTACATTTATATTGAAATTCCCAGCTCCCTACTACTTCTCCCTCCATTTGCACAACACTGACCTTCCGAGGCATTAATCTGCTCTCAGATCCTTTAACCAGTGTTTCTGGATGGCATCTAGCATAGAATCCCCATCCCTTCTAGATACTACACTCATAACTCATCAGAATGCCTCCTCCTGCTCTGTGCCAATGTCAGACTTGTTTTTCTTTCCACTGTGGGTACTAAATGCCAAGCAGTCTTGGGTGAAAGGGAAAAGAATTAAAAAGAGGGAGTAGAACATCACCAACACATGCCTTTTTAAATAATGGGATAATAACAGGGGGAGAAAGAGAAGGACAATACTGAGCATCATTGGCAAACTGCCCTTGGGTTTTTATTTTCATGCAGCCTGTAATCGTCCATTATTCCCATTTTTCCCCAGGTTTGAACAAAAAATATAATACAACATTTCTACTTTAAATCATGTTAGGTTTTTAACAATGATTTTAGCAATGACACTTTAAATCAAACAGTCATAGAGGGTGTGTGACTTTGGTGTTTCCATGAAAGTGAGCTTGATATATTTGCTTTTTAAGTGAAATGTCTGAACACTTTTTGGATAGATAGGCATCAAGATGTGGCTATCTATCATTGTAAAAAATGTACCTTATAATACAAATGCAGTTGTTGTGAAAAGCATGTAACTTTCACAACTAATTATTCTACGCACCGACTTTCCCTGTCCCATAAATACACTCCAACTTCCATGAAATCCAAGAAACTCCACCCCCTAATTGGAGGACAGAACAGTGGTGCAGAGCCAGCAGTATAGAGACAAATCAGATCCTGTTCTCAGCCATAGGAAGAACAGCATCCCAAAGAGGCAAGAAATCCATCACAGTTATGACAATCTTGGTAGTGCTGACCTGCAGTCATTGCAGTGCTACGAACAGCGAAGACTCCACTCGTTGTGATTTAGGGCCTTCTGGGGGGGCGTACAGAGATTGGTGCTGCGTATAACCATGTTGGATGCTTGGGCTGATTAATAGTTAACAAAGGCCTGTAGACCTGAATGTGAGTGCCTGCGATGAGTTAGCGTGGCATGTGTAAGGGTAGCTTGAAATAGAGGTGCTACTGTTGGACTCTAATGTCTCCCAGTTCGCCCATGTAGCCTGACCTAGTTTCAAAGCAATTGCCTCACTGAAATAGCGTACCAGGAAGTTGCATCTAAAATCACATTGTGAATCATCCAGAAACACACACAAAATCACTTACATCCAGGTCAAAGTTGAAGATCAAGCTTTAGATTCTACAGATGCACACAAAACTTACAGTAAACTTCCACTACAACTAAAGTCACAGATGGAGCTGAATAGCAGGATCGACATCAGCAGGCTGGTACAACAGTGTTATCAGAGGTGCTTGCTAGGCTGTTGGAGTGATCTAGGGAATCTAACGAACTAGGGCTCAGCTGTACCAATATTGCAAAATACAGAACCAACATTTACAGTTGGTACCAAAAAATGTACACCCAGCTGAGAAAACTTAGGAGGTACTGACATAGCAATTAAAAAGGTAAATGTAAATGTTTTCTTCATACTTTGTACCAAGTCAAAAACAAACAAATTATTTGAAAAAAATGAAGGTTAATCTCAGTGAACTCATTTCTAGGAGCTTCCACTTCCTGTCTAGTCAGCTGTTGGTGCTGCTGTGAGTCATGGGCAGAATCATCTGTTTATCAAGTTAATAACCATCTTTTGGAAAACAAAAGCAATACATTAGACACAAATAGAAATAATATGATTTAAAAAATAAGAATCAAACAATGAAGAGACACCACTAGGCAAACAGAAATTCAACTTTCTTTTGTCACTTCAGGGCTAACTTGTCACAATCAAATGTAATAAATGGTTCAGAGATTTAACTGCCAATGTGAATGGTAGATTCTAGCTTTATTGCTCCTATTGTGCACCAACACATATTCAGGGAGAGAAATGATTTGTCGAACAGGCCAGTAGGCCTGTCCTGTCCTTTCCTCTATGACTATGAGTGACTAAGTCGGGCTCTTCAGTTGTCAAACAGCAGGCACAGGCTGTGTTAGATACCATAGTCCGAAATGAGTCTGGAAAAGTAAAGATTCGAATATCAGGCCAGTCATTCCCTCGATGATTGCGGTCATGCTGCCAGTGAAAATGTCGGTGAACGTATTTGTTCAGCTTCAACTCAGATTCTTCACAAATATCCATAAGATTTGAAAGAATTAGCCAATCATCCCTCTGAAACTCTGACATGATGAAATTAAAGTTTAACTTCTAGTTTGTTATAAAGTTCATGCACTGTCCATAGCAGTAAGGCCACTGTTAATGCATTTCATTTGTGAAAGTTAATAGAACCTGACCAGAACTACCGCCTGAGCAAACATGGACAAATATTTAATATTTGATCTGTAAAGAGCTATCCAAAAGTTAAACAAGCTGAGCCATGTACTCAGGCAGGTGGAATTCCTTACATGTTCTGACACTTTGCCTTCATTTCAAAGCAGCTGTTCTTTTCATGAATAAGAGGACATTTCTTAGCGACAACTAACATCAAACCATCTGAGAAGTATCTGAAATATCATAGATCAAAATAAGGCTGTTTACCTTTTTCCTACAAATACAACTGCAGTACTCCGATGTTGCCATGACAATCTATTGGTTAGGTTGCAGTACTGTAGTTTCGACTATGATTACTGTAATACACAAATACATCATGCACACGTGATGAGCAGCATCTGTAAAAAGTAGGAGCACCATTAAATATCAACACTGCAGGTTTTTAATCTTGTCAATGTCATTTCAAATATGTGTGTAATAAAAATTGAAGAGAAGAACATACATTTTTTCACCATTTTAGACGTCCTTTCTCAACTCTACCTTAATAAAAACTTCTAATGTTGGATACTGCTTGGTCAAAAAGTTAAAACCAGGAAATAACAGTTATAATCAACCAGAGACAATTCTGCACTATTATCAAATGCCAAACTGAGAAATCCTAATTAACCCCCAACCCCTGTTGTCCACTTGTGTCTCCTGCCTTACTTTTCATCTAATTTGGAACCTACTCTGCCCTCCAGTTCCTTGTGAAGATGAGAAGATTCCTGCAATTACAGCTGACAGACTGACGTTTGGTATTTTACTGTGGGTATAGAATTAGGGAGGGGGCATCCACAAAGGGAACAAAGATGGTTTTGAAAGGGAAACTTGTTTAGAAATGGACACCTCTTTGCTGTTAAATTATTAACACAGTGCCACATTCGGGCTAAGAAGTGATGAAAATTGCGATGTGAAAACATGCAGTATTCATATCCATAATTGAGGGACACAAACAGATAATTTTAGATATCTGAATGTCGTTATGGGGGGCAGAATCCCTGCTGCCGAAATGCTAATGCTTCAATAACCCAAAATACCTCAGAAATTCCTTCAATTTAATGGATACAAACACCCCTGGTCAGATAAAGCTTTTCTGCCGCCAAGTGAAATGACACTAATCATTTCAAAGCAGCTCATAATTCAGCCCTAGGGACAATTGTCCGTTTATAATGAGGGTAGCTGTGCATAGAAGCTCGCAGAATGAACACTTGATAATTGCCCTTGATTGGCTGGTGCTGCAAATGTGTGTATGTGTGGGTGTACGATCATACAGAGAACCCGCCCTACATTCATCAATGATGTACATTTATTCATAAAGCATCTCAACGTTTCCTAACGCACTGCCGTAATCATCCAAGAAAACTGAAGAAACTGATCACTGCTTACACAAGCTTTTACAAGTGGGGCAACAAATTAAAGTTCAGTTCAAATTGTGATCACATTAAATACCCTCTAATGAATGATTTTATTAAAACAACAAATCAAATGACTACATAGACCATGAAAGTTATCACTCCTAATGTCTAACCTACAAAGACATGGTCCTTTGGTCCAGACTAAAATATCTCAACTATTGGATAGATTTCTATGAAATTATGTACAATCATTCATAGTTCCCAGTGGGAAATTCGTTATGCCTGTGCACTCCTCTGACTTTCTCTATTTTCAACATTAGATGGCCAAACACATTGGACCAAGCGACTACCAACGTTTCTCCATGTTAGCTAGATGCATACATAAAAAGATGTTACTGATGACAACTTAATAAGACCATATCAGGGCTGTGGGTTTGTCAGCCCATTCCCCTGCCCCCGGTGGCCAAAATAAATTATTGTAAAAGTGATGAATGAAGCTTTGAGAGAACAGCCTATTACACAGATTCTACTATATTCATTACACACTAGTGAATTTTGTTGTGACCACACTAGCAGTTTGTTAATGTCTTGGTTATAACATATACAACACTGCGCTGCAATAACAAACCCACTGAGACTACAGGATATGACAGTCATTGGTCTTCTTTAAACCCACATGCTGCACACACCCACTGGTTTACTGCAATGCTCCAAAAAAAAAAAGAAGCTATGAAGCATTAAATGACTTACAACAGAGTCTCAACTCATGGGTGAACAGAAGAGCTGGCGAGTGGGCTGGTGGCTCCCACAAGGGGCAGGTATCTGTTGCCTTCCCAGGGGAAGAAGCCATTGAGCATGCGGGTCACACCGAGTGGGTGGCTAATACTCTGACTCAAGCTCGTGGCTAGACAATGTCAGGTCTTCTTGACCCCTTTAGGGCAATGGAACAGAGGAGAGAGTCGCTGAAATAGTAAGACTCTGACATGTCTCTGCCAACACAGTCTGCCTCAGTGGACACTGTAGATAATGTGCATCAAAGCAAGACTATGTGGACCAACCAGAAAAAAGTGGCCTGAAGCTCTGTGCTGTTTCAAAGGACAGATGGAACGGTGACTGCATTTGTCTACACAAAGAATCTTTTTGTAAACCAAGCTACTCAAGCACCTTAGTTTTGGTTCGACACACAGTGTGGACATCTTAACTGGGTTAGAATGAGCAAGAAAACTCCAACTCTCAGAAACAAGCAAAACAAACAAGGAAAAAAAAAAATCACTCAATCCTATTTGAAAATGGCAAAACCTAACTCATTTTGCCCATTTGCCAATCATGTGTTGACTTGAGGTTGACAAAGAAAGAATTAAAAAGACACAAAGATAATAATTATTTTACTATATTAGAAGTCTACTCTGAAAAATAAGAGGGAATAGTAAGTTTAATGGCAGCACAGACAAAATGTTAAGGTATTGAAATTCACAATCAAATAAAATGTGATCCAATAGTCATCTAAGTCACAAGACAAACTGGGCTTTAATCATAATATAATTTTAATCTTTTTTACTGAAAACACCCATTAAATAGGTAAAAGGATAAAGTGAACCCATGGATTTAATAACTGGTTAATCCTCCTTTGACAAAAATACCTCAAACAGTCACTTCCAGTAACTTTGTACATGGGCCACTCGCTCATCCAGGTGAGCTTCATTCTTTGGTTTGAGGCAATCTTCAGTGAATTTACTTCAGCATTTATTCAGAGTCACTGTTCTCCTCCCTGTTCACCAGGCACACTGGCATTATCCTGCCATGATTAACTTGGGAATTAATTCCCCCCCTCAAGTAGTGAGCTGTGCAGCCCCCCCAATGCGTTGCTCCCTCCTTTGGGAAGTACTGTTTTAATATTATTATTCCTTAGTTTCATCAGCAAACAAAATATACTCTTCCAGTAGAACTGTGGAGAATCAAATTGCTTAGTGGCAAACTTGAGGTGAGCAGTGATGTTTTTTTGGAGAGAAGGGTCCATGGTGGACTCATGATGAGAGATGTTAACCAGCTGCAATGATTCCTTTAAACTTTCTGCTGTTAGTGTGGGACTCTAATCTAGCTCACAGGCCCTGGGATGGCCCCGCCCCCACTCACACACACTGACGATAAAGTAGAGATGACAGAAGAGAGGCGGTGAACGAGCTGGTAATTGTCGAACAGTGGCGACAAAAAGTGTGAATACAGGCTTTCCACAATGGACCACCAATGATAAACGATTAGTTCTGCTGTGTCAGGATCAGAGCAGAAGCAGCAGTTGGTTTGTACCGTGTCAGAGTCTCCTGTCTCGGTGTGATCCCTCCACACTCCTGCTGACCTGTGCTTTCTTTACACTTTAACAATAAAAACCGACACTAATCAGAAGTTATTAGGACCTGAATTTACGGAAGCTTACATTGTGTTTGTTTGACTCGCTCCAGAGTTTATGAGACACATACATATTTAAACACATTAAAATGGGACACACACACACACACACACACACACACACACACACACACACACACACACACACACACACACACACACACACACACACACACACACACACACACACACACACACACACACACACACACACACACACACACACACACACACACGAATATTTGCCTAATACAATACAAACCCAAAATGCTTATGTAAATCATAACCATCCCATTCTGTTTACCGATCTGGTCAAATATAAATCCTGCATCAATTGTCTAATATTTATTCAAGAGTAATTTTTCTTAACGGAGCCAGAGAGTCCATTTTGTGTGTGGTTTATGTTTTATTCATTTTGAATATTTTAATATTTTTTATTTGAATTCAAATGTCAGACTATATATTCTTTAGAATTAAGTTAATTGCTCTTTGAAAGGCTGTACTCGTAAGATTATGCTATAATAAATCAATTTTGGGTGCACCTGAATTATGTGCTTGTGCACCATTTTGTACAAACATTATAGTCAACAAACTAAAATAAACAAACAAAATCATAGTAAATAGCTCCTCTGTTAGTAATATTTAATATTGGTTGGTTTTGGACTGTTCTTCTGATATCACCTTGTTCCTGGTCTGAGGGCAGTATTTTGTGTGTGTGTGTGTGTGTGTGTGTGTGTGTGTGTGTGTGTGTGTGTGTGTGTGTGTGTGTGTGTGTGTGTGTGTGTGTGTGTGTGTGTGTGTGTGTGTGTGTGTGTGTGGCGTTCCCTTTTATTAACTAGATTGCGGCAGCCCACCATTGTCTAAATTGTCCCACCACAGTTTGATAATTTTTTTACTTTCTAATAATACTATAAAAGATCTCTAACTTCATTCTTTCATACCAAATCAGCTGCTTAGTGGTCAGTCGACTCTCCTATTATCATGTGATAAAACTCTATTTGCCTTTGATGTGACTCTGCTGCTGCTCAAAGTATACCCTTTGTTTATAACTGTAATGTCAAACTAAGTATTGCTAACTAGTATATGACAAAATTGACTGGTTTTGGATCGATGAATGGCAGCTATACAGCTTATGAGAAAATCAAGCCAAAAAGTGTTACGTCTATAAAAAAATGAAATAGTGTAGCTGGTGGGCCAGTAACTTAATTGCCGTGTGCCTGATCACTATGTAACACTGGTAACACAGAGTACCATGGCAACCCTTGCTTCAGAATAAACTGGCCTCAATGACACAAAGCTTTTTATCTTTTTGCATGTACATTTTTTGTATTCAGATTAGATTTAATGACAATAAAGTTCATCTACTTTAATCAAATCTATTTGAATTAGGTTAGGTTGCCTTTAAGTTGTCTTTATTGTTCTGTATGACATTGTTGAACCTTAAAAAAAGATTGTTCATTATTGGTCTCGTTATATGTACATATAGTGATAAATGGGCTTTTCCACTTTTGTGTGTGAGCATAGAGTTGTGGCATCACTATACTGTTATAGTAAAAATCCTATGGAAGATTGCAGAAGAGTAGTGGGTCACCCATACAGACATGATAAGTACAGGAGCACTGAAAACAAGTTATATGAAATTTGCTAAAAAAAGGTTTTTAACAATATAATTTTTAACTTTTACACCAAATTCCTTTATTATTTACGTTTGGTAAAAAGAGAAGTTATATCCTGCTATGTTGTTCATGACTGATTCTCTGCTATGACACAAAAAAATTGGTTCAAGCATCAACACATGGTTTTACTGGTTCACCTAATAATCTCATCTGTTTTATCTATTATTAGCCTGTTTAAGACAATGTGCATTCTAAGGCCAGTTTATTGAGTGCTTAGAAAATCAAAATTGATATAATTGTGACACATGTCCAGCAGGTGTCACCCTGTTAAAAATGTAGTTTGCACATACAAAGTATTATGCTGTGTTTATGGCCCACAGAGGACATGTGCAGCCACCTGATAAGGAATAAAACAACAGGATTTAGAGAATGTGAGTTAAGGAGGAAGAGAGGAGTAAGTGTGAGTCATAATGCTCGAAGAAATGAGAGCTGGGAAAAGCAAACCATAAGTAACTAAAATTGGCATTAACGTAGGTAATGATGTATATTTCACAAAACGGAGAAGCCAGAAGCCGAGGGTATAACAGTAGGTCTAATTAGTGGGGTAAAAAGGTACCTGAAGTGTGAGGGTAAGTTAGAAAGGAAAAGAGGGGCAAAGAATGCTCTATGGGCTTTGTGCCTTCGTATGAGAGGATTTGAAGAGAAATATTGAATTGAATACACAGACCCCCTACTGCCTCCCTCTTTGTCCTCCACCCAGCTTCAACCATCGTTTATTTCCCCCGCCACCTCCTATTGTTGCACCCGCCTCATCCATTCCTCCCCTCTCCACAGGTTTGTCAGAATAACAGCAACTGAATTCAGAGCAGCAGGGCTGAATTCACCTCCCTTTTAGCATTTCTCTTTTTGGTATTTTTGTGTTAATTAGACAGCAGCAGTACAGATGTGTGCATATGTGTGTGCGTGTGTGTGTGTGTGCTCAACGAGGCTGCACAGCAGCGGGAGAGGAGGAGACAACAGTGAGCGGGAGCGATGTCATTTCCCCCTCCCTCCTCCTTCTCCCTCCCTGAATCTCTCCCTCTCTCTCTAATTCTCATGCTCCTTCTCCTTCATTGCCACGGCCATAAGGATCCATCCTCTCTCGCCATCCTTCTGTTTGGTTATGCAATGCACTGTACTCCCACAGTGACTGGTGTTGGAACCCTACGGTAACGCTGCTATTACTGGCGGTAGGTGCAGATCCATATTGCCTGAGTGACTGACTGGCACTTCAACTGCCGCTGCCTCTTTACAGACGTCTGCTTCATGGGATTTTACAGCATTTCCTCTTCTTCTGGAATATCACTTGTCAGACTTGACTGATTCCAGGACTTGCCCGATCTTACCTCGCTCAGTGGAGGCTGGGTGTCACCGAAACTCTATCAGCTGATCTTACAAAATCACGCATGGTGTCGGCATATGTTTTTTCTGAAAGACACTAATTGCAGTGATCCCCAGAGGGTTCGTAGCAAGCATTGGAGGGTTGAGGTGGGGGCACTACAGAACAGCGGTGTGTAGATTTGTTGATACACTGGAAAAGGGGGTGGAGGAGTTGCGTGGAGGCAAAGCAGTGACAGGGAACTCAAGAGAGGGAGCCGACGGGGAGGATGGGAGGCAAAGTGGGGAGGTGGGAGGGGACAAATGAGAAGAGGGTTTCTCCTCGCCCCCTAAACAGAGGCTGCTAGCGCTCTAGCTGCGATGCAAACCTACTGAAAAAAAGGCGACTGCAAAGAACTGTGTGGGGGTGAACTTAATCAAGAGGGAAACTGGGGGGTGGTGGGTAATTGAACCTGACGGGTGACGCTGTAGACGGGGGGACTGTAAAAGGAGGTTTTCACTGGAAACATCGCTGGACACCACTGCCTTTGATTCCTCTCTCCGTCACTTAATCTGTCGCTTAAAGGCACTGGAACTGTGGTTAATAGGCAGACCCCCTCTCCTGGAGGGCTCCACATGTAGCATGCCACGGTTATCCAGAGAGGATCCAATAAGCATGCTGGATGATGTTGACTTACACCTTAGACGCCTTAGGGTAAGCAGCTTTCACTTTATACCCTATAATTTTTTGTATTTAACTGCAAATTCCAATTTTTTTGAACTTCAACGATAGATAGCCACACTAAATGTTGACATGAGAATTGAACGGGATAAAATGACTGTAGCTGTGTTCAAATTTGACCAAGAGCCGAGAATTATCCTGTTTACCATTTTGCTCACTTGTCACTGTGATCATTGGTGGTACCTCCAAAGAGAGGGTGGGATTTTCACAGAGAGCATCTTCTTGTGATGATCTAGGAGGGGTGGTGGTTAACCATATCATGGGATATTACAAGAGGTGGGTGAGTGTAAGGTGGCTTTAAATGACAGTATTAAATCAGGCTTATTTTAGTGTGGCAGCATTCCGTCGACAGATAGTGCTGACAAAGTAACAGTTTCATTGCAGATAATCCATGAATAAGACTGAGCGAGAGCTGGTTTCATGCTTGTTGTTAAGAAGCTTGGCTTGAAGCTTTAGAAGCTCATAAACAAGAGTATTCACGGACTAATCTCCACTCCACATGGCTATTGTTTTGGTTGATTCACGACTGATTTCCTCTGGGGGTGGGGATGGAGATAATTATGTCAGTGGGTCTACCTGAACACAGAGCTGTTATGTGCAGTTTTTGTGCAGAAGCTGGTAGATTAATGGGGGAGGATGAAAACAGAAGCACTGCCAAGGTGTGAAAGCAGCATGTTATGTTAACTCAATCCATGTTCTCTGCTGTTTTCTTTGTTTGTGTGACAACTTTTGACATTGTCTTTACAATTTCCTTCTATTCCAGATAAGTGTTCCCTTGCCAGGCTAGGTGAGCATCAGGATCATGGGCACCACAGTAATCACCATTGAGGATGTGCGGGCACTTGAGGTCAAGGAGGAGCAGGAGGAGTCCATATTGGCCATGTTAGGAATCATTGGCACATTCCTTAACCTCTTTGTAATCGTTTTTGTTTACATCTACACCACACTGTGAAGTACCAAATTAGAGGATAGCGGATTTATAAAACCCTACTTTTGATAGGACAAGAACAACTTAAGTGAGCCGTAAGGGTTAATGAGAAAGTGAAGTCTGACATGATCATCTTCCCCAGAAGGAGGATGAGTGAAATGGACAGCCTGGCTGAAGAAAAAGAAGCCATATTCCCAAGTCACAGCCATGAGCCGGTGAGATAACAAAGGGCTGGAAGAGCGATGCTGGAATCAGGGTGAGCAGAGACAGACAGACACTAGCAAGCCCCCAGCAAGGACTGATCCCCCTGTGGCCTGACAGGAAGTACCATCTTCCCCTTGATGTCATTTTCTTGGACTGCTGGACTCACTTGGAAGTTGAGCCAAACAAGACAGCCATGGGGAAGACTCTGATGCTTTTCCATTTGTTTTTACTTCAGTTTCAAGTTGGTGGAGCTGTAATTGCTACTTTCCTGGAAGGGCTTTGGAGAAACATGTTTAAAAGCAGAGCGTGTAAGAACTACATTGGGACGCCACTCTGGAGACACAGTTGTCTACCAAACTCAATCAGTCTTCAGGTCCAAAAATGTGTAGCTTCAGGGCTTCTGTTAAAAATTACCCTCCCCCAGAAATGTGGCTTTGGACAAGCTCTGCTGTACTTTCATCATCTTAGAATTACACAGTTACAACAAACACATTTCTATTTAGGAGCATACCTGCAACAATTTTAACATGTTGAGGATGCATTTCTAGAAATGCTACTTCAAGAAATCTCCAAATTGGTAACAACAAGAGGTTGAGGGTGGGGCAGTGTTATAGGAAAGCAGTCTATTACAGATGGAGTAAAGAAAACGGAGAATTGAATCAACTTGTAGCAGTTTAACAGTACAGCTGTGCTTGTAAGGTGAAACCTATCTTTCTGTTACTGCACCTCTCTCCACCTCCTGAAACTGATGATTGAGAGGGGGGTTGAAATATACTCTTCAGACTCATGTTCATTTCGATTTAAGGGTAGTGTCAGCAATTATTTTCCTGTATTAAAAAGGCTTTTTTATAAATATTTGAATGAAGTCTAGATGTATTGTGCAACAAGAGACATTTGAACAATAAACATCAGAGCACATAACTAAGGATAGCGCAAAGCCTTATCTGTGAGAGAACCCAAGGAGTGTGTGTGAAAGGATCTGTGAGAAAAAGTGTGAGGATCATAACAGGGGTTCATTAATTACTTATACAGGTGAAATGTACATGCGTTCATATGATCATAGTTATTGCTGCATTTTTGTCATCAAAAGAATTCTGTTGGGTTTATGTAGGCTACATCCTTACTAAAAGCAGAGACATTGGTACAGGGCTGTTACTTATTGGCAGATTGAGCTTTACAGGCTATTGACAGCTGTTGAAAAAACAAGTGGAAAAGAAAGGGAGGGATACAATCACAATGCCTCGCATCTTCAATCTCATCCAACACACATCTTTGAGAGTGTAAACCAGGGACAAAAACTACATCACAGTTCTTAAAATTAAAAGATGATCACTGCTGGTGGCAGCACACCACCTTGCTCTTTGAAAAACCTTGTAGGAAATGTGCATTAGTTTGCATATAGAATTACTTTTCTGTGCATGAGGTTGTCAAAAACATTATTTCCTAACCAGACTAAGAGAACATCTGAAATAGCAAATGCTAAATTGAACAAACCAAAGCCTAGACTAGTGAAACCCCCACTGTTTACACCCATACACTTCTTCAATAGATAGACAGGCTCTATAAGCATGCATAGGGTTGTCCGGCAATGCAGGGAGTGCCTTTCCGTTCCACGTGGTCTCTATGGCATCTGGAGTAATTAATCATCACCAACCACCTCCTCTCAGACAGTCATGTTCAGATTACCCTGCAACATCATGTCCCGCTCAATATGAAAGCCTAAATAGACTTTAAATCTTGTCTGTCTAGGGCTGGTCAAAGGGGGAATTATGGTGTAGGATGGAAGAGATGTCACAATAAATATAACCACACAAGTGTCAAACAAAACATGCAAGAAATTAAATCTTCAGTTAAGAGAAATTAGTGTGGGGATGACATTCCAAGGCATTATCACTCACTAATGGCCTAGTCCTGTGATGGAGTGCCTGGCGACGGCAGGAAACTGTAATATATCCCAAAAGGATTTGCCAAGAAACCAATGATTCATGTGGGGCAATGTGCTAGGCTGACGGGGTCGAGAAGCAGTGGAAGGAATTGAAGGAAATATAAAGGCCATCATTCTGGTAGACAGGGTGATACTAAAGGGCAAATAAAAGGTGTTGGGGGCAGTTAGGAGAAATGAAGCTCTTTTTGGAAGGGATTTATTTCTCTAGAGGAGATATAGGGCGATTTTGATTAGCTGCAATGAATTCAATCCAATCTAGACACGCACGCACGCACACACGCACACAGAACCAGCTGGTTTCACAATTCTAAGATTCCCTGAGATATTGGGAGCAATAGAAATGTTTCCAAAGGATATTTCTCACATGCTCTATATGACTGCATCATATCAATGTATAATTCCATTTACAAGGTTCATGCCAAAAATCTTAGACGAGACAGACATGATAGGGTCATCAAATGCGCTGTTGTGACATCATGTAGATGTAAGCTTTTAATGTAGACTGAAGGCATACTGAGTGAATTGGTGAATAGTGTGTTGTATTACTTAACAATTTCATGGGATTACTTGGGATCAGAAACCCGGAAGGAACCCTAAGTCTTATGAATGCTTAATAGCTGGACTAAAGGATTGGGAGAGTAAGGAAGAGTCACCATGATCTCAGTGAAAACCAGACAGGTTTAAATATTATCTGAATTAGGTACTTTTTGTGTTGGACTGGGCCAAAAGTTGAGCATTGTTGAAGAAGGCGCTATAAATAATTTGTCATGATTATGACCTTCGTGGAGTTAACAGGGTAAATAGGTGAGTTCAGGAAAGCAGGTTTGTTCAGTGCTTCCTGTTCCTCTGGGACCTCAGGAGCCTCACCAGCTCCACAGATTTGAAGGAGTGGAATGAAGAGAAATAGGTTGGACTTTAATGATCCTAGTGCCTTATTTGACACTATACAATATGGCTAATGATGCTTCTTTAAATATATTAACATTGTTATTTAATCTAAAAGGGGTATATGAGACAATTCATCATTAATTTATTTATTTTGTTCCATTTCAAATTGTAAAAGCAGTACAAATTGATTTTTTGCCGACCGTGGGGCAAAATGACTCAATAACAAGCTGACACCAAGTTGCTTTGACATGTTGGTAAAAACTTGCCAATATAAATGTCCTGCAGAGACAAAGTATTATTATCATTAATTTAGAGTACTTCTGATGTTAGCTCTTTTTTGGTCTTTTGATCAACTTCAGAGAAAAGATATCAAATTTCTTAGCTGCAAATTCTTCACCATGTGCACCAGTTTACTTCAAACTTTGTCAGTCTGCCATTTGTACATTGAAGAGGAAAAAAAGATGCCTTTTAAAACACAGAATGAGGGATGAGACAGAACAAAACAAAATGTGCCTTAAAACTAAAACAACCAAGCAAAACATGAAACATTATGCTGCATTGAATTTACAGCAGAAGTCAAAGCTGGGAATGACATCACTGTCAAGTTGACGGTGTTCCAGAACATGTCAGGAGTGAAATTCGCTTTAGCCAGCTGACTATACATCATGCTGCATTTTGCACATGCATACAGCATAACAACATGTCCCTAGATGAACAGTATATTACTACAGCTTTTGCCCCTATTGATGCATGGGGCAGCCATTTTAGGTTATGAAGTTAGGGTTGGTAAGGATATTCTGGGTTTGAAATGGAATGGAATTAGTCCTTCTGCCCAATTCTATGAGAGGATTGGCAAAGAACGAAGCTATCAACATTGCCAACATGATGTCTTTAAAGTAGCATCAATGTGAGTATTATGCAGCAACGATCTCTTCCACTCCAAGAGGTTATATGTTATATTTCTTCAACTGGCTTAGGTAAAGCCTTCTAGTGCTCATTCAGTCTTGTGAGGCTGTGTTCAATACAGAGGCTGAATTACCATACAATGAAGTGACAGCAGCAAGATAAAAGGTTATACATCTTTGAACTGGAATTAAGATCCAACAATGTGCTCCTTCATAAGAAAACAGTCTCTGATAGGTACTGCACTGACTTCTAAAAGAGAAGCAAACAACGATAGGGGATGCTGAAAGACTGTTGGACGTGTGGGTAGAAGTAAATTACAAAGCCTTCTACTTAATAGTATCGAAATTCTTGAATAATTTTCATTCGCACCTGGAATGTCATTAGATTTAGGGTACATAATATATTTTTCAACTTGAAAAAAAATTGTTTGTTGATGTGATTATAGTCATGCTAAATAAATTAATGATCATCTCCATGCTGTTAAACTTGTAATGTTCAAAGAAGTATTCAATGTACAATGATATGAGAAAAGGAAAAGCAGTGAAACCAATTTGTCAAATAACATATGTTTGGTATATTTGTTTAATAAATGACCTGAAGATTAATCAGTTGTATTCGTTGACTTATACGTCAACAAGGTATTTTAAACAATGCAACTAATATTACCAGTCTAGTGAGTGATTTTTGGCACCATCTGTGAAGTATAATGATAATTCTCCTATTGTACTTCTGTACTAAAAGACTTGATTCTTTATGGCTTTAAGTTGTATTTTTACTTTTCATTGCATTTGGAATTCAGTTTGTATATATACAACCTATTTCATTCTTTCTATTGTGCAGGTACTGGCTGAACATTACTTTTTCAAAGCTGTTTTCTCATAAAAACTCTGAACATAAGTTTTAGACCTAGCAACAAATCCCACACGATTAAGCATATGGAGTCACTTTCTATTGCTTTTCTTATCTTATCTTCTTAAGGAATAAACAGAGCTGAGATGACATCTTATTCCAACTAGCAGCTCCTCTGACTCCAGAGAAGCAGGAGGACTCTCAGTTCTTTATTATGGTTCCTTTTGACATGTATTGACTGTTCAGAGCTCCTGTGCAACTGGCTCTCGTATAGAAGACGGCCAGAGAGCCCCCAGACTTTATTTGCAGCATTACTTCATTTAGCTATGTGTAATGGCTAGTTTTCACAGTATAATGTCATTTGTTATTGAATTGAGAGGTAAATGCATAGATTTGAAAGGAAAATGTGTCATCATTAAGGCTACGGCTTCAACAGAGCATGTGGCAATGCATAATCAAACAAAAAACATTTTTGTCTCTGAAACACACACACACACAAAATGCATGTCAGAGCCACTTACCGGATAATGAGGAACAATTATAACACTCACTGTTTTTTTCTGCTGTTACTTAATTATGAGACCAGGGGCACATTAGCAGACACACCAGCTTGCACACAGAGATACTCTTGCAAACTGAAACAGCCAGCAGTACAGAGTCAGGCACAAAGAGGTGGCACACACTCAGCTATAACCGGCTCTTGGCTGATAAGCAACAGCACACAATGGTAATGGGAGCATATAAACACTGATGCGAAAATCCTTGTGTATCTTACTGCATGAAATCTGTTCTATCCAAACTAAACACAAAAAGGGTCCTGATCAAACAAAATGTAAACATCTGAAGGGGAACAGAGTCTGGTTCTGTGGACAATGAATGCTTTACTGTTTCAGAACTAAACTACATACAGGTGTAATTGGTTTATAGTAAAAACTAAATGTTCATGGTTTAAAGGTTTCCATGTTTTTGTCTTGGAAGAAACTTGCTTTTCTGTTCTTGGTGAATTCCAAAGTGGCAAAGCCAAATGAAGCATGAAATATCCCACTAACTGCCTAAACAGAGTCACATCTGCACTTCACTTCAGTGTGGTGCTACCTAATACTAGGGCTGCATGATATATCGAAAATGTATCGTCATTGCCAAATGATTACTGTAAGCAGACTTTGTGGAGCTTTACATGGCTTCCTGGTGGTCTGCCCTAGACTTGGTGGCGCTGTGGCCGGGTTGTGCGCCCTCTCCCTTGGGCTGTGGAGCTGTCACTGGTCCCTGCGTCCATAGCAGTGTGGAATTTTTTTCAACAAAACCATGTTGTTGGAATGGGAATATTGTCTCATAGACCACTTACTGTATGGGGTTTATGTTAGCAGTGAAACCAAACCAGAAAGACTTTAACACCGTATGCTTAAGCATTTGTTTATATATTTATACTATTTATTTAAGTCATATCATCATCGCAATATTCAACAACGTTATCACATATTGCAGGTTTTCCTTATATCGTGCAGCCCTACCTAATACAATAACACTATAACTATAGCTACTTTTTAGTTCAATCAACCCCTCAAAAATATGTGTGATGTGTCACAAACTACCAGTGATTAGAGTCATAGGACTTGTGTATTAGCTTGTGCACATTTTACAGGACCAGTGTAGTTCTTTGAACCAGTGGTGTGCAATTAAGACAATTAATCTGATTCACTCTGTTACATCAATTATTACAAACCGAGCACTGGCTATAAAATGAATAGAGCTGGGAATTATTTTCAATAATTTAAAGAGAAGCTCAGTGCTCCAATTTAGCTTGAAGGTACACACGTTAATTTCCATTTACCCGTGCCACTTTTCTGACACCCCAAACATGAGCTAGCTTATGGGCTTAGTCTAGCAAGGCTGTTGATGAAGCAGAGGCAGTTTGACAGTGTCAGTGGTAAGGACGATATAAAGTTGCTCCAGACACTATTACACTAATCAGCACTGTAAACTAATCGCTTACTACTAATGATACAGCCAAAGAAATGAGAGCAAGGTTACTTGATTTTCTCTGGACGAAGGCAAATAATGAGCATTGAGGTGATAATATGTTAATGTTGAGCTCACTGCTTGCTTCCGCTGCCCTCAAGTGGCCAAAATCAAACCAAAGATAGAGTCATCAGGAGATTTTTTATTCACTCAAAATTACAAATGGTTTTGGGTTCTGCTCTGGAAACAAAATGATTACAGATGGGCAGACAGACATACTTATCACTATATCCCGCTGCATTAATTATATTGCAGGTTTCTTACGGTCTTATTAGCCTTTTGATCTAAAGGTTTCAAGTACACCCCACCATGTGTAATTTCAAATAGAGCAGGTGAAGTGGTAAGTGTGGTTGAAAGCAATGGAAAAAGTTAATGCTTAGTGAAATTTGTTAATTTTCTTTAGGTTTTTGTCTAATGTTATAATTGTGCCTTTTTACATTAGTGGGGGAAGAATTGGATTGAATATGTTTTTGTCCCATAAACATTAAACCAATAAAACTGATGTTATTTGTTACTTTTGCTCACTCACTTTTGTGTGAAAACCATTCAATTGCAGCACTAGTGAAGAGAGCAGTTTAAAGCTTTTGAGTCAGCCAAACAACACAAGGGTCCACCCAGCACTCATAACCAGCAAGTCTCTGGGGAACAGAAGCAGGATGCAAGCAAAGGAGTGGCCTGAGCTGAGCAGTAAAAGCCCACTGTGCACTCAGAGCTCAGCAGCCAGAGCTCTGACTGAAACAAGGGATCATCTTAACATGTACAAAAACAGAAAGTTGCTTCCAGCTGCCGCACAACGCAGTTAACCAACAGTTACACTACGACAGTGTTATATTATACTACACTAAAGATAACACATTCTTAACAAATCCACACTAGGCCAAACTAACCATCTGCAAAAAATGTAATCCCCCTCTGATCCAATTTACTAAACAATCAGACGAAAACGACGACAGAGCTAATCTTAGTGAAAGCACTATTCCTTTCATTCCTGAAAACAAAATCATGGGTGGATGGTGTCTCTGACTAGTCTGGGCTCATTAAACCTATACTACTGGGATGTCAATGTGACTTCATGGTCAAACAGGAAGAAGCTTAACTGCAATGTAAGACACTGCAGCGCCATCTGGTGTTTAATTTTGCAAGACAAGTTTAGCACCGACATCAAAGACCAGAGTTACCAAACCTCAGCATCAAAGACAGCACCTTGCATCATGAGACAAATCAGTGTGTGTGTTGGTTATATTGCGTGGAATCAGTCTTTTCTTCTTATCACCATATTTCCTAAAAATCCTTTGTCAACATTATAAAAGTAAAATGTTTGCTTCAGGACAGAATGTTTTTTTCCCATCACTTATTCATTTGTTTCATCCTCCACAATTGCCCAATTACATACTAACATTCCAGCGCTGTTCACAGGGTCGACACTCCAGTGACAATATAATGAGGGTCTCATAACCAGAAAGGCTGATGTCATCTCATATTCATTGAAATTCCCAGAGTAGCAAACTCAAAAGGTGGTTGGTATGAAACTTTTATACTTGTCTACATCTCACAGAAAACATGGGGGCTGATTAGCCGTTCAGAGTACAATATGTCACCGAAACTATCTGAATGCATATTAAAATGAAAAACAAAAACATGTTACCAGCCAAGATGTCATCCTAAATACACCTTAATAGCCCAAATATGAGAGGGTATTGTTTCAGGAACTTTTGTTTGAAAAACTGGCAGTTTGAGTACTAGACAATTACATATTATTCAAATCAGATATTACTTTTAAATGCAAAGATGTTCTCTTACAGAGTGTTGCATTATGGATTGTCTGCCACCTTAATGTTGGGTGGTTAGGGAGTTTCTTCAAGCTGATAGTGCCTGTTAGAGTTAATCAGCCCTGAAAGTGTTGAGATACCGCAGTCCAACCTCTATGCGTTTCTGATTTGTTTGTGTAATGTGTTTCCCTGCCTAGGAGGTAATAAATTCCTGATGAGTTAAAACTGTTTAACTTCTTCACTACAGACACAGCCCTAAGGGCAAATAGTCAATCACACAGTAAAGAAGTGCCAGTGTTACAGATGATGAGGAGCAATGGAAGTATTTAAAGTTTTTAATAAAGGTGGTCTACTATTATGACCAGTTTGCTCAGTTTGTTAGAGCATGGTGCTAATAATGCCAAGCCCCATACTGGATATAGAAACAGTATGGTAGAGAAGTCTAAGATGACTGCTAATCAATCACAAATCAATGTCCCCCACAGTGGCCTAAGAGGGAGAGAGGGTCGGTGGTTTGATCCCTGGCTCCGTCAGCCTGTGGACGAGATACTGAACCCCAAATTGCTCCTGACAGTAGCCTGGTGTGTAATAGAAAAGCACTGTGGTCTATAAGACTGGTAAAGCGTAATCTCTGCGGCAATGTTTCTGTGTGATTACTTGATCTGGACTCAAACATAGTACACAACTACTCGATCTGACTGTTGTTCTGTCAGTAAGGACTGTTTGGTATTTTTGTAAGGTTCAGAGTAGTGACTAATACTGGAACATGGATTAGGATTGTCTTGTCCACTACTGCCAATGAGGTCAAAAACTATGCTACAAACAAGCTAAGTAATACAAACTGTTAAACCAAGTTTGAAGGCTCAAAAGTTCTGATTGGCCATAGTCGAAGGCAGGTAGAGAAACCTGTAGTTATAGCACCTCACAGCCTCACTGATTACCCTGTCTTTTGAGCATTAGTAGACTCAATGCAAAAAATCATTCTGACATGGTGAACAGCTTAAAATGTATTTTTTAAGGTTGAAAAGGAAATCTTGAGAGAGCAGTTCAAAACCTCTGTAAAGAGGACGTTACTGTTGGGATAGTCGCTTGTTGAATTGTATTTATTGAATTGGAAACCTCTGGTCATCTGTTGGCCTTGTGACCCCTGTTATATCAGTTGCTGGAGTGTCTTCTGTTTGAGACGAAGACCAAGTTTGATTTCTGCTTTTCAAGTAATTCAGGCAGAAAAAAAAAAAACTGTACTGAAGCCACTGTAGTGCATTGAATAAAACGAAGAAAAGATTGGCAGGGATCGTATATGCCAAAATAGCTGCTCACTCATTGGTAGTCCAGATGATCCACCTATCATCTTCTATACAGGTGGAAAACAAACTTTTCCCGCCGCATGCTCAGTAACCACTCTATTCTAATGAAATGCATGGAGTTGTAAAGCTTACAGTACAGGCAGGTAGAGGCTGCAGGGGTTCTGAGCATTTTGGAATCCACCTCCTTTACTGTGCATGTCATACTCTTCATTTGTAAAAACAGGGAGCCTACCTGAGTCATTGCGTAGGTAGGAGGACATGGCTGGGATGAGGCAGGACTGGCTCAGCAGCTCTTGCAGCACTGCTGGCAGCGCAGGGCTGTTGTGAGTTCTGCTCTCTGCTGAAGAAGCATCAGCACTGGGGCAGCTACAGGAGCCTGCCGGGTTGATGTAGCTTGCCAAGACCTAGTGAAAAACAATATTGAAATAAGATTGGTTCCCAATTAAAGTTGCTTACATTGAGAAATATAGGCAGTAGGCGCAGACCTAAGATGACCTGCTTTGGAACAGAGCCAGACTCGGACAATCCCTGTCCACAGCCATGCTGTGTCATCACTGTCTGCTTAACTATGATCTGTCTGGTAACTCCCTGTCCAATAAATGTCAATCTTGATCTAGATTCAAATGTTACAGGTATTCTATTCAGAGGAATCAACTTGTCAAAGTGTGTGAGAGAATAATCCATTTCAATGGTAAGAAAAGTGCAATCCAAGGCATGAAGTTTGGATGAACCTAAAACCAACACATCAGTCTTCCTGTCTCCTGAACCACTGCCACAAAGACATATCTCAGGGCATTAAGGTGATTTGTAGATACTGTATCTGCTGGGGAGTTATAGAGATAAAAAGACTAAACATTGTTCTTTGATACAAAACTGTGTTACCCTGTTACATTTTTAAATGAAAAGCCTTGAATGAAGCCTTACCTGTAGTAAGCAGGTGACATGTTCCTCCTCTAGCCGTTGTTTGGTGAGGGCCTGCTCCACATCCCAGCCTGAGGCAGTAGATCCAGTGCCAAAACCAGTTCCTTTAGCCCAGTACAACTGCTGTTCCTCACTGGTGCCACCACCGTGGCAACTGGACATCTGTGGCTGTCAATGCAGACAAAGAGAAAACTCAATATGTAGTTTTAGAAGAATGAAACTATCCGAGTTGGGCGAAATTGTTGGATGACTATGGATTCGAAAGCGGTTGTATCTATCACAGCCAACACGAGTAAAAACAAAACCCAGTAATGTCATTTCAGTCAAGGCTTGATGTTTTCTTGGATGTGCATGCCTTTATCTCACATTTAAAACCGTAGGTCTCATCTCACGTCTGTGCTCAGATCACAGCAAAGAGAGTGGGGGGTCTCAAGGACAGCCACTGCCACAGTGACAAGTCTTTGGCTCACGTTCAAGTTATTGTCCCTGTGATCTGTACTTGGCTCTGCCAACTCCATAAATCCACACAGTGTTGGGAAAGGGAGCAAGAGACTGAAGCAGATCTGGTTCAGAAGCTACAGACCCCAGCTTTCAGGAGATGGTTTGTCATTATTAAGCAAGCCAAGAGGAGAAAGTTAAATTTTAATGCATGCATCGTTTTGCTCAACAACACAGACTTTGCAGGCCAAAAGTGTCAGATTATTATAAACAAAAGGCTGCTGGTTTCTCATTGTTATAATTTCAAGGATATCCATCGTTTCAGGCATACACTCCACAACTGGGCCAAAATTTCAGGCTGCAACAGTTCTGGGCTCAAAGTCTTGACAGGGTTTCCTAACCACTTATCATTCAAGCAGAACAATTCAGCTATTTGTCAAGGGTTCACTGGGAGATATGCAAAAGCAGTATTTCCCATTAATTACCTAGACTGTAATTAATTACCAGTAATTACTTAGAATGTGGCCGACTGCCACATCACATCACAATATCATAAGGAACCAATTTTTTTAATTATTTATATTTCTAATGATAACATAAAGGATCTCTAACTTTTGTGCCATTGCTTCATTAAAGAGCTGAGTGCAACACTCAGCCAACTGTGTCTCTCTCCCTTTCAAATATATTGACAAAAGACCCATCTGTCATAGTTGGACTGCCCATTGTTTATACATATTAAAGTAATGAAAAATGCTTGGCTTGATTTAAGAAAAGAGATGTTTGTTCAGGGCTTCTGTTACATGTTTCTGTAGAGGTCTAGGCAATGAATGAAGGTGTAGTGTCAGTTTAAGAGGAATTAAGATTAAAGGAAAGTTACAGTCGAGCCCAGCTGACTTCTTCCAGAACACTAAGGTTGAAAAACAATGTCTGCATACGTGTAAGTCTGTTCTTTTGTCCTTGTATTTTTTTTCCTTTTAAATCAAGTTAATGACACAATCAAACACTGAGGACATTTCTGCATTTCAGAGGCCAATCTGGCGGGTCTTTTCTTCTTCAAAGGGACAGCTCGAGAGAGGGAACAACCATGGTCAGCTGAAGGTCTTTATGAATACCAGAATAACTCTCTCAGTGTGTGTGTGTGTGTGTGTGTGTGTGTGTGTGTGTGCGCGCTAAGCATTTATGTCAGTGCATGGCCTATACCTCAGAGACACTGGTGTTGGCATTGGGGTTACGGGGGGCGTGGTGGCTCAGAGCTGACAGACAGGCCAGGATGAGGTGGATGGCACCGATCTCCAGAGCCATGCGGCGCAGGAGTACACCATCATCAGTGGTGAGAGGAGTGCTGCTGAACAATGCACGCAGGACATGGAACGGCAGAGTGGGCAGCACATTGGCTGACGGAGACTGCAGTATGTGACCTAAGAGGGCAACAAAGCAAACAATTAAATCTGAAAACCAAAAGCATTTTTGTTTAGGTTTGTGTTTAAGAGGCCTTTGTTGGTTTGCAAATATCAAGATCATCCACTGTGAGTTTTACCATAACATTTTAAACAGAAAGCTAAAAAAAATTAAGTAATAGTAGTAACTTCTTTCATCTGTTTAAAAGATATTTCAATACTAGCACTAACAAGCAAATCATTTTAATGCTGACAAGTTTCTATTCTTTTACAACTGATATGAGTTATTATAACTACTATCTTAGGCTAGATATATAACATTGGTGGAATGTATATAACTATTTAAAATGTTATTCTGCCATTTCACGCAACCCCTTACCGTCGTACACAAACTTCTTTAGTGTGTATATGTGTATATTACTGAAAAATAGTGAATTGTATTAGGCCCCTTTTTTTAATCCATAAAGAATAGCCGTTTTCAGACATGTCCTGCGGAGGATCTCCAGAGAATTGGGTCCAGACGCCGCAGTTTGCCTCTAACACATGCATAACGCAGCGGGGAGTTCTCTGCTCAGACACACGTTCACAACAGCAACAAATTATCCACATGATTCAGGTGAGAGGTGGTGCAGCAGGCAGCGACGGGATGTAAGGTGTTAAATCTATCTTGACATCTTCGTCTGCTGTTTATGTGTATGGCACCACTTTTTCCAGCGGAGAGGTTTGTTTTCTTTTTGTTTTTCTTTTTGAGTCTGACGCTTGTTAGAAGCGACATTATTAATATTAGAAGCAAGCAATAAAAGAACATCGGATGTAGAACTGTTGGTGACTTACTGCCCTCTCCATCATCGGTGACTCCGAGCACTAGACGCAGAAGACACTGGGCGTGCTTTCTCTCCTTCAGCAGCACTTCTGCATACCCCGGCAGGCGCAGGAACAGGCCAAAGGCCGCCAGCGAGTGGGCGGGGATGGGTGACATGGTCTGCACAGAAGATGAGGATGACGAGGACGATTGGGACTGCTGCTTGTTGATAGGAGGAGGTTCGGTGGCGATGGACTCCGGTGCCTCATACACCAGCTCTCCCGACTGCTCAATGGTTACCCACTCAAACTGGTCACTGTCCTTGGGCTTCTCCTGTGTGGCTGAGGGCACCACTGGGGCACTGACCTGAGAATGACAATCCGGTAGAACAGAGGGTCACTTTAGCGATGATTAAGAGGTGTGGATATGAGACAATGCAGACAGGTGTGTTTGCTGTAAGAGAGCAAGAACTCTGCAGTTTCATGATGTGCAGAGAAGAGACTGGTTTCTTTACATGCTGCAAAATGTACTATTTCTATTACTTTTCCACTTCCCCAGCTAATAAAGACAAGACAATGACATACATATTCCAGATCAAAGCAAAAGCACAATTTCATCCTTATTAAATCAAGGGGAGCCACTTGGCAGGCGACAGAGCCATTCTAGCATAAATATCAAAGTGACGCAAGGTCATTCTTGACCTTGGAATGAGTCTGACAAAACAATCCCAACTTAAAGGGATAGTTCAACCCCCCAAAAATAATTCAAGTTCATAAGTTCAATATTTGGGTCAACTATCCCGTTTAAGTTCCACTTACTATTTTTTTCTACAGCATTCAACCATAACACACTGTTTTTATCAATGGTTAGAGTTTGCTCCTTTATTCAAAAAATAGATGTGTTGAGATGAGCTTAGTAGCCGTTAACTATTTCATCATAGCCCCAACCAAGCCCCAGCAACCTGCTATGTGTGAAGAGTGCAGGTGCTGGTCATGTGTTGGTGTAGTGACGGTTCTTGACTCACACTGTGACTTTAATACCAATCAATCATGGTTTGAATTTCATTTTCTATCTTAGTATTGTTGCTGGCCATGTTTATGACTTCATTGTCACAGTTTACAATCTTCCAATGGCTACTTCTCGCAGGATAATGCTCCATGTCACAAAGTAAAAGTGTCAAACTGGTTTAGGAGCATTGAGTTCAATGAACATCAGTGACCTCCATAGTGACAAGTTGTGAGTCCAGTACAACCTTTGGAGTGTAGTCGAACAGGAGATTGGCAGCATGAATGAGCAGCTGACCAATAAGCAGAAATAATGTGCTACAGTCATGTCAACATGAATCAAGGACATTCTCTGACATCTTGTGGAATCAATGACATTAGGAATTGAGGGAGGCACTACCCAGTCCAAGTGTGGTGTTCTAAATAAAATGAGGGCTTTAAGAGTACATTAACATGCTTTAGATAAAGAGTTGAGCCCTTCTTGTCTGTGAGTCTCACCTGTTGAATGACATCAGGGTAGAGCATAGGTAGTCTCTCTGCGATGAGGGCCAGGCCGCCCATGCCTGCAAAGACCTGCAGTGGTGACTGGATGGGGTTGGTCTCCAACAGGGACTCATCAGTGGCGGCGTCCAGACATTCTTCACTGGCCAACATTGGTTCGTCCTCAGGACAGCTGTTCAGTGTGTCACAGTGGTCCACTGCAAGGAGAGCAAAAAGAGGACCTGTTGTATGTTCATGCACTGTCTGGCATCCAGGAGCACTGTTTCTTGATCACCTACATCTACCATAAGGAGAATCTCAACACTGAGAAAACAGCACTGTTTGTTTTTGTAAAACTGATTGGCTTAGTGTAGTAAAGTACATCTCATACAGCTTGTATCTTGGGATATTGGACTGCTGATTTGTTTACAAAGAGACTCTGAACAAGACTTTGATGTTGATATTGTCATAAAACTAAATTGCCAAATATGATTGAATAAACTAAAATTGTTTTAGTTTTTCACAGGTTTTTCAACAGAAATCTCAAATGAATGAATCAAGGAGAATATCTGTGTTCCAGGAACAGAAGTACCTTGTTGACTGATCTGAACCAGAGTGTTAATATGCTCTGAGGTATGAACATACAGCTGCCACTATCCAATTCAGTGTAGTAAACAGTAAAGTATTATGTTGCTATGGAGTCAGCCAGTAAGTCAGTCAGCCATGTTTTTTAAGGCAGAATTTGTATTTAGGTTATTGTTGGATTAGCTACTGGCCCTTCTTGTTTGAACTGTGATGGATGCAGACATTCGTCTGTTCCTTATAAAGGAGAATGTTGTTGGTCTCTTCTAATATTCTATTTCAGTTATTTTATGCATTTATTTTTCTACTTTTATGACCACAGAAAAACAATCTACACATTCAGATTCTTTCAGGCACTTTCATTCACTCTTCAATATTAAACTATGGGGTTTATCACTAAAGATTTACGTATCTCTCTCTTCCATTGTTTAAATAGCCAAACACAAAGCAAGAGGAGGAGAAAGGAGAGCCGTGATGAAGATAACAGCTTCCAATATCCACAGTGTGTCTTCATCACTGGCACTCAATAATAGAGCTTCATGTTTACAGTTGTGGCTATGCAACCCTCAGATGAAATGTGATGATGAAAAATGCAGAAAAATTAAACACCGTCCTGATGCCCTTGTTTACACAAAAAATATTGCAAGGAAGACAAAGTCAGACGATATAATGAAGGGTCACATCCCTCGTCCACCAGCACTAACCCACCACCTTATTATTTTGAAGGCATGGCCTCGCTGCTTTATCATTATCATTGATAGGTCATCTTCCAAAAAGCCACTCATCATCTCTTACAGAGGAGAAAATCAAGTGGATGATTTATTGCTCTCTGCCTACGCTACACCACACATTCTCTGGTGATGAATTTAACAGATGCTGGGCTGGTTAATAAAAGGCTTTTAACAGAGATTACCGTGTCTGAACTTACAAAACAGGAGTAGAGAATGCTCCTGTTTTCAGGCGGGCGAGGACAAGAGTGTCATTTGGCAGCTTTCCAGAGGACTAATGAAACTTCGACCATATGATGGGCTTTCAAATCCAAGAAAAACTATGGAGGCAAATATGTGAGTGCTTTTGTTTGACAACTTAGACTAAAAACTTAAAAAAGGTAGCCCATCATTTTAGCAATGCAATTATTGGACACAGGAGGAACAGTTTAAGAAAAAAGGATTAAAATCAATAGTGCCTACATTTCCTACAATGGAAAGTTTACAGTTTTTACTCAGGTGATATTCATCAGACTTTATGCAGCTCCCCCCTCTGGAGACACAAAAGGCTTCATACAACCTGTTTTACATAAGCAGTGTTACTCTCACCTGTAAACACACTTAGATGTGATATTTTGGAGTAACCCACTTCAAAAAAATCTATTTTGTGAAAAACCTGTTCAAAAGTTAAAACTCTGCTAAAATACTTTTAAACCTCATGACAGTACATTTCCACCTGCTGAAAGCCTCAGTAGTGAATCCAAAGGAAATTTCTGACCATCACAATCTGGGGTCACTGCTTTATTTCCCTTCGTGTATAAGGCATAAAAGGGGTTTCAGGGAAGGAGAGATGAATATGAAAGGCTTTTGCGGCCATTTGTAAGGGAATGGTAGTTTAGTTAAATGTTGCGCATGTCAGACATGACGTAAGTGGTTTAAAAAAGACAGCAGTCAGTTCTTTCAGAGGAACGGCACCTGGGCTGGCTCATACGTATACACACACACACACACACATATATATACACATTAGGGCTGCACGGTATTAGGAAAACATGCGATATGCAAGACGTTGTTTAATATGGCGATGACGATATGACTTGCGATATATAAACATTCACAGTCCCTGGCTACTGACGCAGAGACCAGCCGGGAGAAGGCGCACAGCCTGGCCACAGTGCCACCAAGTCCGGGATGCACAGTACCACTAAGTCCACCTATAGTGTTAATTTAAAGTCTTTTCTAACATGTTTTGACCGTGAAAAGTTATTTTTTCTATACAGTTTTTTAGCAGCTCTGTCAGTAATTTACTGCTCCTCTCTGTGTCTCTATCATTTGTGCCTTGCGCTGCGCCAACCACGCCGAACCAAACACCATCTCCTCCTGCTCTCCGTACATTGACTGAGTTCACAATGTCTGTTGTTTTTACCCAGACTGAGTTTACAAATGTTCCTGCAGAGGAAAAGAGCTTCATGCAAAAAAACGCTCTGCTCAAACATAACCTGTACAGCATGGCTAGCACTTTATTTGAGTACTCAACCAACAAAGCACTGCACTGCTAGAACACAGTTGCTTTTGCATACCAAAACATTCTGCCTGCAGTAGCCACAATGAAACTTTGCTCCCAAATGGTCCGTCAGAGAATCTTTATAAGTGATAAAGAGCAGCATTATAAATTCAAGGGACTTTGTGGTTGCTGGCTCACTTTTGAGGCTTGTTGGGACAATAAATTGAAAAGCAGAGCGAGCACTCTTGTGAGGACTTCTACCTTGAAGACAGAATAACATTCCGACAATACATCCAGTTTTGTAGTACAGCATCTACGAACCTGAATTGCTTAGTCATCTAGAGTAATCTGAAACAAGGAGACTTCAGTTTCAGAATGGAAGGTATGGACTTTAGAGAGGACATGACCAATGGACAAAAGGTATCTAAGCAGGGTCTGCAGTTTCACCGGTGCCGAGATAATCGAAACAAGACACTGCTGTTAAAAATGATCTGACCTAGTTCTGGCCCAGCAGAATCAGACAGCTAATTGTAACCTGAGTGACTAACTCCATGGAGCAACAGTGCTGTTCTAGCTACAGGAGGGTCAGCAGTTTGATCCCATCAACAACCTGTACGAACTAAATGTCCTTGAGGATCCGGGTTAGTTTGATAATCTCTCACACTGGAAAAGGCAACTGTGTAAATGGCTACAAATTAAATTATTACCATACTATTTAAAACCAGAAATAACAAGCGATATTCAGCATAGCATCACGGGTATACAACAGCCTTTCTTTTTGCAATTGTACATACGTGAATGACTAAAAAGCCCATGAATATTGTATAAAAGTAACATCTAAAAGATCAAAAAGCTTTAATTCCCCAGGGGGGTAAAGGTAAACAGGAGAGCAACTGTGATTGAACAGTTTGTGCTCAAACCCATTCCAAGAGCTTTTAGACTTCAAAGTCTGTTTTTAACAGAGCAGACCAAGACAAGGCCGAGGTGATGTGAACTGAGGACACCTCCATTAAATCCTGACATAGGAGGAGAGTTATAGCCACTGGAATGGATTTTTAAAGCAGCACAAACCATTAAGGATGCACCTGCACTTTCAAAACCACTATATATTCACTTGATTTCCAATGACAAAAAGGTCTAACAAAGTGTCCTTCCTTCTCTTCCATTCAAATGGTTCTGTGTTGGAGTAAGTCCAATTTATGGTCCTTAACAGGTCCAGTAGCTGATGGATTAATGGGTGGAGGCCACATGATGAGTGGTATCTCGGTGTCGCTGCTTGCTCAGGTGCAGAACTTATGGTCCAAGAATGGGAGCGGGACTTGTGTCAGATTAAGAACCGAACAACCACAGCATTGACTGTATTTGTGGGAATATTTATAAAGGCAGTAGTGCTGTCAAAATAATCACTGAAATACTGAAACAATGCCACAGCAAAACACTAAAAACATCAGGAAAACATGGAAGAGACAGACCCCAGTGTTTCGCGCAGAAATAGGTCTTATCTTGGGCAGTAGCTCCAGATAATGGGTTGTCAGACAATTGAGGGTTAAATATAGTGATTTCCCAGAGAACAAGGACGCAGTGATGTGCACTTGAATGACAGGTACACAAAAGACAGCAACACCAAGGTATTTGCACAACTAAAGCAGAAACCCCCTTTGTTGTGCCGAGGATGACATTGATATTTAATGTTGATAAATTCGACAATGTTCACACATTAGGCCAATATTTAGTTTAAATTTTAAACTCATTCATATTTTTAGATTTGGTGACATGCTCAACTGAAAAGAAATGTGAAAAAGAAAACTTGACTTAAATCTTATTTGAGCCTAACACAAAGTTTTTTTTTTTACCTTTTTCAGTGCGTAGCCTCTTGAAGGAGTCCGTCTTGGAAAGGCCAGGGTCAGAGATGACCTTGGAGCCCAGTTTGACTGTCAAATTGATGGACTGGTATCCCTGTGGCTGCTTACGGTCATACAGGAGCGTCAGTAGCTGGGCCAGGGTCATCTCAGGAGGAAGGGGCTGACCTGATAGGGTAAATACAAAAATCCACTTCGTACAAGAGCTATGGCTGCTGAATTTGAGTGTTTAACACAGAACAAACCCCAAACCCCTGCTGCCAGACCTGAGTGAGCATGTTAACTTTGCATCTGCACATTTAGTACCTGGAAGCAGCTTGTGGTAGAGGTGGAAGACAGGCACACTAATGGTTTTGGCTGAGGGGTCCACACCAGATGAAGCAGTCAACTTGTCGCTCATCACACGTCCCCGCCTTGATGGAGGTCGGGGAGGGGTTGACAGAGCCCGTTTGGACTGGGACTTTAAGCCTGATAGCAGAGACAGTCATTAAGGACACATCCAGATTCTGCAAATTTTGTTCTTGCCCACAGAACTCAAGGTTCATTTTTGATTTTGATCCAAATATTGATCTTGGAAGCTACCAACAGCTGATAAAGTGTGCCATTATGACATTACTATAAATCAGATTTATTGATTGCATCAAATGAAACATATTACATTGTATGATTGTCAGCAAAAGGTGTTGCAAATCTATGGACACTGCTTTCTCCATTGTTGCTAACAGTTCAAACAGTCATAATGCAGAACAGAGCTTTGTGCAGGTGCAATTTTGGCACTCTTTAAGTGAAGGAGTTGTGGAGGAACAAAATCACAACCAACCTTCACCTGACCAAAGCCTGAAGATTTGACTTGGGTTTGGTTCAGGTCAACATCAATATCGATGCAACAGAACCCCAGATATAGGATTTTTTTATATTTATAAATCAGTAGAGTTCCTCTGACATCTTGAGACACAATCTCATTGTTAAAAGCAAATAAGTGGATGCTTTGATTTCTGCTTCTTTTGTCAAAATGCAACTGTCACAGCATCTGGCTTTTATTATTGCAATTACTTTTTATTTTATTCTTGCACGGTGAATTGTGCAGCCTTAGTACATGTCTGCTTTAGACCTTGCTTTGAAGTAGCTGTGTTTCTTTTGAAAATCACCACTTGTCCTCACTTCCAATGGTGTCAGCCCCTGAGGACTCTACTGAAAAAACACTTTTGTGGGATATTTGTGGGTAAACAATCTACTCAATTTCCCTTTTCCTTTGATAGCTGTGTACAGATTGGACAAGATATGGTAACCAGCTGGGGTTAGCTAATAAGCTAATGAATGGCCAATGGGGGGTTAGGGTTAGGAACAGAACCAAGTACCTGAGGCCACAACAACACTGTAGTTGTCTTGGAAGCCGCTGTCTGCTTTCATCTTCTCCCTCTCCTCGTGGTTCTTCTTCTCCTTGTCCTCCTTCTGCTCGTTGATCAGCTTGGCTGTAATGCTGGGTGTGTCTGTGTGTATGATGAAGACACAATGAGACAGATGAGTTATTTTTCCTTGAAAAAACAAAAATTTGCGAGTTGAAAAGAGTAGAGATTTTCTATTAGAATCTGCAAGATTAGAATCTACATAAAGACACCGGCAGTAGATGTTGCGTCTGTCTCACACACACATGTTTTTTAAAAATTCAATGATTTAGCAGTCAATTGTAAAAGAAATTGAATTATGGTAGTCATGCAAAACTTTGTTGTTTGTTGCTGCATCCACTTACAATATGGAAAAGAATGGAAGAGGAAGAGTGACAATGCAGCTTAGAACAATGGTATCCAACCTTTCTGACTTGCGAGTAAAGCAATGTACTGGTTCATTGATTCAGGATCCGAGTTGACACTAGTGTGTTTTACATGAAAAATTTTATTTTGAATTTTATTGCTTGTATGCCCATAGGTTTCTTAATTAATATTATCATGTGTATATGGATGGAAAGAGGAGAGTGTGTTATGAGTTAAAATCTTCAAAATTTTCATCCATTTTTCAAATAGGATACAAATTCCCTATAAGGGCTCCATCTCTCCATCCATGTGGCTGATGCCTACAAGAGGTATGATGTTGCCATGGAGACAGTGAGCACAGCTATGCTCATAGCCCAGTTTTTGTTTATGCGTTTCATAAGATCTCAGTGCATCTACATTGTAAAGTGATTCATTGCATTTGCTGTGAGCAGTTCCTGTTTGCACTGTAACCATACATTATTGTACCACACAAGAATATGTTTAAGCATGATGATTATGAGCTTTTCTTGGGCGTTAGAACTTAGTTGGACAGCAACAAATGAAATACAAAGAGAGAGAGACGACTCTCAAATTAATAGCCCAAAAGAAAATCTAACAAATGTGTTGGTTATATAATGTATTTTAACTACATAGACACCCCAACAACGTTCCTACAAATTTGTTCTTATATCAATTAAAGACTATTTTTATTACTAGACAGACGTATGAATATACACAAGAGCTGTTCCTTTTTAACCTGTTTTCGTTTCGAAGTCTGGCTCATGGTACATTAGGGCTGTAACCATTCTCCAAATCCACTGTTCTGATTATACCTCGTTTTTTTGTCTTTGAGGGTGTGTGTCTCCCACAGTCTCAACATCCAGAGTGTGATTTGACACACATATGCAACATGCCCTCCTCACTTAAACTTACCAGACACCCGGTCCAGGACTTCAGCCAGCGTGGTGGAGATGGGCAGATGGAGGGTGCGGTACTTGTGGCCTGCGCCATACATGGGATGCTGGATCAGGTGGCTTGTTGCATTGATGCGTCCTTTGTATAACTAAGAACAGAAGATACACAACAAATTATTTCTCAAACATAATGATGAGCTCCAGGAACTTTGTGTGCTGAAGGTAAAACCATTGTGTGAATATATGGTCAATATAGGTCCTTTTCTCATCAGATATGGACCTTTCTATTGTTTTTGAAAAGGTTTTAATATGTCTATGCTATTAAATTCCTGAGAGAGATTCTGACTAAACTGTGGTGTTTTTTCTCATGAAAATATGAGGGCTGAATATTGGTTAATCTCTGGATTTCACTGCAAAATCAGAAACCTTTCCTCTGGAAAAGCTGTGGATCTTGGGATTTCCAGCATGTATGTGCCTGTGTTTGCAATGAACTAAATGCTAACATGCTTTTATTCAACAGGTATAATTTTTACCATGTCGACCAACCAAGTTCAGGCTGTTGATGGGAATAATATTTGCAGGTAAGTGGTCATAAAGTACTGGACAAATGGAAATCTTCACCTGATGAAGGAACTAGATGTAAAGAGAACTACAAATGTCTGGAAACTCAAGGGGTCAAAGGAAGGACAATAAATGCTTTTACTCCAATAACAGATATTCCAGTTTGGACTGCAGTGGTGGACAGAGCGCTGGACCAACCAACTGACCCTGAGACTGACACTATCATATCTAGAGAGACTAAAACGTTTGATCAGATTTTCTTGTGCACTTGTGAACATTCTGACCTCATGGAGAGGCTGTAGGAGGAGGGGGTCACAGAGTAATACTCTCAGTAGAGTAAAAATCGATATAAAATATCATGGCCATTTCAGTCTGAGTGGACCACTGTTTAGGGAGGGAGGCCCCTGCTTCATACTGCTGCAGTGTCCCCTTGTGGTCACAGCTGAATACTACATCAGTCATTTACACTTAGTACTACACTAACTGTTTGTGCCGTATTCTTAGGCACTCCTTTTCATGCAAGTTATGTGACAAAGCCCAGAATGTATGATATCATATAACCTAATTTTCCCATCTGGATGTTATGCATTTGGAAAAGAGTATTATATCACATCTCCTCAAATTTTCCTTAAGTAGTTCGTAGTACAACACACCGTTTACACATTTTACATTGTTTCCATATTAAATGATGCAACACTAAGAGGTTTATGTTATATCCGAGCTACCCTGTTTTAAATAAATAACACCATTTTCAGTGATTCATGCCATGATGAAACCGTTAGAAAGGTGGGGAGATTAGAGAGAAGAGGAACTGCTTTTTAACGATTGCTTTGGGATTGCATTGTTCATTATAGCCAACATCTCCTCACTTTTATGAGGACACTGAGGGTGGTATAGCGATTGTCTGAAGATGCATAAAATAACACATCTTGTTAATTGGAGCATCAAACAAAAAGATTTGTAAACGCAGTCTTTATAAATGGGTTCCCAATAATAAAGAACACAAAACTAACACCATGTTTAAACAGAATGCAAATCAGGAGCACCAAGTTAGCAGAGCAGCAGTATTAGCTCTGATGCTCTATGTGTCTACACAGAAGGCACTCAGGCACATTGAGTTATAGGTTGTCTGCGTTTTTGTATCACTCAAATCCAACACACAATCCCTGTAGTGATGTGCAAATGAAAAGAAAATAGATTTATTCTTTGGGAGTCCAACTGGCATTTCTTTCTAATCTGAGAAGGAGAAGAAGAGAGAAAATGAACCAACCGGACAGGGAGACTGTAGGAAGACTGTGACCTTCTCGTCCTCAAGCATGAGCTGCAGGAAAAGCCGTCGAATGAAGCCTGAGATGTTTCCAGAGATCGGCACGTTGCCTCGCTGGGGTGCAGACTGGAAGAGCTCACAGAGAACCTGCAGCCAGAAAACAAATTATTACTGAGACTGATGAATACATCTCAATGAAAAAATGTATTGTACATGGTTTCTACATGATTAAAATATTAGCACACAAATATTAATACAAGACTAACAGTAATTAATATAGCTATAGTCTATGGCTGCTTTGGGTTATAAACAAGTCAGAAAATATATATCTAAGATGTCAAATCTCAATTTCTAGTGTCTTAAATAAAGCGAGTGATGGCATGAAGGAGGAGACCTGTGCCATGAGCCGCTGGTTGTTCGGGTGGCAGGAGATACACTGGAGAAAGAAGGCCACAGTGGCATTCTCAAGAGCTGTCCTCTGCTGGGTGGTGAGCCCTCCAGCTTGCCCAGAAGATGCCAGAGAGTAGCGTGACCCTGAAAGCTGAGGCTGGGGTGGAGGTGGAGCTGCTGCAGACCCTGAGCGCAGAGACTGACAACTCGCATTGGCACCAGCACTGGCACTGGAATGGCACAGCAGGAAAAGCAGCGCCGTCCACAGAGGGTTGACTTCAGGACCACCTAACCAGTCTTTCATGGCGTGACTGTTGCCTACTTCTATGAGGAAGCGCAGCACCGGCGCGACCAGCTCTGGAGCCAGAGGTGGCCGACTGTGTGAGGATGAGTGGTAGTTGTGCTGGTGTCTTCGCTCGGACTGAGCAGCAGGCAAAGGGAGGTCGGCACTAGCCAAGAGGCCGACGCAGAACTGGGCCAGGCTGCGAACCAGCAGCGAGGGTAAGCCTGAGTCCAGCAGCTGCTCTATGGCTCCTGGAGACTGGGAGGCGGCTGCCAGTGTGGTTAACTGGGACTCGGACAGATTCGTGGGGCATCTTGCGTGCTTGGAATCATCAGTAAGTCCTGAGGCATTGGTATTGGCATCATGCTGCTTTTTGCCGTCGTCGGTCATGGAGAGACGGCAGTGCTGGGCCTGAGAGTGGCTGGCGTTGGACACTGAGACGACCCCCATCCAGGACATCAGCAAAGAGAAGTAGCTGGGGTGTATGTGACACATGGAGCACAGCAGGCTGTCCACTGCCTTTTTCAACACAATGTTGCATGGCAACGACATGGACCAATTATACAGCAGCCTGGAGGGAAGGGCAATAAATTGAATCAATAAACAAACAGGAATTTATGAAATTCAGCTTTTAAGGGCTGCATCATCAAACAGGAATAACAAAGTTGATATTAAAGTCTAACCTTGAAACATGCTTAGAATTACAGGCCAGCCTTACTATTTGCCCTACAGTACATTTGACAAAGTCATTCAATCTGTCCTCAGCCTCAGCAATGGCTGGGCTAATTGCCAAAGACATTTATAGGCATATTTATTGTACCTCGAAGATGAACGATTGCTTTTAGGTGAGCTCTGCTCATTCCTCCTCAACCACATTCAATTGCTTTAAATAGTGCATCCTGTTTTTTATTCTGCTGATTTCATTTAATTCATTGTGCTTAAGAGATGATAAATGATGCATTAATTATATCACTCTTCACAAAGTCGAACAAGACGCACAATTAATCTCTGTGTGGGCATATTTAACCTTGTGCTGCGCTGGTGCTCAATGTTGAATTTGAATATTTCACTTAGACTTTACTTGTATTGAAAATCTTATTGAAATGTTACAACATTGTAAGATTGTCTTATCTATAACTTGTGTTTATTAAGACGTGAAACCACGGTGGTCTGTGACGCATGTGGCCACATTCTTCATCAGTTTGAACTTAAATGCTTCCTGGATCAAATTTTCTAAAAACAACAATTTTCTTAGTGAACATAAAATAATGTGGTGAATGTGTAACAGCTCAGATTCAGATTTCATGTATACAGACTAAATTTACATGTTTATACTCTCTCTAAATATATAATATGCACATGTATGTATATACTTACTCAAAGAGCTCTCTGTTGAGCAGTGCAGGTAGGTCATAGTCAACAGGCAGCTCGTAGCTGTGCCACAGGATGGCTGCCACACAGTGGAGGTGAGAGGGTGAAGGCATGAGGAGGCCGTACTCTCTCAGAGAAGCAGAGGAAGAGCCAGCGCCGGCCCCAGTGTATCCCATGGGGCTGCTCATCTTGTGGGCTGCCACCCGTGAAGAGTCATGAACCCACTGAAGGAGAGCCTCGATCCTGGGGGGTTTAGATTCAGAGCAAGCTTGGATAAATAACTCATAACAACGATACATTTTTGTATTTTTTTACTTAGCACCTTACAAACATGTGACAGTAAAATATGTGTAAGGACACTTTTTACTGTTAGCCTATAAGTCTGTCTGGAATATAACCTTGACAGAAAACAGTTCCTCATTGGTTGTTCTTCGCAATGAGGGAAGATTGAGGACATTTGAGTCAAGGTAAAAACAAAATGTGGATGTACCTGTCTTTGGTTCCTGGGTCCTGTGTGGTGCCAAGCTGGTACAGAATATCGATGGTGGAGTCTGAGGAGAGACCGTTTAGTCGTCCAAACAGCAGAGGACTGTTCAAATCTACAAAGAGAGGAGCAAAGATAGGGATGGTGTTTATGATAGATAATTATTTTTTAACCCTTTTGAACTAAATTCAACAGACAAGTTTTAAATCATTTTTCAACATTGATCTGTAGGTTTTTGCTCATGGTACTTTCCTTGTGTTTGGGGTGGGGTATTTACAATTTCATGGTGAGCAAATTGATCAAATGAAGCAGCACAAAAACACTTGTACTAACTAGAGGGCCAAAGCATCCAAGTCTTTCAAAACCTACCAACCTAATCTAAACACATATTTACAGCCTTTATTCAGATAGATTAAGATTTTTTGACTGTTTTTAAAAGGTACTGTGGATTAAAACTGTGTGTGACTTACTGCCTGGGTCTGTGCCAGAGGCAGCACAGTTCCTCAGCAGAATGTCAATGAGTTTGAGTCCGATGCGCGTCGACTGCAGGCCGATCTTGACTAGGACGGCCTCGATGTTGGGCGAGTGCATGCCACAGTAAGGTGACATGAGTAGTGCTGCGCAAGTCTGCAGCAGGTTAGCGGTGGGGGCTGCAGCACTGGCCATCATGGCCTCTAGGTCGCTGACATGCGTCAGGCAGTGGTGGAGCAGACGCAGCCATCCAATGCTGTACAGGAAAAGGGGAAAGGTTAGAATGATACCCACACCTCGTCCACATGGATATAATCTCAAACCAGGATCGGGTCATTGTACCTTGTTTTGGAGACCTGGTCCTCAGAAGGCAGGAAGGGGTTGTTGACAGTTGCAGAGGAAGTGTTACCAAACGCTGTCAGGCCCAAGAGTTTAATCTGAGACAGACCCAGGGTGTTGGCATCCCGAGGCCGGTGCAGCCTCAGGCAAACGGCAGAGGCAACCTCCGCCTTCACCAGCTGTATCTTTATGTACGTCAGGCCGCTGGTGACGACTGGTGTCGAGAGGGGCAACATGTTGACCCCGTCAGCGCTGATCTCTACTGAGACTGAGGATGGGCAGGCTGTGTGGTAAAGACAATTACACAAGGAATGACAGATGAGTTTTCATCCAGGTGAGGTGAAAATACACTTTTCAAAAGATACAGTAATGATACAGTAAAATCACAATGGTGCATTATGAAATGGAAGCTGCTGAAACTTCAGTAAAAACAGGAGAAATGGGAGAGTTGTAAAAATGTCAACTGCTAGTGTATATCCGTCGTCACTCACTGGCTAGTGAAGCGAGGTGTGGCTGGATGTGGAGCTCCTTCAGCAGCACAGCAGCAGGAAGGTGAATGGTGAGGTCACACCAGGCCTCCTCTGGCAAGAAAATGTAGGACCAGGCTGCTGAGCGGGCCCGGCGGTGCGGCGGCGTGGCCTGAAGGAGGACCTCAGCTGGCTGCGCTGTGGGGCTGCTGGATGTGATCGTGCCTATGAAGCGACAAATGTACAATTAGAAAAGAGTTTGTGCAAGTTTGTTTGGTTTATTTTTGTAAAAATATCATCCCAGTGAATGTAACAGACTGAGCTGCATGTAACTGAAAGGCACCTAAAGGGGCAAAGTTGTGGAGTCCCTCGGCGTTGTCTGGCTCTGAGGTCATCACTCTGGCTTTGAGGTTGCCATCCGCTGCCTTTCCAGGGCCTGAGTCCAAGAACTTCATGATGGTGGACACCATGCTGCGTGCTGTGTTCACTATAGCCCGGGTGCTGGTCACCATGTTGTTGCAGATCAACTGCACACCACCTGGTTAGGGAAAAAAGATTTGTTCACTTAACATTCAAGGTTTCAAAATGTCTTCATATTAATTAAGTTCAACTTTTGTCGCTTGGACTAAAAGTTTTTCCATTTGACTGGTTTGTGAAGAAAATAAGAAATGTGTTTATCACAGAGTTAGCATAAGATCTCCATTAACGGATCAGGTAAACGCTACTGTGCTAAGCAGTGCAGTGCAAAAATACTGTTCTTGGTATGGCTTGGTAGAACTACGGCCCCAATAATAGTAAAATCATTTAAAAGGTTTGGGTAAGTAAAGCTGAGTAAAATAGCACAATGAGGTGTTATATATATATTCACATACCCATATCATGGAAGGCCTTGAGAGCCTCGCTGGTGTCCAACACTCGGAGGATGAACCACAGAAGAGGCTCCGACAGCTGACATGTGGAAAGAGACCCCTACAAAACACATGTACACAGATATGGCACTGGGCTACTTGTTGCATTTATTCAAGAAGTATTTTAGTATCAAATTATCAAAGCCCAAACACATCAGTTTGACGCTTACCTGTCTGCCCATGTAGCCACAGGCCATGTACGTGAGGATGGGCTGTAACATGACCTGGACTGAGGTGGCCCTCTTACTGAGGGTGGTGAGGATAGTGAAGAGGCCGTCACCCACTGAGATTGCATCCAGACCCCCATGGAAGTTTTCATGTTTGGTCAGATGGAGACCACTGGCTCCTGGAGACCAGAGAGGACAGTCAGCTGGCATCAGAACAAAAACTTTTATCTTCCTGATGTCAGATTTTTGTCTTCTGTTCACTGGTTCCATCAAATATCGACAAATTAATTGTCATTATTTATCAACTGACCCCAACACCTGCATAATCCTGCTTCTGAATGTACTGCAGGTTATGCAGAGGTTAAAGAAAGGTGTGTAGAAATAACAAAATTCATCCTTTTTGAATTGATAAGCAATAAGTTGCTCAATTCAATACACTCAGAGATTAATGCTCAGTATTGCTGTGTAACTTATGACTCTCCTAAACGGCTGCAGACAAAATACAGACACATTATTAATTACGATGTCAAGGAATAATCAATTTCCATGAACAGCCTTTAAAATTTCATATATTGCATATAATTATGGAAAAGACTTTCATTAATCGTTATCAATAAACTGATTTTGTCCGACTACTGATGAAGGAAATTTGCATCCCTACTTATCACCTTATAAAATAACCTAGGTGCACCTGTTAGCAAACAGTTTATTTAGAGTTTTGCTCCCTTTATTAAGCTCCGTTTTGTTCTCCAAAAACTCCTGAGAAAAACATCTGGCTCTTCAGAAGCTAAATGCACCAGAACTATAAAGTAACAGGTCATGAAACCAAAACAATGAGCTGAAAGAAGCTGAGACGCTTGGTAGAAATGACAGGACCTAGAGGCTCAGGCAGTACATTTCTGTGGTTTGTCTTACCTATGATCATGGCCATGGCACTGCTGTTGCACTGGCCCAGCGCTGACAAGATCTGGCTCATTATCTGCTGATTGGCTAGCACCAGGTCTGCCACACCGGCAGGAGGACCCTGACTGGACGAGGATCCACCACTCACGCTTTCTTTACTGCCACAGACCTTCTCCTCATCTGACACGCTGCTATCAGCAGCTCCGCTGCAAGCCGGCGGCAGCCGCCCACTGAACTCTCGGTCTCCAGACAGAGGCAGCTGCACCAACACGTTGACCAGCTTGAGGAGGTCGAACATCAGCTGGTCACGGCTGGTCTCTCCACAGACAGCCTTTGCATCTCCAGGGCGGATGATGTTGGCAAACAGGCCACCAAAACAAGCGCGGGCACCCACAGAGCTGTCTGAGCCGCTGCGGGAAACCACCTTATCAGAGCAGGTGATGTAGTGATGAACCAAAAATGTGATCGACTCAATGACAGAGGAGATGGTGGCCACTGACACCACCTCGAAGTTTTGCTCTAAAGTGAACTCCAGCAGCTTCACCTGGGCATCCAGCGGACCCTGGCCTGACTGGAAAGGACCCCTGAAGGATTAAGATGATCCATTAGTTCCCAAAGACCACTATTAGTCAAAATGACTGAATGTGCTTATAACATTGAAGCAGCAGCATTGCTAAATTTCCCCCAAAAATGAAAGCCTACCTCTCAGTAGACAGGATGTGCATGAGCTTGAGCAGGAATTCACTGAACATCTGTGGACAGGTGGAGGACAGGTGGACCTGCAGGCGGCTTAAAAATTCGTGCATGGCCTGGGTGGCAGTGGGTCCCACCTGAGAGGTGTGCTGGCTCGTCCCGTTGGTGCTGCTGCCGGACAGGAAGCGCACCAGGACATGAACCAGGGTGGGATCAGACACCATCTGCTGAGCTGTGCTTTCCTGAGAAGTCATCCCATTGCTGGAGGCTGGAAGTTCAAACACACGTTTTATACAAATCACTAAACACCAGCGATATACAAAGTAAAAAACATAGTATTCATTAATCTAAGTTATACTGTCTTGTACAGAAACATTAACATATTCCGATCCTTTGACTTTCACCTCCTACATTTTCTTCGCTTGCGACTACCGACTACTTTTTATCAGCAAGCACAAAGTGTGTGTGGATTAAATTCTGATCTTTCATAAAGGATTTGTTTTCCAATTAATTTATTGCACATTGGAAGTCACCTTGCAGAAACATTAAATGTGTCTCGACATTAGTAATCCATCACGGTTGTTCTGGTCTGGTCAAAGTTACTGTGGTAATGAATGTTTGAGCAGGGGGCATTTTGCTCATCAACTAGATGGAACATTCAAGGATGCTTTCACATCCAAAAAAGATTTGAATAATGAAAAACATGAGCTGTATTATAGGAGAGTCTAATTTAATACGAATAATGTGACTCTGCGGCTGTATCCCTGATTTGTGTTAAGGCTAAATGAAGCTCCTAAATGGATGAGTTAGGACAAATTACTAATAATGGACGTGTCAGATCTAATTTGGTGAAGCATAATTCACAAAGCATTTCAGCTCTTCTATTCCTGTAATATTTCATTATATCATTTTAATCTGTAACTTTCTCTCATGTCGACTAAATTAATGAACATTTTATTTCACATTTACTGACAGACGCTCGACTGATCAGACATAATAACTAAGCTCTCGCACTTAAGAAAAAGTGTCTCTTTGAGAGGGCGACTGAAGATTTGTCTTGACTGAGCTCTACAACTTTGTTGAAGACACAGAAGGAAACAAGTGGATGTGTGGTACTGACCGCAGACTGACATGTTGGTCATAAGAGTGAGAGAGTGCAGCACCAGACACCAGGTTCTCAGGGAGGTGTTGGGGTACCACGCCAGCACGGTTAGGAAACTGCTGATAGATGCTGGACAGACACAGATACACACAGAAACAATACAATGTGAGGCAATGTAATAAACTCAGCTTCTACAGCTCCACATCACAGGTACAGTATGTGAGGAAAGAGTGTGTGGGTGAGTCCTGACCTTGGTTGAGCGGGATGGTGGGCACTCGGCTGGCGTTGAACATAAAGATGTCCGAGCCGCTCTCTTCACTGTTACCCGAGCAAGTGTTTAGACTGAGCGTCAGCCACAGCTGCAGCAGTGACTCCAACTGAGGGAGAAGAAAAGGGTTTCAAAAGTTTTGTTGACTTGTTAATTAGGTTTACAAGGTATTCTACATAGATGTCAAAGTCATTCATTCTCTAAACTCCAGTGTAAAGTTGGTTGTGATGACTCAGGACACTGTGTATCCGTTAAAACAGGTAAAAACTGAATGAAGCCGTTTCTAATTAAATCAGTTTTTTCTGCAACACAGGAAATGGGGAGGGGCTGTGAGTGGGGCGGATTGCTCAGCTTTTTTCTTTGAAAACTTAAGATCCAGATGTCCTAGCACTAATACGTTTTTTCATTTTGACATTAGTCTTTTTTTCTGTTGACAAGTTCCAAAAAAGCTAAATGAAAGCCCCTTTGCACAATGATATGATTTTCAACGCTTCCACTCAGCACAACATATCAATGTATATAACAAAATGTGTCATTATTATAATTCCATTTAGTGGGTCCAAACAGGGCATGTCCTGACCTGTACGTGGTGGACCTGCAGCATGGAGAAGAGCTTGTTAAAGCAGGCACTCAGCATGGGAATGGACGAGGACTGGACCATGAGGCTGCTCCCTGGAGGAGAGCCTCCTCCATGGAGAGCCCTCAGCAAGGAGTCATCAGTGCCATTGGAGGTCTGGCTCACTGAAAGTCAGACGGCAGAAGAAACTTACAGCCATGACACAAGCACTCGCAGACGAGCACTGAGACTTCCCAGCTTGGTTTGGTGTGTTACCTGTCGATGAGCTTGAGGTGAGCGCTTGTAGAATGGAGTCAGCCTGCAGAGTTGCCATCATTTTGAGCATCAGTTCAGCCTGCTGCTCAAGGCCCACTTCTAAGCGGGCATCCAGAGCTGTAACACACAGAGGTTCAAGCTTAGATGGAAAGACACTAAAATATGAACTTAAGAAGGTCAAGGCTGGCAAGAGAAATACTCCATCTTCAGCTATCACTCACCCTGTGACACGGAGACTGACAGACTCTGTGAGCCGGGCTTTTCAGCAGCTACTGGAGGTTTGGCCACAGGGATACCAACACCTCCAATGTAAGGGTTGTACCCATACGTGCCATAATCAGCGCCCCAGTAGTCATACCAGGTGCTGCTTATAGGCTGAGAAGAGACATGAGAGAAGGTGATTGGAAAGATGAGTACAGGTACTGTAAGCAGAGCATTTTCTACATTTGCTTTCATATCTCCAACCGAAAGTAAAAGGTGTATCAGTTTAAGCAACAATTGATGATTACATAAATTCATTAAGAGCCTGGAGAAAATGGAGACTTTCACCTCAAAAGTCAGTAATTGTCAAATTTATTAGATTTTTAATTTATTTATTAATTTAGGATTTTACTCTCAAACTGAGCGGCCCGAGATAAAAACACACCACAGAACATCAGCTTTCTAAACAGTTCAAATAAATAATTTCCTCTAAAATCTGAACATGATCGGTCATTCTGACCATTAAGGTGAGTTTGACATTACATGAAGAGAGGCCTGCAGCACTATTTACTTTTCAAATTCATCTGTAACTAGTAACTACAATTTAAGGTAATGATATAAAAAAATAAAAATAAAAAAGGTTTTCATAAAACCTTTGACTCTTTTAGTTAACAGACATTTGCTCTACTGTCAAGAAAATAAACACTTAACACAACAGGTAAGTGTTAATATTTTAAGAAACTTATGTTATGAGATAAATCTGTAATTTTCTGAGGAAAAACTCACTTAAATAATAAAATGTATGTTATAAATTTTATAGCACAGTGAATTGTAATATTTCCACAATACACTACCATATCCTGACAACATCTACATTAATTTGACACACAAGCTGACATTTGTAGTTTGTTTGCCATGTTTACTATAATATATACGTGTAATTGAAAATATTTTATCAGTAAATTAAAACTATGATTTTGTTTTTGATATAATTATGTTATCTCATAACATTAAAACATTATCTTCAAAAATCAACTTCATCTTAAAAATACTCCGCTTCCCTACAAGTTCAGTTTTCTTGTGAACATACATCTATGTTGTGAAATTATAAATTTGTTTCATTATTCTCTATTATATCGATGAATGACATGTTGATCAATCAATACAGTAATACCAAACTTTGAAGAAGGTAGTGACAAATACAAGGAAGAACAAGAATATTAATGTCCACATACCTTAAACACTTTGGCAGCGAGTGGATCTTTTTCCAAATCAATATCTAAAGGATCAATATCAACATCCATCAGGTCTTGTAGCAAGTCAAAGTCTATGTCTTTATCTTTTTCCAAAGATGACAGAGGTGGAGCACCTTTGGATAATGAAAACAGCTTTAATATTGCCAAGCAAGCACACTAGAAAAATATACAAGCAAGAAAGCATTTCTTTGCTCCTGCACTTCACTGGGCAATTTTAATGCCGATCAAGCAATTAGCTCTTACACTCCTGTACTGGAGGCACATGACACAGTAAGAATCAAATGTTTCTGTAATAACAGTGTGGCGAAAAATCACTACTATAAGCAAGCATCCAGGATTTGCCAGTTAAATGCCAACGACACACACATATATAATGCAAAAGACAGATAACATTACTTCACATAACACATTTCCTAAAATGCCTCTGGACCTGCAAATTTGATCTGTTACTCTAAAAGGCAGAACATACAGCTATGATAAAAACAGGAGAAAGTTTAACCACAAAAATATTTTAAAAAAGAGTTGGTTCATATCAACATCGTGTGTGTGGTGTTGTGGGAAGTGTGGAGAACGGACAGGGCTACCCACGCACTTTGGAACAGTGAGGAGGTTGCGCTAGTACCTGCGATGATATCAGGTACCAGGGCCTCATCTATGCTCTCTACCAGGGGGATGGGTGCCGGCTGAGGCAGGGAGTCATCCGAATCAGCCCCCAACGAGGAGGAGGAAGCCCCAGCCTCCTCACCCACCCCCACCTCATCCATGATGTCCAGACATCCTGGAGACAGCAGCTCACCTGAGGAGCCGACAAAATTGAGACACAATTTTCTGTTGAATACATATACATACTATGTATAGAATGGGGTTCAACAGTCTAAGACCAATTTTACATTCAAGTGAAGTTAGTGTGTTTGTGTGTGTATCCACAGATGTTAAATCACTAAAAAACATTAAATTATGTAACACAATGTCGATGAAATCCATTGGAGGGTCAATGCACACCGTGCACACTCCCTGTTTGTTATATTAACATTTCAAAATGACATCATCATTAAGTAATTTGTACCATATGATGGTGTGATTGGTAAATCTAAATAAGTTTTAGATTATATCTCTAATGTTGTTGGTTCCAAGTTAATGTATTACTACGTTATGACATAATTTTCTGACTTGATAGTGATGTTATGATGACATCATTGTGCCATATGGTCATGAATGATTTTTGATCTATATAAGCTTTAGGTCAAGATACGGTGATATTTTCTAACCGTGGAAACATTTTCCCATCAATATGTTGAACTTAACACACCTGCCAGGATGTCCTGAAGCATGCACGTGAGGGAATATTGTGCCCATGCTCCCCCCCAGGAGATGTCCCCCCGGTTGAAATCTGTCCCAACAAGCAGGAGCAGCAGGCGCTCCAGCTGATGCTCAGACACAACCTCACACAGGTGGATTGTGGGTCTTGTGGCGTTGGCTATCCTAGCTAGGACCTGAGCGGGTAAGAAAATAATTTATTTATGATTATAGGTATCTACAGTATTTACAGATTCATGCATTTAACAAGCCCATGTAGAGGTGTCAGATGATTACCTTGCAGACAAAGAGCAGCAGGTCAGCGTGACAGGTGAAGTCCATTGAGAGGAGGAAGAGGGCCAGCTTCTGAACCACAGAGATGCAGCGTTCATGGGACAGTGTGAAGGGCAGAGGTTCGACTTCTGGGGCTTCTTTGGCTGTTGGGGACTCTGTGTCCAATGTGGAGCGGGGCCATTCAGCAGTCCGCCGCAGACGTATCAGGTCTTTAAAGTGCTGCAAGAAGGAGGGAGGATAAGAATCCATTGTTTATATAATATATTGACAAGTGATGGACTTCACGGGAAAACTGCATCAAGACTCACATAACTTCTTAACTTTATTACCTGACTGGTAAAATCCCACCATAACAGAGCAAAGCATTGACCAAAACTACAGTTTTTGAGAATCAAATGGAAGACTGTCTAGCATGATTGTCTATTTTAATATTAAAATACAGTCTGCGTGCACTTCACAGAACATAGCGGCAATGCTCTGTAAAACATACGCTGCCCCACAGTGACTCCTGAGGTGAGAACATGGTGGCACTGCAGACTGAGCTCTGTGCAGCAGTGTGTGATGAGCTGCTCACCTTAGATGTAGCTTGTTTGAGCTTGGCCTGTTCCACCAGCAGTTTGTACGAGGAGCCTTTGTTGCTCTGGATCTTCTCCTTCTCGATTTGCTCCACCAAAGCTTTCTGTTTTGCTTTCAATAGATTTAACTGCTACAATAAAAAGGGCATGATAAATAAAAGAACAGCAAAAGCCTTTCATAGACAACCCCTCTGCACTGCAGCAACAACGTGAGAGGGGCAAATGTCAAACAAACAGAAAATCAGAATAAACATTTTATAAACTTTTATACACATTTTCACATATTACTCTGTATATGGCTGTTCTACTAAAAGTTTGATGGGTTGCCGGTGCTGGAATGAGACACATTTACCTGCTTGTGGTGGACAAGCTGCTTACGGATCTTGCGGGAGTAGAGTCTGTCGAGACTGCTGCCGCTTTTAGCCGACCTGCTGGAGTTCTGAGACTGGAGGCTGTTATTGATGAAGCTCCACTGAATACCTGAAGGTCAGACCAACAACAACACATCAGTTCACAGACACTGGAAAACACTACACTGTGTTGAAAAGTAAGAACTGAAATCATATGAAGTTTACTGCATCCAAGTCTTTCAATAGATATTAAAGTTAAGTGATTGATCAGTGATCAAGAGAAGAGGGCGAGACAAAACTTCTGTTATTTTTCATACATTACATGTCTGCTATTTTAGAGGTCTGTCAAGCAATCAATACAACCTTCAGACGCAAGTTCACAATATTTTTAAATAAAAGCTCTATAATTCAGCTCGATATAAAGCATTGCAGCAACAAAGCAAACATCGTGCTTTTAGTTTGAAGACAAATTGCCAAAACAGGAAGTAATTCTTTGAATGTTGTTGCCATGATGAAGATATGCATCCGTCTGTGTCAGTCTGATATGGGGAAATAAAAATAATCATCAAAATGATCTGGTGGCCATTTTGATATTTACATAGCACGTAAAGTTCAGCACTGCACTTTCTTGGGCCAATACAGATGCCAAGTGCATAGCCGCTGAGATGAACAAGTCGTGAGATATGGAGACAGATATTTGTGGAATTAGTAGGTAGATTGAGAAGTTATTAGCCATTCTTGTAATCTTTTCAATACTTTAAATAAACTAAATCTTTTGAAGTGGAATAAAATCCTCAGAAACTCAATTCATTTACCTGTAAATGTTCTCTCCCGCTCTTTTCCACCAAGGTGCTTCTTTCCACCTGAGGCCTCGTCTTCTATACTGGCTACATAGTCCAACAGTCTTGAAACCAGCATCACCACCCAGCTGATCATCGGGATATCTAAAACACCTAGAAAACACACACACTTGTACTTCCTTTGTCCAATGAATAATCTGCCACATGAATCAATGTAAATGTGCACATATACAAAGACATATGACTCTGTCCTCGTAAGGTGTTACGTCTACCAGCTTTAGGTGTCTGACATACCACAGGGAGGGTTTGCTTACCTTCAGTCCTCCGCAGAGATGCCAGTTGTGGCTGCTGCAGGGGAGACAGCAGGTTGTCCAAGAGGTTCAAGAGGCCCTCCAACACACCGCTGTTACTCAGAGATCTTTGGCCAATGCAGGACAAGAGCATGAACACCCTGAGATGGAGAGAGATGGGAAAAACTGCAGTTAGTGCTGTATGTGCGTCAAGCTTCACATTGACATTGTAATTTCAGCATTTAAGGTGAAACCCAGCTGTGACAGAGATGTTGGGGTTCCAAAAAAACAACAGCTTGTGCCCTGGGTCAGAAAATACTGAGAGAGAGCTGCACTTTGATGCAATATTACTCTTCTGCAAACCTTTGTTTCTTCTTTTTATGGAGACAAAGTACTTATTATGCTGCAACAGGCAACACTGAGGAGACAATTCTAGTAGGGAGTACTCCTTATTTAATGTGGATCTGAACGCAGCTTCAGTTTAACGCACAGCCAACTTGACTGTGGTCTTAAGACAACAGAGCCTCATGTCCAGTGCAAGCATACATCACCTTCTTTGAATCTCTTCTGCATGGATACACATTTGAAGCTGCAAGTAACAACAATAATACATAAGCGTACTTAAAGGATGTAATATATTGAATGGCAGTTGATGAAAATAACACCAAGTTTAAAAAAATTGGCGCTTAGCGATCAAGATGTTAAAATGCTACCAGAGACCTTTGGTGCATCTGACTCCCTCGTCCCTGTCCTATCTCTTCTACCACCACCTAATACAGTAGCCAATAAATAATAATATATGATGTGTTGAAACTACGATGGAAATTATTGTCCCCTACCTGTCCTGGGGGAAGATGAGCAGTTGCTCAGAGTTGTAGAGCTCCTGCAGTACGTTTGAGAGGAACTGGCCCCACCAGCGCTCGCCTCCACAGAGCTGCACCAACAACAGGCCGGCGTGAAGGCGAATTTTGGGGGTTCCACTGATGCAAAGGTGCTTGAAGAGCTCCTCACAGGCCTGGGCATGAAAGGTACTCTGGAGCACCGAGGGCACAGAGTGGCCTGAAACATACAGACGTGAAAGAATGAATCGATGGTGTTATTCATGATGCTGTCCATGAAAAGGCAAGCAAACATTTCACGGGCCAGCAGAGCCAGCTATATCCTGCCTCCTACTAACCGTTGTTAGAGTGCAGCAGGCTCAGCAGTGTGTCCAGCAGATAGCGGATGATCGTCCTCAGCTGCTCTGTGGAGGAGTTATGAACCAGCTCCTGGGCCTCCACACCACCAGCTGTGGGGAGTGACTTGCGGCTGGCGCCCAGTGACACACGCAGTCGTTGGACAGCATGGTGAGCCAGGTTGAGTTGCAGCTGCAGCTGGATGCAGTCCTGGTAGGCTGAGAAAACACGCTGGTCCTCCTCCACCACCTTGTCCGGTTTTCGTAAAAAGTACTGGGCGTTGTTAGCACTGTTGAGAGGCGGCAGGTCGATGTTCTGCAGGAGGGTCTCCAGTCGATGGCAGGCCAGATTGTACCTGGTAAACAAGAACAGGAGAGCGCATGGAAATTGAAGTCCCTTTTCTCACACAGTTTTAATGTACATGTATCACATTGACTAACAATGTTGGTTTTGATCTTTGGTTGGGATCAAAACATTATAGACAATGGCTTTAGTGAACTTACAAATGCATGTAAGTGCAGCTATAAGTAAAACATATTCAGAGTTCATACACTCATGGTGCTGTAGAATTTAGTATCCTAAGTAAAGATGCCTCATATGATGACATTTATTGTTTCACTATTCGAGTGAACAGATTTAGGGTCATTTAACACAACAAACTGGGGACGCAGCTGGAATGTGTGTTTAGTGCTGGAGTTGATGAATCCACATCTTACCTGCACTGGATGTCCTCCTGCAGCGCCACCATCATGGTCAAATGCTGATCTACATCTGGCTGACTAGCCGCCTCGCTCTCTCCCCGGAGAGGATCATGCATCAACTTAAGCTCGCTCTCCCAAGGCAGGATGTACGTGTGGCCGTAGTAGAAACCCAGTGGGATCTTTGCCCGCGCGTTGGTGCTGCCGTAGCGACCGATCACAGTGATCTGATGGTTAAAGAAAGCAAACAAGGATATATAATTATAGTAACTTAACAACAGAACAAAAGACTCACAACATTATGTCAACCATCTGTCTCACTGACCTTCATGAACCTGCAGACAGGGGGTGGCAGCAGGTCGTGTAGAATGAGAGAGTGTGTGCTGATGTCAGTGGCCACGACCAGCCTGCGGCCATCCACTTCCTCACCCAGCGTCCAGATGTCTATAGACAGGGAGGCCAGGTCGCCACAAGTTGGGATCAGAACGTCAGTCAGCAAGACCGGACGACCGAAGTCCAGTGTGACAAAGCGACGAGCTCCTGGGAGAAATGAGAGCAGACATTTTCTAAAATGTTCCATTTTAGAGAACTGATGCTATGGTGGTGTGAGGCCGGTATATAACAATGTGATTTCAAAGTAAAACATGATTAAAACTAGGTTGGTTTATATGAAATATTGCGACTTGACATACCAGAGTGCATCCGCTCTATGATGATGGACTGGTGTGGAGGAGGCTGCAAGAAGTGAGAAGCCTGGGAAATGGCCAAAGCGAGACCACTGCCAATGGGGCTCTGCAGCAAAGAGAAAATCATGGTTATCGTTCTAAAGAAGAAACTTGAAACATTTTTGCTGTTTATTGCCAAGAAAAACTTGGTGGTGAAATGGATGTATATGGCAGTTACTGACTTATTCTGGTACACTGTACACTATTCCTCCAGAGTTAGATAAGAGCTATCATTAAGTAACCAAGCTTCATGATGCATGTTACTAACCGGCTTGGCTTTCTGTGTGTTCTTGTGTGCAGCCAGGTTGACAGGCCCTGGGTCCATCATGGAGCCTGGGAACAGGTGAGCCAGCTCAGCACTGAAGGCTGCTGACACCGCCTCGTTGGGCGGCGTGAGAGGAGGGGTCATGAAGAGAGGTGTGGTTTTAGGTGTCGGGGGGATGACATCAGAGGGATGAATAAAGAAGCCTGGAGTGGAGGAGGGGTTGGAAGGCACAGAGTTGTGGATTGGTCCCACACCAGAGGCGGCAGCAGCGGCTGCAGAGGTGGTCTGATGCAGCTTGGCCTCCAGCTTGGCCTTCTGTTTTCAGCACAGACAAAGAGTTAGACACTATACACTGAAACAATGGGTAACTCAGTGCGTGGTTCTTGTGAGAAAAAGTCAACAATAAAAACAAAAGAGCTTTCTGCAGTGTAAAATGAATCTGTAACATCAACTCAGTCTTTCACCTGCTGCTGCAGCTTCAGCAGCTGCTGCTGTTTCTCTTGCAGGACTTGCAGCTGCTGCTCTGCCGACACCATGGCGTGCGACAGCGACTGGAGTGCCACTTGGGCAGCAGAGCTCAGAGCTGTCGATGCTTCACCGACTGTTCCAGTCGACAGGCCGCCCACTGCCGGGGTCACGCCGAACGTACTCACTGGGGGTTAAGAGTTACAGGTTCAATGACCAGGTCATACAGTGAAACTTGAGCCAAAAATGACCTCAATGAAAGATAATGTTTACCAGTAAACATGCTTGCGTCATCTCGTTCCACACGTGTGCCATCACTGGTGGAAATACAAGTAAAGTGCAAAGGCTCCACCTCCAGGAGTCCTGTTAACGCTGTGAAGCTGCCCTCTGCTGCTGCACAGCTGCTCACTTTCCCATTTCCTGCAAGACACAGAAACAAACATTCACATAAACATCTGAGTGTCTCATTTAAAGCTACAGAATGGAGCTTCTGTCGAATTAGATTTTTTGCACTGTTCTATCGTCCTCACTCTCACTCACTGTATCATCAGCAGCAGTGTATCAGTGTGGTTTCTTTATTAATGACATCACTGCTGTGGCCACCAAATAATCTCTTTACCTCCACCTCACTAACAAACACCTCGATGTCAGTGTCAGAAGGTTTTGCTTCCTCTTCTCATTGTTTGACGCCATGATTCACCGTGGAAGCCCATTGGTCAGCAGGATAATTTAATATTCATAGATGCTTTGCATTGACCATTTATGGTTGAATGTGGGCGTGTACAGGGCAGACTTTGAGGCAGATCTACGAACATTTCTAGGTGGACTGTGATTTATAAAGTGAACATTGCGTTCAGGTGTGCGTGCGCACGGTTTTATAAATCCAATATTTTTTTTGCATGCGCCATTTTTCAAGCTTTCGTGCGCATGTACACTTTTAGTATGAATCCTATGCACCGTTTTATAAATGAGGCCCCAGATCAGTGCATCTAACCTTATCTGCTGTGAAAGATGTGCATAACATGGCCAATTCTAGACTTGGACTGGACAATATAAAGGTTATAGAAAGTACACCCGTATGAATTTGACCAAGAGTTGAATTCTGACTATACAGTGCTCATCAGTAGAGCCCTCACAGATCTAAAGTGTCATTAATATACCAGTGGGAGGGAGTAAAGAGCTAAATCATGCTGAGTTGCCACAATATGTGATGTAGATAGCATGCCAGCGAGGTGGAATGAAGATACAACCACTTAAAACTTTTGGTCTAAAAAAAAGGTCAAGTAAAAACATTAACCAGATTGCCAAAGTACTGCATATTAATTAACAGTCAGATTAACCCCACGTTAACAAACCTGGAAGTTTAGAAGAGTAGTAATTGAGGAATTGTTTCATTTGTGTCTTTTATTCATATATTTTACACAGTGATTTGGTATTTGAAAAGTACCAACCATTTGAAGTATGTGGCAACAATGGTTGAATCTTCAATCTGGGTCTTGTCTGGGAACAGACTTTTAAAAAATTCAGTCTCGCTTTTCTTTATTTCTTCTGCCCTTTCCCTTCCTCCTCTCTTTTCTATTTTTATCTCTCCCTCCCTGAGTTCTTTCTTTCGTCCCTAATCCATGTTACCCTGATCTATGGAGGGGAACAAACACTTAATAATTTCACGATTGAGTATAGGCTGGATATTTTTCAGTGACCATTGCCTTGTTTTCAGTGCTTCATTCAATAACATAACAGCCTAAATGCATCTGTGTAAACGAGACTCAGGCTAACTTTGTTATGAGAAATGAGTCTCTCCCGGGATGTGAGAGAAGAAGCAGAATGTTCCTACAGCCATAGAAGAGTGTGTGTGTGCCATTAGCAGCAGTCACGTTACTTCAGTGAGGAATTAAGTGTGTAGATGAGCTCAGGTTGCAGTACAATAGTGACTGAAAGACACGAGTCGGGATAAGAACTGACTTAACCCAGCCTGGACATCAGAGATGGAGGAGAGAGATTTGTTGTTCAGTTACAATAAACATAAAGTAATATAATATTTAGCATCAGATCCTTTACACTCAGTGACTGTCTGATGCATCTTCACTCCAGAGTGCGCATGTTTGAAAAAACTCAAATAAAATGCCTGTAGCATTTTGTCACTAACTGGATACCTGAAAGGATGTCAGAGAGGTCGATCTCATCTGATTGGACGCCGATGCTGCTGTTGAAGGCATTCTTACAGGAGGAGCCACTGACCTCCAGGTCAAAGAGCACCGGGTCAAAAGGAGAGCTGTACAAGCCATACCTGGGGGGATATAGAGAGTGGGGTGAGAGGAGAGGCTTGTAATTGGGAAAATTGCCTTATTAGGAGAACATGCATGTCACTCAGGACGAGAATCATTGAATAGGTACCTTGTCTGCAGCAGTGCCTCCAGTGGAGTGAGGCGGTCCTGCAGCTGTCGAGAGATGGCAGTGAGCAGAGAGGCGCAGGTAGTGCTGCAGCCCGCCAGGTCCTCCTCCTTTACATAGTTCAGTAACACAAAGTACCAGAACACTGAGCCTGAAAGCAGACAGGAGGGACAGGTCAGAACATTTAAACTGAAGCCATGGAGGAGAAACAGGGGATAGGAGCTGTGGGTCCTTCTGTATTGCTGTTTAGTTACTTACCACCTGTTGCTGCTGCAGGCAGGTAAGGCATATTATCAAGCAGAGACTTTAGAAGACTCACACCAAAGCCTTGTTGACCTGGGTCTCCTTTCCCATTGCTACAGCAAGAAATAAAACAACATTTTCAATATTATCTCCACATAAAGCCAAACGTTATCAAGAAACTGCTTCAACAGATAGGCTTGCTCCATTACAGGAACTTAACTACCCAGACATTAAGGTATAACCACTGAAGTGCAAAACATTTTCACTAGTGTCACCATATGGTCTCTTCTTTTCAGAGGTTTACTGTATAATTTAAATGGAAAATAACCTTTCAGTTTCTTTGAGATTCAGGTTATGGGAGTTCCTGGAGTTGATAAAGACCTAAAAACAACAATGTTACTTGCCTTATACAAAGGGCAAGAAAGCGAGCACATTTGTGGGCTATGCTCCGGCCAGCCTCGAAGAAACACACCCGTACAATATCCGTTAGCCGTGTCCGGGTTTTTGCCAGAAGCCCCTCCTTTCCCTCTCTTAAGCTAAAAAGAAGAAACAAGACATATTACTAAGTACAAAGTCAAAGTCACATAGATATCCTGGATGATACTGGCTTACTTGCTATGTGCTCCATCTAAAGTCCTACCTGCAAGGTCCGTTGGTGAAAACCCCAGCCAGCCAGCACAGGATGTCCAGGATGAGGCTTTGAGCATGCTCAGTGGCCGGGCTGCCCTCTGACCGCAGACACAGCGCATCCAGCAGCTTCTCATGGAAGTCTGGGAACTGCAGCATGGCACAGCGTTGGACCCTGAAAAGCACAGAACAACAAAGAAGGTCAAGTCTAAAGTTAACAGCTGCAGTGTGTGCAGCAAAGGCTACAGAACCTGATGTCGCGTGATCTGACCTCTCTTTTGGTATTGACGTCTTTTTGAACCTTCTGATTGTAACTGAAACTTCTTGCAGTAGGTCACAGCCTCGAAGGTTTTCTACTTTCTTAGAAGGTGTTTGTGTCTCCGTCTTCACTGCAGAAACCTTGTCCTACACACACACACACCGAAAACAAACAGATTAACAAACATGATTATGTCTCCATAGTGTCACTGTAACTTATTCAGTTCCGATTCAGTTTACACACCTAGTTTTCCACCATTCTGAGCCATTAAACTAAAAATAAGGTGGTTCACAGATGTGTGAACCGTGACACTATCAGTGGGCATGTCATATTGTTCAGGTTGTATGTCATCAGGTTGATGACACATCCTTAAATACAATGGTCCTTAGTTACAGGCTGAAAACTGGTGGAAATGTGTGGTGGTTTACCACCAAGGTTTAAAGAGCCTGGAACAACCACTAAAGCCAGTGGGCTTTCATAATATATTTGCATCTCAATTAATAGGACATTACTACATTGCCAGCTAAAGTGGGCAATCTTTATTTTATGAAAGGTTTGTGTATTTTGAGTGTTGGTCTACTTAAATGTGATCCATTTGTAGCATCTACTGGCATATTATGTAGAGGATTGGCTCTGGACTTGAATAAAGTATGTTGGGCAGAAGTTAGCTGTCTAACCTAGTGAGTTGTTTTACTGTATTGAGACACAGTCCTCTACACCTAAGACTAAGGCTAACAAATTTACAGAAAAACCCAAATGATTAATCATACAAACTGTCATTTTGTGACTTATTTGTCCTTTTATCCTTAAAAAAAGGTGGATAAAATATATGAAAGTTAAAATTCTTATACTGTTAGCAACTTTTTTTCAAATAATCTGTTGATAACTTCAAAAGAGTAAATATGACAAAAAACCAAATGTATTACTCAGACTAACTAGAATTTTTAAGAAACCACAAACAAGAACAGTCTGGACTGTTACTGCCTTGCAGGGCTGTCGACGTTCCTCGGACGACCACGGGCGCAGCCCAGACGACAGACGTTGCATTGTAAGCCATTAGTGACTTGAATTTGATTCTGGCAGCCATGGGTAGCCAAACAGGCCACCTCATTCTGGACCACATATTACACCAAGTTGGCACAGTTTTACCTCTGAAAAATTTGATCTGTTTCCTGATTGAGAAAAAATATTCTAACAAAACTCAAGACTGAATTTGTACCTTGGAGGCCTGAGCCCGTTGCAGCAGTGTGGACAGTGAGTGCGCTTTAGTGCCCTGGGGTTTGGCACTGGGCATTCTAACCAAAGGCCGGGGACTCTCTTCCATGCCCTTGTCACTCACTGCTTTAATGTGAACCAGGAAGGAGCGGTACTTTCCTCCTGCCATGCCTACAATGCAGGGACGAAAAGGACAAGTGAGAAACATTGATGCACTTACAATTCCATGGATGATTGTTAACACTATTTAGTAGAAAGCTGTGGTCAGGTCAGCGTCAGACTGTGACTTCTCACAAACATATAGATAGGACTGTTATTACCTTTGACCAGTTTGGGGCTGGTGAGGCTGAGCATGCCTGCATGGCCAGAGAGGTCCAGGCCACTAGCCAACCACACTGGACCACACAGGATATCCTCCTTATGGTCCTCTAGGAATGGACACAACATGGACCCTACGACAAACATACAAAGCTCTACTTTACACATAGGACATAATACACACATTTAACTGTGTTGGGAACCTTCTGCCCTCTTAAAGATGGAGCAGGAAATGTGAGACATCAAGGTTGAATATTAGAAAATGTTAATGACAAGTGGGCAGTCCTTGTCTGTTAATTGAACACAGCTAATGAAAAACCAGTGACCATGAATAAGAATGCACAATAACAAATTGATTGTTAGGGAGAATCAAATCCAGCTGTGTTCTCCTTTATGTATGCAGAAATTCATGATTTGCAGCACCAAAAAGTAACTGCTGATTCAAATATAGTCTTTATACTAGGGTCAGCATTTTACATCATGTGACCCACTAAACACTGGGCTGTTTGTTTCGCTGGAGGATCTGAAAAAAAAAATCTGTTGAAAAAGATGAACCTGGCTAATTATTTGCTGCAAGGCCAATCAATACCATGCTAACTCGCATCCCTCATTGTTTATTTGTCACATGAGCAGTGCATATCTGCCACACACTGACATCTGATCAGACTTGAAATTACGTAACACAACTTCACAAAGAAACATGTATAGAAAGACATTTTTAGTAAATGTGATTAATTTTGACATAGTTTCTTAAATAATGACAAAGGCAGTGGTGGTTAAACAACACTTGATATATTTGGTTGGGTAACAGCTATTTGCTGGACAAATTGAGGGGGTTGATAACTGTCTTTCAGAAAAAGTAAAAAAAACTGTAATACTCAAATAAAACAGATGTAAAACTAAACAGACTAATTGTTAACCTGATGTCTCCTCTATGTCCATGAACTGGATGTCCTCTGTGAAGTCATGCAGCACAGGCTGGCCATTCTTCTCCCCATTGGCATGGAGGACACTAGAGAGGGGAAAGGAGATCTGTCTGTCCACCGCTGTCTCTGTTAAAGACATGAAAGTAACAGTTAAACACAGGCAATTCTACCTGTGAAGAAAAAATCCGCAAGAAGCTGTATCATCAACATCTCAGTTCAGTTGAGCTACTTGCGGAAAGAGAAAATACATCTTTTGATACCATATCACTAAAAGTCCATGCATATGCTTGTTCAAAACACTGTTATTGAAGAGAACAATCTACCATCTCAGATTAATGTTTGAATAAAAATTCTCACCGCTGACTTTACCCAGCCCAGGAGCCTTGTTCTTCAGTAAAGTGATCTGGATCTGAGGAATGTTGACTATGTTGGCATTCAGGACAAATTTGAAGTCCACGTGGCCCACCATGCAGGCTTTCGGCAACACAAGCTCAAACACATGCTCGTCCCAGCTGGAGCTGCAGAGAGAATATGGGTCACCAACTGCTTAAATGTTCAAATAAAGGTCCCCTCCCTTCCCACAAAAGTAAGACGACTGTCAATGTAGATTTTACTACTGGTATTTGCTGTTTGGATATGGATGTAAAGACAATTGCCACTGCATTTCTGTGATGCCAAAGAAAATACATGTTGATAATTCCACAAGTCTATGGTAACAGTGGGGCCCAAAAGTGGTACCAGACGTTCGGACCCCACTCTGTACACGGTGTCTTTGCTCAATGATTTCTTAGCAGATTTATGGACATTTAGTCACTGAGGCACACTGAGCGTAAAGCTGAGCATACACTGTGCGACTTGAGAAATGTTGTTAAATTCAACCTCATGTACGCATAATTCCTCCAGACCAGCTACGGAACTGTGTTTTTGTCAAAGATAATTTGAGGTATTGGTACCCCTAAGATGATATATCAGTGGTTTAAAGTCGAAAAAACTGCTGCAATGTGTATTTCCATGTCCTCTCCTCTGCCTCTCTCTGGAGCTGCAGACAGAACAGGCTGTTTTCGCCTGCCTCTTGAGCCCGTCCTCTGATTGACTGCACTTTGTTTGACACGCGACCAGGCCTATCACCGGTCTCATTCTGGCGCATTCACTCTGGCAAACACAGCTGAAAGACACGTCGTATGTTTGCAGCTACAGTCCTGGTCCTGAAGCGGCGGTGTGATAATGATTCAGCGGTGAAAACCCGCTAAAACTATGAACGTAGCTGAAATCATGATAATGTTCTGTCACTGCATCGACACAGTCATTCACCTCTGTACAGGAGCCCAACATTAACACATGTGGTGCTGCTGCTCCTCGGCTCTGTGCGCGTCAACCTAACCCGATGTTGGTGTAACTCAATTCCATCCACATGATTGGTAGCGGCCCGGCTCTATGCTCATTCTTATTGGCTGTTCGTGTTGTCCATCAAAACATGGACGGGATGAGGAAAAGCTGTATCGCGATAATTATCGATATGGTTTTTTCGCCCAGCCCTAAAAGAGAGCAAACTATGTTTGAGGCTACTAGTACAATGAACGTAGAAATCCAGGATGAGTCGACGTGTGAAAAAAGCAGGGGATTCCCGCTGGATGCACCGCAAGTGAGTGAGGGGGTTGATGATGCTTCTAACACGCAAAAAAATAATAAAATAAAGAAAACTAATATTTCGTCACTTCCTGACTGTCTGCTCCACCTCTCGTGAGGATTTGATGCAGTTGTGAACATGTCCGTGCAGATAACCTCCCGCTGTTTTGTGCATGTGTGAAAGGAAAACTGGGTATTGTCAGTAGCCAGGAGGTCATGTCTGAAAACAGCTTTACTCTGCACCCCTCCGGACAAACAGGCCTCTGAAGTAAAGAATTGTAAGACACTAGCCCTTAGATAACTTTCCATTGTTTGTCAATCATCTATCCAGATAATTTAGTGTTAAAGATACCTGTCACTCTGAAGCTTCCAGGTGCGAGTGTGCTGGGCTGCATCTCCATGGTGCTGCTGGTGAAGGTGCTGCGGGTGGCGTCGCTGCTGCTGCTCCTGCTGCACCTCCACCCAACATGGCGGCACTGTGGCTGAGAAGCGGGGGGTCAATGTCTCAAAGCGTGTCAGCTCCACCAATGACATCAGGCTCTCCGTGGTCAGCGGTTGGTCCACCAGGAGGTCCACTCCTGCACAAAGATCAGTGGCTCATCAGATTCAACGTCACAACAGTATCACAGAGAGGCCAACAAAGTAATGAGTGAGTGTCTTGTGTCGGTTCTACCTGTGATCCCTGGGCTAGATGGGTTGGAGGAGGGCTTGGCCCCCTCAAGCAGCATTTCAGCCCCTTTAGAAAGGGGGCCATCAATAAACATGTCTCCATCATCTACATCGTCACACACGCCTCCAATTTGAAGGAAATGAAGTTCTCCACCTTCAAAGGAGAGCAGAAACAAAATGAACACCAACAGATAATTTACCTGGAGGCACTGAAGCACTACAACATGGGATACAGTGTTACATGCACTTTGCACACCGCAGGAAGGATAACTTCGTCATTTCCTGTGTCCGTCACACAACGACGAACCACGCCCACTAATGAAGCATTATGGTCCACACTAAGTTCAGACCACATGGTAAACATTTTATGTAAATCGAATTAAAGTTGTAAAACAGTAGGTTTTGACAGTAGGTGGTGCTATCACTATCACTACATACAGACTAACAGATCTGTTCAGGTCAAAAACACTCTTGTTTCTGTCCAGATCATATAAATCTTGCTGGAGTGACGTTCACTCCAGCATAACGAGTGTGTGCGTGTGAGAGAGAGCGAGAGAGAGAGCACGAGAGACAGCCTGCCTACTGCCCATCACCTGAAGTTCTTAATGTTAACTTTATAACTACAGCCTATGAGAGGTTTCTGGTATGACTAATGTATTACCTTGTTTAAAGAAGTCCTAGGTACTCCAAAAAATACCAGTACTATACAGTATGAAGCCATGCATCGCACACGCACGCACACGAGATATGTCATGGTTCTGTCCTCTGGAATCACTACACAAAACCGGGGACGTTTGGTCTCAGTTTAAGAATCGTAACGGCCTACATATAAATAGAAAATATCCTAACATTTGTCAGCGAAAAGGCCTCACTATTCCTGAACACCTGAGAGGTAACAGAACACACAACAGGAAATACAATCAAACAAAAAAATATGGATGAAAACAAAATTCAGGATGAGTTAAACCCGACCTTGTCATCCCGGTAGTCAACAGTGTTGTTCTCTATAGGGAAACAGGTCCAGAAATAACCCACTCACCTTTAGTGCAGGCACAAAGGCGATCGGTCCCAGAGCAATAGGTAACTGAAACAAAGGGGTCTGTCTCCTCAACTGACCCCTCCTTCTTAGGCGGCTCCACCTTGGCCAGGACCTCTAACGTGGACAGGTCCAGAATCATAATGTATCCCGCCCTTGTGGTCACCACCAGGTGTCCCAGGCCTGTCACCTCTAACCTCTTGCAGTCTTTGGGACTGGAGGCAGAGGTGGAGGGACTAGTGACAGTAGCGCTGCTGCTGGTTGTGGCTGCTCCACATGCAGTCCCAGTTCCAGAGCCAGCAGAACCTGCCGGGGCCTTTCCAAACCCAGACAAGCCTTTTTTTGGAGCAGAGGGAAGAGCCTCCTCAGGAGCTTCTTCGCTGTCATCCTCCCTGCCATCCAGCAAATCTGGAGGTAGCAATATATGAGAGGTGATTGCATCACAAGGGTCCCAGATCTGCTGCACCTTCACAGGTTCGTCATCCAAAGTGACAATACGGGTAGAGTAGTTGAGCTTGTAGAGTGCAAGGTAGCCCCCTCCGCTTCCACCACTCGAGGACCTCTGCTGCTGCTGATCACCCGGGGGCAGAATGAGGGGTGTCTGAGGTGGGGAGTCTCCTGGGTGGTGGCCTTCCACCCCATTGGCCACTGGGTGTAGGGGATCTCCTTTGCGCTGACTGCAAAGGGCAGAATGCAGGCGGTTGAGATTGTTGAGGGCCTCAACTTGATTTGTGGCGCTAAGAGATTCAGCGCCACATGGCTGCAGGCCAACTAGAAGGTGCACACCATCCCAGCAGGGTGTTATTGAGTCCACATAAAGATTCTCATCTTCCAGCTGTTTGGGCAGCCTCAAGCATTGCACCAGCGCTCCGGGTCGAGGTGGGGCAGAGACACTCGCCGCAGCCAGTGTGCTCCATTTGTCCACGTGACCATCTAACCCTGCCAGATTATTTGCTGCATCAGCAAACTGCTGAATGTAGGTGATTGGGGGATCCTGAAGAAGAAGCTGCTCATGTGTGTCAAACTCCATTTCTATGATCTGTGGCACAGTGAAGCCATCCTCGTGCAGCCCCTTGCTCATAAGGTTGTTCATTTGGGCGAACACCTGCCCTGAGGATTTGTCATCCACCTCTCTGATACTGTACAGCAGCAGCACGGGTATAGTCCTGTGCACAGCCTGCAGAGAAGAGGGGCTTGGAGGATGAGAACCTGCTAGATTAGAGAGGCCCTGCTGCTGGGCTGCAGTCTGGGGATTGCAGATCTCTATTTCCATGGGACCTTGGTCCTGTACAGGTCCAGAGTGAAAGGGCTCAGGGCCCTGAGTTCTTAGTTCTGTGGTCCTGCGTGTTGTTGATGGGGCTGTGGGTTGGGGCCCAGCCATTGGGGTGCTGGATGCTGAGCGATAGCTGAGCAGACCTCCGGCCAGTAGGCAAGGGAGGGGAATGTTGTGGTGGTCGGGGGCCTTATCTTTTGCTTTGGCCTGGCTGTGGGCCTTGACTTGGTTTAATGAGGGGTTGGCACCCAGCTCCTCCAGGTCCTTGACCGTGTCCTCCAGCACACTGGCAACCACCTCCCACTGGAGCTTCTCCGGCTGCTGGAGCACACTCAGCGCTGTCACTCCTAGGCTAACATCCATGCTCTCCCACTGAGACTGCTGACCTGAAACAGAAAAAAGGAAAGAGCTGAGATTTTTCCTTTTCACACCACAGTATGAGTGATGGAAAATACAATTCTAATAAGCAAACTAAATCCATTAATACAAATATGGATCATTAACAAGTTAATAACAAGGGCACCACCAAGCATTACATTACACAAAATTTAAATTCAAGTACCTGTTATTGACTCTGATCGGGAATGCTCATCACTATCTGAATCCTCCAACTGGTCGTCACTAGAAGAGAAGATGTGGTTAAGAAAACATGACTAACATGACACAACCCAAATTTAAGAACTGTGATGAAACAAAGTACTCTCTTTGCAGTTGTCCAAACTGTTTCTTGCCGTTAGCGTGTGATTAAAGAGCATTCGATTCGAGGGCATGATCATAAAATTGAGGATCTATTTATTAACTCTTTAACTCTGTAGGTAAATAGAAATGATATCTCATCACTATGAATTTTTTTTGAATGAACTGTAACTGGTTTCCTGCCATTTTAGTTTCTTGCTTTTTTTCTTGATTTAATCACTATGTTCTGAACAACTGTGAACTACTTCATAAAAGAAGAGATATTCCAGATACAGAGGACTTCTCTTGCTGAAGTGACACATGAGAGTGACAGTTCATTAAATCAGTGAGTTAGAGCTGATAGATCAGTGAGTAGCAAACGTTTCATCTACAATCCCATTTTATTTATTTTAAATATAAATTCATACTCCAAACATCTTATTTTTCAGTATCAGTATTTTTATGTGAAACAAAAATAAAATGTTTGCATATTAAGCTGTAGAAATATTGTCCCAAGATTCTATAAATATAAAAGTACCATGACGTTTTTAGAAAACTGGCATAGACTTGGTACCGAAGTAACGGTTTTTCGTGACATCCCTATAACTATTACTATTACTCCATTTGGGGGGATTTTCCATCATAACAATTGCACAAGTTGTTGATGTGTGTATAGTGAATGTGGGTGCCTCACCTATCTCCCTCCAGTTTTGGCAGGTCAGAGCAGGAGGAGGTCTCCTCTAGCCAGGCCAGAGTTGGTCTCCGAGACTCTGTCAGCGTCTGCTGGCTTTGCTCGCCTCCACACAGGATCAGCTGCCTCAGAATGGCAGGGTCGTACGGGTTGATGTCAAACTTCAAATGCACCTGTTCATCACACAATCACACACTCGTTAATATGGGGTCATTCCTAACATTTAATGTCTGACACCTTCATGTCTGGATGCAAAGAAAAAGACAGATGATCTTTTCTTATGTGTTCACAGTTTAATGATCTGACCTTCATCATTTTGGAGACATCCCAGATGCACATCTTGCCCCTCTTGGTAGCAGCAGCCAGGAACTGTGGGCAGCTGCCAAAGCCGTAACAGGCGATCTTGTCAGAACTGTCGTGGCCGTTGGGAAAGTGGGCGGGGCTGGTTGCCAGTGTCACTGACAGTGGGACGTTCTGTGTGTGCTCGCCCTTTACAAACGGACAATTGGGAGAATGTCGCTCGTGTTCCGACCTGGATTTAGTGGAGAAATGTTGAGTTACAGATATGTGTGGACCAACATACAACAGGCAGTAGCTTTGCATTTGCTCTAGCAGCTAAATAAATGCATACTGTAGTTAATGACGTGCACTCACCATGGCTCATCTGTAGGTTCCCAACAGACCAGACACACACTACAGGTGAAACACATGGCTCTGTCGTCCCCTGTTGAGGCAGGCTGCGGAGAGACAACAGGATCATTAGAGCTTCTTAGTACTTACAAAGCAACAGTGGCTTCAGTTGAAATTCAGAGCAATTCAATCTCTATACTTTAAAGTTGGAGATTTACCAAAAAAAGAAATAGCCAATTTTACAAATCAGTCCACACTCAATAACCCACAATGATAAGGTAAAACTAGTTTTTAGAAGTTTTTTTTTTATATTTAAAAATAAAAACCAACAGTCAAATTCTAGACATAAAATCCATAGAACATGTATGGAGAGAGTTGAAGATGGCAACTTACAGGTACTTATCCAAAAGGATCTGAGAGGAGGAATGTGATTAACTGCTTGTAATGTGTAATGTAAATGTGCTTCTACTGTACTGAATTAAGGCTGATTGTTAAAAAAACATTAGCAAACATTGTGAAAAACATGTTTAACTTGGTCATTATGGGTTATTTGGTTCCAAAATGACAAATATCAATTCAAACTAAATCTACAAAATAATGAGTAAAAAAGATGAAGAGGTCTGAATATTTCTGAACCCACTGTCATGTGTCAGCCACTGTGGGGAAGTCAGTTAGATTAACAGGTGTAAAAATAGAACTAAAGTTATTTAGTTCTATTTTTTATAAAGGAATTTAATTAAACATGTATTCAGCATATGTCATAATTCTTAAGGTACAGCCCAAAACGTTTTGTGAGCTCACAATGACCTTGACCTTAAAACATTAAATACTGATTAGTTTTCCCTTGAATGTTTGTGCCAAATATGAAATTTTCCTCAAGGTGTTCCTGAGAGACATTGTTTACAGGATTGGTATGGACAGACAGAGGGATGGACAGAAAGAACTTCTGAAAACATATAACCTCTTTGTGTATGATAACCATTGTTGCCAACGGCAACATTATTGTTCGTTTGCACTGCTACTGATGACTCACTTACTATAAGAACACAGGTTTGAACAGGAATAGTCGCCGTGGTTACATTCTGTTAAATATTACCATTTCTTCCACTGACTGAATAATCTTTCAGCAACACCAATATTCTTCTGTGGAGGCCTATAGCCTCTAACTGCATGCACGTATTGTGAATGTGTATGAGCCTACAGACTATGTTGCTCCCGTGAGCTGAGCTGAGTTGTCTCTTCACCCACCTGGTGGTAAAAACCTGCTTGAGCCATTGGGTCGGGCTGAGCCCACCTGTAGCCAGCATGTGGCCACGATGTAAACGTCTCCCTCCTGTTGGCCTCACTGTACATCAGGGATCTGCAGAGAGTAAAACAGTTAAGAACGATGCCCAGTTTCCTGTGTGCTGCTGAGGAATGTGTCACTGTGACTGTTTAGTAGCGGACTACTTGTGAGACCTGTGTTGTATGCATGTTGTGCATTACAGATCATACATGTACCCCTCAGTAGGGCTGCACGATATATCCAATATGTATCGCCATCGAGATGTCAACGTGTGCGCTATGCGTATCTCAAAAGACTGCGATAAATGGTGTTCCATGCGCCACATATTCACACTGTGCATGTCAATTTGGCCAATCAGATGGAGCCCAGCTAATATATAATATATATGCTAATATATTAAAGATATTCAGATCATTGATGTTTTTTTCTGTCAATGAATCATCTAGGTAAAAACAATCAAATTTGTAAACTTAGACCAGGTATTGAGCTGGTTTGATACGGTTGGAGCAGCGCACCGCGCGAATGGTAGAGTCACACAGAGGAGCAGTAAACTACTGACAAAACTGTAAAAAAAAAAAAAATCCCAATTTAACACTGTAGGTGGACAGAGTCGAGCTGTGCATGGCTCTGCGGCCGGGCTGTGCACCTCCTCGGCGGGCTGTGGAGCTGTGCATGGTCCCTTCGTCCGTAGCCAGGGAACGTTTAAGTATATTTATCACAAGTCATATCGTCATCGCGATATTCAAAAATGTTATCGCATGTTTTCCTCATATTGTGCAGCCCTACCCCTCAAGGATCATAATTCATAAGGAAATTATTTTTAAATGCATAAACACAAAATGTAAGTGATAATCAATTAGTAATAAATCCTGCTGTCAAATATTATATAAATAATATAATATTTTTTGAAAACAAATGACTGATCTATTTTGTGAAAATAATTAAACTGAATCAATAAAACACAAAGTTCCAGTATTTTGTTTGTTTAAGTGATTTAATATGCTTCATTTCTTACTTACCTATCTACAGAACGCCCAGGGCCCACCCCAAGCTCAGGCCTGGCACTTGACAAGAGGTAGGAGAGCCTGTCCATGATGGATGAGGCCACAGACAAGGCAGCTACGTTCTGGTTGATTTTCTTCAGCTCACTGACAATGGCGCTGGCCACCAGCTTCAGCACATGGTGGGGAAGGTGGAAGGTCACTGTTGCCCACTGAGAGAAGAGATAGGATTAGAAGATATCAAAGGAAATGCAGATCAGAAGGAGAAACAACCACACATCACGTTGTCTAATCTTCTGAAGATCCTCTGATGCTGCTGTGTTTTCATTTCAGAGCATTATAACATAGTCATGTTATCACTGCATAGCAACTGAACAGCAATCAGGAGCCATGGTCATAACTCTCCTTGGTGACTCATTCAGGGTATGGACTGTGATTAGTGAATGATATGATATAATGTCAGGTTTATCTATACAACCGATCAGTCAAAGGTCAAAACTAAAATATGTCTGTGGTCACCACATGCAAAACCATTCCCTTTTTGGGGGTTGTCTTGCTTTTGCTTCTCCATTGCACCTGCTGTTACTTTCATTTGCACAAAAGCAGGTGAAATTGATTCACAATCACTTGTGCTTCTTAAAAAAGGGACAGATTGATATCCCTGAAGTTCATCTGACTTGGTGTTATACTGTGACGATTAAGTGTTCCCTTCATTTTTGGAGTAGTGTGTATAATGCAATGTATCACTATATCAGACTAAATCCTGTAAAACACCAATGATGTCACATCTTTGATGACCTTTGACTTTCTAGATTTAAATTACCATCACTATCATTTTATCAGTTTATCCCATTAGACATTCATCACATTCATGATGACCATAAACCAGTTTTGTGATGTCATAGTGAACACAGCTGTTGTTGGTGCAGAGGCATTAGTACAACTGGGTTCAAACAACAGCTCAGTGTCAATACCAATTCAACACAAGCTTCAGGATTCACACATTTTCTGGAGGACTACACTGGGTTGGATTATAAAGGTGGTCATGTCCATTCTACTGTTTTAGGTGTGAGACAGTTCTTTAGCTACAGCCCTCTAACCTACAATGAATGCTCCTCATATGTTGGCAAAAATTATTATTGAGAAGTAACAGCCCAGAGGTAGAAGGAAACACCAAAGGCACAGGAACAAGATAACAAATGACTGAGCTTCTCTGATGACCCCAGACAGGGGAAGCATTTTTAATTATCCCTGACAAGCTCTCCCTCTCAAGTGCTGAAACATGATTTTTATTTGTCACTTAAGGCGAAATAAAAAAATGATTTGATTTAAATCAGTGTTTATTCAGTATACTTCTCTTTTTAGTAGCGTTTTAATGATGTCACCTCCCTTTTGGAATAGCCATGTCAGGCATTTTTTTCTCCATATAGTATGTGGAAGTGGTATTGGTTGTGCTAGAATTTCTACTGAATGAATTTCTCTACACTTCAAGTCTTAGTTTTGATGATTTTTTTTAATTGTTGATGGTTAATAATAGTGACTGTGTATCCATGCTTGATTGCAGATATGTTTATTGCAAAGCTGATATGAGGACAAATGGTGGAGCTTTGTACATATACTAGGGCTGTGCTCAAAAAATCGATATGGCAATATATCGTGACGTCCTCCTTGCTGATGCATGTATCGATGCAGATGCTACTGTATCGATACGGCATCAAATGCTATGACGGCAGTCTTGAAAACGAAACATCACCTATGGTGCAGTGCACAATAATGCCAATAGGTGGCAGCATAGGCAAAAACAGCACACGTCTCAATTCAAAACAAACATGGAAGGAAACAGTGAAAAACTGGCGGAGTTATTGCACGTGAAATGCATTCCGCACAGTCTGAATTTGGCCGCTCAAAGTGCACTCAAGATGCCCACTGTTCCCGTAAACTGGGAAGAATTCGCAGCATCATGGCTTTTTTTAGGAAAAGCACAATTGCAAGCCATGCCCTGAATGAAAAGCAGAAGCTACTTAATCTCCCCGAGCACAAGCTCATGACAGATGCAGCTACGAGATGGAACAGCGCCTGTGAAATGTTGGCGCGCTTCTTAGAGCAATTTGCGCAGCATTACTCTCCACTGAGGTGCTGAAGAATGCCAAGGAGTTGTGGACCTTAACTGAAGCGGACCTGGCCTGTGCTGAAGATGTGGCTAAAGCCCTGAAGCCGCTAAAAGTTGCAACACTCGTAATGACAGAAGAAAAGACCCCTACGCTGTCTGTTATAGCACCGCTGCATGCCCAGCTGTGCAACGGCGCTCATGTCCAAGCAACAGACTCTGCACTTACGAGGGACATTAAAACACTCCGGGGATCTTGGGAAGAGATACGTGAACGACAGATCCTTTCTGTGCATCGCTTTTTTTTTTAATTATAATTTTGTCTTTATAAAAGAACTGATATATTCTGTGGACATTCTTACAGCAAATAGAAGTGCACTTAAGTCAAGTGAAACCAGAATATTATGGCTATTTTTAAGTTTAAAAGTTAAGGAATATTTTATTTGCATTTATCAATAACTCTGGGATTAGAAAGATAATTATTTTATTTTACTTGTAAGATCTTTGTTGGCCAGAATTGTAAGTGTTTTGAGTAGTGCGATCCTTAAGGCTTTGCCTTTGTTGTTATATGGAATAATAAAGAACAGCTGTTGTAGTGAATTCTGTGCAGGACATGGTCATTATTCAAAAGCAACGTGTTTCATGATACGTATTGTATCGTGGCCTCTGTATCGTGATACGTATCGTATCGTTGTAGGCAATACCCAGCCCTAGTGTATACAGTAAAAATTAACCTTCTTGTGTAAGGCTGCCAGACTAACCTTTGCCACTTTGTGATTGGCTGCGGTCTCATGTGAGGTATTCTTCAGGCCTTCTTTGAGCTGGGAGATAAAGAGTTCGTAGCCCTCTGTGTTGGACACATCAATCTTTTCCTGACAGGCTGACAGCATCTGCTGGGCCTGAAACAGACACAAACACAGACATGCAGTAAAGCTCAGTTCCAAGATACAGATCTAACATTTTTAATTTTGCTATGATGATCACAGTTTTGTGGTGTTTGTGTTAACTGTGCAGTCACGTGAGACATTTTCAAGGTTTCAATTTGATTGGAGGGTCATAAAAGCTGTAATTTGATTGTACATGCTCACAAACAAAGTAGAAAGTAAGAAAGTAGAGAAATATCTGATGACCTTAAGAATGACATTTAAATGCAAAGAAAGAGGACATCCTCTTTAGAGGGCCTGACATCACCATATCAGACTACATCCTGTAAAACAGTGGTTTACCTCCACCAACTGGTGAAGTTGCAGAACACATGGTTACGGTCTATCCTATTGTGGTGCATACAACAACCAGAAAGGTGTTTATGCAGAACATTTTGATTTCACAGTGAAGTTGAACTTTGACCTTTTAGATTTAAAATCCCATCACTCTATCTGCCTCACAGTCCTTGGCTTTTACAGTTTTTTAATGTCCATGGACACTTGACTATTTTTTGCCATTGACCATTGAAGCAGACTAAAGTCAGATCTCCGGATAAAGCTTTAAAAAATATGATGTAATGAACTTCCTTATTTAAATACATATGATCGAGCACATACATTTGAACCATTGTTTACATTCCTGGCTATCCTATCATCATTTTCTCCTGCTTTGTGTGTATTAAGGTGAGAATTCATGGTTAAATCAGAGCTGCTTACTGCCCATAGGTGTGGAGTTACTGGAGCACATCAAGAGAAAGGAAAAGGGAGTGAACAGATTACACCCAAGTATTAGTTATTATTTATGATGACTATGCAGCCTGGGCATAGGATGGAGTACCAACTATTGGTGTGACATGATTTACATATTATATAATAAACCAGTGCTATATCACTTCCTGATTCATAAACACAGAAAACTTGTGTTCTGCCACACCCAGAGCTTTCGGTAGCATATCCAGACAGGAAGTAGGGTTTCTATGCAACAATGTCAGCCAGTATATCAGTGTGGTTGTGTTCATGAAATGACAACAACCCTTATTTGAGCAGCTTCATGTGATGTAACCACAAAATGTACTGTCCATTTTTCTCCTCCAAACGTTACCTTAAATGTAATGAGAGTCATCAACCTGAGGCAGCTTCAGTCCACACTAATTACTCACAATTAAAAGGTAGACCTACTACTCACACAGCTGGAGCTAAAGGAGTCACTCCGATGTTCTTACAGGAAAACTAATTCTAATGATTTACACAGTGGGATATACCTGATCCTTCATGGACTTACAGGAACACGTGTCAAAGTCAGTGAAAAGGTAAGAGTGGAAATTGGAACTGGACCAAACAGGCCATTAAAAGTGCAGGATGAAGGAGAAATGTTACTTTCAATATATCTGATGTTTTTAAGGGCAATCTACTTTACTGTACTGTGTGACCCAAACCACTCCTTCACAGCACCTTCTTTAATGTGTAATGTCCAAATGTGAACACACACAGAGTGGAAGTGGGCAGGCAGAGAAGAAGGTGGTTTGAGAAAGGGCTGCTGACTTTTCTGTTTTCTTCAGACAAATTCAGGCTAGGCAATAAAACAATATCATAATCTTTATCAACAACAACATAATTTATCAATTGCAATACAACAAAAGGTTAAATATTTATCAATAAATTACTTGTGCATTGTGCTCAGTGAGGAGGTGTAACACATCATCAATCTACCTCATATTTGTTTTACTGTTTATCAAGTGTTTGTCAATCTCTGCAAATAAAGAAGAGTTCAAACCCACATCCTTCACTTAGGTGCAATCACTCTTTAAACTTAACAGAAATCATAATGTGACATTAATCTTGATCATTATCAGTATTGACAAATAATGGATAATAAGGATTAGTATATACAGGAACAATATCCATCCAACAGTGTGCTTCCTAAACCACTGCTCTATGATCTGGTTGGGACTTACATGGTGAGTAGGTGTTTCATGTCCAACATGCCCCTACATGCTTCCCAGGTGCAACTACGAGGTTGCGCTGCGTAAAGGTGGCTACCACAATTAATTGTGGGACCCCATTTTTTCCTTTCATTTCATGAAGAATGGTCCAGTGCGTCATATGCTTAACAAGATAACCGAGGAAGCACTGAAGCTCCTTTCCTTATCATTTAGAGAATTTGAACAGCTCTGCTGAATTACGTCATTTCACTCAGTTAGAATCCTTCCTAAGCAAAATGGACTATTCCAACGCACCTCTGGACTTTCTAAACTTTAGGGAAGGGGAGGGCTACACTCATTAGTGGCCCTCCTCTTGAGCTCCCTCTGCTGTTTGGGGTCTGTACTGAGTGCCTTCAGAATGAATAAGTGTGAGGAATGCCAGATTGACTCATAGCCCAGGGAGCATTTACACTTTTGCAAAGACGTCACTTGCTGAATGACTGTTGTCAATGGTTTTAACTAGCATGCCATCTGACAAAGGATTTATAATCTGATTGTTAAACAAAAGGCTTACACATATCTGGGCCAGACACAACAACTGGTGTCACATATTAGGTGACAGTAACCATCATGAAAGGTACTTCCTGGTGCCTCTGTGAAAAGAACATGGCCACAGTGGTGAAGTATTCTCTTACCTCTGTGACCGGCAGCTCCAGCTGAACCATGTCCTCAGGCTTGGCCACTGGAGGCTGGAGGGCTGTGTCGAGGAGCAGGATGCCATTCAGGTCCTTCCTGCATCCCACTGCATAGTCGTCCACAAAAAGCACCTTGTCCACTGCGGGGAAGTACTGACACCTCACACGACCACCAGGTTTAGCTGGGAAAGAAACAGAGGACAACAGAGTCAAGAGGTTTGAAGGAGAATGGTCCAAATTACTGGCTGAAAAATACAAAATGAGACCTCACTTATTCGGCATATTCACCAAGACAAGTGGCTGGCCACCTCTTACACAGACAGCATCAGCTACTCTGATGTCTGGTAAATGGACAGAGTATTTCCGAAACTTCATTTAATTTATACAAACAAATTCAATCTATTTTTGCAAGACACACATAGATTGTGCTATTCTACTGTAGCACTGAAAACAGAGCACTGGCTCATTTCCTGTACTGCCCTGAGGTTTTACATTACGGTAAGTGGTCTTGAGGTGTGTAGTTAAATATTGCAATATAAACCCTTTTATGCACATGTTTAGCTCAACTTCCATTTAATTAGTGATGTGAGAAAATATCAATACAACTGAAAGCGAAAGTATGTTATGTGATACTGTATCTACTTTCAATTCGGCAGACAGTGGTTCATTTTTTGTTTGACCAACAATTTCAGCCTCTTCCACTTCAACATAACAACGTATTGTATACATATGGTAGTGTATTCTTTATACTGTATCAGTTCTTACATTTGGATTGTTAAAATGACAATACACCATCTTGCATACAGTGTCACAATGTGTCTTAAAAATATTGATTAGTAACCCCTGTATCATGATATATATCGTATTGCCAGGGTCTTGCCAATAAACATCCCTATAGATTATGCAAGTATTAATATATATGTAATCTACTTGAGTTGGCTTCAGTTAACAGAGGGGAAACATTAGCTGCTTTCAGACATGCACTGAACTCTGGATAATCTCCTGACATTCCCTGGTGTGTGAGAACGCAAATGTCTGAGTGAGATGCTCCAGACTTTCGCCAGAGTTTCTCAGGCCAGGCTCCTAGTAAAAACCCTGGAGAATGTCCGAATGAGCTCATGTGATAACACAGCAGGACGATCTTCCGCAGGATTCACTGCTAGCGAGTGGGTGTGTTGATGATGTTTCTAACATGCAACAGACAAACAAACAACACCGATACAAATAGCTCCGGATTAAAAAGCGATGCCATACACGTAGAAAACACCAACGAAGACAGCAAGAGAGCTTTAAGTGATAAGGGCCGAAGAATGTGCTGTGAACAAAACATGTGATTATTTATGAATAGGATTCAAGCATCACAGTTATATCAGTTTTTCAAACATAGAAAAAAATGATATTGTATAAAATATGTATAGTATAGAAATATTAAACATCTTTATAATGTAGGAAAACAATTCCAGAATTTTAAAGATCTTTAAAAGCCATAACATATAACTGTCAGTGACAGAAAGTAAACTGCACCTCAGGGGACTCAAACCCACACTCACCTAAAACACCCTAAGGGCCTGGATAACACAGGGACTGACACACTGTCATTTTTAGAAGTGCAAAGTGCACAGAAAAACATATCCGCAATCAAGCATGGAAACAGTCAATATTATTAACCATCAACAATTAAAAAAAATCATCAAAACTAAGACTTGAAGTGTAGAGAAATTCATTCAGTAGAAATTCTAGCACAAACAATACCACTTCCACATACTAGATGGAGAAGAAAATGCCTGACATGGCTATTCCAAAAAGGGAGGTGACATCATTAAAACGCTACTAAAAAGAGAAGTATACTGAATAAACACTGATTTAAAGGGATATTTTTTTAACAGACTCGATTGGCCCGGTTTTACAATTTGATATCATGTACATTTTCACCTGTGAATTTTTTTATTTTGTAAATATTAATTATTGTTATGTTGATGTTATTATATCCTTAACCCTGATGTACATTAATATGAATTGAACACTATTTGATGAGAAATGTAAACGTGGGTGATGTGATTTGTAAGTGACCACAGGCTACAGAAAAGCAGCAGAATCATTAAAAGCACTCACTTGCTGTGGGCCATGTACTGAGCGAGCCCGAGGAAACCACAGTGTGACATGTGTTGCTTTCTTTGGGGATGTACATTTCTACTGAATTAATCTGAAATGCCCTGCTCCTGCAAAGGACCCTGCAGTTGAATAAACACACAGCTGTACACAGGTTTATCATCTGTTGGTCTGGAATTGTTCTTGAATTCCAGATGCTGGTTCAAAGACTATGAGCTGGCTTGAGGTCTGTGCCAGAGGATGTGCATCTTTATGATGATGTAATGTGTGTGACAACTGAATCTGTCACCTTCTAAAGATCTGTTACCAGTCGTTTGCAACATTGACAGGAGCACAAAGTACAACAAAATGAAAGCAATAGAATGTTTGTGGCTATTTTAACAGTAACATTATAATGCAAAGCTGGTTATATAATACAAGTACATATGCTATTACTGATGTAATAACAAATTGCTGTTTTTCTGATGAACTATTATTCAATATCCTTTTCCCAACATGTGAGTGCTATGTGACAGAAAGAGTTTCTTTGCTTTGTGAACCTGGTTAGTTGAGGACCTGAAGCACTCATGTCAAACTTTCACTGTCAAACATGAGTTTGGTGGGTGGAAGAAAGTAGGTAATAATCAATGAGGGCTATGATTATAATGTTGTTCATGTTGTTCATGTTTTTTTCCAAGGAAAAAATATAGTACACCGCATTAATTCAAGAAAACATAAACTGGATACCATACAACCACTCAGACAGCAATGTACCACTGCTTTCAAAGTTTTTTACAAAAACGAGAGCCTCTTCCACTTCAACATAACGACATACTTTATACATATGGTAGTGTGTTATTTTTACAAAAACAAGTATTGAAACAGATCTGTATATGGCATCACTCTGGCTGAGCCTTGCTATAATCACAACTGACAGCCATCTGATGGAGATAGACAAAACATCAGCCCTGACTTTTAAAAAAATCAAACAAGCCCTTCAGAAGTTGAACTGAAATGAAAGTAAACTGTACACAAGACATAAAATATCATTGAGGGTTCATTTGTTTAACATCGGTCTTGCTTTCTGGAAGTATAGTGTCACTTTAAAGCTTCCATGGGGGAAATATCATATTAGCTATTCTGCCGAATTAAGGTTGACTCTACAAACATGACAGGCTGCATTGATGGGGAAGATGTTTGTAAGACTTCTGTGTATTCATCTAACAAAGAGGTGTCTTATCTTCTTCAATTCCTACTTCCAAAAACAGCTCCATCATAAGGTCATCTGTAACGATCCTCAAATGGGCTGCAGCACAACAGACACAATGACCCGTGCAGAATAACGCAGGTCTGCAGCTGAACAGTGTTAATGTGAGCGACTGCATGCTGTGTAGTAACATTGTTTACGGTCAACAATCACACAGTCAAAGAGTAAGGGCTCAGGATGGAGCTGTGGTCCCCATCAATGCTTCATGTGTGAACAGGTAAACTGATATAAAAAATATTCTGTTGAGCTCAATGTTCGAATGTGTTACTTTTGTTCAATGATAAAGGTCAGAGCGAAAATCCAGACACCCACCAGCTGATCAACACCATTCAAGATGTAAACAAATCACACTACAGTCTGTCGGCCACCATCCCAGGTGTCCTAATGCATCTCTCTTTCACAACTTCTACAGCATATGACACATGCTGTGTTGTGATCACAGAGGACAACGACCAGCACTGCGGTATTAACCAGATGAGCTGTAGCGGCTCATTGTGACTCTTGCAGAAACTTCATTATGTCCTGTCGGTGCTTAGTGACAGAACATTTCCGAGTGATATTTGACTGAATGATCCACATTAACCCAGCAAGCAAACAAGGCCCCAGGACACCAGCTCCAGAACATCATGTCAGTTTACTTTCAGCATCACATCACTGCCTCCAAATGACTGACATAGCGCACGAATTAAGCAGCTAGGGAGCCGCTAGCTGAGCTTTGAGACTATCACAGCATTCACAATAACAAAGAGGGCTTTCACATATAAACAACTGCAGATGTGCTCCTTCAGATGTCCAGGAAATGAACGGCGCTTCCAACACATAACGTTGTCGTGACCGATCACTAGAATAACAGAAAACTGTCAGGGCAGGTTTCCCCGGCGAACTAGCATTGTGCTAAGTTAACTAGCCACCTATTAGCTAGCACGGTAGATATGTCACGTTACAAGGGGCTAAACAGTATAATGACGTTCAATAAGCACCAACTAAGACTGATGGACGTCTGACGATTGTTATAAATGTCCAAAAATATAACAGGCTAACTAAGAGAACGGTGTTTTTCAGATAAGCTAACCAACTAAAGGCCCGAGTGAAGGAGCTAGGAGCAGCTAACGTTAGCTAACGGAGGTTACCAGCCTGTGTCGTGTGTAGAGTGTTGACAGCCAGCGGCTGGTTTGTCAAATCTATAACTAGTGGTGTCAGGGTTTGACAGGAGGCTCCGGGGCTCACCGTGCAACGCTGAAGCCTGGAGAATGGCCCCTGAAGTGCCGTCAATGACTTTGATACTGCCGCGGCTGGTGACGGCCAGGATAGCGTTGAGGGCCGGGTGGTAGGACAGGCTTCGCAGGCCCTCCTCGTCGCAACGCAGGCAACCGTCTCTCAGCACAATCCAGTCTGAGGAGGTGGACGAGCCGGAGCCCGGCGAGGCCGCGGCCGCCATCTTTCCTTATTTTCCCCTTCCCTTCCTTTTTGGTCTTTCTATGGATCCGATGATACACGTAATACTGCTAAATCTACCAGACTAACTCCGAAGTATCGCTCCTTTGCCACTCCGGACTCCTTCTGCGGCGTCTTCTCCTCCGCCCGTCAGCGCAGCGGTGGCTATTCACCATCAGCGCTAAGGAACTCCGGGCTCGGCTCTGTCAGTTTACACGATAGGTAGACGGCGCTAGCGTATCTCCGAGCCACTTCTCGCGATAACACAGAGTCCAACTGAGAACACACGGGTAGACTGGGAACACCAAAATAAGAATAATAATATTAATAATAATAACAACTAGAAAACTCCTCCCTGGACATTTTGAATGTGTGCAGCGTGCTTCCTGCCGGGCCCAGAGACTGTTTCAGTTTGAGAGAGAGAGAGACACAGACTGGCTGGTTTAAGAGAGAGAGAGAGACAGACAGACTGGTTTATCGAGATAGAGAGAATGAGATACTGAGCGGGTCTACTGGCTTGACATAATGAAATCTGTCACCTTTTCAGCTGTCTCAGACATCAACGATTTCTTTGATCTATGACCACTAACTGTCACTCGTCCCTTTGATGAAGGCTCCCATTGACTCCCATTCAATTTTTTCCCGCTGTTTTTCGCAATTTAGGAGCGAACCGTTTGGCGAAAGTCTCAGAAAAGTCCGATCACACCATTCCCGACCGAGCCGCACGTTCTGACCTATTTTTTTGTGCGTGGGAGGTGTAGCGGGAAGAAATCTATGGCAGAATAACGCATAATAATAACAAGGAAATTCCTCCTTAGATATTTTGAATGTGTGCAGCGTGCTTCCTGCTGGGTCCAGAGACTGTTTCAGTTTGAGAGAGAGAGATGATCTAAGACCACTGACACTGTGACATTATACAGGGCTCCCACTGTTGAAGAGACACCTAGACTCCAGCGAAGCCCACGAACAACCTGCGATTGTTCTAAAACAATAAGCCTATATCTCTGAAATAAAAACACCGTGAGAATCCCAAGACTTTGCCGAACGCACAGATATCTTTTTTTATAGAAATGGATACAGCTAAAAGTTTAGCTCTGATAGATTTCATACAGACATTTCTGCGAAGCTGACCAGTTTTACTACGTTTTGACCTAACAATCATGTATGACAACCTCCATTTGTGGCTTTGAGAGCAGTTTAAGCACAGAAAAGTGGCTGAAAATCAGTAATTTATCACTTGTTCCTTGAATGAAGGCTCCCATTGACTCCCATAACATTTTTTCCGTTTCGCAATTTACGAGCGAACTGTTTGGCGAAAGTCTTAGAAAAGACTTTGCTCCCTCACTGCGACCTAAACACTCATCAAAATCACGACTGCGGTCCTGGCTCCTAAATGGTGGAATGAGCTCCCCATTGACACCAGGACAGCAGAAAGTCTACACATCTTCCGCCGCAAACTAAAAACACACCTCCTCCGACTATACCTTGAATACAATTTTAAACTAACAATTTAGTAGCACTTAAATGGCACTTACTTATAGCACTTTGTAGTTTTGCTGTTTTGAAGAAATTGTACTTTCTTGATTCTTGTTGTTCTGGGTTTGTACCCTCATGGTTGAATGCACTTATTGTAAGTCGCTTTGGAGAAAAGCGTCAGCTAAATGAAATGTAATGTAATATAATGTAATGTAAAAGTCAGATCACACCATTCCCGACAGAGCCGCACCGTGCATGTGCAACAAAAACTGCGGGATGAGTAGTGGGACGAAATATATGTCCAATCCATTGCATTACTGCAGACATAATGACGAGAAGAAGTATGGGGAATAATAGTATATGTGCATGCATTGCATTACTGCACACAAAATAATAATAATTACAATATTTACCCTTTAAAACAGGCTTTACAAAATACTTCATGAAGAACAAATAAGAGAAACAAGGAAACAAGCAACAAGTACAACAAAACAAGATCAATTACACAAAAAATCCAAACCCGAACAAGTGATATACCACATGAAACAGTAAAAATGTTATAGTAAAAGAAAAATATAATTAGCCAAAATAAATAATGTAAAAGATATTTGAGAGGTTATTTCAAAACAGACATGGAAGTTTCTAGTCTGAGTTCCAGAGGGTCGGGGCCCTGACAGCAAAGGCCCTTTCATCATTGGTCTGAGGAGGGGGAAAGCTGACAGGGTGTCATCGGACAATCTCAAGCTACAGGCTGGCGAGCACTAATTTAGCCAAGTTGCTCAGTGCCAAGCCATGCAGGTCCTTGAATATGAAAAAAAAAGAAAAAAGGGGGAGATAGAAACTATGGTGTTGTCAATCACACATCCCCCTTCACCAAGAATGGCTGGCTTGAAGTAGATAGAGGATATTTTATTCAACAAGATTAACATACAGACAATATCCTGCGCAAAATCTAATATGATTGTATATCTTGCAGTTCTCAACATGGGCAATGAATGGCCTGATACAACTTACAAGCAGTTTTCCTGAGACTGAAACTAATGTTCTAACTGCAAAAAGTACAGGAGAGCTCTGTTTGACCAGTGTGGATGGTGTTTCATTGCCACTAAAGAAGGAGCTGTTGCCCAACAATCAGAGACCTGTATGCAAGAATGTTTACTTTGGTTTTATTTGGTGAGTGAGGAAACTGGACCAGATTGGTTCAGGTAAACTTTCTGATCTGGTTTATGATCTGTAAATACCTGGCTGGTCTTAAGATTATATGTTTCAATCAAAGGCATCACTGGATTCATGGCCTGACCAAGTCAAGAATACTCTGATCAGCCACAACAGAAAACAAGTCACTGGTTTTAATGACGCAGATGATGCCAAGCTTTCAGCCGGGAGACAACCTGTCATTTGAGGAAGTTGATATTCCTACATGGGTTTGAGAAAACTCTTTGTATGCTTTGAGGATAAATAAAAGTTGAATGAAAAATAAAATGTATTATAAATATGAATCCCTTAAGTCATTAGAGCTGTTGAACAGGTTGTAAAGTGCTACACTGCATATGCAAGCACAAATGTCACTGCTTTCGTTTGCAAATAAACATCACAATTAGGGTGTTGAAGCACTGCAGATATTGAAACACATCTGCTACCACACTGTGTTAAATCAGCAGTTTGTGTCCACTGTGTAACACACAATGTGTAAAACAGTATATTGAGTGATAATGTGTATTTTATATATGTAGTTATTTGCTTTTATTTAACCACTTAATTTGAAGTGTCTTTGAGCATTGTTAAAGCGCTGTATAAATAAAAGGTATTCTTTTTATTACTTCTATGTAAAATGTTTACCCTCATGCTTATTTTAATCTGTTCTCTTTTGTCATACAGACTTGTCAATGTTTTTGCAAATAAAGTAGCTTACAGATTTTATACCCTAATATAAATAGCATATATTTATCAAATATAGTGCTGAAATGAAATAAATGACAGTCAATCAATCAGTTATGTAAAATAACCCTTTGCTGGTTTGAATTTTGAAATGTTAAGATGCTTTTGTTTCATAATCACGGTTAGTAGCTTCTTTCCAGTATTTGACTGCTGTTCTAACAACATAATGTAAGGAATATTAGCCTTTGACCTTTGCATTCTAATCATGTCATCTTCGAGTCTAAGTGAATTTTTGTGCCAGACGTAATTAAATTTCCTCCGAGCATCCCTGATAAATCACATTCAGAAAACCACAGGCTGCAAGCACCCTGACAAGTGACCTTTGAAATCCTTATTCTCATCTGAGTCCGAATGATTGGAACTTGTCTCGGGTATGCGCTACATATAGTTCAGAGTTTGAGTGTGTATTGTGTTCACCCAGAAAGTGTGACATTAAGTCTGCTCAGACCTGAGAACCACAAACGTTGTTCTGTTGAATCACGCTGTTCTCCCACAATGCAACACACTGAAGAACTTGAGGTGTAGGTTCAAGATGGAATGAATAAATAGTGGGGATGAAACAGCAGAAAGGGTATCAAATCTTTTCTAATGACATGTCATATTGTTATGACATTTTATTTTAATTAGTTTTAGTTTGATTTAAATCCAGAATGTTTTTAAGTCTTACATGTGGGTCTCCCACCAGATGATGCAAAGAAAAAGGCACCTCCTCATTCAACCTTGGCGTACTCTGTCAATTCGCTCAATTTCTGGATACCTATGTAATCATGATAAATTTTCTTTGATTCCATTCATTCAGTAATTGAGAAAATAAAGCTGTATGTTAGACTACACCAAATACATAGAACAAGGTCTGACCTAAGGCCTTCGCTAGTTTCTGACACTGATAACCTGGGGAAGCTCATTCTCTAAACTACCTGTTGAACCAGTTACACATACATAACATCCATTTGATCACCAACACTTGTGTTTCATCATTTTTATTCACTGATCCTCCTGTTAAGCCGTTGAGAGGTCCTACTTCACCCTAAAAATGTCTGCTGAAGAGAATTTGTGTGTGATGCTAATTTGAGACAGTTTCACATGTTGGAAATGGTCATCATTAAAGCATGTTCACATGATTTGCACTGAAAGCACTGCTGAGTTTAAATCCAGCCTCACCGAAGCAGTAGTGCAGCTGTAGACTCACTATACACATTAAGAGTACAATTAATTTAATCACTCCTCTAATGTGACAACCAACAACCATTGATATTTAAAACATGTTTAGCATTAGCATGTAGCAACTTATTCAAAAGCCATTATTTTGAAAGAGGTTTTGTGAGTGAATCCATTGGAGACCAACACAAATGTAATTAATATACAGCATTCTTTTTTACATTAGTGTGAACAGCTGTGTTGACTGTATGTTAAGCAGTAATAAGTCAGTTAATACCAAATGATTACTCTTATAATTTACTGTAATTGTTGATCAAATAATTATCTTCCTGTAGTAAACCAGTGACAAACAAGACTCATGGGAGGGAAAACAAGGCACCACATTCAGTAGACAATGGTTCATATCACTCTAACTGCCCTAGTCCATCTGATCGGCTGCTAAAATCCATAAATCAACCAACAAGTCCATGAAAAATGAAAAGCATACTAGTACATTTCTCATCGTACATTACAGTGAACAATAAAGAACCTTCTGATCAACAATCTTCTTCTGTGGTGCTGCTTTTCTTCTTCCTTCAAAATGAAAAAAAACCCCACAAATATTTGGCAACACATTTTTAGTGTTATATCATAAAAAAATCATTACATTAATGTTGAACTCTGATTATTTCAAGCTTTATGAACTACAAATAAACATAGGACAATAGCGACTGTATTGCACTGGTGAGCGAGAAGTCTGCATACCAAAGTTGAAGCTGTGCAAACAACATAAACATTTTATTGACGAAAGACAAAAGGGACAAAACTATATACATTGATACATACTGTATTCCCAGCATCCCCGTCATCTGGAGTTTAACAGAGTTAAAAAAGAAATAAACACCTTTTTTAAAAAATCCTGGTTCCGAAGTTTTGACTTATTCCCCTATGTTCCAGGGTCACTGTCCATTAGAAGGTCCACAGTCTCCACTCATCCGATCACACACCAGTATATAGTGATAGGAAGTATATGTACAAAAGGAAAATGGGATATATGAGAAGGGGCTTCTTCGTTTTGAATTCATCTCCGACAAGCAGTGAAGCAGCGCTGTAAGCAGCCCAGAACACTCCCGACAGCTGAAACACGAGAGCAGACCAGAAAGTATCAATTCATTTATCCATCAAAACTTCTGACCAACAAATATCACATGACTCATTCATCTTTTTAAGTGACATGATCATCACCGCATCCCTCCTCACATTTATATATGAACTTATTTACTAACAGGCTGAACTATTCAGGGTAGGTCTTGTGTTCTGATGCCATTTTTGAAATAAAACACTATTTCTTGTGTGTTCCTGAGTTCATTGTTTACAAATATCACAAGGTAATTCAACATGCTACAGTTTACTCTGTTGATTGATTGATAAAGGTTCATAGTTTGTCTGGTTTGAACAAACATACAACAGCAGGCTTATGATTGTGATTATGAGCTTTATATGTATTAATCATTATGTTACAAAGTTTTTGTACACTCTTCCTCAAGAAGTGTATGAAAGAGCTGGTGATGTGTGCTGGATTTAAACTAGTGAATAAGTTCATCTAGGCTCATCAATGTAGTTAGTAACTGTGGTTCTCTGACCCGAGTCAAGTGTTCAAGCAAAAACATTTTTACTTTTCCATTTTTCCTACAAATGAAGATTTGCTGCTTTACACTTAATCAAAAATAATAATAATACTTCAGACATTATTCCACAATTCTGGGGCCAGTTTTTGCTTCTAAGGCTGCCCCAAAAAAGTTTGGGCAGCATTTTGTCACTTAAATCACTGCCCTTTTTTTAGCCATGTCAATGTACGCAGCAATGGAATATAACAGCATGGTGGACTCTAAACTTTTACAACAAAGTCAGGGCTCAGATCCTCTGACTACTGATCCAACATAGATGGAATCACATGTTGTTTGTAATGGAAACGGTGAGCTCAGCAATGCGGAGCGACCTGTTTCTGTGGGCTGCACTGACGCCTGAATGCTGGTGAGTGAGACGTCAGTAGGTGCAACCTCCTCTATGCCATAGAGCCACCAGCTGGAAGGCAGCACAGGCACTTTTTGATTTTTCATAACTCAACTGTGACTTTTTCTTGACCCTTCGGAAATGTTATGATTTCATATCACAGATGATAAACTAGGGCATTAGTGACAAAAAGTGACAAAAAGTGACAATTAAATGTTAAACATCTTGTAGGTTGATCTCGGAGTTTGTGATATTAGGCTACAAATAATAATATAATATATAGTAATTCTCATAATGAGTAGTGCATAATGCAAGGTGTATTAAAAAGACAAAAGCTCAGTTATAATGTGGAGTATTTATGACAAAAATAAAAATAAAATCGTTTACCGCAAACACATGACAAATTAAAGCAGCATAACCTGTTTTGTAATGCAGCCAAAAGAGATTTGCATTGTACTGCATTAAGGAGGCAGACCCTCCTGTTAACTGTCATTGTACAGATTCTATACATTTGGTCTTCCACACCATGAAGAATATAAAGACTCTTCATTCCTACGTGGTTTTTGACTCACTTTGATTAGTGTAGAGACAACCTCGAATCGACTGATCACTAACAGCAGAGGGGCTATAACGATGAGAGGAAGAAGGGAATATCCAATCACTCCGAGAACCTGGCCGTAGGAAACCTACCAAAAAGAACCACAAGACAAGACTCCATGAGAAAACGTTTATGTTTTACGATAACAACTTTAGTGTCAAGTCTGAGGATCTTTCGACCGGCTGAAGAGGCTGCACCTACCTCACCACCAAGAACACGTGCCAGCAGGAAGATTGTTAACGATCCAAATATCCAGATGGTGATGATCCAAGACACAACCTGTGAAATCAAAGCGGAGTTTGGTGTCATCACTGAATAAACTTAACTAATTATGAGTCAATAAACTTAACTAATTATGTGACATTCACATTACATCATCAACATGATTTAACCACATGAACTAAAACAGCTCAATACACAAACAACTCTTTATATTCATTCTGATATTTTCAAGTTGACCCCTAGTCCACTGTAGGAACTAAACAAATGCAACATAATTTATAACATAGTTCTGTTTTTAATTCGACTGACTGACCTTTGGGGCAGAGGCCCTGACACTACAAGTTCAGGTAAACCTGACACACCCGAAGGTTTTGGTGGAATCTGTTTAGCAAAGGGCAGGTGCTTTCAAAAGTATTTGGTGGGTGATGGATGAACTATCTGTCTTTCATCATCTATCATAGTTGTTGAAGTCAGTCAGGAGAAGAGTAGAAACTTCTTTTCTGTAAAGAAAATCATTCTTTGCTCTTCTTTCAATAAAGAAATACTCTCCAGTTGCGATATGAACAATGCTAAAGCAGCATCTATGCTAAACTCCTTAGAAGCCGACATTGTTGTTTGGCATTGGATGGACTTTTGCCAGCCTGAGCAGTGCTCTAGATTCAGTAGGACACAACATGAAAGAAAACCAATGATAATATACCAAATTATTTTATTGTCTGTCTGACAACCACCTTCTTCAATTCCCTGCAGTGTAGGCAATAAGGATTTATTGTCAGATTTTTTTATGATGTAAATCCAAAACATACCAGCTAATAAAATAAAGTGTAAAAGCAAGGAAGACCATGGCACCAAAGCCTCCCCACATTCTTGGAAGGTTACACTGTGAGAAGCTCCAGGTAACAGGCAGTTAAGTTACTGTGAAAAATCGCTAAAATGGTGGGAAATATGCTTGATTTTACAAATGCAGATCCCACAGTGGTATTTATTATGTCCTGCTCACCCTGAACTGTCCATAGATGGAGATCATGGAGAAGAGCAGCACCACAGCCAGAGGGCCCCAGAAGTCCGGGTTGTCTCTGACCACCTGCCGGTTGAAGCCCAGCGATGGCATTGGCATCAGGACACAACGAATCTTGTAGTAGATGTCCTTCAGGTCAATGTCCAGTTCCTCCCTGCTCTCACACACACGCGCACACACACACACAACATAAAATCGCAACAAGAAGGATTACATCTTTCTTTTTATTGACGTCAGATCTGAACCAAATTAAAACAAATTCTTCTAATATTCAAAACTGTTTGACCATCGTGTATAGGTCTGTAATGATATATAGCTACTCAGCTAGTAAGCATGTTCTCATTTTACTGCTGTGCAATTTAACAGTACTTTTATGAGTTGAAATTGTAGTAGCAGCCACCAAACGAATTGTATTAGCTGTCATAAGTAGATACAACCAGAACCACCAGCCACTATCAACCAATCACCTTGCTCTGTTGTAGCTTTTCTTACACTGAAGAAGGATGCAGATTTGTCTGTCTCCCACCACAATTTAAATGATCCTAATTACATTAAACAATAGGCATGTTTGTAAAGAGAAAAAGACTGGACAGAACATGTACTCACAGGAGAGGTTTGATCTCTTCACCCTCATCCTCCTCCACCTCCAGCAGCCAGCCGTAGCCTCGTTGCTTCAGGAAGGTGGTGGCGTACGGGTCTTTACCGCTGTCACTGCCCATGTTTAGCTTGATGTCCGGGGCACTTATGGTGCCGCTGAGGTCTATGGAGAACATGCTTATTTACACATTCATTCATCACATTGTTTACATAAGTGATTCATCTGCTGTAAACGTTCAAATATTGCATTTCTAACCCTCACAACGAGTATCTGAATATTTGGCACAGGACAAAGCTGCACTTTAAAAAAAAAAAAAAAAGACCTGCACTGCTGTAAATTACAAACTCGTTTCATTGTATAACATATGATATAATCTTACTAGTTTTCATATTTATCTCATTTATATTTGCTTAATGATTCACAACTTCCTCATCTGTTCTTGTCATGTAGCAAAATGTCACAAAATATGAAGACACTGGCTGAATAAATACATATTTCTACTTTACTATTACCCAGCCCTGTTACGAAGTCAAATGTTACGGTATATTAGAATCTATATCCTATAATCATCCTCGCAGCCTCTAATCCGCCACAGGATGTTACTGTATGAGCTGCTGTACATTTCCTGGGTGACCAGTGTAAACAACAGAGTAAGTGACATTTCAATCCGGATCATTTATCTATTGTCACAGAACTAGACGACTTGAAGAGCAGCTCCTTCACGTCTGACCTGACTGCTCTCTGGTCTCGTTTTCAGTGGCGCTGGTTAGCTACGTTATTCTCATGCAAACATAAACAACACGTAGCAGTACTTAATTTAGTCAGCTAACCGGATGATAGCTCACCCAACGAATAATCGTGTTACACCAGCTCTCTCAAACGGCACAACATAAGTAGTAACGACGGGCTTCGTATTTTGGTTATTTCGCTAACTTATGAAAACTAAAACAAGACACGTAAACATATATGTGGTTTGCTGGTTGAAGGCCTGCTAGGCGTAGAGTTGCGCTAGCATTAGCATTAGCCTACCTTCAGCCTCTGTCGAGGACACGAACGTGAAGTCCCCGTTGGTGGGAGGAAACTGCATCCTTGTTTTTTCTGTCCCTACCTCAGGTCCAAAGAAATGACATTTAACTAAGCGGTCAGTGAAAACTGTCTGGAAGCGCTAACGACGCTGTCACTTGCACACAGCCCATCGGTTTAAAGTTTAAACTGTCATATTGTTTTCGCTTCGTCTGTCACTACTGCTGCTGAAAGCAGGAAGAGTGGGGGATGCTGGGTAATGAGACACGTCTTACGATGCATTCGGAGCGGGGCATAAAGCTGGGAAACGAGACAACTCATTGCCAAAAAAACCAGAACCATATTGAATGGAGAGTTTCTGAATCTTTATATATAGTTTCTGAGCTCAACTAAGAAATATCCTCTGCTTAGTTTAAGCAATGACTCATATGTATAAACCATGTATGAATAAATATCAAATGCACACATTTAGTTCAATAGGTCAATATTTATATTCTTGTTGTGGAAATTAACATGTTCAAATGTATCATATTTGGAAACGTCTACCTGCCAAATAAGAAAAGCACACAAATGTATTTGGACATAATATATGTACACATGTGTAGTCCATCTAATGACCACAGAAGTTACACACATTCATTAAAGTTATGTCCATGCTACTAGAAAAAAAGAGTTGACTTGTTTAAAAATGTGAATATCAACATTATTCTTAGTTATGCATTTTTTCAGTCAGGCAACACCCCAGAGATTTCTTAACAAGAGTCTACACAAACAAACTGTTGTTGAGATTGTCTTTCACGCACTGTTTGACTCAATATTTTTCTTCCTTTATATATTTGATTTGTGTAATGATTTTTTTAGGTACTGTTGGTGGAAATGTTTAGATTTCATGTTTCCAAATGCAAGCAATACTTTTTTAATTTGTGTCTTCAGATTATGATATGAAAATGTATCAATAAACATTTTAAAGGTCTGGTAGTAAATGATCATAATGTTTTCAATATATCAAAACCAACCAAAATTAAATCTGAGGCAAACTTTAAGGTAATGGTTGAATCAGTGTAGATGCAGGGTGATGGAATGATTGATGTGATGATTGAAAATCTAATGATTATTCAATGAAAAATATGACTGTCTAATTTATGCACTCTTTGATTAAAAAAATTACATTATGTCTCATCTGTGAACGAAGGGCGAGGCTTGTGACAGCTACTGCAGCCAACCACCTGGGGGACGATCAAGATGTTCTGGCTTCACTTTGGGAGCTGTCATGTCGTCCACACTGTCGTTCGTTCAAAATCGAGAGGTGGCTGGTGGAGGTCATTACAGCTTTGTTTATGCATGTAATTTAGTATGTATGAATTAATTGTACTTTGTGCCACTTTATGTTCAGATGGAAATGCTGTATCTTTCAATCAATTACATTTATATTACAGCTTAAGTTATGGTTAAGATTTTATTTACAAAACATGGAAAGAACTTCTACAATTTGATGATTTGATTGACAGAAAATGGTGGAAGAATACTTTGGTAATTGGTAAGTCACTATTCTTGCAAAAATATTAATCATTTTATGGATCCAGCTTTTCAAATGTCAAGATTTGTTGCTTTACCTGTAATAAAATTGTATGATTTTTGTTTTTCATTTTCATTTTTTATTTGTTTGTGTCTTTTTTTCCCCAACCATTGATTGGTTAGCTCTAACAATAAATATAACAGAAAATCATCTTTCAGTAACAGTATCAGCTACAGGGACTGAAATCATAGACAGTATATAAAGACTGAAATTCCAGGCCTCCCTCACAAAAACCATCACACTACAGTTTTTCAGACCACCACTGTTAGTTGATGTCACAGGTACCAGATGAATACATGTGGCCAATGTGTTCAGCTGGGAGGAAAAATAACCACATTACAAAATACAAACATTTATGACTGACCAATAAATACGAGCAAATTGTGTTCAATTACAAAAAATATTTTAAAACAATTTTAACAACCTCATATTATTACAGGACCAAATTGAAGCTATTAGTGTGGGGTTTGTTTGTTGGCTATATAATCAAAGCAGAAAAACAATAGGTTTTTAATATATCTTCTTGCTCTGAACAAGAATATAAAAAAATCATGTGTCTGCTTTCTGGATATAACCTCTCATGAACAGTTTATGGTTATATTGGTGGTTATTATTCAAGGAAAATCCAGTGTAGAAAGACAGGGCTGAAAGTAACAGTGTTGCAGCAAATACACACACGTATATTATATTATTATGCTATTTTCAATAATCACTGGCCATTTCAGGCCAAAACGACCCTTAGACAACATTTCTAGATTTTAAATAAATTACATTTATCATTCAGACTCAGGGTCCAGATTAAATACAACACAACATATGTTAAAATACATACAAAGTCCAATGCCTTTTACTCAGGACAGAGTAGAAGGTGTGGCCTCCTACAGCCACAATGAATGAATGAAACCAGAAGCAAACACGTTCAGTGAATCATGATACAGTCATGGTATGGTATTGAGGGAGATGGAGGGCAGCTGCGGTGCCGGACTACTTTAACTCCTCCTGGGTCTGACTACAGTCTTATATTTATACTATATACAGTTTATGGTCTGACTGCAGGCAGCATATCTGGCAACCCTTCAGAGGAAGCCCAGTTCAGCCGGAAAACCGCGGACATGGCAACCCTCTCCATCTTACAGCTATTAACCCCGCCCTCTGGGTCCATCTGACCAATTACAGCAGGTTATACTGAGGCACTGGTTTTAGCGCTAAAACCAAACTCGCTCCAGTTTCTTCCCTCTGCAGCTGCTTGTCTGTTTGGATCAACACAACAGGACAGAAGTGAGTTGAACTCCACACTCCCCGTGTTGCATGTTTGTGTCTGTGTGTTGTCCCGTGGCACACTTGACTTTGTGTTGGATTAACGAAGACAGTGTCCACTGGTTGTGTTGCTGAGAATCACTTGGAGCCATTCGCTCTGTCCGAGGAGAAGAACTCTGCTCTGGGTCCAGAGGAGACGTCAGTGTCCCCCCTGTCCCTTAACGCGCTGTACCCGGAGAACCAACTGTTCAAAACCTCTCATTTAACACGGACCTGCTTATAAATATACGCAGACACACCTTAAGGTACAAATCGATAACATTTCTCAGTCTGACTGGGTTGTTTGTTCAATTCGGCTTCTTCAGTTGCCAGAAATCTCAAGTTAAACTGCTGTACGGTGTTAGCTAGCTGTGACGTTAGCCCTGTCCTGCGCCTCTACTGGACGCAGAGAGCTTGAGTAACTGATGACGACCAAACCCGAACACAGGGAGGTGATGGATATTAACTTCTCACCGGATAAATGTCGATGACTTCATACGGTTTGATTCAGATCAGTGGACATTGTCTCCATCACCATGTGAGCGCAGCAGCCTCCACACTCACTGAACAGCTTCTAAACAGAAACCTCATGAAGTAGTTCTCTGTAAAACCTGATCTCAGCTGTAGGTGTCCACTGCTCGTACCAGGGGATGAGCACAGCTTGTGTGTGCAGGAGAACATCTCATCACTAACCTCAGCTCTAGCTGTGCTGCTACTCATAGAAATAGATAGAAGTATAGAGTTGGATCAAAATGCAGTGTATTTTTACTATTGTACTTAGAAATACTGCATATTTGTGTGATCACAATCTGCTTACATGTGTCATCATTCCACTTCATCTTATGTGAGTTACTTAACATGTTTATTGCTTCACATAAACATCTGTGGCTTTGCATTGTACTCTGATACTCTTAATACACATCATTTGTATACGTTAATCATGAGCTATCTCTTTTTCTCATTATTGGCTGTAGAGTTTTAATCATGGGTTTGTTAAGTCAAATAACTGTGAGGTGACAAAGCTGCAGACCTGTTCCTCAAAGAGGAACAAAATATATAATACATTTAGCAAGAAAGGAACACATATCTGTCCAGGGAACGGAGGGGTAAGACTGGACTGCATATAGATGGCAAACCTCACACAGAAAAAGAAATCTACATCTTAAATCCAGACTTCTTTCCATGATCAGGTCTTTGTCAGACTCTGTCAGTCTCTTTGTAGCCCATGATCAGTTTAATTTTAGAAGCAGGTCCACATGTACTGAATATGCATTGTACAATGATAGACGGTAATAATAAACGATTCAAGTCAGGTTTTATCAGATGTTTGATATTTTTTAAACAGGGGAAGATGCTGGAAGATTATCCATCAAACTATATTTTCCACTCGCTGCATTCACTCAATTTAAAGTAAATCTAACAGTCGCTGGATAAGATATAATTCCAGATCCAAATGGCAGTTGCTTGCTCTCAGGAATGGTCTTAATGTTATATGTTATTAACAATGAGCTTTGTATCTTAGTATTTTGCTGTTTCTTTCACAGGTTCTGTGTTACTCAGAGCTGCAGCTGAAGATGGGAATCTCTGGTCTACTACAGTTCATCAAAGATGCATCTGAGCCCATCAGTGTGAAAAAATACAGAGGCCAGACAGTGGCTGTGGACACGTACTGCTGGCTGCACAAAGGAGCGTTTTCATGTGCTGAGAAGCTGGCTAAAGGAGAACCCACTGACCAGTGAGCATTTTCATTATTTTACATGAGTGAATGTTTTCTCAAGCATCAGTATTTACCCTGCAATCTACCTGTAACAAGGTAACTGATATTTGCAATTTCATTTTCCCCAAACCTAGATATGTATGGTACTGCATGAAATTTGTGGACATGTTGTTGACCTTTGGTGTCAAACCAGTGCTGGTGTTTGATGGACGCAATCTGCCTTCCAAACAAGGAGTGGACAAGGCTCGCAGAGAGTGAGTATTTACCTCGGCTGTGGATGAGTGTGAGGATGCAGAACCCTCTGGACATGTGACCTAACAAATATTTGTCTTTTTTTGTTTTTACACTTTAGTTTAAATGTGTGAACTTGAGCAAATTGTCTCGTTGCTCAGCTGCTCTGTAGAAAGTGTGTTCTGGAGTCCCCCCAAATTAAACTTTGTTGGCCCACATCTTCAGTTTCAGTTTTGAAATGTTTATCAGATAAATCAATTGAATATAGATACAATAAGATAGATCATTTGAAGACTAATCTAAGAAATAACTGACAGATTAATCAAAAATGACTTATTTGCTGCTTTAGATCAGATATCGGCAAATGCTCGGCCAACATTTTGAAAAGGAGATGTGTCAGATAGGAATTAGGTCTTCACTAAAACAGGAATAAACTCAATGGAGAATGCTGCACCGACAACAAAAGTGCATCTACATTATCATGTGTTTCTGAGAAATACTCTGGTCCTGCACCAAACACAATAATCCAGTGTTTCTCATACCTGGTAACAAACTGGCTGAGACAATGCTTGGTTTGTTTGAAAGACTGCATTTCAAAATAGCAACAGAACCACACTGTTTGTGTAAAGTTGCTGAGAGGAATGTACATACTTGCAGACAGGTGAGACCAAACACCCTCCCACAAACGTGTTGAAACATCAAGAATCCAAAGGCGTCCAAAAGTCCATGACAAGAAACCTGATTTGTATTTGTCACTTTCCTAATTTTCTCTTTGCAGCAACTTATAAGCGAGACCACAACATTAAACCTTCATCTGCGTCTGAAGATACCTTCAACAAAACAATAATCTTACAGTAATTTACCCAGACAGCTGTCTTTTTGTAGGTTTGCATCATTGTCCAGAATCAGACTTCAGCTTTAGGTTTTTTACAATGTGAGAGTGTTTCATATAGTAATCCTCTTTCATTCATGTACCTTTCAGGCGCAGACAAGCTAACCTTCAAAAGGGCAGACAGCTCCTCCGTGAAGGTAAATTGTCCGAGGCCAGGGACTGTTTTACCCGCTGCGTTAACATCACACCAGCCATGGCTCATAATCTTATTAAGGTGAGCCTTAACGCTATTGATGCTATCTTCACAAATGCACTATGGTGATTTGAGAGGGGGAAATATTCTTAAAACAATCATCAGTAAATTAAATCTCTCAGAAGACAGGACATACAAATGTTGTGACAGTAACAGGAGGTGTTCCTCGATATGCATCATGCACATGTGCAGGAGGTTGAGACCTAGTACTGAAAAAGCCATGTGTGACCTGGGCAACATCGGAATCCTGATGCACGAGCCTGACACCCAGCCGACGTCCCTTACAGAATCTACCGTACTGGATTCAAAAGTGACGTGAACAATGTCAGAGAGCCAGTATTCACAGGACCCAGTTCCATTTGTTACTCTCATTCTGTTTCATTCTTCCTGACCAGCAGACTGTGTGTAATACCCGGATGAGCCATCAGCCATGGGCATGTTCAGCATGTGTGCCAAGCTAATGAAGGGACTCTGAGTGCAGCCTGGAGGGTGAAGAGTTCTAGTGTGTTAACTCAGGATATTTCTCAGACCCCTATAACTTTTAGAAACTGTCAACTTATACGAGCTGCACTCAGAAGGACGGTCAAACATAGTCTTTTCTGTATCACACAATTTAACAGAAAGTGGAGAATAACAAATCTGACATATGAAGCATCTGGATGCAGCACAGGTGTAATTCCCGGCAGACTCAATTAAACTACCACAATGCCTCCTACACTATGCTCCTCCTCAAGCGATGAAAGGTTGCTGATATGTCAATATCTAGTATCCACACAAGGGGCTCTCTGATTGGTCTAAAAGCAATAGCATGCAGTGCATCAATATAGACATTACTCAGAAAACACACATCTTCCAGTACTAGGATGAACTTGTCTCGGCTCTCTACCGTTCCCTTGAGATTACTATTTGCACTAAACACACCTTTGAGTATCTGCAGGTCCAGATGACTTCCTTCTCCTTGCAGGGCACAGTTATATAAATATATCAGGATGTTTTTGGTTATATCAGTAATGTCTACTGTATTGATTACACCAAGTTTGCACACTTAATGATGCCTTAACCTATTTGCATTTAAAACCATGTAACATGATTTCCTTCAACAGTCAGTCAGTCAGTCTGGTTTTAAATGCAAATAAGTTAAGGCATCATCAAATTAGCAAAAGATGAGTTTGAATGTGCTTACAAGACATTATAACATTATAAATGTGATAACAAGCTGTCATTTATCTTCATGAACCCCAGAGATATGTGTGTTTCCAGGCACAGTGTTTGTTTCTCTTATTTCATTTCAGGCTTTATGGTTTTGTGCCATAACGTTGCTTGTTGTTATAACAGGATTTTCTGTGTGTGACTTTTTTCCCCCCACCAGGTTGCAAGGGCAAGAGGGGTGGACTGTGTGGTGGCTCCATATGAAGCTGATGCTCAGTTAGCTTACCTCACTAAATCCGGTTTTGCCCAGGCTGTCATCACTGAAGACTCTGACCTGCTGGCATTCGGCTGTAAAAAGGTATGAAGAGCTACCAGGGACTGCATTCCCATACACAGTAGTGTATATATGGACAAGGCACATTTTTTTCTTCATGCTCCAAATTTAAGAACATTCAATTGAACATAAAACAATGGACATTACATTGAAGTGTCACATTTATTTTGGGTAGGTTGACATTTATATGAAAGAACAGTGTATGAGATATATCCCTTTAACTCACAATGTTGTTTACATTTATATGAAAGAACAGTGTATGAGATATATCCCTTTAACTCACAATATTGTTTACATTTATATGAAAGAACAGTGTATGAGATATATCCCTTTTAACTCACAATGCCAACTTGCAGTGGTTCAACAGTAACTGGTCATTTGGTGGCTAAATATCTCTTGGGCAGGTGTTTGTTTTTTCAATGTTAATTTATTCTCAAAGTTCACAATGGCTCAGAGTCAAAATTATGGAAAAATGAGAAAAACGTAATGGCTCATGACACAAAGCCACCACCTCATCTCGGTGCTGGTTCTGTAATGCCCTAGGAATGTATGGCTGCCAATGGAGTTGACGCACTGGTACATTCATTCATTCATGATTGAATGCAAGAAGATTTCATGCAAATTGCAGATATACAGGAGTATTTTTTGTGTTCAGATTCGGTCAAATGCATCATAAGTTGTTACTTGGTGAAGAGCAGACTAAAGGCAGAGAGAACCCACAACAAATAAGAGCAGAAGGTGGCTGCTGTGAACCTGTGAGAGAGAATCACTAGAGAAGATACAAAGAGTCTTTGGGTCAAAGATTTCACACTGTCACTGTCAGTACATTTCATTTTTTTAGCTGACGCTTTTATCCAAAGCGACTTACAATAAGTGCATTCAACCATGAGGGTACAAACCCAGAACAACAAGAATCAAGAAAGTACAATTTCTTCAAAAAAGCAGAACTACAGTAAAGGAGTTTACACTAAATATTACGTATGATGATGTTGTTTTACTTCGTACCCACTTAATTTTAAACCGCTAAAATTTGGGCACTGTACATTTGGTGTAGAACTACTAAATCAAAGCTGTAATTTGGTACTTTAATATAGTTTCCATTATTTTATTTAAAATTGAATGTGCTAAAGCTCAAAGCCTGAGGGAGAGAGGATGTGAAACTGTAGAGGAGCCCTGATGTTTTTGTAGTGAAGGGTGAGGTTACTGGCTGTTTATTCAAACAAAGCCAAATGGGTGAAGAAAGGCACTAGTGCTTACTTTGTGTACTATATTAAGAACAACGATTTGATTGGTTTCTCATGCGAAGAGAAACGGTGAATCATATTATGGACGGTTGTGCAGTGTCTGTTTTACAGCAACTAAAAGTTCAACAAAAACAGACATTATCCAAACAAAAATCAATTACCCCACTCATCAGTCGTCTTTCACAATCATTTAGGTGATTCTAAAAATGGACAAGCAGGGCAACGGTCTGGAGATAGACCAAAGTAACCTGGGCCGATGTCGCAGCTTGGGGAACGTTTTCACAGAGGAGAAGTTTCGGTACATGTGCATCCTCTCTGGCTGCGACTATCTGGCCTCCCTGCATGGCATTGGCCTGGGCAAAGCCTGCAAGCTGCTACGGCTGGCCCAAGACCCAGATATCCTAAAGGTAAGACCAGTTGAAGTGGATAAAGCTTTTGGCAATGTAACCCCTGTTTGAACTTGGGACTCCACAGCTGCTTCTGAAGACAGAGCTGTATGTTCAGGTCATCAGACTCAAACCAAGACAAAGATGTCTGCTGTCTTACCAATCAGCTGACTGAAAAATATGACATCACCATTTTTAGAGGGTCTGACCGTTTTCAAGTGAGATGCATGAAAGAAGATACCATATTCTGTGCCCACAAATGCTACAGTTATCAACATATGTTACATTGGATTATATTAAATAATATCCACAGAATCCAAATGAATTAGGTAAGTACAAAAGATTGGTTACATTTTGACCAATGAGAAAATACTATAACTAATAATGATAAAAGTGATTACAGATTAAGGAATGATATTCACAATTGAATACAAAATAACTTTTAGACAAGTGGTATTACACATCATAAAGGATATCATTTCATTCTTGGATTGTAAAAATATATATTGTATGTATGCATTTACACATATTTTCTTTATCAGGTGATCAGAAAGATGGGCCAGTACCTGAAATCTAATCTAGTGGTTCCTGAGGATTACATCGAGGGGTTCATCAGAGCCAACAACACCTTCCTTCACCAGCTCGTCTTCGATCCCATCAGGAGGAAGGTTGTACCTCTCAACCCATACCCTGAGCATATTGACCCAGACACGCTCAGCTACGCTGGAACGTATCCTGGATCGAATTACACCTGAGTCACATCTCTGTATTTGCTTTCAAAATAGATACTGTTAAGTTCAATCTACCACTGTTGTGCCCTTGACAATGTTGAATCCAGAAACGTAGGAGATGAGAAAGGCTTGCAAATGGCCTTAGGAAACGTGGACATCCACACAATGGCGAGGATAGATGACTTCAACCCAGACAAACCCACTTCACAGGTATCACATCATGATCAGTTAAATAAGACCTGATTATCAAAATGAAGAGTTGCATTTAATTTATAACAACTTCTCTAATGTTTTGTCAGAAGCCTAAACGCCATAGTCGGCACTGGAAGGAATCACCAGCTCCCACTGGGCCTAGTATCTGGAGTGTAGGCTTCAAGCCAACCTCTGCTGCCCCGCCCTGTTCTGCTGAGTCTCCAGACAGGACTTCCTCCACCAGGGGGAAGGAGAGAGTCATCGGCTTACAAGGTCTGAGGCTGCCCTGCAGAGAGCTGCAGGTGAAGAGACCAAGAGAAGGTGAGCTGGTAACTCTGTTTTCACTGCAACATGCCATTTGTTGCAATATACCTTCTTAGTAGAGCTACAGCTCGAAATCCATTTAGCTTGACAATCATTGTTGAAATCCAATCATTTGTATCTACACATAAAAAGTCTACTTGTCAAAGTCATGGACCAAACCATTAAAAAGTCGAAAATATGGTTTCTATGTACCTAGTTTGCTTTGTTTTTAGAGAATTGAATTCACCCAACTCAGCAGGTATAGACTAGCAGTATAGAGCCTATTATGACAGAGAAAATAAATTAGTATTAGTAGTATAACTGATTTTAATATCAGGATTGTACTTTTTTCCCCCCCTTAGACTCTGGAGTATCCGACCAGGACGTGCTGCAGCAGTACTCCTCCTCCAGTCAGAAACGATCCAAGACAGACCAACAGCCTGACAAGCCCAAATTAACAAGTCAGTCAAGACCACGCAACCGCTTCGCCACGCTGCTGCAGAGGAGGAACCAGGAAGCTGAGGAGGATGGCCAGGCCACATGCAGCAGGTGAAATCATATGGCCTTAACCACATCTAATCATCTCTTTTCTTGAGACAAAAGTTTGCAACAGAGAAAGTTAGTGTAAACAACACAAACAGTTTAACTATACAGCTGTGTGCATAAACACTGCAGTGATATGTGGCCTCTAAATACATTTGAATCTACGTGGTTGTAAAACAGGTACAACTATTACTCCTTTTTCTCGCAGCACTTTAAATTCCGGCAGAGTGCAGTTATTTAATAATATTAAAAGAAAGTTAAAATATATATAGGTGCTTCAAAAGGCTGCTTTGGGGTGACTTCACACTACTTTTGTAACTTTTGCCATCACCTGTAGCCAGAGATGCAGCCCGGCAGTATTGTGTGATTAGTTCCAGCATTTAATTCCCCATGAAAGCACAAGTTACTGTTTTTACATTTCTTTGTGTACAGATTAAACAAACAAGATTGTTAATTATACGATAGAGATGTGTAATTTTACAGATTTAGAAGTGGTGTTTATTTGGAGCCGTGTTTATTTTTCTAATGCTGATTTCCAGCCGGTATCTCACCTGTTGATGGTTTTACATACCTCTGTCATTTTTAGGGATTTTCATACTTTTGTGTGGACTGTAATTTCCTGTTTCATTTTGACTCAAACCAAATGGGTATATTCCCAAAAATGTCTTAACTATTCCTTTAAGCTAGTAGCTATACATGTGATTACAATACCTGCTGCTACAATAAGAACTGTATATTTTTTTTCATAGTCACACAGCTTTAGCGTGCATTACGTCTAACACTGAATATTATCATGATGTTGCGTTTATTCCCACACGCAGATTCTTCAGCAGTTCCAGCTCCACAGTCAGTCTCAGCACCAGGGAGTCTGCTCAGGAGGATTTACCTCATGGTGTGGAGCCCACAGCTGTAACTCCCACTGAGGACAAGTCCTCTCCCAGCGACCAGACCAATGACAGCGATGGTCCCGATGTTCCATCTGTGGAGACCCCGAGCCCACCTCCATCACCAGGCACTACACCCCCCAGTCCAGCCAGTCAAGGCCTCAGGCTGTTTAACTGGTCGGGCAGCTCCTCTTCCATGGAAAAATCAAAAAGCCCTAAGTCCACCTCGGGCCTGGCTGCCCTTCAGCAATTTCAGTTTAAGAGGGAGAGTTTTTCCTCCTCTCCAAAGACCCACAATCCCTGTAAAGACACGTCATCCTTGTGTCCGTCCTCCACTGACGGAAACTCAGAGGACAACCCCCCAGACTCCCCTCCGTCCCAGGACAGTGCCTACTTCTCCCAGTCTCAGCCTTACCACACACCCTGCCATAAAGAGGAAGTCCCCACCCACAGCCTCCCCTCCTTTGACCAGAATGATGCCACATCTGTATGTTCATACAAATCTCCATTATACTTATAAACCTAAATATATCCCAGCCTTCACAAATACATTATCATCATCATAGATTGATGAGTGGGTGTGCAGAAAACTATTTTGGCAGCTTTGTATTGTGTTCTTACGTGTGTTTTTCACGTGCTTCCTCAGGAAATGAATCTGCACAGAGATTCAGAGGTCGAGCAGAGTCCAACATACTCAAATAAGAAATCTGGCATTCTGGGGTCAAAGGTGGGTTTGGGCATCCAGCAGACTTTTGGTTCTATCTTAGTTTTAAGGCTTGTGTATTTAGAAATAATATAATAATTATGATACATCTCCAGACAAATGTGTAACTGAATAATGAAATGATGACATTTCATATCCATAAGGTCAAAGGCCAACTTCACTGTGACATAATGTTCCGCAATAACACTGATCCTGCTGTTATTTAACAGCATAAGTCTTGATGACCACTCAATTCACTTGACAGTACAGTTTATTCAACCATTCACACACATTCATACTGTGCATATATGTGGCCTATGACCCACTCTATCACCTGAGCCACAGAGGAGGGTTCCTATTTCCTGCAACTTTATCATAACTTACAAGCTGCTGAAAATCAGGTGTTCACAAGTGTGAAATCAACACCAGTTATAAATGGTCAATTCATTCTCAATCGTTCAGATTTAACATGATTTAATAAGTGATATCTAGTTGTAAATTTACACATAAATATCCATTAAATTTACATCAACATGAGTGCAGATGACATCAGTTTTCTGCATGTAAAAGCTTTAATAACACCAAACTTATGAGAAACGTGAACCACAAACTCAGTGTAATAAGAAGTACATAAAATGACAGAAACTATCTTATCTAATATTTATTTAACGTGTACTTTGAGTTGTTACTTTGCTCCTTGTCCCATCCACTAACATGAGGCAGGCAGGGTTTATGACCGATACTACAGCCAGCCACCAGTGGGAGATCCAGAGGATTTTGCTTAACTTTTGGTATCAATCAATCAGATATATATTTGTATAGCCCATATTCACAAATCACCATTTGTATCATAGGGCTTAACAAGGTCTGTCCTTAACCCTCAACAAGAGTAAGGAAAAACTAACAAAAAAACTATTAAAAGGGGGAAAAAGAACATAGAAAGCTCAGAGAGAGCCACATGTGAGGGATCCCTCTCCCAGGACGGACAGAAGTGCAATAGATGCTGTAATTTTTTTAAGTCAATGATGTGTATACTGTCCAACGGTAGTGGTCAGAGAGCTTTTAGAGATCGATAACATAATCCAAACAAATGTCTCTTTATCTGAAGCACCTACAAGACACAGCAGATTATTAAATTCACGATTTAAAAGTAATAACATTTAAGACATTTCTGTTGCAGTTCAGTTCAACACAGTTTTTTTTCTTTGTGTTTAATCTGGTCTTTATGCCTGTAGATTTCAGGTCTGTCAAAACTGAAGTCCATCAACCACAGTCAAGCAGCGAAAGTGCCAACGTTGGGCCCAGCCAGGGCCAGTGGGCTGAGGAAGAAGTCTGTGGGATCTGGGAAGAAAGTCTCCTCCGCCAATAATGAGAACAGCCCTGGAGTCCAGGCCACCATCAGCAGCCTGTGGAAGAACTTCAGCTTCAAAAAGTAAATGAGGAATACTCAATTACTTTGTAGATCATCAGAATATTTGGGGTCAGTAATTAGTTCAGTTTACAAGACCATATCCAACAGTATTGGCTCTTTGCTCGTCACAGTAGATTGTTTAAAACACATTGCCATTGAGGGAAAGAGTAAGTGTTTTGAGGCATGGACTCAGACATGTTATGTAAACTAACTGTCATTGTTGAATCATGGCTGTTAAGCCAGAATGTTTTATCAGTAGTTAGTTTATATAGTTCCTAATGGAAGAGCTCTGAGACCATGCTGCTTTGTTTTACAGAGATACCCAGAAGCTGACTTCCTGTATGGAGGGAAAGCCAAAGCCCATGTCTCCGGTCAAAGACAACATGCTGACCAGCTCGTCTCACACAGACATCGGCTTAATCACCAGCTTCTGAAAGATGCTTCGAATGTTTCACACAACTCTGTGTGGGAGTGACGTTTTTTAAACATACCATGTATGTCAATTCTATTCTCATCAACTTGTATTTCTTAATGTAGTTTTAAATAAAGCAACTCTCTTATGATCTAAGTGTATCCTTGGTTAAGTTTTGAGTAAACTCTATATTGAAATGACTATATTATACTCGAGAGTGTTTGCGTAACGTCTTTCAGGAACTGTGTGTTTTGCTTCAGCACAGCAGTCAAAGAATGTGTCATGTAGTAAGGTGGCTCTAAGAATGCACACTTGAGTTTTTACTGAAAACGTCCTACCTGCATGCAAGCCAAAGAATGTGGCGAGAAGACTGCTGGCTTGTTATGTCTTCAACAGCGTGTTGAGTATCTGCACTTGTCAGACTGAGCCGGGACTTTTCTGTTGACTGTTAAGAATTGTATGAGCTCTGTTAAATAATAATAATGATGATGGTGGTGGTGTCAAAGGCTCTTACGTGCATCTATAGTTGTGTCACTTGACAGAATAAAACCCCTGATAAGGTTGGTTCTTGTAATCCTGCTTGCACTTTTCATTTCTGACAAAGTGCAACTACTTCTGAGGAGGATATAATGGCTCTAAAACCAAACTGACGAGGGAATGGCTCATTTATACGTTCTGTGTCTATAAATGATCAGATTTACATGTACCACCCAGTTTATTCAGGAATTCCTGAATTGAAAAGTCCCCCGGGCTGATTAAGGGTAACAATTCTACCCCCCATTAATTGTCCCTACAGTCTCGCCTTGAGGCATCCTGACCCCAAGTAATTCACTTTTAATTGACAATTTTACAGATTTGTTTTATAATTTATAAGACATGTTACAGTTACCAGTTGAAACTTGAAACCAGTTGTGTACACACACACACACACAGATATACTTTATAAACTATATATGTATAAAGTTTTCCAAAACACAAGGCGGGTTCAGTTCACCTAATCCCAAAGTGGATTTGCTGACACCTGTTGGTGCATCACTTTACTGATGTCTACACAGGCTGCCCTCCACAAAAAGGGATTCTTATTGTATCACCATGGCCAATGAAGACTTGGACCTAGGTTTCTTACATCTGGTGACATTCCTGTTTTATACTCATTATTCATACAGTATATGATGAAATATAAATTCTACCCAGAACATATTATTGTAACTTCAGTACATTTGTAATATTACATGTATATCCTCTAGGACATTTTTAGTTCAAGATTTTCTCTGTGCCCACAGCTATTTTTATATATACATATGACTTATATAAAATGAAAAACAGACTTACATTGAAGAAAACACACTCGTATTCAACTTCCCTTGTTCATTTTAGATTAGCCAGATCTAGCTTCTGGCCCCTGCACATAGGAAGCAGAGCAGTGGTGTTTGTATGAAGCAAAGTGACGCACACGTTCTATTCTTGTCCTGATTAGAATTATCACTTTACTTTTAGTGACTAAAACCTTTCCAGTGTAAAGTCGGGGCCCCTCGTCACAGTTCAAGTTGGAGTTAAGTTGGGAGTTATTAGCAGCTCAATTAAAGGACGATTCCCCTCCAGCGGGGAACCACTGGACCGAAGTCCTAAATAAAGTAGTCAAAAGTAGCTCCACCTTGAGCAGCTACAACAATAAAATGCTGTAACAGTATGTCTGATAATACTTTTGTACTTACTCAATCAGTATATAAGTCAGTAAGTGGTGTGAATAGTTCTTCCATGACTGAGGCGGGAGACCTTCCCATCTCTATGAGCTTTATCTGTCATAGTTGTCATAGTCTACAAGTGTTGTCACAGGAGGTGAGTGTGTATGAAGGGAATTGTATTACTTTGATCATTGCTCAATGTTGCTGTGGGCCAGAATACCAGAGCTAATCCAGATACCAGGCATACTTCAGTCGCTTTTCAACCAGCCTGACTTATTGTTGCTCAGGGGCCAGTGGAATCAATGACTGCTTTAGCCTTGACTCAAGTGTGTCCTAGTTACAGGACAGCTAAAGAGACAACAACAGCTTATTTGATGTAATTGTCTGTATCCCACTTATTTGAACTCTTTTTTTGAAGTGTGATCTTGTATATCTTGTTGTTTATTTTGCCTTTTCCCAATCTTGTGAAAAGAAAGTGTGTAACAAAGGGAAATGGGACAAATTTTAAAAAATGAGGAGCAAAGGGACATTTAACACGGTTAATGAAACAATACGAAGCTGCTGGACCAGTTGAAAAGAGATTTTGAATGCTTGAAGACTCGACTGTTAGTTTTGGCAGAATGCTACCAGCTGGGCTCCACCTTGTTCTGCTGCAATTAAAGCAGGAGTTGCCCAATATGGGAATGAGAAGTCATCAAACCACAGGAGTAAGGTGCATCACTCAGGTCACATGTATCCCAATCACCAAACCACAGTCAAGAGTTTGTGTTATTTACAGGTGTTTAGATATTATGCAGGATCCCTCATGTGCATGGTGACATGGTTACTTTCCAAGTATTCATTTCATAACACAGGGTTAGTTAGGTAATATTACCTGTACAAACTTGTGCAGATGTTGATGTAGCATTATCCTGCTTTGGTGGAATGCTCATGGAAGTAAACCTGCAGAATGTTTGGAATGTCTGTGGTACTGGATACCAGCAGAGAAGATGTAATTGTTTCACTCATCACCTGTACCTATAGGTTATAACGTTATTTACCTACAATGAATACATGTGGATGTGTGGTTGACGCTTTCAAGAGTAAGAAATGAAATATGTGCTCTGCACAACACAGTGCCAGGAATGCAGTCTCACAGCATTCCCCTCTGAACACATGACACGAGCAGGTCCCTGTGAAAGACGCTTTTTTGTTAAAACAAATCTAAGTAAATCAAACCTAAATCAATTAAACACAGTGAAGGTCATTATATTTCACCTCGTGGCTCAACAATACAAGGGCTGCACATACAGTCATTAGGACTGAATTGTTTGAAAATCGATACGACTTGGCTCAGGGAGCACAGAACTATTCGATTCGAGGCAGGACACTCGCAAAGGAAACGGCTTCTCTGATGAGTTTAAAGTGAAGCAAACAAAGTGTCACAGTCAATCAAATTGTATTAATATAGCCCAAATTTACAAATCACAATTTGCCTCATGGGGCTTAACAGGTGCAACATCCTCCTCCCTTAACCCTCAACAAGAGTCAGGACAAACTACCCAACAAACCCTTTTGAAACCTTAGAGAGCCTCATGTGAGGAATCCCTCTGCCAGGACGGACAGAAGATCAATGTCACAGGTGTGAGTGAGTGTAACATTCAAGATGAGTAGATGAGTGCATACCACAGCTTCTTCAAACCCATAGTTAATGCATTTCACATACAGTATATTGTCAGTATTAGCACTATGTCAGGGACCGATACCATGGAAACCTGTTGCTATGACAGCTTGATCACGTTCACAGGTTTGTAATGGGAGGCTATAATAAAAAAATTCAGGCCTGTCTCAACACATTCCTTTCACATATGATCACGTTTAGCTGTGTATGAAACATGTATCTGTGTAGACACCACACGTGCTCTCTTGAACACTCGACAGCGCCCAGCACCTGTTGTCTTCTGTGTACGTGGTAAACTTACGTGTTAACCTGGAGCTTTCGTGTCGACACAGTGTTGGACCAGAGTTGGCTCATTAAACTAACAATGGTTTAAAGAGTGTAACTGTGAAGACTATTTCCTTTCCTTCAGCTGACCATGGGTGATTAATCAGTACAAGTTTAAAATAAAACATATACTTAAGAATACATGACATCATTTGACCATGATAGTTCAAATACGTAGCATTTTTTCCATCTTCTAATAATGTCTTGTGAGGATGGAACAGTTCTTACCACCTATTAACCACATCCTCAGACAGAGCGGGGGAGGGGAGGCACTAACTTATTGTACCTTTACCCACTGTTATATTTGTGTTGGAGTGTATGCACAAGCTCTACTACTTTATAGTGTACTACTTTTACTTCATATCGTGTAAATTGAAAAATGTTACATATTAAATACAATTTAAAGATTTGTGTTACTGTTTTTAAAATTTAGAAATCATTGAATCAAATTAGTTGAAGGAAACAAGCGATTTCTATAATCTGGAAACGGTGGTGACCACGACATCCGGCATCCATATCTGCCAGTGTCACCAAACAGTTGAAGAACTGATTGAGGATATTAAAGAAATAACTTTAACATTTACCAGACTGGTAAACACCACTGTTACACCGGAACCAGTCTATAACTGTATTTTTTTTTATTTTAATTTAACAATGTATGACAAGAAACAAGACATTGACAGGAAGACAAGAACAGTGAGTACAGACCAGTTAACAGATTGGGATGACAAAGCAGATAGCAGTGTGTGTGTGTGTGTGTGTGTGTGTGTGTGTGTGTGTGTGTGTGGTTTTCTATATTAAAAAGGACAATAATAATAACAATAATAATAGTGGACCTATTCAATTACAAATATAATATAATATAATATAATAATGTTGGTATAGTATTTGACCTATTTTTGTTTATTTAATTATTTCTGTTTGTTTGCTTTGTGTTATTTTGCCCTTGGCCATAGCTGTATTTACTGTTGCTATAACTCCATATGCATGAGCTTCACATACAGCTGATGTTGTGTAGTAAGTTTACATGGATATAAATATGTGACATCGTCAAGATCATATTTCTGGAGGCAAACCTAACCCATCTAATTATACAAAACCCCCATAAGAATATGTCTCAGATCGTGCACCTCTTCTTTGAATTGATTGAGCCCTTATGCAGCAGAGCCGTCTACGCCTGAACCTTAGGATCCAATGCCCACGTGGAGAACTGAGGGTCCTGAGAGCCCTGCTACACTTGATCTCAACTAGACATTTACACGTGCATGTTGCCGACCCCTGAACGAGGCCCAGTGACGATCCTGAGAGAAGAACAGTCCCTGGCTCCACAACCTACGATCACAGTGTGAAGCGGCTGTTCAGGAAGTTGCAAATGGATGGAGAGAGATTACCCATAATCCAACATCAGGGGAGGCAGGTACTTGTCCAATCACCAAGCACCTCTAACGGAGCATAAAACCAATTTATGTTTCGTTGCATTGGCAAATGTGTGTTTCTTAACATTTGACTACGTTTGACCCCGCAACACAATACAGACGTTACACAGCTGTATGTTGTTGTTCCAAGAAGAAGTTATTCTGTTCAAAACAAAAAGAATGAAACAAAATGAATCTTTAATGAATTCTATGAATATGAACCATATTTAGTTTTACTTTCTGGAATGCTCAAAGGTATCATTTTGTTGTCCTAAAACTAATATTTTCAAACAGGCAGGTTTACAAGGGCCACTGCACTCGTCTACTTTAATGAATAATAATTAGCAATCGTTGCAGTTACACTTTAATGGAGTAATTATGAACTAATATCTTGGCGATGGCTGGGACCTGCTGAAGAATCGGGCCCGGCACTAAACTGATGGATGCCCTACACTATGAGGAGTCAAGCTTTTTTATCAGCTATTTGAAACTGATGGCTCAGGTTAAACAGGATGTCTCTGCTGCAGAGGACAAAAAGATTTGACTCCCCCTCCCCCCTCTGCTGTTCTGTATAACAGCTTCCAGTAATTTTCTAAGAAGGAAATTGGTCGCAATAGCTTCTACTGTCATCTGCACTTTCCAACCTCTCCTCCCTATATATCCACGTATGTTGCCTGTCCCGCTGCAGCCGTGTCTGAACTGATAGCCACTGGTCTTTTCTGTCGAGCTGGTGACATTTACAGCTGCTCTGGGAAAAAGTGTTTGATAGGGAAGATAAAGTCAACAATAAATACAAGATATCTATGCACATAACTAGAACTGCCACCTCGCACTCGTTTGCCTCCACCGACCAGTCAAGTTGCAGGACAATCTGTGTTGAATAAGGGCTGAACAGTGGGAAGCTGTGGCTCAGGGGGAGAGCGGTCGTCCTCGGGCAAGGTACTGAACCCCAAATTGCCCGTTCTCATAGAGAAAGTGCTGCAACTAGATGCACTGCAAAGTGCTTTGAGTGGTCATCAAGACTGAAAAAAGCAGACTATAAATGCAGACAGTATTACAGTGAGGCTGACCTTTGACCTTTGTGAGGCAAATTGTCATCACATCATCATTTTATCCAACCAGACATTTGACTTGTGGTCAAAAACACGAGGTCACAGTGAGCTTTGACCACCAAACTCTAATCTGTTCATCCTCTGAGAAGTGCACGTTGTGGAAAATATGGAAATATCCTCCAAGTGTTCCTGAGACATCATATTCATGGGACTGACGGAGGCCACAGCAACATTACTTTTGAAAAGAGCATTTTCATTATGTATGTGTCTTGATGAAACAAAGCATTGATTCTGGGTTAGCCCCTGGCTCTCTGTGTGCGTTGCAGTGACGCTGAAACATCTTGCAAGTGTCTTCCGGGTGAATGACACCGTGTAAGAGGCAACAAGTCTTTCTGCTCGCTGGTTTCCGAACGAGCTGCTAGCGACCTAAACATGAGGTATGTAACCCTTGGCACACTTCAGGGGCGGAATGAATGAGCTTGTGTCAGTTTCAGTGTTAACTTGTAGCGCTGCAGTAAGTTCACTTTCCTCCACATGCTCCACATGCCTTTCCCTACTGCGGCTACCACTGCTACGCAATAACCGGAATGACAATGTCTGTGCACTCACCCATCATCAACAGAGACAAGTGCACATGTCGGCACTGCAAGTATACAGCTAACGAGAGGCTGTCGGGCTGAAGCAAAGCATTTTACTTTGCCTTTGCTATGAGGAGGCTGCTGCTCAATAGCTGGACAAAGAAATCAAACCTCTGCTGCAGAACCCACCACCTACCAGTTAGTGTGACTCATGCAAACAACGGTTGTGCTGTTGTACCAGTGTGTGTTTGTGTGTATGTCTGTGTTTGTGTGTGCATCTTTGTTCCACAGAACTCGATGCTCTTCCACAGGTATTCATTAAAAGGAGCAAGTTTAGACCTGAAGTGGAGACAGTGAATGAAACATGAATCGAGGAGCCTTTTTTTTTCTTTCTTCACCTCTCTCTCTCTCTCTCTCTCTGATTCTAGAAGAAGCAGCCCTCGGCTAAGAGACATGTATGAACAAAATCAGCTGCAGCCTCTCACTCACAGTGTGAACACCTGGTTGATATCAAGGTACTGTTGCCTTCTGGTCATTCACAGGGACGCCACACACACACAGAGCCATGCAGATGGTCTGTGTGGGGTGTCTTCAGCAGTCGAAAGACAGACTCACAGCCCCTCCTACTTCATCAGCTATCATCATGCATTTATTTACACTAACAGGCTGCACTCTCAGCTGCTTTCAGACAGACATTCTGCATTGGGGCTGTATGTGAGAACGCAAATGTCCGAGTGAGAGGCTCCAGACTTTCTTTGGAGTTTCTCCAGCCAGCCCCCTTGTAAAAACCCCGGAGAATATCGGAGTGAGAGCACAGCAGGAGATCCTCTGCAGGATTCCCCGTGAGCCAGTGGAGGTGTTGATAATGTTTCAACAGAAGCCAAATTGAAAAGACAAAAATATATATATATATCTTTGGATAAAAAGTGGAGGCACAAATGTAGAAGACACAGAGGACGGTGTTAGGAGAGTTTTGGGTGGTCAGGGCCGACACTAGTGTCGATGTGCTGTAGACAAAAACACGTGATCTCCGCAGCAGAGTTGATATGTTATGTCCTGTCTCTGCCGGTTGCTCCACCCCTCACCTGAATCCAGATTTCTGTGTTGTTGTGAGCGCGTCTGAGCGGAGAATCTCGTTGTTCAGCCACTTCACTGACAAGTTCATGTCTGAGAGCGGCTTCAGTGCCTTCACATTGGGATTGGTGAACAGTACTCCTGTGGGCGGTTTAGTGAAATCACATACAGACATCCCTTTGAAAATATAATTAATTCAGAAATGAAAGGAAACGTCCAGCTGTTTTAAGGGTTACATTTCCCTCTACTGATTCCTCCCTTTATTTCTCGCCCTTCTCTCACTCTAATTTTTAACACTTCGGCTAGTTTAGTAATGAGAGATCTTTGTGATCAAATGAAATTAAAAATTGAAACTAATATACAATAGGGTCTAAAAATCTGATGGGAAAGTGGTCTCCTACTGATGGTTAAAGTGTGGGTGGGGTTTAATAAACAACTAATATAGCACGTCTTTGCTCCCCCCCCAGGCGACTTGAGGAGCCGTTTTTAACCAACTGTCATTTATGTATCACCTCCAATACAACCACTCAGACCAAGCCAGTCTCATTTCAAGGCCAGACAACTGGGAAGCCTCTCCCTACATTGACTGAAGTGCACTCCCTCCCTGTTCCTTCACACTCATGGCTCTGCCTGTGGCCTCCCAGCTACGTCTCCACATCCTGTTCAAAGCCCTGGTAAAAGTGAAGGGAGGATTTAGACGCTTTACTTAATATAAAAGGTGGAATAACCAAAGTGCAAAATCTTACAGATGACAACTAATTCATTATTTTTGAGGAGGTGAAAAAAAATACTTAAACTTCAATGATTTAAAATTCAGTCTTGTGCTGCCCTCAGTGTATAGGCTAAGTGCTGGTACTGTCAACTACATTGGGTTCAGTTTTGGGGTCAGTGTTTTGACAATCTTTGCCAGACTCAACTTTCACCATTTAAGCTTGAGACACGTTTGAGATGTGAAGGGTGCACTGGACACCACCCTGGTGTCACAACAAAGATCGGATGTCAAAATTGCTTGAATTGGTGTCTGTGGCTGCCTGGGTTCTGAAGAAGGGTGTGGGAATGCAACAGATGCATAGGGACCATATTCTGGTGCGACGCCCCTGGGTGTGGCCGCAATTTTGGCAAATTAAAAGGAAAAAGACAAATGTATAGTTGGGTTATCAAAAAAAAACATGCAGGCAACAAATGTGACATAATCACACCTTGCGAGTCCTCTGGGAGCTTCCTCAGAGGTTTCCCATCCGGAGCAGTACAGTGTATGTCACAGATCCCTTCCCTACGTACATCCTCACAATCTGCATGCTGAGCTGTGGTGTTCAGCATGCGATGGTACATTCCTCCCACCTGTACTACAGCCATCTGCCTGGGGCACTGGGAGGACAGAAACTGAAACCCACAAATAGCTGAAATTCATTTCCGTATCAAAGGTCATGTGGACATATGCATACAAATAGGAGTCTCACAGAGTTCGGACTGTGCTGCGGGGGTGGGAGCAGGCTGGAGGATGGGGGTTGGTCTGGGGTGCAGGTTGCACTTTGTCAGCTTCAGCCGAGATTCAGCAGCTTTACCTCCGAATTTATAATCATCTTTTTGTCAGATGATTTTATCCAAAGCAACTTACAACTGAAGGACAACACTAAAGCTTCAGTAAGTGCAGGAGATCAGGTAAGGAAGTCACAGACAGGTCTAGTCAGACCCGTACACACCTGGTATTAACATGTGGCTTTTGTGATCCTATCACAAGTGGACAGCTCTTACTACAGGTGTGAACGCATTTAGATCGGATAGCAATCCAATCACACCTGACAACATTCGGAGGTGGTCTGGGCCACATGTGTCCACATTCTTTGAGCAGTGGGAATGTGAATGCGTCCTGGGTCACATATGAAGGACCGTCAGCTGACATCCTCTGACCTGCAACAGTTTCACTATGAACTGAACCTAGTTTTTCTCTTATCTGTCCCCATACACCGATTTGTCTATTGCCATCGGCAAAATATCAACACTGACCACGACATCTTGACTGATACTTTTCTTAAATTGGTGAAATCTTTCTTCACTGCAGCTGCACAAGATTCATTCAGTGCCTCCGGACTGTTCTCTCTCTCTCTCACGCCGACACACAAACAGGGACATCGGACACATCTGTGAACTCAGGCTGTGACGAAACAACATATGGTTCTTGTGGAGTAATGAGTTCTGAATGACTGGTTGTTCACTGGTTGCATTCAGTTTTTACAGAATACAACTTCACGATAACCATGGTAACTAAATTGACATCCGGACATCAGAAAGTTTACACATCTTCCGCCGCAAACTAAAAACACACCTCTTCCGACTCTACCTTAAATAACATTTTTAAACTAACAATTTAGTAGCACTTAAATGGCACTTACTTATAGCACTTTGTAGTTTTGCTTTTTTGAAGAAATTGTACTTTCTCTATTCTTGTTGTTCTGGGTTTGTTCCCTCATGGTTGAATGCACTTATTGTAAGTCGCTTTGGAGAAAAGCGTCAACTAAATGAAATGTAATGTAATGTAATGTAAATGAGAGAAAGTGTCAGCTTCATGGTCTTTCTATTAGAGGTAGAAACTGTGATGAAGAACTATCAAGGCAGTTATACAGTGCTGTTTCCTAATAGTCTGTGACTCACTCCTCTTCTCCTAATTAACAGTACTTAGGTCTCGTTCATTCTCGAGCTATTGTCTTGCACTGGCAACACCCATCTAAATCTCTCCCATATACAACCATCGCATTGTATTAATTTGACGGATGGGTTGGGTAGTGACTCATTGGTTGGTATGCTACTTGGTAAGGACAATGTTCAAACGAAAATACCCTCCAAAAAAACTGAAATGCCTGATAACTGAAGGCAAAAATCCAGTTCACAGACAAATTATAGCCTTGAAATGTACTACAGGGTTAAACCAACACGTCTTCCACATAGAGAAAACACCACAGAGGTGGTATTTATTGCATTACTGGCATATTGCATTCCATTCCATATTTTATCCCCCATATATATTCCTGTGTATGTGAAAATGAAACAGTGACCACACAACACAGACATGACACATTGTAATCAGATGCGTTCCTTTGATCAGCTAAGTAAGAATGAGAGTGCAGAAGTATCAAGTTGTGGCTGGTGGAGCTCTGTATAACAACAGGTTGTACGTTTTATTCTTAACTTTATCTTAACCTGTAAAACAACGTGAAGTCTCAAAATACTACAGTACTAGTGGTAGATGTGCTTAGTTTCCACCACTGCAAATGTAAATATAATAATAATAAGTAATTGATAATGCATCAAGGTGTCCATTATACAGTAGCTCTTATACCACAGCTACGTCCCAAATTCAAGAAGAGAGCCAGTGTTTAAACCTTCATCCATTTCCAAGTGTTGGGAACTCAGACTTCATCACTGACCCTGGAACGAGTCGTGTTGTTCAACCTTTAGACTTGGCTACTGCTTCTAGGCAGTTAACTGTCTGTTTCTCGTGCAGGGTGAATTTGGGTAATCTGGGACATTGTGTAATCTGGGAAATCAAAAGTATGGACATCATCTGACTGAAATCACATGACTTCATTGGGATGATGTCACAGAAAGGGGCGAGGCAAATGTGAATCAGAACATGATTGATCATTTGGGACAGCATACTTCGGGTAATCTGGGATAGTCATTGAAGTTCTCTAAATGGGGAAATATGCATTAATGGACTTCCTGAAGTAAAACAATGATAAACTAAAGAGAGGTAGCATGATGTCTGGAGTCGTCAGACAGGAGTTAAGGTTAAATACAGTCTGCCCCTGTCTGTTTAAACTGGTGTCTGGTTAGTTAACCTGCTAATAATCCGTTTGCTCTCTAGGACAGAGATGATCCAGAAAGAGTCTGTCCTGTGGTCTGCAGCCACTGGTTTCATGAAACATGTGGAGAAGACTCATTGATGATGATGATGGTCTCTCACCTGTACGGACTGTTTGTTTCCTGAGTAGCCCCAATAGAATTACAGAATGAATAAACATTTATTGTTATTTTTGCTTGCTGTTGATTGAATTTTAATAGATTTTTTTTTTAATGTGATGTACCTTTGTTTTAAATACATTTTATGGTTTCTTTATTTAGGCTAGGGTTCTTTATTAAATAAATATGACATTTACATGTTAATATAACTTTATGAATAATATACATTTTGTTGTTCATTTTCTTATACATTTTTTCATAATGCTTTTAAAAAAAAAGGTTCTATTGAGCTTGACATGCATAAAGCAACGTGATTCACTCTTTTTTTTTTAAGCCTAATACAAGTGTCCCAGATTACAAAGTGACCTGTCCCAGATGATCAAACTCACAAAGAACTAAAAGCTGTGCTGTGTCTCCTCTGAGTATGTTATCTCCATTCTTTCTTCTGGTGCAGTTGCAAAACTTCTTAAGGATTACAGAAAGTTATAATATGTTGATCCAATGTGTAAAACAGATATCAGAAAGGTCATAGAAGTCAAAATTGCAAAAATATTTCCCAGATTCCCTGAATTCAGAAAGAAAGAAGGTATGAGTTTGTTCCCAAAAATGTTGAACTACAGACGTTATGAATCCTTAATTTAAAAAAATGTTTGCCCAAAATTGCAGTCATACTGACACATCACATAACCCCTACCTTGAATGAGCCAGTCGCCTGCTTTATAACAAACAGGAAACAGGAAACCAACTGTGTTGTTGCATTTATGCAAGTGACACCTTGGGCATGTGTAGTAAAAGTATAACCTCTACGTTTAAAACCTCGACTTGGGGCAAAGTCACCAAAAGGGACATTTAGCAGATATGACTGTCTATTCTATACATGCCGTTTCTATTTGCCACTGACCTTTGGAAGTGCAGTTGTGTTCCATTCATATAGACAGGAGCCTGGTCTCATTAGTCTAAAATAAAAACCAAGATGGCTGCTGAGCATTGACACTTGCTTATAAGGACCTTAAAAAACAGTTTGGCTTTAACTTATGTCTAGTTTGTTTTCACTGGTGAGCACCTGCTTTGCTATTGGTAACTGCAGCTTGCTTGTATTGGTTGCTAGTGTTGGTTTATCATACATCCATCACTCGATTAGAAACTAGAGTCTGAGTTAGATATGAAAGTGACACTACAATGTGCTGTTGGTTGGCCCTCTATCTATAACCTGCACTGCTTAGAAAGAGAAGGGAGCATCTGTGGAATTAGACAGGCACTATTCTCCTGTACAGATATAATGTAATATACAATATATACAGAATATATAGTGGCATATACACTGATGTGTGAGGATGGTCAAAAGTTCCTCAACAATATTTATTTTTGAGAAACACCAATTTCTTTGCAGGACGGAGACTTGGTTTTCACACCTCTGTTTGTTAAAGTGTGACACTGACTACATTTTCATATGGTCTTGAACGCTACCCCCCTGACAGCCGTTGATTGACACCTGTGGTATGAAAATGTCGGGGTAGAGACACAGAGCCTTTTCACGTCAGCTTTTATTGCTGTTATCTAAGTGTGGTGTTGACTGATTTGCGAAGTCTGTACACAACAATAACAGTGAAAGCTATAAAAGCAGTCCGGAAGCACTACACATTGATTGGAATCATGTGCTCATATGAATAAAAACTAGTGAGACCAGGAATGTAGAAAACACACATCAAGAAATCACTTCCAGGAATTTAGAAATGTCTTAAATAGGCAAATCAAGCAAAAACTATTGTAATCCAGCAACGGTGACAAAATGACTCGAAGTTTGTGTTCTGTGGCCTGTCATATGAAGACGATGTACAAAATGTGTGTGCAAGTGAAGTGTATTTGTGTGCGACAGTGTTGCTACGTATTTGTTTCTTTGTAAACCTGGTTAGTCCTGTTAAGAAGGAGTGGTGTGGATCTCGCTGCTATGTCTCTCTCTCCCGTGCTTTCTAGTCAGGTTTCGGCTGCTCTGCTCTGTGACACATTTCGAAGTCAAGGTGTGTGCATGTGTGGTGTGTGTGTGTGTGTGTGTGTGTGTGTGTGTGTGTGTATGTGGGAGTGTGTGTTCTGAGGCGGTTCTGAGGTGGCCTAACCTGTTCTCCTGGCTGGCTGGAAGCTTATAGGCATTTAACAGGCAGATCCATCTCATCCTACCTGACAGAGCAGAAGTGATTCACTGAGGAGGAGACATCTCTCCCTGGGCTTTCCTTGCAGGCGTCTTTGGCAGCACCACACGGTGAGACCATCAAAATTGATGTCTATGGCCTCTTGTTGCTTGATATGAGATAACTAATAACATCCTGTATTGTGTTAAATGTAATTGAGCATAGAAAAGAATATAGTACTAAGCAGATTAAGATTTGAACTCCTTGTTCTTCAGTTATATTGAGTTGTAAGGAGAAGATTTGGTTTGAATATGAAGCTTCAAATTAAACCTTTTCCCAGTTCTGGTGATGGAATATGCACAGACAGCTTTTTCAACAGCTGTTTGAAACTTTGGGTGCATATTCTTGACATTCACTGGAATTAGATCATCTCATAATATATTCTGCTTTTATTTACAAGTCAAGGTTTTTACAATGCATTTTGAATACGTCACGACCCAGCTGCATGACCCAGACATATGTGACAAGTGATGCTTCAAAATAAAATAATTAAACTGTAGATAAAAATATATATCGTTTCTAATTTAACATACGCTAATTGCTAGTGAATAGTGCCGCCTGTGCGACATACTGCTTTCCTAACTGGGCCATGCCCAAACAGTCATCAGACTCACACCCTGCTGTTTTGCTCAGTGGTTGGTATCCGTATTGATGTTGACACCCTGTTTAAAAGGACACACCTATTAACCGCAAAGCTCTAATCATTTTTTGGGGAAATCGCTTGTGACTTCACTGCCTTTCCTATTTTCCTGGACTCAATGCTAGTTTCTGGTTTGCTGTCGCATGCACAGAGCTTAAAGCCACCACGCAGTTATGTCATATGTCATTATTTATATCTCTTATTTCTTTGAGAATCAAGGATGCATGTGCAAGAACAGTGACATCAGCTACTCTGAACAGTGTTGATAGCTTTCACTTTATATATTCTTTAAAAATGTATTACGCACACATTTCTTTCCATGTGGCGTCTCATTGCAATCTCATTGTTTGCTTTGTTGTTCATCCACTTGAAGACATAATTACTTTTAGGAGTCTGTTCAGGACTGTTGCCTTAACACAGATGAGGTGTGGACTGATTCACATTAGGTTTGTTTTGTAGCATCAGGACACAGTTTGATTCTTAGTGGAAGAAGACATCCTTTATTCATTTCTTTCTCCTGCTGTTTTTCACAACCCAGCACTGAGCAGCTTAAAGTCTGCTCTGTCTTAGTCTTTATGCGACTATGTTACAAGTGGAATACATTAGCATTTACATGTGAAGATGTTGGGGTGTGGCTGCAGGCTGGGCTGCGTGTGGTTTCAGAATGCACCCAATCTGACTGGTTTGGATGCCTACATTCCCCTGAACAAACCTAGCACAAGTTTTAGATTCCTGAAGTGTGAGATAATATGTGTGTGGGCGTCGTTGTTTCTCTGTCAGCTAGGGTCAGAAAATCAGGGAGCAGGTGAGCACAGACAGTGATGTGCAGACAGAGTAATGAGTGACAGCTACACAGTGTTGGTTTGAAGGATTCCTCGAATCTATATAAAAGAAAGGTCATGCTCTTTTCAAGAATTGACTTTTGATAGTCCTGTTGTATTGCCATCTTCTCCTCTGCCCAGGTCATATCTCGTATTCTACGTTATGTTATCATCTGGGATGAAATATCAGGAATAGCCAGACTTTAGGTGCAGTAACTTGTTTGGCATTACAGGTTACATTAGACATCAAAACAACCGGAAGAGTCACGTACATAGTAAAGGGTTTTTTGGGCAGTGGTTCAATACTTAATAACACCACAGACTAAATCAGGACCTGTCAACATTCACCACAGTCATATCCACTTTGGACATTTTTTAAATTCATAACATACCGTGCTTTATTGGAATGAAGATCATGCTGCTGGCAGTATTCGTGTTGAGGACGTAGGCAGGTCTTCATCTTGCTCGAGGTACAGCACATTGTATTATCATGTCTCTGATCAAACTTACATTAACATAATCCTAAACCAATGTTACTTTTCTCTGGTGTTTACAGGAAGCCTTGCAGTCGTGATATGTGGATATAAACACCCACAAAATGATGGTGAGTAAGGCAAAGAAATAGTTCAGAAATATACTGTGCATTTATGTGATAAGAACTTTCATAATGGATTCTTGATTCTAATGGGCAATAGATGAACCATAATTTATGAAAATATGGGTGATCACAAAACTCATGTTGTAAATGTGTGAAAATGTTTCTGACCTGTCTTATTTTGTGTATAACCACTTTTAATTACAGAGCGGGGACAGCAAGAGTACTAGTTTTTTAGAAAACCTGGTCCTAGATGACTCAGACAAAGGAGTCATCGTTACAGGAATCAGAGATGAATCAATCGCTACAAAGAGTGGCCTGAAAGCAGGTAAGACACAACCCGGTGATTCTTTTACAGCAGTTTTAAGACAGTTCAACCAGCAGCTGCAGATAAAGGATTTGAGGAAAAGACATTGATTTGCTGGAATGATTTTGGTGAATTGTTTCTGTTTGTTGCAGGGGATGAGATTGTTGCAGCCACTATCCACCTGGACCACCTCAACAAAGACGAAGTGCTTGCCATCCTGAAGGTCTTGGAGCCGTATGATAACAACATGAAGGTTCTGACAAAGAAGGAGCTGAGTGCAACTGCTGGGCTTGGCTCCTTGGGATTCGGTCTCAATGACTCTGCAAAGGTAGATGTCACTGTTATGGCAAAAATTATATGTAATCAGTTGATTCCCCCAAAGTTTGGTCTTGTTTGGCAACATTTTGGATGCCAACCCACTGCAAATTGGTGAATTGGACTGCATTGCAGTGCTCATAGCAGTCAGAAAACTTAGATCTGTAATGTTTTGTTTAAGCAGCAGAACATAGTTAGAGTTTGGAGTATATATATATATATATATCTTTAACTCCCTGTTGGAGATTACAGGCGGTTGCTGGGGTGGTGGAGGGGCTGTATTCACAGGCAGCAGAGGCATTGACAAGCAATGCGAGAGATGGGAAATCTTACAGTTTGAAGCGACCACCAAATTGGGACGAGTGTGTATTATGAAGGGTTGTGTAGAGTGAAGAATGTCACATAATTAGAGCAGCGCAGCTCAGGTTGGCTGCCTGAACTAGCTGATAAGCGTCACTCCAATTGTCGTTCTGATAACGTTTTTTATGTCTAACATTGGGCATATGGTTTCCAGTAAGATTATCGCTAAATTACACAGGACTGTCTTAAAATATCTTTTTTGTTATGTTAAAGTGTGTATATTAACCTGCTTTGCTTATCACTTCCTTCCCAACAGATTGCCAACCTAAACAAGGATCTGTCATTGGATGCATCTGCTAAGGCACCAGTTCTTTCCCTTGATGGCCTGAGGGGAAAGCTAAATGCTTCACAAGGGTTGGGGGGGGGATTAAGGGGTCCCACTCTGAATGGAGACCTTCCCAGTCTCAGTCTAAATAAGCCTTCAGCTGATGCTGGCACCAAGTTCACAATGCCCTCTCTAGGATTGACTGGACCAGATGTAAACGGAGATCTAGATGGCACCCTCAAAGCACCCAATGTCAGTGTCTCGACTCCCAATGTTGATGTTACGAAACCACAGATCAAGACAGGCAACTTAAAATACAATTCCCCAAAATTCTCAATGCCCCATTTCGATCTACCTCAGCTCAGTCCACCACATGCAAATGTAGGTGCGTCTGGAGACATAGATGTACCTGCCTTTGGAACACCAGACCCAAAGTTAAATCTTAAAAGTCCAAATATGGATCTGAATGGGCCAAAATTGAATCTGAATGGGCCAGATGTAAATCTAGGAAAAACTGACATTGAGCCACCCTCAGGCAATATTAAATGGCCCCATCTAAAATGGAAAGGTGCCAAGGTCAAAGGGCCAGATGGTGACTTAAATGCTGACTTGTCTGCACCTGGTGTCAGCCTCTCCACACCAAAGTTTGATGGGGATCTAGAAGCACCAGATGTTGATATTAACTTACCCAAAGCTGGGATCGAAGCCCCTGGGGTAGGTGCTCAGATCCCAAATATTGACATTGATGCCCCATCTGGTAAAATCAACTGGCCTCACAAGAAGTGGAAGAAACCAAATTTTCATGGCTCAAAGGGTGATCTGGACCTAGATGCAGACCTGAACACACCAGATGTTGATCTCTCTCTTCCAAAAGTGGGAGGTGGGATAAATACCCCAGATGTTGACCTTAATTTGACAAAGGCAGACTTTGAAGTCCCTAATTTAGATGCAGATGTATCTAGTGGTAAAATCAACTGGCCTCATCGGAAATGGAAGAAACCCAAAGTTCAAGGCCCAAAAGCAGACTTAGACATAGATGCCGACCTAAACACACCTGATGTACGACTCTCATCTCCAAACATTACTCTACCAAATGCTGAGCTGAATGCCCCAGACATTAATGCCCCAGATGTTGACTTTGATGCTCCATCAGGGAAAATCAACTGGCCTCATTTGAAGTGGAAAAAACCCAAACTTCATGGCCCCAAAGCTGACATGGACCTTAATGCAGGTCTGAACACCCCAGATGTCGGTCTGTCAGTTCCAAATTTTGAGAGTGACATAAGTACACCAGATATTGATCTGAATTTACCCAAAGCAGATGTCGACATTGACCAACCCTCTGGCAAAGTCAAGTTCCCAACACTCAAAAAGCCCAAGTTCATGCTTTCTGGACCAAAGGTGAAATCACCAGATGTCGACATTCATGCTGATACACCTGGCCTCAATCTGGATCCTGATATTGATTTGAATTTACCCAATGTTAAAGCACCAGACACAAACATTGAAGGTCCATCTGGGAAGATCAAGTGGCCAACTCTTAAGAAACCCAAATTTGGCACACTAAAGGGTCCAAAGGCTGACCTTAACGCAGATTTGAGTGCACCAGATGTTCATCTTTCTGCACCAAACATTGAGGGTGGGCTAGATACTCCAGATCTAGATTTTAGCCTGCCTAATGCTGATGTCAAAGGTCTGGATGTGGATCTTAATGGTCAAGATCTCGACACACCTGATGGAAAACTGAAGTTTCCAACATTTAAACTGCCAAAATTTAAAGGGCTAAATGCCAAGGGTCCCGAATTGGATACTGATTTAAAAGCACCGGTCATTGAAGCACACGATCTCTCTTTGTCTGCACCAAAAATTGAAGGGGGTATTGATGCACTAGATTGTGACATTAGTTTACCAAAAGCTGATCTCAAAGGTCCTGATGTAGACCTTCAAGCTCCAGAGTTTGGTGCCTCAGCTGGAAAACTCAAGATACCAAAATTAAAATTTCCAAATTTTGGCTTATCTGGGCCAAGGGTTAAAGGACCTAACATTGATGTTGATGCTGACCTCAGAAGTCCAGATCTGGATGTGTCTCTTCCTGATGTAGATGCTGAGCTACCTAAAGCAGATCTAACAGCCCCAGACTTCAATCTTGAAGCCCCCAAAATCAAAGGTGGCATTGCTGCCCCAGATTGGAACCTGAAAGCACCAGATGTAGATGTTAAAACACCAGATGTTGACATTGATGCTCCTGGAAAATTTAAAATGCCTTCATTCAGCCTGCCAAAATGGAGTATCGGAGGACCAAAGGCTCAGTTGCCTGATGCAGAGCTAACGACTCCAGGTGTCTCTGTTCCTGATGTAGATGTTAATTTGCCAGCAGCTGATGTCAACGCACCAAAGTGGAAACTTTCTGCCCCCACATTTAAAGGAGATCTGGATGCTGATCTTAAGACAGATTTACCAGATTTAAAGCTTTCTACCCCGAACATTAATGCAAAGGGAGACCTTGGTTTGCCCAAAGCTGGACCAAGTCTAGGTCTCCAGGCACCTGATCTCAACTTGAAAGTTCCAGATCTCAGCCTTTCTTCACCAAACATTGATGGAAATTTCACAGCACCAAACATAAACACCAAGTTACCAAAAGCGCAACTGGAAGCACCTGATGTGGATATCAACCTACCCGAAGCGAACCTCAATGGGCCTGATGCACAGTTCAATAAGCCAGCTTTTAATTCTAATTTGGGTGACTTTAAATTGCCTTTCAAGATTCCAAAATTTGGCCTTTCAAAATCTGAAGTAGAAGTTCCCAGTTTTCATCCTTCAGCTGAGGCTGGGATAGATGCACCCAAGGTGAACATAGGCAATATTACAGCGGATGCCAACATGTCTGCTCCAAAGTTAGACACAAGCCTTGACACCGAAACTGATGGGTCAAGTGATGAGATGGAGATCCCTGCATTCCGATCCCACAGACTACCAAGACACAGCATTGACGGCAGTGAATCCATTGATACCTTTGGCTTATCAAAACCTGTCACAGAGGATAAGGATTATGTTGTCAGCAAAGGGATCCGCTTGCCAATATTAAATACAAAACCTGCAGGGGGAGAGAAGATTGACATTATGGAGAGATTGAAGATGGCAATGCAAAAACCCTCAACTAATGTCACACCAACTGAAGTGAAAACGGATATTGATCTGAAGCTTGCCACCCCAAGTCTTAGTGCCAGTGCATCTACAGAAGCAGGGGATTCCTCCTTGGTGAGAGGAGGTACCTGTAAAGTAGAAAAGCTAGAGTCTGCACTGGGCGGAGTGGCCCCTGAAATTTTGAAATCAGATGAAAATGACAAAATGTCATTGAGCCTCTCCAATATGCTCGGCCTTAATGTCAAGAATTAGGCTGACTAATTCCTGCTGCATTAACCTGATACATAAAGCTTCAGTTTGGTAACATTGTAAATACATACAAATAAATAACTTTAACTCACTCTTACCACAGTTTTCACCAGATAAAGCCGGCTGCAGTATCTCTCTTGTGTAACAAATGCCCGGTTGCCAAAGGATTGAGCTTGTTTTTATAAACTATGTGTATATTCCTGTTATTTATATGAGCTTTGTTTTCTAAACATTTTTGATTTGGAAATATGTTACTTATTATTATTCAATATCTCCCTCAGCATTGCATGTGATCACATTTAGTTGTTAAGGTTTTTGATAATTGCATTACTTAACCATAACATTTTAAAAGCTTAGTCAATTGTGTGAGTGAAAGTAATTGTTGATTTTTTTGTTCATTAAATAACTCAAAATATTCATTATGCTTGTGAGCCTTTCCTAATATACAAAAGGAAAATAATGAAACTGATGCCTTGTTGGTTTGTATCTGAAGTAAATAGATGTATGAAAATGAATAAGGGGCTTTACAACACTTCATTGTAAATATCTGTAATTTCCCAATACATTCCTAAACATGTCCTTCGACAAAATATGGAATAATTAGGAAATCTTGTTGAATAAAAGCTCAATTCAAAGCCAAGCAGGTATCCTTTTCTTCACTTGACATAACGGGAATTCTACCATTCTGCCTATAATTGTTGTGATGCCTTGGGCAGTTAAACATGTGTACTAAGTGAACACTCACTGTTGTCGCTATAATTCTAGAATTGAAGTTTCTCTAAGACCTTCCCGGGAATTATTAAGTGAAGCTGATAAAAAAAGATTAAAGTTTTATCAGATTCCATCTGAAAAAGATGTCTGTGTATATGAAAAGTATTTCACAGAAATGTTCCTTTAAGTTTGATGTTGCAGCTTAATTTGTTTTTAAAGATGATAACGGCATTCACAGAATTTTGACATTTATTTCATAGTGAAAGAACAAGTACAATACAGACATTTTATTTCTTCAAAATAAAAGAGAGCAATAAAAGTTCGAACTGTAGTTTTTGTTTTATCAAATTCAACAAAAATTATATTTTTGTAGATTATTTTCAAGATTCTGAGATCTATGAAAGAAATATTACACTTCCTGATCTATCATATGTTCTCCATCCCACTGGAGACAATAATAGCACAACAGTAAATGAGACAAAACCAGAGCAGTTATTAGTCGTGGTTGTGAAGAACATCCTGCTGACACGGGCTGTAGGTTGTATGGGTGTATCACAAAATATTCCATAAAAAATAAATACTCTGCCATTGTTTTGAGCTTTGTTTGTTATACACACAGATGCACATTAAAAAGACTAAGGGCCCGATGTTACCCATACAAGGGCCACCAGCACAGGGCAGTAAGTCTTGGGCACACAAACTCTGCAGACGTCCCTCTCTAAGTGCACCTGCAATGTAGGTTCAGCAGCGCAGAGTAAAAGGGCTGCTTGAAGTGAAGTACACTGCAAATCAGAAGATTTGGTGTTTAATAAAAACAGCTCTTGGCCAGTCACAATGTGAACAGGCAACAGCTACAATCTGCAGTGGCAGTTGGTTTGGATTTTAATCTATACAATGATGATATAAATAAATAATAAACGATGAAACTGATTCTATCGGACATTGTTTCATTGGGCTACAATGATTTTGAAAGTGAGTCTGAATCTGTGATACAAACGTACAGCAGCCTGTTGCCCCTCATTATTTTACAAATGTAACAAAAATCCTTTTTCATTTCCCAATTAACATTAAATCCCCAAAGTTTGTTTCAATATTTTTACTATCTAAGGTAAGGGCTGGAATTTATATGTTTTACACAATACATGCATGTGTCATACGATTCTTTTGGTCCAATCTTTTGGTCTGTCTGCTTTACTGCCTCATTAGACAGCTGAAATTCACCATGGATATCAGTACAAAGTGTGACGACACTATTCACTAGTGGAAACATGTCAGTCGGACAGACAGGCTGTGCAAGCCGTGCAACTTGAGGTCAGGTGCTATACTTTCTACTGAGATTTTCAGTTTCCAGTTGAGGATCAAAGTTTCCACTTTTTTCTTTCGACCACAAGCCAAATTGACAAAAAATGGGGAAACATGTATCAAAGCTGGTGAAGAAGAAATTCCTAAATACAACCCTGACAGAAGAAAAAACAGAGACAGCACAAATAAACAGAGTCAAACTGGTTAATGAGTCTGTTGCCACCGTGACGGCCAGTCCTTCTCTATCCAGCTCTGCAGCAGTCGCAGTACATCATTGCGCTGGTAGATGCGGCAAAGTTCAGTGAGCTCAGTGACTGTTTTCTGGTTGTAGCGCAGCAGGAACTCCTGGGTGGGGCTGTGGGACAAGGAGCCCTGGGTCCGGTGCTCCAGTAGGGTCAGTTCATCGTAGCTCATTCCCCAGCGACTGGCAAAGTTTTTCCAGTTTTTGATGGTGCAGTGGTTTGGATCCAGTTTGAGCCGCAGCAAGTCCAGGAGGTCTTTGTCATTCATGAGGTCACTGATCTTGGGAGGAGGTGCTGGGCAGCAGCACTTTTCACAGTGGCTGTTTAGCAACTGCAGTTCTTTGGGGTAGTCTGAGCTCAGATGGACAAAGACGGGGGAGTCAGCGTAAGACATTTTTTAATCACCAACGACAGTATACAAAATATAAATTTAAAAGGGGGTAAATATGAATGGAGTTCATTTCACCATTCATTCATTCATTCAGTTACTTAGACTATCTAAGACCACATTACATGTCCCTGTGGACTAATGGTCGTTGGAACAACTTCCCCCTTTCCTGTCTGTGTCCACTGCAGGAGCTGTCACATCAACAACACTATGTTCCTGTTGCTGTGACACAATCATTTCTTCAAAATAAATCTTGTGTTGCCTTAACAAGGCCAATATTTGGGGGAAATATTTCACCTAAACAATCCAGAAGCTATGCGCCCTTCATGCAGTGTAAGAATTGATTTACCTGGTGAAGTAGATGTTGGGCAAGAGCATTCTTCAACATCTTCAACTGGCTGCAACACAGAAAAAAACGCAAAACAGTTACCCCCCGTTAGCTACATCACATCCATTGTACTGCAAATGTTCTTTCAACCACCCAAACTCAAGTACAAACATGTACTGAAATATGAAAAAAACACAGTCACCAGCCTCACGTTTCACAGTAAAAATAAGTATTTCCAACATCAGCAAATTACATGTCATTTTAACCAATGATACACGATATATATCATGTTACAGCTAATTTTCTGGAAAATGAATTCGAAATGTAAATCAATTTCAAAATAGACACAGAACAACACTTTGTTATTAGATAACAAGCCAACAAGTTTGTTTTTAGAGATAACTGAACGATAAACACAAAGTTCAGCTGACTATGATGATAGTTTTGGGTATTTGGCCATAAAGCAAAGTGCTGACCAAAATTTTAATTTAATTTGACAATGCCACTTTTATTCATTAATTATTAGTTATTTAGTTAGTAAACAAATGATATGACGTTATTATAAGGGGGCTCTGAGCACGCATTCCTCTGCCAAGGCTAATGCTCAATTTCACCATGTCACAGCACTGTTTCCCATTAATTATCTAGACTGTATTCTAATTTGTCTAAGACTAATGTCTAATGAACCAAATTTGTTTTAGACTTTTTATAATAACAGAGATCTCTAACTTGGGGTGTTTGCTCTGTTGCTGCATTGTATTATTTGTTACTTATCAGCAAGTTGCGTGCAATGTAGCTCATCTTTCACTCTTTGGTCTTTTTACCTGTTACTTGGAATCTGTCATGCACATGCAAGTGCAGCCCCACTACAAACATAGATTGAATTAGTTCTGTGGGAAATGCCGCAGAGAAAGTGAATCAGAATTCCTGGATGCCCTATTTATTCAGATCTGCTCCAAAATGTAATGTGTTCTCTCCCGACCCATACCTCCCACCAAGTTCAGTCCGTCAGTCCTGCTAACTGACAAACATCTGTCATTGTCAACAAACGACACGGCCCATTCAGTCATTATCCATATTAACTAAGCAAAACGTGTGACTGCTTATGACACAACTTGTATACACAGACAGTATTTTGGGGTAAAAAACGGTGGCGAGCGAACAAACGATATGAATCATAAGCTTCATAATAAAATCAGAGTGAAAACAGGATGGGACATGAAAATGCTAAAGGATCTTCAGCCTTGAGCGGACAGGATTTGGGTCTTTACAACTTGCCATATGCACAATTAATCATGTGATCACATGGATTCAACTGAATCTGTGGGTAGAATCATGATTCAGACCATGAATCATGATTCTACCCAAAACGATTGTAATATGATCATTAGGCCAGATCACCCTCCCCTCTCCTACACACTGGTGCATTCTGAGGACAGTGTGTTCAGTCCATTCAGGAGTTTGTCAAACCTTTTACTACAAACTACAAAGTGAACCTCATAGTGACACTAGAGGGAAATCATAGAGTTCATCCTCTGTGGACCATAAATGTCTTTAATAAATGGTATGGCAAACCAGCTCATAGCTGTTGACACATTAGAGACATTTGTTCACTGGGACAGCTCTTCCTTTCAGTTCTCCAGCCGAATCAATGGTTGTTGCAGTTGTGCTGAACAAGCAGTTGTCATGATTGCGTTGTTGTCTTGGTCAGCACTTTCAGTTACGTTGATGATTCCCAGCCTCCGTTGCTACAGAGCGCTGGTCGCCTGTTTATTTCAAAGTGTATTAATATTGAACGTATCTTGTGTATAAATCACACCAAATTCGACGCTGCACTTCTTTCCACCCTTAACAATGCCCATGCCCAGTGTGAAGCCGACAGGATGAATGGCTCTCAAGATACGTGAGCCACATTCAGACAGTCAGAGATTTTTTGAGTTATTAGATAGATAAATTCATTTATATGTTTAAATAAAACTAGGACGAGATCTTCCACTTCGCTGTAAAAATGTAGCTACTCCTCCATGTTCTGACTTAGTGCTAAACTAGCAGCTCCTAAATGTTATACCAAACTCCTCGAATTCACCGTGGAGCTCCACAAAAACGACACAGCTTCATAGATGGATGGTGGTGGTGGTGGACCATGATCGAGGGCGCAGCGGATGGTGGACTATGATTACAACAAGACTGCTTGATATACAATATGTCTACTCAGATACTACCATTACTGACAATAATTCCTCAATCCATTTACCTTCCATTATGCTACAAACTGTTTATTCTAATCAATGTTGTAAATATTCATATTTGTCTGATGTTCTCCTTTACACGTGGCATCTGTTGCACCTCTGTCCGTCCTGGGAGAGGGATCCCTCACATGTGGCTCTCTCTGAGGTTTCTACCTTCTTTTTTAACAGACTCTTGTTGAGGGTTAAGGGCAGAGGATGTCACACCTTGTTAAAGCCCTATGAGACAAACTGTGATTTGTGAATACGGGCTATACAAATAAAATGTGTTAAATTAAAGACTTGATTTGATAGATGTTAAAGGTCAATCTGCTGGATAAATTCATTGCTGCCCGTCCTACTGATAATGACCAGGCTTGATAAGTTCTCTTTCCCAACATGTGTGAAGCACAATCCAGATCTATGCTAATGTGACAGTAGTTGGCTGCAGTGACATTATATTGTACATACCCTGAACCTCAGCTGTGCCTTTCTCTGGTTTGTTTTTCAGTAGTTTGCCTGTGGCAGGTGCAGTCTCCTCTTATGCGTCTCACACTGTGTGATGTTGTTTTGCTGCTGCATGTGAAACGTGTCTCAGCAAAAACTGCTTTAAATACAGAAGATCAAGACCAGACAGATAATCCAGTAAGTCGCCCTGCAGGGATGTATACATTCTACTGGTGGTGATGACCCAGAATGCCATCTTCCTCCTCAGTTTCAAACCCTTTATTCTTCTACAGTGTTGTCTTTTAGAACGCTGCATCACGTTTACACACTTTCTACCCCTGCGTGCCTGCTCTGTTATTAGCAACGCTCACAGCTGTGCCTTCCAGTTCAGTGGGATGGGACCACATCCTGTACGCTCACTGCTCAAATTAGAAAGCACTCAGAGTGTGTACCTCTGCCAAGGTAGATTATAATTCTGTACATTTGCCAGTTTTCATAATAGAAAATGCTGAGGAGTTTTAATCTGCATCTAGGCCCAAATCAAGCATCAAGACACTCAACACTGATGGTGAGTGTTTGATTGTTTGATGCTGGAGAGTTCGGTCCATAAACATTTTCATTTTCAAATGATTGTTTAAATTCATGATGTTGCTGCTTCATCTCTGGATAAAAGGCCATAAATGTTTGATTGATTTCTTTTTTTGACCATGGCAGTTTATGAAAAACAGGCCAAGACTGGCAACTAATTATATGTGGAGGATAAAAGGTCAATTCAATTTAACATGAAAGATTTGGACCAATTTTTCCCTTTCCCTGACTGTTCCACACCAGAACAAACATGAGAACAGCAATGCAACCTGAGCCGTAAAAAAATGTGGAAAATAGTAACAGCGCAAGAAGGAAATAAACAATAAATATAAAAACACGGCAATTTGTTTCATCAAGACCCATGACTCTCTGGGAAATCTGTACAAATGTCAAAAACCACCTGTGCAACATGTTGCAATGTTAAAGTGAGACAATTCCTGGGTCTGTCCCTTTGTCCAGGTCTGCGTTAGAATGTTGTGGGTTCTTTGCCCATGTTCAATCCATCGTCTTAAGCAAAAGTACCTTGAACCTTTATTGCCAAGACCTTTTTCAAGAAACTAAAAAGGTTCCTGCAGACTATTGTTCACCTGCATTTCAAACACAGTGATTAAATGAGCCTGAATGACATATGAACAACCGGCCGCTACAAAACTATACAACAACGATGATGCTTTATGAATCAATCAACACTAAACACTAAACGTGGAGATCTAAATCGACTTGAAAAGTGGAAGTTAAAGCTGTGGGCTGTGACGGTGGAAATAAGTGAGGGGTCCCCTTTCTACACTGTAGTCACTTTACAACAACACTTTAAGAGCCATTGCCGATTTATAAAATATACATATTGGCTGACATATTTTCTCTCTCTCCCTCTCCTGGCTGTCAGTGCTTTATTCCAGTGTTTTCAATTTGGATCTTTGTTCGTTACTTGACGTCCTCTCAGATCATATTCTTCAAGTATATTTAAAAACTAGCAATCATTTTGCCATCCTGATTGTCCATCCTGTACATTTCTGAACGCACATTCATTCCACGTCTGTCTTGGAAAAGGGAACCCTCCTCAGTTGCTCTTCCTAAAGTTTCTTCAATTTCTTCCATTTGTTTCAATTCAAGGGTCTAAAGACAGAGTGGTTTGTGCTGTAGGAGTATAAGGCCTTCTAAGGCAAATTTGAAATATTGGGATATAGAAAAAATTATCTTGATTCTTATTCTTATCTTGACTGGTTTTTTTTTATTGTCAATAATTTTGGTATAACGTACAGATTCCAGTGAGCAGTGACAGAGGTGACTGTCAGACTGGTTTGGAGGTGTATACCAGTCCGGACACAGCTGTGTGGCTGTTGGGGGAAGGTCTACATGGTGCTCACATCCTGCAGGTGACACTCTTGATTTGTCCTGTACACCAACCATGCACAGTATGACGTGCAGTGAAATACTTTTCTAAGACTCTCGTTGTCATAAAGACAAGATAAAAACAAATTGACTATTTTAGAGAGAAAATATGCAGTAGTATGAGGAAGGAAGACATGAATACAAATATATATAAAGTGCAGGCTTGCGCTGTTTATGTGCAAACATCAGCTGTGCAACATCCAACTGAGGTAGTTGTGGTGTTCAGCAGGTGATGAATATGATAGAAAGAAGATGAGAGAGAAGGAAATCAGCGGGCACCAGCTGGCAAGTGAGAAAGTGTGGAAAGACTTGAATCTGAAACTAACCTTTATTTGGTGCTTATGTGTAAATCTTCAGTGATGATGACTACAACAGGCTAATGTTTCAAACAAGGGTAGTGCACGGACAGAGGTGGTAATACTGACCTGTCTTATTCTGTCTGAGGAGGGACCCAGGTATCCAGAGGGCATTGAGCTCAGGTGCAGTGTCACAGCGTCTGCTGGAGACATATTATTGTGTCATTGTACTTTGATTTAAAAAGAAACTGCAGATACACATTTATCAGTGTAAATAGTCGGGCCTTATGACAATGTACCGTTTGCCTGTTGTTTGGATATAATCAAGCTAAAATCCAAGCTGCATGGAAGGGGGTCCCTGGGATATGTTTCTGTGCAGCTTTCTTGTGGGTTGTATGTTTATATTAGTTTTCCTCTCTGTTTGAATCAACCAATCATCTTGCTTGATGTGCAGTTCATGTCGGCTCCTCCATGAGCGTCTGCCGCCTACAGGCCACCCACAATACCCTTCTCCGTGTCATCAATCTACTTATCAGTCTGTACTTTTATTTTTAATTTCGATTTTAGTCATTTTATCCGACTCATTTCATCTGGTTGCAAAACTTCCATCTTTAGTTCATTTTGCTTCCATTCAGCCAGTTTTTTAGTTTGCCGTGAGGCTATAGTCAATAAAACAACACTTCCTTCACAAATGTTTCACAGTAAAAGCCTTTGGAGAATCACAAAACCCCCTCCTGATGCCTGTGCTACAAAACAGGATTTGTCATTATCGAGGTAACTTCTTGTCTAACTCTGGTTTTTCAGTCCTACAAAGCTGCTTCACTTCTTACCGGATGAGACTTCTTGTCAGGATCCTGTTGATCGATGACTCTGGTTTTCCAGTAATGTGACTGATACGTAGTTTAGTCGTTGACAGATTTTGATCTCTCATCTCTCCTGCATAAGCTACCGGGGTGATTTACTCTGGTAAGAACTGATTCAACCTTGTAGGGCTGTAAACTCTGAGTTAAACCTGTTGTCAGACTGTCAAGATTGTCAGACTTTGGGCACAGAACCAGGTGATGAATGGTGTCTGGTGTTTAGCAGGGTTCAGTTTTTGTCAGAAGTCGGACCAAGAGTTCCTTGGACTTCATGGATTGACTTTGTGGTGTAAAGGTGTGTGCCGCTCTAAACTGTGTCCAGTCTATTCAGTTTGCTGCAGGTGGACATCTTGAGAAAAGTTAAAGGAAACAAGAGGCTCGTGACCACAGAGTGAAGCGTCACAGTAAATTATCTGAATGCTCCGGTGAACGAAAGATTCTTGCAAAAAGGAAAACTACTGAAGCTACTGTAGGTTGGTTGATTGGTTGATTGATTATTGATCCACGCTGGCCACTATACCATTATTATTAATATTATGTAATATTTGAAAAAGGATAGAAAGAGTTGGAGGTTCACATGTGTTTTGTAAAATTGTATATGGATTACCATGAGGATCTGTCACTTGAACTGGATAATTGGCCTCCAATGACTGTGGGAAAGACAAGGGCAGACATGATAACATTAGAAAGTCAAATGAATAAAAGTAAAAAGAGAAACTTGAGAAAGAAAAGCTTGTCTTCTCTGTGAGCCTTCTTTGTGGGAGCTTTACATTCGGTCTGTTCCTGAGACTGAGTGTGTAATCGTGGAGGAAAATGACTCCCTTGTGTGCATAGACAGGGAGCAGCCTGCTGCAACTTGTCCCTCAATAAGCCCCCAGGCTCTAGGAATCACAGCACAGTGTGTTCAGTTATGCTACATTTCTTAGCAGATTACTGCTGAGACTCTTTCTAAAGACAAACAATGAGAAATCAACACTCAGCGAACAGGGTAGAAAGGTCAAGACAATGAGACAAGACAACATGCGACTGGACGTAAGAATAAATGAAAAGTGCTCACAAATTCCGCCACGAAGCAGGTGGTGTCCGTGTCCTCCACAGGTTCAGAGCTGCTTCTGTCTGTTACAGACAAAAAGGAAGAAGCTTTAGTGCGCTGAGCAAGTCGTCACCTCTACTCATTTCATCCACTTCCAACTTATCAGAAATTCACTGAAGGGATAAACAGAAAAGCCACATCCTCCAGACAGCGTGCACTTACTGGTGAGTATGACGTATCTGAACTGTGTATTCCACGGGATACCTTTAAAGGTCAAGCCTGCTTATATGTATTTTATGCTTCAGCGGTTGCCATGGTAATCAATGTCCAAATAGTCCACAAAATAAGGGAAATTAATCCAACATTATTCAATAATAATAAAGACAAGGAAATTCAATCTTAGTGACAGTTGTGTGTGCTGGTCATCTTGTGTGCTGGTCATGTCACATCACGTTAATATAAAATAAATCACAAATTTGCAGTATGACCCCCAAAAGACAAGTGGCTGATAAGCCTGAGGAAATAGACATGTCACAAATCTATGACGAGCTTTGACAAATAACCTGAGAACTGTAAGTAATGGCTAAGAGGTATTGCAACTGCTACTGATATTAGCATGGCCTGCAAGTCTAACTTGGAAGTCCCAATTTTTGTTCACAGATATAAACAGTTGTCGGATAAGTCAAAAACAAAAACTTGACATTTTTATAGGAGAAACTAAAATCCTTAAACCCTTTGTTTTAATCAACAAATGCAGATGCACCATGGCAAACAGGCAAACATTATCAAACAATCCTTATCAAACTATCAGCTGCATTTCCCTGGTTAGAGATGACTCATGTTCTACCCAAGTGCACCTGAATCCACCTTTATCACCTAAACAGTTAAAGGTCAAAATGTGAAGGTTATCATTATCATTATAATGCCTATCTTTTTTCAGAGTTTCCAGAGACGCCTACATCAGCACCTGACGTGACTGAGACACTGAACTGTGTCTCTCTCTCGAACACGCACACACGCACAAACACAAAAACACACAAACACACAAACAAACACAAACACAAACACAAACACACACACACACACACACACACACAAACACACAAACACACAAACACAAAAACACACACACACACAAACACATAAACAAACACAAACACACACAAACACATTAACAACACAAACACAAACACATAAACAAACACAAACACACACAAACACATAAACAAACACAAACACACACAAACACATAAACAAACACACACACACACTTTTTTTAAAAAGAGGTGACAGACAGTGATGATCCATTTGAGAAGAAATGAATGGTAAACCCCCTTTACCACAGCTTCTGGAAACCAGCCCACACAACACTAATAGGAAATGTTGACATGTTGCACTTTGACCCCTTTTTGTGTTCGGTTATTTTCTTTCAAGAAACCAAGTAGTTATTCAGTGTTTGAGCATAGAATCAATAATTCACGTGTAAAAAAGCCACGCTGAACATCTTGCAAGCCTGCCAACAACTTCCAATGTTTGTTTAATCCTGCTAAAGCTTTCATTTAAACCAACAACATTTTGACTGTCTGTCTGTCTGTCTGTCTGTCTGTCTGTCTGTCTGTATGTCTGTCTGTCTGTCTGTATGTCTGTCTGTCTGTCTGTCTGTCTGTCTGTATCTGGAACACCTGTGTCATGAACCATTGATCTTATCTGCTTCACACTTGCCATGTCTATTGTAAATGAGCCGAGAAAGAGCAGTGCTGATTTTGGTGAGATTTGGACACGGGATACCTTCAATATTATTAATATTTTGAAAAGTCAGTGGGGGCTGGGCAGTGTGCCTTCAGTCTGTGGACCGGGTGGAACATGTTTTCTTCTCCCAGCAAACAGTTGGGGTCAAATTGCATGTCCATATCTCTGAATATTTATATTTCACCATATTAGACTGAGAAATAGACACTCACGGGGACAGATCTCCGTTTTTTCCAGAGGAGGTGCATGTGTGAACCAAAATGTCAGAGTGAGACGCTCAACAGTTTCCACAGACTTAATCCACCTGGCCTTCTAGTACAATGTCTAGAAATCCAGAAGTCAATGTGTGAACACAGCAGGGGAGCCCCTGCTGGATAAAAAGCGAGTGAGTGGGGGGATTGATGAAGCTTCTAACAAATATCTCCTGGGGAAAAATGTTATGATTAATTACTTGGTCATTGCAGTTGTATTAAACATCAAACATTTTTGAAAATATTCATACTGTAGCATCCTAGAGCTCAAGGTAATGTTTGGAAATCTTTTGCTTTGTCTGAACAGTGTATTTTGTGCAGTGAAAAGCAGCCAGACTAAAGCTTGCAAATCTACGACAACATCTCAAAAATGTCGAGGCAAGTAGGCATGCTTGGGTTACCTCTATCATACTATTGAAATGAATGCAAAGTAAAGGCTGGCCTGGAAGGTAGAAATCTACCTGAAAAACCTACAGTTTTGTATAATATAGATAAGTTTCTAATCACAGTTAATCTGCTCAAACACGAAAAACTACCAGTACATAAGTTCACAATGCAACCCTGGGTGGTATTCCCCTTTAAATACGGTGCATTAAGTATTTGGACTAACAGCCAGTCACCCAATTATGAAGCGTAAGTCGAACCCCAGATCAGTTGAGCATTGTTTCTCCCTCTCTGGGAATGCAGGGACATGTAACTGCATGCTCTGGATAAAGTTCAAGAGATGAAATGTAAACCACATCATAATACACTGCTTAGGGCCATAATTCCATGCAGGTGAACCCAGCTTTTCTCCATTTTGACCACCCATGAAAAGATAAAGCACAGTTTCTCAGCAGCCTGTTTAGCAGCGTGTTTGCTTTGTCATGGATTTGTTTCTACACATGAATGGAGGTGAATGGCATGTCAATACCTGACTCAGGCCACAATGAAGTCTAGACTGAGAGCAGCCACATACACACACCTTTAACAATATCTCTACTACACGTGTATCAAATGTGTGTCTTTCACAGCGTGCGTGCGTATTCACGAGCTGCACAGGATTCATCTGATGTATTAATGCTTATACTGCCTCTTTATTGACACATCACCCAATTAGATCACATGCTTCTCCCTGATCAAAGTCACATAAAGCCATTGTGTTTATTTGAACAGTTTATTGAATTGTAAGATCTCAGATTGTCTTAAGTACTGAATACCAGTGAAACTTGTTCTTAAAGATCTCCCATGCTTTCTTTCTAAGAGCTAGATAAGAAGTGTGATACCAATCTTATCTCTGTGTGTAACGTTTGGAGCAGCAGGCTCGATGCGGTGAGCCTCGCATTGAGACTGGAAGCACAGCTAGCCAAAATATGCTCAACAACAACACATCTAAAGCATCTTTATTAATACAGTGCAGTTGGTTTGTTCAACCTTTACTTGAACCAAAATATAACACAATGGTTTGTGGTTTTAGTGACAGCTAAATGCTGGAAGTATTTCTTGACAAACAGGAGCTAGGTGCAGTAACTAGGTTGAAGTTTCCAAACCTGTGTTCCTGGCAACCTTTGCTATTGGTGAATATGGTCACGCTGGTGCATTGCAGGTCAGTGTGTGTGTGTGTGTGTGTGTGTGTGTGTGTGTTTGTGTGTGTACGTGTGTCTACATGTGTGTTTTGTTTGATATGGCGTGGGCGTACTGTGTGAAACCGTACTACTCCTTGAGTGGCATCACACCCTTAAAATATATGGGTGGTTCACAATGAAGACAATTCATTTATTTGTCCGTAAAGATGTGTGTCACTGTTACACCTGCCCTTGGCCCTGAAAGGCCCAGCCCACATCTAACACCATCTGCAGAGGTAACTGTCCCCCCACCTGTCTCTGGTAAGATCAGTGGTGGAAGACGTCATCAAATCCTTTGCTAAAGTTCAAGTACCAACACAATACTTTAAAAACACTCCACTAAAAGTAAACGTCCTCCATTAAAAATCTGACTTAAGTACAAGTGGAGGTTTTAGCAGTGAGATGTAATTAAAGTACTAAAGTAAAAGTACAGTGATTGATGACTGGTTTATCTTTAACGGTGTGTTGTATTTAAAAAAACATGGTACCCACTGTGTAAAATGTTTGCCTTAAAAGTAAATAGTAACTAAAGCAGGCAAATAAATACATAAAGAGTTGAAAGTACAATATTTCCCTCTCATGTAGCGGGGTGGAAATATTAAGTAGCATTACATGGAAATACCCAAAGCTCAAGTATCAGATCTTAAATGCCACAAATGAAATTCCACTTCCTTCCACTGTATTGGGATGGAGACAGAAATGTGAACGAACAATTTCTCAAAACCAGTACTTTTATTTGCGTGTCATTTGAGTGAACAGATGCGCCTGCAGAAACATGAGGTCTACACCAGACACATCTCTACCATTACCTTCTCAATTTTTTGACACTGACCTGTGACTGACACAGTTGCAAACTGATATGTGAAAACGTCAGTGTGTGTTATGACTAATATCCATATCCGTGGTCTCATGCAGTTCTGACATTGCTAATCTTTGGTACAGAAGAAAAACGTATATAAATGATTCCAATCCACCACAAGGACAGAGTCTGTCTGGCTGCATTCAGCTTGTCATGCTTTCCGAAAAAAAACATTGGCAAGTTACAGCTGAAGCATTTTGACCGTTGTTATTCACCAACTGAAGGAAACCTTCACATCCTGCCTTAGCTTACAGACTTACTCAAGATCTGCCATAAATTACAGTTTAGTGATGGTAAAGGGAACTACACTGTATTCTTGGATCACATAGGATTGCAGACAAACAGCCATTAACCTACAGTGTGACTAAACACATGTTCATTATCCTGTGTCAAACACTGTGTGTGTGAAAGTGGTTCAGGCAGGAAACACAAAGCTGGTTCCACCTAAATGCAAAGGAAATGAAAGGCAACAGAAGGGTGATGCGCAACCTGCACACTCGCTATATACACATCACAATCAGTCAAATTGTCACAATGATGTCATTTTTTTTCATATGAAGACAAACAACTGGTTACACTAAAGCCGTTCTCAGACATGACCTCCAGAGGATGTGCGGAGAAATGGCTCTGGACTTTCTGCAGAGGTTTCCTTTCACACATGGGCGGCTGTGGCTGAGGGGTAGAGCGGTCGTCCTCCAACCTGAAGGTCGGCAGTTCGATCCCCAGTCTTCCCCATCTGCATGCCGAAGTGTCCTTGGGCAAGATGCTGAACCCTGAATTGCCCCTCATAGAACAACAAAGTGCTGCTAATAGATGCACTGTATGAATGTGTGTGTGATTGGGTGAATGTAAAACTGTACTGTAAAGAGCTTTGAGTGGTCATCAAGACTAGAAAAGCGCTATATAAATACAAAACCATTTACCATTTACATGTACAGCGCAGTCGGAGATTCTCCATTTAGAAGCATTCACAACAACACAGCAATCTCAGTGGCGTTCAGGTGAGAGGTGGTGCAGCAGGCAGAGGAGGTAGCATATTCATTCTGCTGTGATCATGTTGTTTGTAGTATATTCTTTTCCTTTTTGCGTGTGTCGCATGCAAGAAACGTCACCAACACGACCACTCCCTCAATGTGAATGCTGTGGGGGATCTCCTGCTGTTTTCTCACATCGGCCCCTGGAACTGTCCGGAGGCTCTCACTTGGACATTTGCGTTCACACATGCAGCCCCTGTTGAGTGCTGAGGATCTCTGGAGTTTAATGCATGTCTGAAAGCAGCTTAAATCAGTTGCATTTTTTGCCCCTAATCTTACTGGTTGCAAAAGTCAATGCATCAGTACACTACATGACATCATTTTCTGACTTCCTTGTGATGTCATGATGATATCATTCCTTCCAAATTCTTATTAATAGTTTTTTGGATCTATTTAAGTCCTCCCGACCTTTGACGAATCAGCTCCATAACGCTCCAAAAGGGAAAGATATACGCTCTCAAGTAATGGTCCCAGCAGGTTTGGTGAATATCTGTCCATGTTTTGTTGAGCTATTTTGTTCATAGTTGTACAGGGGGAGACATGTTGGTCTCTCTTTCTCCTCCTCCTCTACACTGACTCTCACTTTGTATCTATATCTTTTTTACAACTTTTCCCCCCAAGATACCTTCAACATCTTACTAAATTAATGTTCTTACAGCACAAAATGTCATTTTCCACCACACAAGCATTCTTTTTAATAACTGAGTGGAAAGAATAGAAACTGGTTAATTAACCATCAATAAGCCCATTAGTTACAGCTTCTAGAGGCTGAGGAATGATGATGTGTTGTATTAAACCGTTCAGAGGTTGTTTTATAGGTGGTTGAAAGTAAAAGGGCAGTTATAACTCTAACACTATGACTACTAAAGAAACAGTCTACTGCAAACTGCTGCAGACGTGAATGAGCCAAAAGACAAGGTCACTGTATTTCACTGTTGATATTAATTTCCAGGACATGAAGGACACACAGTTTAAGGTATTCTGGACATTAAACATCACTGGATCTAACCAGGAAACTCTTTATGTTTTTTCCTCCAAACTAACGATGCAGAACTGATTTTAAACAAATGTCAGTGAAACGCTCTATTTAACTAAATCCCAGTTGGTTAAATAAAACATTTGAATTGTAAAACGTGTGTTTGGCTTTAGGAGATGCCAGAGTTATATTCAGTGTTAACTAACAGCTCAATAAAACCCATTCATACTACTGCACTACTACACAGACACAAGCATGACAGGAACAGGACTCTTCACTCACCAAATGTTTCCTTACACGTCCGCAGACTGCTCATGTTGGAGGCTGTGACGTCTCCCATACTGAGAAATGATCCGATCGGACTGAAACAGAGGGTAGGAGTCCACAGTGAGGAGAGAGGGAGCTGATCGCAGCCCACTGAGCCCAGCGGCGGCCACACACCAATGAGACACCTCACACATCAGGGACAGGTCCATGGAGCTGTGCTGCCTTCACGTGCCACGCGTAAAGTCAAGCTTCCGCGAACTCACTCGTGGGTGACACACTGGGTGTGATTGAGATGAGATTGAGTTCAGATTAAATTCTATTAGTCATTGATGGCAGCACAGGGGATATTAAAGGGGACATAGCATGCAAATTCCACTTTGTTAGTGCTTCTACAGGTTAATGTGGGTATCTGGCATGTCTACCAACCCAAAAACTCTGGGGAAAAACACTCGCTGTTTTGTTATAGTTCCTCTAAGTCAGAAACGTCATGCTTGAGCGACTCGATTGCGCTTCCTGGGTATTGTGTCGTAACAAGGAACTGGAAGTCTCCTACATGGTCTTGCCCCCGTCCCCCGTCCCCCACACCTGTTACTTCCGGGTTTACACGGAGGCTGCGAGGCAGCGCAGCCGCTCCCAAGCGCACAGCCGTGGCTGTTTACACGGGACGAGCATTTCTCCGCTGGTCAGCCCGCGATTCACTCACATGTGGCATTTGTCTGGATCGTTGGGACTGGGAGGCTGCAGCAGCTGCTCGGGAGCGACCGCTCGCTCTCCCGTGCGTGAGCTGGAATTTGTGTCAGCGCCACACAGCCCTGCTGTGTGGAGGACTTCCGCAGTGTTCAGCGCTACTGTAACCCCGACCCCGACATTCAACGGGTACAACAACAAGCGGAGAAAGCAGAATCGCGGGCTGACCTTATATATACAGTCTATGGGGCTGACCAGCGAGAGAAATGCTCGTCCCGGGTGAACAGCCAGGCGGCTGCGTGCTGGAGAACGGCGCTGCGCTGTCTTCCACACTGCCAGCTGTGTGGAAGACTTCCGCAGTGTTCAGCCTTACTGTATGCCGGGTTACAGTTACGCCGGGGTACAGTAGTTCCGCCGGGTTACAGTAGTTCCGCCGGGTACACCGGACGCGAAGCGCCGCTGCGAGGCAGCGCAGCGCGTTCTCCAGCACGCAGCCGCCTGGCTGTTCACACGGGACGAGCATTTCTCCGCTGGTCAGCCCCATAGACTGTATATATAAGGTCAGCCCGCGATTCTGCTTTCTCCGCTTGTTGTTGTACCCATGAATGTCGGGGTTCGGGGTAAATGATGGTCTTCATAGCCCCCCCACCTCTCTTTCTCTCTCTGTCTGTCTGCTTGTGTGCTTGTAGTGGATGGGCAGAGGGGGACATTTAATTATGTGATTGGGAAAATTAAAACTCCAGGACAACAAGGGGAATACAAAGTATGGGATGCATATTTGATAATTTATATCATATAAAATATGTAATTTATATCGTTTAAAATCATGGGGGGAGGGGGGAGCTGGCTCATTAGCATTTAAAGGAACAGGCACTCAAAACAGGTCACTCTGTGGAGGGCTGTTTTATACAGGGTAAAAAGGGTGCTGTTTTATATGATCCTTGTGGTATTTTGACCAAAGTATGTTACAGACATTTCATTAAGACCCCAAGGAACCATATCAACTTGTGGTAAAATGGGCATGCTATGTCCCCTTTAAGATTAAGACTAGTCAAATCAAATTTAAGTCAAAATACATTAAGTTGAGTTAAGATTATATTATATTAGTCCCACAAGGATATTAAGATTAAGAAGTTAATTTAGTTAATTTAGTTAAATTAATTTAAATTAATTTACCTTAGGTCAAATTAAATTGAGTTGAGTTAAGATTATATTCTATTTGTCCCACAACAGAGACATTTACAGCAGCACAGAGGGTATTAAGATTAATGAATTAATTTAGTCAAGTTAGGTTAAGTTAAGTTAAGTTAAGTTGAGTTAAGTTAAGATCATATGTTATTAGCCCCACAACAGGGAGATTTACAGGCAGCACAGATGATATTAAGATTGAGAAGTTAATTTAGTTAAGTTAATTTACCTTAGGCCAAGTTAAATTGAGTTGAGTTAAGATTATATTATATTAGTCCCATGTCAGGGAGATTTACAGGCAGCACAGAGGATATTAAGATTAAAAAGTTAATTAAGTTAAATTGAGTTACGATTATATTCTATTAGTCCCACAAGGATATTAAGATGAAGTTAATTTAGTTAAATTAATTTACCTTACCTAATTTAATTAATTTACCTTACCTAAATTGCCTTAAATTAAGTTTAGTTAAGTTAAGTTGAGTTGAGTTGAGTTAAGATTATATTTTATTAGTCAGACAACAGGGAAATGTACAGCAGCAGAGTATACTAAGATTAAGAAGCATTAGTAAAAATAATAATAAGTCAATATAAATATGACAGCAAAAATATAAAATAGCAACGATGTAATGTAAACAGGACATTTACAATGTAAACAGGATTGCATATAAAAAGGTATCGAAGTTGGAAATGAGCACTAAAGGCTACTTTCTATCAGTTTATAAAGATATAATGTGACAATAAGTTATTTTGATTGAATGGTGTGAGCATGTTCTGATGGATCCAAACAGAAAGTTAACAAAATGGTGGTTGCAATTCTGCGTAACCAACCACACTGCTGTGCAGTCACTGTGTGGTTTCCTTTATCATCATACATCAGAAATGGCAGACTGGAACAAATATTTTGAACCAGCAGGTGTTTGTTCGCTGTTATCTTTTCCTTTTAAACTAAGTCTTTCCACTTATTTTGAAGCCATAATCACTGAACTGACGAAATGAGAGAACTTATAGAGCAATATGTCTGTGGTAAGATGGTAAACCCCCAAATGTTCGGTTTCTACTGTTTGGGTTGTAGACTTAGATTATTCACTCCCTGTTGGTGAGGCTTTACAAGTGACCAGAAAGCAGTTAACTGTAGATTGAGATTTTCTCCTACTAGATTAAAGTGCTAAGAGTATTCTAAAGCCAAATTGGTTTTTAAGTTGTTCGACTGTGAACACACTCATATTAATCATATATATCGATGAACTACTTTGAGAAAGAATCATTAAATTGCTTTTCATTCCATGTTCTAAAATATGAGGATATCGTGCTTTTCTTAACATTTATTTATATGTGAATCTACTGTGTTTGGGTTCTGGACTGGTTAATTGATGACAGCACCTTGTACTTTAGGACAGACATATCAACTGATGCCTTATGTTTTATAGAGCAAACCAGCAATTGGTAGAATTATCTACAGATTAAATGATGAAGAAAATGTATCGCTGCATCTCAAATGTTGGGATATTTGTGTCTGGTGATAGTCTTTACATTACGTACGGCCAACAAAGCCCATGAGTCCACCATCCTACATACTACACTGTGTTTCCCCATCAGTGAGTCACAAAGTTGCACTGGGTGACATGTGTTCTGTTGACACACACTGTGTAGTGGAATTTAACTCTGTCCCACACACACTGTCACTAGAGTACTCACCAGAGCACCAAATAAGGATTAATCCGCCACTGACCATAGTCCATTACAAATGCACTGTTACCTCTTTTTTTTAAAATAACCTACAAACTACTATATGTAAAACAAAAAACACAAAACTATTTTAGATCAAAATCTCACCTTTAGATAAATCTATGTCCAAAGAACTGAATCTACCATCACTGGAAATGTGTTTTAGTTTGCCTATTGGCTCACCTGATACACAGTACATTCAAGCAAAAATATATAAGTGGAAGAGATAAGGAGAGACAGGGAGGAAAACGATGTGATATGTAAGGGACAAGATGGTGTGTGTGGGGACACCCAGTTGAACTAAGACCAAGTCTTAACCCTCAAACACTGCTTAGAAGGAGTGAGGATAAAGACAAGGGTGAAAGATATATATAAAAACAAGAAATGAATTGAGATAAATTAAATGGTAAATAATGTTATCATAAAGAAAGTGAATAAATGTTTAATTTTGTTTTAATTTGTAAAACACAACTGTTTTTTATTTCTCTTTTGAAAGCTTCACCCATAATGCTATAGAAAGGCTCAGGTGCCTTCATGAACCACCATGCTCAGTGGCAACATCTGCCTGCCTTGTTAAACATAATGAAGCCCTGGAGCCACATCCAGGCCTTCTGCTGTATTAAGGATCTGAGAGGTGCAGCTGCTGAAACAGAACTAAAGCAGACTGATGTGTTTGCACTGAGCAGGGACCTCTGGGGAAACTTGCTGAAACTTGCAGACACATCAAAAAGATGTGCTCAGGCTCCAGGAAACCATCAAACGGTGAAGGACAAGGAGCAACAGTAGGAGAGGGGGAACTGAAACAAGGTCTAATAGATACAACCTCTGGAAACATGGGATCCTCATTTCAGATGTCAGCATGTAAGTGTTACAGACGGATACGTTTACCTTCAGAGGGTCAGATTCAGACCTGGATAGCAAAATAACATCTTGGTATTGTCCTCTATAAGCAGACAGATTATTACCTTCATACATGGAGGCAACAGAGTCAGCATTTCTATCTGCAGTTCTCTAAACAGGCATGAAACAGAGCAACACAATGCTTTCACAACTTACCCGAGAGAATTGATTATTCAGAGGGTGAGACAAGGGGCCTCAGCATCAAGACGGGAACACAGGACTAAACTGGGGACCTCTGCTGGACTGCCAAGGTACCACAAGACCACAGAAAATGGTTGAGGCCAGAGAGCAGCTGCAGCCAGGTCCCCCGGATGAATCGGTCATGATCACTATAAATGCTGGGACTAATTATTATCATCCTATAATTCTGATGATCACACCAGAGAGGCACCTGTGGAGCGTGAGTGCTCATCTCTCACCTCCAGTCGCTTATGTGAAATAGCTGCGTCTTTTCATATTTGCCCGTCCCTTTTAAAAGTCTGTGTCTGTCACTGCTTCCAGATACAGTAGACTGTTATTGTGTTTATTATTATGTTAACTTTGAACTTCCCTCTGCCCTGTTCTACTTGTGACTGGAAACATGCTACCTGTGTAATGCTCTTGCACAACATCTCTGCAGTAAGAGATGTAATATTGTCACACTTACCTTTTGACTTTTGACAGCAAAATTCAAGCAGAAAACGAGGTGTAATTTTCCTTTAAGGTGTCCGACATCCAGGCCTCAAGCTTCAGGCCTGCAGTGGTTAGTATCTCCTGGTACATGCTGGATCAGAGGTGTCATTTAGCACCAGACGGGGTGTGAGGTGACGTGACGTCTGCACAGGGCCCAGCATGGTGTGACCTGGCCTGTTAAATGTATTACTGCACGTCGGTGTTGTGCAGGGACACCGGAACCCACTCAAAGCAATTCCCTGCAAATAAATAACCTATTAATAATGTAAACTCAGCAGTACTTTGCTACATGGGATGTTTAAAATATTTTATTCAGATTTATAAAAGGATAAATTTAATGCCTTAAACATCCCTTATACATGACAAGTTAGGATCAAATGTAATATCATGTAATACATGGTGTAAATAACTTTAGATTGCAAATCAAGTGAGTCTGGTTGTAAACATTGAATGCACCCTCTAATTGCTGCTTTCATTTAAAGTTATATGATAACAACATCAAAACCTGAGGCAGTAAATTCTGAAAAATAAGATATAGGATCCTTAATTCATGTTAAGATATTTGTATGTTGGATAAGGGGCATTTTGACATCTTTTGTGTTGGATGTTTGTAATTTTTTTTGTGTTGCCTTTTTTGATGTATATATCATTATATACGATGACAAGAAAAAACATGTGGTGACTAGAATTCAGATTTACTTGGTCATAAACAAGTGACTTAGACTGGTGTTTAACACCACAACACGAATAGTAATCATATTTTGTGTCTTAACACACTTCATCACTTCAGTACTGGTGCTAAAAGACAGTGAGGCCTTGGATTTAATAAATGCAGCAGTAACCTGGATCAGACAATGACAATGTTCAGGAGAAAACTTGGACATCTCTTTCTACAGAGGCTCTTCAGCTCAGGCCTTTTTCTCCGGATGTCTGGTATGAATGGCTCCAAAAGTCATTCCACACTGTTGAGGAATTTTTGACCATCCTCACACATTACTGTATATGCCACTATATATTATATATATTGTATATTACATATCATATCTGTACAGGAGAATAGTGCCTGTCTAATTCCACAGATACTTCCTTCTCTCTCTAAGCAGTACCCAAGGTCAGGTTATAGATAAAGGGCCAAACAACAATGCATTGTAGTGTCTGCACTTTAAGACTTTCATATCTAACTCAGATGCACCAGACAGAGAGGCACCAATTTCAACTCTCACCAACTTCAACTCTTTTGCGTATTTCACCAGTGGCAAGACGTAAAGGACACAATGTGATGGGAGACATCTTCAGACTTCTGGTCTCCTTGATGCATCAAGTCTACATTAAAACCTTCTGCATAAGACATCAGCTGCTGCCTGAGTTCTCCTTTCGTCAGCTCCTACAACAACAACACAATGATCTGTGGGTAATTAGTTTAACTAGATGGTATTGGTCCATTGTTGTTTCTCACATGGAGTGCAAGACACATTCAACATACATTGTTATTGTTCTCATACATTGTTATTGATCTCAAGCTTTTTAATGTAGCTACACAATATTATTTCATTCAAACTTTTAACATTTAACTAAACTTGTTTCCTCCATCACATTAGAATGGGACAACTCCAGAGTGTCAATACTACCAGCATATCTGTCTCTATGTATGCAGACAGGTGACAAGTAAAAGGAGAAACCAACATAACGTGTGTTTGGTGTTTGGCCACCATGTGCTGCACCGTGACACAGATTCCATCTCCACATCTCTGTAGACCAGTGTCTGTGGTTTGTGCACCACTGAACTCTCCGATGTGCGTTCATGTTTGCGATGAAAGCTTTATGCACTACAGCCCTCTGTACCATCACTCAATGTTACTGTGGACAGACTGCTCTCTCTAACACAGTCTGACCACCTGAATTGCTTTTTTCACTAATGCAAGAGCTTCTCTGTCATTGAATATGCACTGTTAACCATAATGTCCGACTCTGTTTACTGACATCTTTGTTTTTTTCATAGATTACAGATGTCACTTTTAGTCACTGTTCCTACTGGAACACTAGAATGGCCAGAGGAGCTTCTTGAATAAAGCTCTGTCCCAACGATGATCCCTCTTTTAAAGTCACTTCGATCTTCTCTTTTTCCATCTTGATACTAGAACTGTTCAATCCACAGAGCGTGATCACATGTTCATAGCTTTATTGTACCAGTGCACCTGAGTGGAAGCGTCTACATTCATCTTGGTTCTCCACTCATTTATTCAGGTTTCCCATTTAATGTAATTTTCTATTGAAGGCTCTTGATAGGTCACACGTGTTTACCCAATATTTCTTGTAAAAATGGCTGCCGTGAACAATGTTAAAGCTTATATATGTGAGTGTCTCCTGTTGAAGCACTGTGTGGTTCTTCTCTCCATTTTGACTTACACAGAGCACTGTGGTACATGAAGGCACCTGAGCCTTTCCAAAGCATTTTGGATGAAGATCAGAGAAAAGAGTTATGCTTCTCCTGCACTCTAATTCATATGGCTCCTCCTCCTGCATTGTTTGTTTATCTATAAGAATTTAAGAAAACAGACACAATCATGAAAAATGTTTACATATATCATTTTGTATATTTTAGGATTTATTCACTTTCTTTATAATAAAACAGTTGTAACTTACGGTTGTTTCTTCTCTTGTTTCAATGAGACGTTTTTGAGTTGTTGACAACTTGTTCATTGGTATTGCATAACGCTGACCACTTATATAACAAGATAAAATGATATGTTGCTGGATAAAAGACAAAGAGTTTCGAATTAAAATTGGAAAACAGTCATTATAACGTGAAAATAACTTATATGATGAAAGACATAAGTAAAACTGCAGATTATTGATAAAGGAGCTGGTGTTTACAGTATGGTGTAAACCTGCTGCCAGGTTCATGTGCTCAGGTCTCTAATCAAAGAAAAAGGTCCGACACACATGAAGTCTTTTACCTGAGGTGACATCCGGTTTTGATTGGACACATTAAAGCGAATCTGCTGCTGATGCCCACACTGGTCGTCAGACGCTGTTCAGTGGTCAACAGCAGTTTCACATTGGGGCAAAGCGGCAAATCCGCCATAACTTGAACGCATCGAAAGAAACACACTGAGGCTGCGTCATTGCGCGCACGCCGCACGGACGTAAGCGGCTCGTCCAATCAGGTGCGGAGAGTGAGGCTCAGGGAAGAAGCAGATGATATGGCAGCTTTGAGTGTGACCAGGTGGAACTTGCTTTGTTCATGCGACTAAACCTCAGGACATGAACACACCGTGACTCCGACACGGCGTCGGGGCAGCTGCTCGAGATGATTTACCTGATCCTCATTTCCGTGTTCTCCGGAGCGGTCGCCACGTTGATAGTTCAGTTCTTGCTGATCTACCGGAGGAGCCCGGAGCCCGCAGGCAGGACGGTGCAGTATGTGAAAGTGGTGCCTGAAAACGCACTGAAGGATTACTTTAATACCCAGCATGCCGAGGCAGGGCAGCAGCAGCAGGACAACACGGCAGCTGCCGCCGCCGCCGCCGCCGCACACAGGCAGCAGGAGGCCGCCTCGGCGCGGCAGCAGGAAGCGGCTGTCACCGGCGGCAGCCCCAAACAGCCGCCGACACACAGCGAACCCGGGGACGCCAACAAACCCGAGACGTGCAATTTCCTCAACGCGATATTCATGTTCCTGTTCAGGGAGCTGCGCGACACCCCGGTGATCCGACACTGGCTCACCAAGAAGATCAAGGTGGAGTTTGAGGAGCTGCTGCAGACCAAGACGGCGGGTCGCCTCCTGGAGGGGCTCAGCCTCAGAGACATCTCCCTGGGCAATTCTCTGCCCGTCTTCAAAACCGCCACACTCATGAAGCCGGTGCACCTGAACGAGGACGGCATGCCGGAGGAGCTCAACTTCGAGGTGGACATCGAGTACAATGGCGGCTTCCACCTCGCCATCGACGTGGAGCTGGTGTTTGGGAAGTCTGCCTACCTGTTCGTCAAGATGCGGCGCGTGGTGGGCAGGCTGAGGCTGCAGTTCACGCGCATGCCCTTCTCCCACTGGTCCTTCTCCTTCCTGGAGGACCCGCTCGTGGACTTCGAGGTGAAGTCTCAGTTCGAGGGGAGACCGCTGCCCCAGCTCACCTCCATCATCGTCAACCAGCTGAAGAGGGTGATCAAAAAGAAACACACGCTGCCCAACTACAAAATCAGGTGGGTCCCTGAAAGCCGAACACTGCTCCCCACGCCAAGCCACAGCGAGCAGCAGCTGAAGGAAAGTCCACAACACTAACCAAGCTACAACATGCATGTTGAAAATTACACTACACAAGAACATCGAACCACATATAACACATGATCTACACCAACGTCTAATGCACAACATTCCACTGCTGATGTTGTGTCATACAGCAAAACTGAGCGAATTAACAGAATACACTTCATCCGTCCATTCATGCATTTAAGATCTACTCTGTTTATCCTCTGAGGGTTGCAGGGGGAGCTAGAGCCAATCCCAGCTGGTATTGGGAGAGAGGCAGGGTTTACAAATAATACATGCTCAATTTTTACAGTACTGATTATGTGTCATACAGCAAACTGAGTGTATTAACAGAACAGACTACTATCCATCCATCCGGGCCGATGATTGTGAAGTACTCTTCTATAAAAAACATACCACTAGCTCTATCAACAACAACAACAAAAACAACAACGTTATTATTATAGCATGTGTCCAAATTTACAGAATGAGGGGAACGAGCTGGAGGTCATCATTTGGAAAACATTCTTCCAAAACAAAAATCTAGAAATGTTCATTACTACAATAGCCTACAAGTGCTTGAAATGTTTTATCATCATTCACTTTTGTCTCACTGGTAGTTAATCCAGAGAGAGCAGCTCAAATTATATGACCAGTGATCGCCTCAAGAATCTGAACTACTGCCAAAGTTGAATATTAAAAAAATGGCCAAGCAAGCTATCACTAGAGATGCTGCTCTGCCTCCTAAATTATTTTCCATCCCTTCCAGGAGTTCAAGAACAGGACGTTAGGGTGGCTTCCTCAACACAAAGCTATGGAGGGAATTGTAATGGTTATTGATTGGCATTTACAGTAGCCAGTAGCGTTTGATATGCGGCAAACTACTGAACCTAGCAGCCCAACATTAACAACAACAAAGTAATGGCGAAAACCTGCTCTCTGTTGAGGACTTCGCCTACGAAGATGAACTGGTCAGCGTAGTTCCCTGTACGAACGTCGCTAACTAGCAGAGTTTTTAAGTTGCAGGGAGGGAGCTGAAATTCCAATAAAGAATCAGCAGTAAACGTGCTTAGGTGCAGGATGAGCAACTTTAGAGTTAAAACTGTTTTACAGGAAGAGAAAAGACAGATATTTAGATGTTAAAATACTATGATATTGTTTTTTTGATATATATCTGGCAAGTAACAAGAGTTGAATTAACAATTAACACATTATTTCGTGTTCTTTTATCGCTCCTTCATTTCCATTTGAGCTCAGTTGTAGAGCAGTTGGTTCTTATCAATATCAGATCAACAAAAATCCGGAATTTAGTTTCAGTGACGGTACATGCAAGTATTTAATTTATCCTTTGAAATGTTTCCTCTGCATGTCCCTCACACCTTTTAATTCATAATTAGTTGATTATCAGTGGATTCACTTGAATTAGCTACTCTTCTGTAAGGATAATGACCTGGGTAATGGAATCAGTTCGTGATCTAACGTGATGTGTCTTGAAAAAAACACTTTCACTATAATGCCCACTCAGTGGCTCTCTGGGAGCACAACAATCTTCCACAGCACATGAGTTTGCACTGTTGTTATGGAAATTGATGTCCAATATTCCCAGAGCCTTTTAAGGACATCTTGTCTACGTTGTCTCTAAAATATATAACTGAGTGTTCATTGTTGTTCACAAGTTTGTTCCATTTATTGCCTATTTTTATATATATTTTCATTTTTATATGACTTTCCACCACATCCCACATGCAGTCATTGGTAGATGTAGTTTTCTCAGTTGTCATGGAGATAGTCTTTTTGCTTCATTGTTGTCTCCATGACAACTAAGAAAACACTTGAAGACTGCGAGATGCAGTTGAAAGCTCTGGAAAGAAGCCAGCAAGGCCCTTAAGTTAAAATCTGTTTGTCATTTAAAAAGAAAAACTGATTATAGTTCCATTAGATGTGTCAGATGGTCATGTTACCTTTTTTCTGTAGCGTCCCTATCTTTACAAATATGAGATACGGAAGCTCGTCTTTACACAACATAGAATCAGCTAGGTTTTTGGCTGGACTGAAACAGTAAGGCCAGGCCTTTATAAGTGAATGCCACGTACTCAGTTTTTAGAACCCTTTAATTATTTAAAAAAAAAAAAACTGTAAACAGTCCAGTGTCTTTTGGACAAACTGTAGTTACTTTCTGTAGAAGAGAGTCACCAGTACAGCCCTGTGAGCTTTGTCTTTTATTTGCGCAAGCACCCTGTGTGTGTCATTCAATTGACCGCATGGCAGCTGACACAGATGTGAATGAACTTTCTCTCTGAGGAATGAATATATCTGAAATCACAGCACAGCCATTGTCTTGAACTTAGGCATGTGGAGATTTTGTCAGATGATGTTGTGGTTTTAGCCGATCAGCAGTTTGGAAATGACTTGTGATTCCTGTGTAACATGCTTCTGTCACAGTTTCATACTCTGTCACACACAAACGTGAATGAGAGCAACTTTATATCGGACACATCTGTATTCAAATATATGAGCGAATCAGACAGATGAAGGGCTGAAACCAACTGGCGGAATGTAAATGTGATTAAACAATGTCATGAATATGATCATTAGCGTATTTTATGAGTTTTTAAAAACTGAAGCTACTTGTCATTGAAAGTAGTTAAAGCGGTGCGACAACATGAATAACAACTACATCCTCAGTTTGGCACATTGACTGCACACAGTAGTATGGCCAACCTTGTAACCTGCTGTTTGGGAAACTACATTCTTCCCAACTCGTCTAATGTAACATCTGCTTCATGAGTCAGAAGACTTCAGATTCTAGCTCAGTTGTCTTTTAATTTGTCCCACCACAGTTTCATAATGAACCCAAATATTTTTTACACTTCTCATAAATTGCTTCATTGTGGATCTATTTGCAGCACATGGATTCAGTATGACCTTCCGATCCCCGCTGTAGCTCACTTTCACTCTGTCACTCTGTCTGTGTCTCTCTCCTCTCTCACAAACATATTTTCAATGGGCCCGTCGGTCATAGTCTGACTGCCCATCTGGACTATCACTGAAACTGTGAACTCATAAACTGTCAGAAATTCCCCAAAGGTTTCCCGTCCTCGGCAGGACGGCAGGTGCCCTGGACAAATCACTGGCCCTCTCTGTGTACCTGTCTTTCAGTGTGCGCATGAGAGTGTGTGTGATCATGTGATCCTAAAAACAAGCTCCTACGGTTGCTGAATTTCACTTAAGTAGCTGAGTAACCTTCCAGCCCTCCATCCCTTCAAAGAGAGTGCTTTCACAGTTGCCTATTAAACTGTCGGAAAAGTAACGTCATACACGTAAAAAGACACTGACGATGTCAAGAGAGTTTGTGGTGATAAGAGCTGACAACGGTGTCGGGGGGGCTGGAAACAATATCACTTGATCTCCTCAGCAGAGTTAATACGTCACTTCCTGTCTCTGTCTGCTGCATCCGGCTGCTCCATCTGTCGCCTGAATAATGTGGAGGATTTGTTGCTGATGTGACGCGTCTTTGCAGAAAACCTCACGTTGCGTTGGGCGTGTGTAAAAGGCAAACTCCGGGTAAACTCCGTAGCCAATTCTCCGGATTTTACCCGGAGGTCATGTCTGAAAATGGCTTAACACACAACGTGGTTCAGCCAGGAAGGCCTGCTGTTGCAGTTTTACAGCTGTACTGTATTCTTTCTATATTTTCATGATTAGCCATACTGTCCTATAATTCAGTACCTTGGAAATGTTTTTGTATCTTTGCTTTGATAACCACTGTGTCACTGCACCCTCCTCTTTCAGGCATAGCTAACACACAGCTGACAGTAAATTCCATTCAGTTTTATTTTTATAATGCCAACTCACAACATACATTATCTCAAGGCACTTTACATAGCAAGGTCAAGACCTAAAAAAACGTTGCCTGTTTACTTCCCGTAACTGACTTTATAGACATCTGTCTCTTTTTTTACTTAATGTTTTGGTTAGAGAATAAAATACATCCACTATGATTCAGAGTTACAGCACAAAAAAATATGAAAATGTCCAAATGGGACAAATCAGCTCTGTAGCAAGCTGAGTGTGGGAAAGGGAATTTAGTTTGAAGAAGTGCGAGAAATGGAAAGAGAAAAAAAAGGAAGTAGAAAGTGCGCATGAGAGAGAGAGAGCGAGAGAGAGGGCAAATCTAAAAAAAATAAATAGAGAAACTTGTATTATTAGGTTTATATTTCACTATGTCTTACTTAAATAAAAGAAGGTACAGATGGAACTAAGTAGCAGTCGGGTAGTCGAAATATAGTGGTGACAGACACAGCTGAAATTCCATTGGCCAGAGTAACAGGAACATGAGGCATCTTCCAGAAGAGCATGTCTTTTAAAGACAGTCCTCACTCATGTCTCAGCTGTCCTCTGGAGAACAGTAGTGGTTTTCTCACAGCAGCATGCCAACAAGACCGACGTGCTATTCCGAATTGAGTCAACAGTGGTTTCTGAACCAGAATTGAGCCAGTACTGTCAGTTGTTAGGGGGAGCACTGGCTGATTATGTCATTTCCTGTCAGTTATCACAGTGCAGTATTTCCTGCCTGCTCTCATGCTCAGTGTTTCACCCCTGTCTTTGTCCAAAACTTCAAGACTTGTCGGTCCTGTTCAGACCTGGTTCTAACATGCAACTTGGATGATCTGATCACATGTGGTCATCTCGGAGTGTGTGTCCTGAATGTGTCTCCAGTGACCACTGGGATCGGATCTAACTTCCCTGCTCTAAATGCAAATTCACATGTAAATCATTTCTGTTCACAAAGACCAAATTATGTTGTTTTTAGTCAGTCTGACTATATGACAAAGGGGTCCATTGTCAGTGTGTGTGTTTCAGAGAGAGAGCGAGAGAGAGAGAGAGCTGTGCAAGATGCTGAGTGTCAATGCACTGGTATTGTGGTGGTGGTGGCCACACATTCAATGTTTTTTTGGTAGCAGGTCAGAGGGAGTCAGCTGAGTAGGTGGTCCGTCCTGCACATATTTGTGTCCTCACAGGCAAAAGAAGGTGGCCTCATCCGTCACAGACCACCACTAAATGTGGTCTGAGTGATGGGAACTCAATGCGTTTTGGGTTTGTTCCCACTGAGCAGTCCACTTGTGATCGGCTCACTCAGGACGGATGTTAATACCAGGTCTGAACAGAGCCTTGGCAACATTCACAGGGTGGTGATTCTATCATGGCATGTAGGAGTCAAATATGACTGTGCAGATATGAATTGCCAACTCTACAGTATTATATTTATTTTGAATTATTTATATACTGGGATCTGCCAATTTTTTGTAAATCTCAGATTCATATTGATACTACAGAATTGTATTGTTATTGATGACAAAATAGAGAAAACTACTCTATACTTTGCATTGTTTTAGCATTTTTAGCTAAGAGATTTGACTTTGAATGTTAAACTGATTTTAGCTTCTTAATTGTGAGGATTTTATTCTTTTATTATTACGATTGGAAACCAAATTGGGCCTCCAACTAGTGATCATTTTCATTATGGATTATTCTGCATTATTTTGTCTGTTCATCACCCAGTTACTTATAGATATTCAGTTGAAACTGATTTAAATAAGAAAAAAGCATTATATTGTCACAATTGAGAAACTGTAATTTCTCAAATTATATTAATTTCATCTAAAAAACTAACTTCACTAATGAATGGCTTTGGGTGGTGAGCTGCTGGTCAGACAATTTAAGAGGACAGTACTGCCACAGACTCAGGGCCTATAGTCGTGTGGGGGAGCACTGCAGCAAACAGAAGAACTCTGAACATGCGTGTGAATGTGTATCACCCACGATCATGCAGAGCGAGCGAATGTGATGAGATGATGTAATGAAGAGCCGCCTGAGAGAATACAAGCTGGACTGTGGGATTTGGCACAGATGGTAGTTCTGTGAAAGGGGAGGGGCTGGGACCACGGCCCACTGGAGGTAATCCAGGCATTACAGCACCCATGTAGACTCTCAACTCTCAGCTATGGGGGAATACTGTGTTCAAAGCCAAATCTAAAATAAAGGTCACTGTTTTTGTTTTGTGGACAACACCTGGTCAATGTACTGACCGGTTCTAGAGATTTGCATCATATCACATCATCTTCAGAGGATGGAGCAGCCACGGAGATGGACCAGTTAACATGTAGGTTTAATAGCTGATATGTTGGAACGAGTTGGCTGTCGTTCTTTGAAAGAATAGTCTTAGAGTTATTTTAACTGCAAAGACTAGTGATACAGACATCAATTTAGATCAACCCGCATGTGTAAGTAGCTTAAGGAATTTATGAGGTCAACATTCTTCATCATAATCCGAGCTTCTGAATGTTTTGAAGGTCCTTCAGTACTTTGTGCAAACCCATAGTCAGATCACAGAACCCCTTAATGAGTGAAAGAGAGACAAGATGCCGTCTAAATTAGAAACCAAATCTACAGATTAGAGAAGTGATTGATAATATTTTGTTAGATTGGCCTCCAGGTATTAAAGTAAAGTTTTGTTTCACTGCCCTCTGCAAAGAAGTCATTTTTACCTCACATTTGATCTATCTTAATATCAGGAATGTGGATCTAATACAGCACTGGACTTCTGGATGCTAAATGAAAAGATTCTCATTCACAGAAGAATATAATAACAGCAGTAGCTTTGTTAACTTAGTACTGATTTAAACTAGTAAAGCATTTTCATATTCAACTTGTCATGTATTGAAAGTGTTGATTATTGCCAGGTTACCCTAATGTAGATAGGATATACATACAGTAACTGTTGACACCCTCACTGCCTCATTGTTTTTCTTTTTGAGGGGAATTATTTATTAATGTCTTGATAAATATATTTCAATCAAACAACAAATTTTATTTGTATAGCCCATATTCAAAAATCACAATTTGTCTCATAGGGCTTTAACAAGGTGTAACATCCTCTGTCCTTAACCCTCAACAAGAGTCAGGAAAAACTAAAAAAAAAACCTTTGAACAGGGAAAAAAACGTAGAAACCTCAGAGAGAGCCACATGTGAGGGATCCCTCTCCCAGGACGGACAGAAGTGCAATAGATGCCTCATGTAACTGAGAACATCAGAAAAATAAGAGTATTTACAACATTAAATAGAAGAAACTATTTGTAACATAATGGAAAGTAAATGAATCGATGAGATATTGTCAGTAATGGTAGAGTATGTGAGTAGACATATTGTTTATCAAGCAGTCTTTTTGAAAATAATAGTCCACGATCAGCTGCCACCACAATCAGATGCCGCCATAATCCACAATCCATCACCATGATCCATCAGGATATTTGAAAAAGAGTTGATGAGCGTTTGTGTATATATGTTAAGCTCCTCTTCAGGCCAAATGTCAACATGTGGCTAAAGTCAATGTCTGCATGCCTATTTAAATAGAGGGACTGTAGAGTGGAAGGATAATGTGTTTGAATTGGCCCTGAGCTCCTGATCACTCATCTTTTTTATGTACAGTGGTCAGTCAAAGCATTGGAATCTAAAAGACAATTGAAAGTGTATGTCAAGTACTTAAATGTTCTTTTCATTTTTGTTTCTTTGTAAGCTTCATGCCGACTGGTGAAGATTAAATACTGAAATGTGTAATAGCTAATAATTATAATAATACATTTTATTTATAGGCGCCTTTCACAGCACTCAAGGTCACCTTACAAGGCAGAGATCAAAACAGAACAAAAAACAATGCAACCAAAGGTCAATAAAATGAACAGTGAATAAAACATTATGTAGGTTGGCCAAATGGAAAACAGTCAACCTGATAATGGCAGTTTAAAAAAAAAAAAGGGTTTTGAGACAGATTTGTAAATGGAGAGAGGGTCAATGTTCTGGATGTTCTGGAAATTATGTGAGCAGCAGACTTGAAAATATTCATACACACACACACACACACAAATAGTTGGCATGGCAAAAAACATGTTTTAAATTGTTGTGTGATGAGAGGAGGTGTAAAACTACAACTGGGCTTGACAGGAACAATCACACATACATAATTGGTGTCCAGCTTCCGTGGTTGTTTGTTGTGTAGTTGTGCTGTAGATTTCTGTTGTTCCTCTTTGACCTCTTTCCTCCTGTCATTTCCTGTCCGACGGGATAGATGATAGCACTACTGCAAGGAGTGGGCCATTTTAAGAGAGGGAGCCCAGTTCCTTTTTAGCTCAGCCTCCTCTCAGTTTGTGGACAGGAGGAGACATAAGCATTGATTGCACCGTCACTGCAGTTTAGCTGTTGTCTTGTTGGCTGAGGGTCTGTAAAGCAAAACAACTGTGCACGCCTACAGAGGAAGTGTCACTGAAATAGTCATGTTGCAATTGTCCAAAGAAATGGGCATTAGACATTTTGTTTGCAAATTAATTTATTAATCTATAAATAAATGGACTACATTTCAAAGTAAGCGATTGTTATTGTAATGGACTATAAAAAGAATTACAAAAAATATTTTAAATAAAATGTTAATCAGTTACAAAAGCTACATACAACTATGAAAAAGTACTTTAAATAATGCATCAAATAAATGGTGCAGCAGTGTCTGTCTTTTTAAGAAAATGTACCCCAGTAATATTGATTACTGATTATTGGATTGGGGCTTATGGTAAAAGATTAACGGATAATGTGTAAGACGATGCATGTTGATGTGTAAAGTCTAATGGTGACTGGAATATTGAGCCAATGCATAAAAGGGTACAATATGTGATTTTTGGAAAATTGATAGATCAGGACAAAATGATAGCAGGTTACTTTTGGACCAACAGAGGACACATTGTCCTTCATGACACATCACACCCCAATGCATTTAAACAAGACGATACACCAGTGGTGCTCTTAGTATGTCTCACTGTCTCAAAAATAATACAAGAAGTATACATACCTCTGTTGGTAAAGATAAACTACCGAATTCACATGTGGTATATTTTATGCTATCTCACAAACTCTGATTTATTATGGGATGATGATTATTGAGGATACTTTAGCTGCTGAGCCAATCATATAGTTTTAGAGACTGATAGACATTAAAGTGATTAGTCTGAAATATTGATGTGATGTGCATAGCTGAACGTTCCAGTGGGAGATGCTGACTGCTGTTAGCCAGCTAATAACCCTTCTTTGGATCCATGCAGTGGGTAAATCAGTTGTGAACTGGGCTACCTAGCAAGCTGCTAACAATACTGTTCAATATTGGTGTCTTATAAAGAGTGCACGTAACAGACACCATGCGAGCTGAGAGAGTTTAATGTTACCAAGATCCATTTTGTAGTTTGGATAGTTTACCACATCAATTTATTTATTAGCTACAGCTCATAAAGTGTGACATCAGTCATGTCAGCTTTAAAGGCTTAAACTGAAGAGGCCGATGATGTGACCCTTCTTATGTTAAACTGCTCTTAGGAACATAACACCACAGGTAGATTAAGGATAAAGCTGATGGATATTTGTAGATAAACAGTGGATGGATTAACAATGTGTAGTATGAAGTGAATTGCTTGTCATGGTGAACCCACAGAGAAGTATCACCCTTAGCTCTGCAGGGTTTTCTTAGTTCGCAGATATTTAGAGACCACCTCCAATGAAAATCAATGTTCAACCTTGTTAAAATGCCTGTGTGGTGTTTACATGATACATGATATATCATGAGTGAAATAATCATTCAACTTCATCGCTGAGTGTTTTCCCCTGGAACTGCAGGAACCTGTTAACAGATTCAGACATCAGGCTTATCATAGCCGTTTTCCGACATGACCTCCGGGTAAAATCCGGAGAACTGGGTCCGGAGTTTACCCAGAGTCTGTCTTTCACACGTACACATCACAGTGGAGGTTCTCTGCTCAGAAGCGTTCACAACAGCAACAAATCCTCCGCATTATCTAGTCGAGAGGTGAATTCAAGAAATAGGAGACATTGTCATTGACATTGGCGAATTAGTCTTTGGGGGCAACGGCCAATATTTTGGGGCTTCCGGTGTTGCCCAAGACTCGCTGAACATTTCTCCAGACAAAACACAAACAGTGATAATTTTGTTGGTATTTTAGGTCTAGGCGACATTTTGGCAAATCTTTATTAACAGCTATCTGCGTATGAATAGGAATAAATTATTAAACCAACAGCCGATAAGCTTCGGTCAATGTGTTTCACGTCTTTTGCTCTTTACATGGACTGTTTACCTGCGGGCAACCCAGTCCTGCTCAAAATGTGATTGGTCCATACACGAGTGTCAAATTACTTTTGGTTCAATACACAAACTGTATAAAGATGGATGACATGACTGCTCTACAAAAGTGAACCCAATGTGTCTTGATGTCCCCTGGAGGATGGCTGTAGTATAGGTTGTACACCCCACCTCATCCATGTTAGTGGATGGGACGTGGACCAAACTAAAAATTCAAAGTACTTACACATCATAAGTAGTTCTTATTACAGTGATATATGTCTAAGTGCACATTTTTCTGGCAAGTTAGGTTCAAAGTGGTTATTTGATGCTATAAAAACGGTATAGCTTGACTGAGATTGACTCGCAACTCACTGTCATCGCCACAAGACAGCTGCTTTCCCATCCAGGATAATTTGGATTCAGTTCTGGTTAGAAGGAGGAATGAAACTCAAGCATGTAAGAGGACGACAGCTGAGCAGGTGGTCCTTCGGGGTTAACCAGGAGACATTTGTGTTCATGCAGCTAAAAGAGTGTGACCCCATGACTCAGACCACCTCAAATGTGATCTCAGTGACCGGACCGTACTAAGAGCTGTCCAAGGGATCGCTATGGACGTAAATATCAGGTTTGAACAGCGCCTCTGAATCGCAGCTAATAACAAAATGCTGTTTACCAGCTGTTGTCAGGGGCCAAAGCCGCTGTGATCTGACTGGAGGCCTGCCTGCCCACTCTGCTGCCGCCAAATGGTGTTTTATTATAGGAGTTTCAGTTTCAATGCCATTTGTAGTATCCTGGCAGCTTCACTAATGAATTGGGAAAAGGGGCCAACAGACTGGACTTTAAAGTTCTCTGACTTGTTATGTATCTTCACTCTAGCACCCAACAAAGAATTGACCTCCTTTCCAGTGCACTCGATCAGTGCCAGTTCAACACATGCTTGTTACTTCATTAATAGTGTAGTATTGTATTCAATCAGCCAATCATCATTATCTAATTTCCATTAATATCATGGCTGTGCTATGATATTAATAATAATTATAGACCCTCTTTATCAGATCAGAAGATGCAAATTCAAAAGGATTGCTGTGACACATACACTCCCCTGCCACAGATGAAACTGATGGAGTTCAACACAACTGTGAGGCCTGTAATGCCTTTGCTTCAAGTGACCTTGCATAGTTCTTGTACTGCTGTGATAAGCCATTTCCAATTTGCAGAGCTTAGGCCTAAAATACACACACACTCCAGAGGTTTTGTAGCTGCAGCTTGCTTTGAGCAGTCACAGCCATCTTTGGGACGTGCTGCTGTAATCGATGATGTCATTTAGGTGGATGCGTCGCCCCAGCCCTAACCGCATATCATTTAATGTTTCTTTTTTTATAATTTGAGACAACCGTTCCTCCAAAGAACTTCACCATCCACACTGCTCTTCCTTACTTCCGATTCCTCGAGTCGATCATGTGAGCGGCTGTCAAGAAGATCGGAGGGCAGAATGAAAGAAAGAGAGATTTTAGTAGGACGAAGGCATGAATCACATCAGCAGTCTGAGCTACTAATGCTCACACATTCATAAACTCACAGGCCTGTCCTAATCTCCAGTCCACTTCCTACAAGGGACCAACTGTTATTGTGAACACTCAGTTGTACTTGTACCTACTCTTTTATAATGTGTGAATGTCTTTCACATCCTTAACTTCCAGTGAAAAGATACCATAACCCCAAATAATCAATTTTCAATGAGCCCAAAACCATTAACCCACAGTGCTGGCTCCACTTACACACACTTGGCCTAGACTCATCTTCCCAGGAAGCTGTCTCCTTCTGCCACCTTGCCTCCTCTTGCAACTCCAATAACCTGAGTCACACACAAACTAACCTTGAGCATGCATGCCTCGCTAAGAAGTCACTTTTTAATGGCCATCATTTAAGTTATTTTTTATTATTGTTTTATCCCTTAGGGTTTATTCTGTTTAGCTTTTTTCCAGTTCACTTGGATTTTATTAAGACTGTGTGACCATTTAACAGCTCCTTATTTTAAGGAGTAAAATCAATCAATCAAACTTTATTTGTATAGCCCATATTCACAAATCACAGTTTGTCTCATAGGGCTTTAACAAGGTGTGACATCCTCTGTCCTAAACCCTCAACAAGAGTAAGGGAAAAACTACAAAAAATACTTTGAACAGGGTAAAAAGAAGGTAGAAACCTCAGAGAGAGCCACATGTGAGGGATCCCTCTCCCAGGACGGACAGAAGTGCAATAGATGTCAAGTGTAAAGGAGAACATCAGAAAATTAAGTAGTAGTAGTAAATTAATTGATGGATTATTTTCAGAAAGGCAAAGTCCAGTGCTCATAAACCACAATTCTGGCTTTTATTAGTGAACTAATTGACATTGTGTTATTAATTCTTCACGTTTTATTCCTGAAGGGATATTGATAATATACAATTTGTTGTCATCAAAATCTTTCTGAGCTTGATTATCATAGTCATTATTAGAATAAGTATTGTTTGTCAGGTTATGGACATGAAGTATACTCCCTAAACAAAACTTCAACACTGTTCAAGCTACAGTTTTCCTGGACCTTTTTATTGTGAAAATTGACCGTTCACAAAATCCTGACTGTCACTTGGAACTGTATGTAAGTGACGGTTTCATCAGTAAAGTGTGAGACTTGTCTGAACATAGTCCACTATTTAGAGCAGCTGGAGCCTCAGGCTAATCACACCAGGAGCCCAAAATAGAAAAGGACGGGTGTGTGTTCTCGTGCTTTAACATTACAATGATTGTTTTTATGAAGACTCAGTGCTGCGGTTCTCAAGGAGCCACTTCTCCAAGCACCGCACCCAAGAGAAGTCATGGCACTGACTGTGGCTCTGACTACTTCTGGTTACATTCTTCACACCATGTGTCAGTTCATTCCTTTTAAAGCTGGTGGACAGGTTCTAATCGGACTATCTCTTGTTTTGTCAACAGTTGTCTTTAAAGGTACACCGCAAGATTTAGGTGAAAGGGATCTACTGCCAGAAATTAAATATAAAATAATCCTAGTGATGTTTTCACTAGTGTTTCATCTAAATTGTACTTATTGTTGTTTTCTTTACCCTAAAATGGATCCTTTATATTTAGATAGTTTATATTAACGTCAGGAGTGGCTCCTCTCTACGGAGGCCTCCGTGTTTTAGTCGTCCAAACCAGACAAACTAAACACCTTTTGATTTGTTATGACAACTACCGCAGGTTCTCTTTCATGTTTGGAAGGAGAGGGTGAGGTGAGGGGGTATTCAGCTGCAACTTGACACGTCACCACTAGATGTCCAAATTCGACACACTGAACCTATGTGTATTTCTGTCATGTAATAGTCTGTTTGGTAAGGTTTGGCTGCATACCTTTGGCACTGTCAGGGGATTAGCATCAGCAAAAAATTAAAACTGAGTTTGGATGTTTCTTGTTTTCCTTTCTCCAGATACAAGCCCTTCTTCCCGTTCCAAGTGCAGCCTTCGCTGGGTTCGGCCTGTGATCTGGACCTGTTGGTGCAGGAGAGCAAGCTGGGGGAAGGCCGACTCAAAGTCACCCTCATTGAATGTAGCAGGTGAAACACTTTAAACATTGAATTCAAAGTATTATGATGATTATTATCAAGCAAGGTATTTGTGTGTGACTATGACATCTGATTGTATCTTCAGATTATTTACTTTTGGAGCTGATCAGACTAAGATCAAGTCAAAAAACATACCGTCCCAAAAACACAAGTGTCCAAGACTTCTCTGCAAATAAGAGAGAGATAATCTAAAGTTTACACTGATCAGAAAATGATTCCCTATTAAATGATGCCAGCCTCTCGCCCAGCTGATTGGCTCCAGCCCCCTGCAACCCTCAAAGAATAAACGATAAAGATAAGGGATGGAATATGATCCCATATGATAAGTGAAGTGATGATCTACATTTTATATAGATTAACTCAAAATCATTTGTCATCATTTGGTATAAATGATGTCATGATGTCGTCATTATGAAATGGCATTATTACAGATTACTTATTGGGATTTATACAGTGTGCAGGCTATGCATCACCCCTCTGGTGTTTTCCAGTGAAATTGTGTTAAGCCTCTGAGCTTCACTATGCATGCAATGCTGCCTCTCGGGAACTTATCCAGTTTATATGTCATGAATGACTCCTAACCTTCTAAACCTAATGACATTAAGTCGTGTCCTAGTCAACAGGTACAGTTTTTTTTCGGATCCAAATTATGCCATTTTATGTGCAAGTTTTGAACAGAATTCAAAACTTCAGCAAATTTTTAAGGAATCGCCAGCAGGTCGCCGAGAATTCCTTATTTATGCAACTCATTTTGCAGTAGGTGATGAACCTTGGCTTCATTGCAGGGTAGTAAATTATGAATGCCACAATTTACAAGATCAAGTAGCTCTCACAAACGTGATTCACAAATTGTTTAGACTCTGAAGTCAAAATGTTCTAAAAAGTCTAGCATCTTCCATTTTTGACATGCATACGCATAGACACACTAGTTGACTTTTGTCTTCTTATTGTGTGTATGTCAAAGAATGTGTCGGATGTTCGATCTCTGTCCACATCCTCTTGTGTATCTTTGTTGTGGGGTTGGGGTGCTGGTTTTCTTTGTTCCTTTTGGAAGCTTAGTTAAACTTTCCTTCCAGTGCCACTGTAGGGCTTTCTTAAAATGGCCCTTTGTACATATTTTCATCTGCTCATTGTGATCAGCTTTGACACTAAGACCTGTCACTTCCATCTATACAAACTGACTATTTAACTTTTGCTTATATATTGGATCTTTGTAAAGCAGCTTATATTTGTTTTTACTGCTCAAACAAAGAACAGAGTTTTTCTTCAGCTAAGATTCACAAGTACATTTAGTATAATTAAACATTCCTTCCAATAAAAACATTGGACATTCTACTCGCTGTGTTTCACTATATACTGTATGCTTCAGTACACGGTTTTATAAACGGATTTCTTTGGTTTCCTGAACCAACTGACTGTCAGTTTAAAGAACATGAAGCAGTGTTTCCCTCCGGCTCAGACTGCTACACTCAAGATAACAACTTGGGAAGTAATTTGATAATTTTTTGCTGTAGTGGCAGAATGTATCTACCTACTAATTCCACAAACATCTGTCTATCTTTATGTAGAACATATGCCTCTCAAACCGTTCATCTAATCGGCTTCACACTTGCCATGCATTTTCCCAATGGCCCAGGGAAGTGCAGTGTCAAATGTGGTGCGATTTGGACCCACGATACATTTAATTTGAATACAAATTGAATAAAGAGGCAAACAGTACTCTGGACTGAGTTGAACATGTGTTCTTCTACGTCTTCAGATAAACTAGAGTAGTGATCGACAATTGGATCAAACCACGTTATGGATCAAAACCTCAACCCACCACTAGATTATTTAGATTAATTGATTTCTTTCTCCATATCGCACTGACTCAGAGACACAGCACCGGTACTGAGTCCTGTCATGGCAACAACATTCAAAGGATCATCAAAGTAAAAGCATAACAATAATTTGATGTTGCAATGCTTTATATGAACATTGTGGGGATTGCAGGGGAACACACCTTTTGAAATAGCCGACATGTAATGTAAAAAAAAAACTGCATATGGGTTAGCCCTATAAACCCTATAAACCATACAGATGAACAGTTATAAAGTAAATTCAGTTTTATTTTATGAAAAGGATTGACTATAAAAGTTAAATCGGATAAACCAGGTAGGATGAACAAATTGTTTTCTGACTTCACTCTGCAACATAAACGTCCAGCACACAAAAAATAAAAAGTGACAGCATATTGTAGAACTGTTTGAGGAGGAATAATGACAAGGAATAATTCAGAAGTAGCTCCAGCGCATTAACACAATCCTTTCCAAACGGCCATTTTACAACAGGCACTGCACTAGTATTTTACTAAGATAAAACTAGTGCTTATAAATAAGCAGTATCTAATAGAACTGGTCACCAATATGCATATTGAATGTGAAGGAAACACTGATCGTGTTGGAAATATTAACCTTAACTTGAACTGTTTCTCATCACCTCTGTAACTCTGGCAGCTGCTATTACATAACATCTTCAAACCCTTTAGCATCTATAAAGCCCCTTTACAATGGACGGTGCACTCTCCTTCTCTGAAGTCTCCTCTTTCTGAGACAAACACCCTCCCTCTTTGTCCAAACCTGGCTATGTTTAAATTTTAATTGGCCAATGAGTCAAATCAATTAGCCCAGGGTCTTCCCGGTGGAGAGGCCTATCCTTTGTTGCCTTGGAGACCGGTTGTGTGTGTTTTGAAACATTGCTTTGATGTGGGTAGACCACAAGATGATCAGATCAGGCTCATCGATGAATAATTCATGTCCTGCCCATTATAATCATAGTCTCTCCTCTTCCTCTCCCCTCTTACATCACCTTGTTCTATACAGGCAGGTTTGGAGGCTGCCCTCCCAGTCCTACTAATTTAATCGTTAAACTAGATCGTATCACAGGCTCACTTCTTTAAAACTGCTTGTTAGACGTTTGCTGTGTTACAGATAGCAGGTGTAGTGTGCTGAAAGTGTCCAGCAGAGGGATCTGTCCACCCATTTAACATTTTCTGTGGAATCTGAGAGGAAAGCAGTTAAAACGTATTCTTTGACAACATGCATCTCAACATGACCATGCTGGTCATGTTATTCCTGAAATGTTTAGTTACACATAGTTTCAGTGACTATAAGATAAAATCAGGGAATATCTGCTCATCAGTGTTACAGTAGGAAAGTAGCCTCATGCATTTATCTCCTCAGCACAGTAGGGGGCAGCATTCACCCCCCCCAAAAAGTACACAGTACCATTTTCAGTGGTGGACAATGGAAGAGAGTGATACATGATATAGAATTGGATATGTTTGAGTTTTGAATAGTTTCAATTTTCAGGCTATGTGGGAACTCAAGATTTAAACGTTCACCATTTTCTGAAAGTATCTATAGTAAAAGTGACCCTTAGCTGAACTGGACAAAAATCTTTGCTGACAGAAAGTTAAAGGAAAAAGTTTGGCTTACACCTGTTAGTTTAGGAACTAGAAAACAATTTTTGACCATAAAATATTTGTATCATCTGCTAATGCCCCATGTACAGATGCCTGAGTCATTTTGCAGTGGTCACATGTTCAGTTCCAGCCCCTGTTGCTGCGTACTCTCTTACACACACTCCCCGAATGAATAAAGGCTAACTGACCCCAAAATATATTTAAATAAACAAAAAATCACAATGAAATCACCAAAACAAGGTCATTTCTGAAATGAAGACTTACTCATAAAGAATATTCTTTGTTCTCTGACATCATGGTGAGAAGAAATCCTTCACCACAGTAAGAGGACCTACTGCATGTCTTTGTGTTCAGAGAAACCCAGGCATTATCACAGCAGTGTTCACAGTATACTTGGAAGATCATCAGATGAATACACAAATGCATTTTTACAAACAATTTAAAAGGGCAAATTTGAGCCATTATTGTTCCAAAAGATATATTATAGTAGTTCAATTTAAAATGAGAGAAAAATGACATTGGCCCTCAGTGACCCCTGAGGTGAGTTGCAGCAGCATTGGTTGTTACCATTTTTACAGCCTCACAGAAAACATGCTCAGTGGAGTTTTCCTGAAGTTGCTCTGTTGGATAATTGATAATTGTGGTTTTCATCAGGAGTGTGGTTGTGATTCGGTCAGATTTGACGACCCAAGAAGTTGATCCTAATGTTTCCGAATCATGATTGGTCCACAGCAATGACAGTTTTATGAGAACCCCTTTAAATGCAATGATGGTCACAATGATGAGAAACCATAAGGCCCCATGCCACTAGTTTCCTGACAAAAGCTTAAATGTGTGTGTATACTACATTATCTATGTGTGTACACTTAGTTTACAATTGTAGTTTGGATCATAAAGGATCTTTTGAACCGTTCAGTTCAATATAGCGCCCCCTACCAAGTCCATTTTGCCACGGCCCCCTCAAAGTCCCTCGAAATGCTCCTGTGTGCAATATGATGTTGTTTTTTTTTAAATATCGAAACTGTTCCCGCTTTGAGAAAACTTTTTATGGGTCAATTGGGATGTCATAACTGTGCATGTGCCTGATAGAGAGAAATAGGTTTTCAGGCTTTAAATTTTGTTACATTGTGAATCTCACACTTCTAGTTCATGTAGTTCTAATGTGTCTTTTGTCATGACCCTACAGACTGTTCATCCTGGGCTCCTATGATAGAGAAACCTATGTTCACTGCACTCTGGAGCTGAGCAGCCACCAGTGGAAGGAGAAGACTCGCAGCTCTATCAAACAGGTGGGTTTCCCTCTCTTTTAACTTCTGAACTTAATCTGGTTTACTAATGCAATGCATCATGCCTTAAGAGAGAGAAAACTAAAAGGTATCTTGTAGTTATATTTGATGTGCTATGTAAAGCATGTACAATTACACAGAAATTCAGTTAAATTAGGTCGTTACAAATCACCAATATCTACTTTCTGGTAAAGGTGTGTTGAAAAAAATTAGGACAGCACAAATGCAGGTGGCTTGAGGCCACATTTTGGTTGTTGCATCCCATTGAATTGTAAAGCACAGTAGAAATCCACATCTGGAACCCAGAACACAAGTCAAAATCTGTCCTGTCCTCCTGTAAATCTGTGTGATAACATTTTCCCCAGTCCGCATTTCTTATAATAATGGAATTCAATGAAAGGTGTCGAGTGTTTGCTCACATCAATACACAGATGAAAATTGGATTCAATGTTAAAATCGATCCAAAAAAACATTTTTTTAATTTATCGGGAGACTGGGCAGATATGAAGTGTGTTAATGAGTTACTGGTTTCCATTGAAACCAGCATTGCAGTCTTTACTGTGGAGTTTTAGAACTGTTAAAACAGAGAAAGCTGGAAACCCTGCTGGCACTGTTTTAGTTTGAAACCTTAAACTGCATTTTAGTATAGATGGGCAGAAACGAAGATATTTGGAAACGATGACATAGACAAACACAACAGCTCACAACTTGCTGATTCGTCAGGCTCCTATCTGGACCCTCTTCAGAAGTAAACCAGTGCCATCAGCCTTGGCTACTTGTGTAGTACTGTTGCTGTGCAGTTGTATTCTGCATTTTACAATGATACAACTGTTTACGTGCATAGGAGACAAACTATTATTCAAGCAATCTTGAACAACACTCAAGTGATATGCATTTTCCGGCGTGTTAGTATGGACTGGGATTAAAACTGATATTGAGCCAAAATGTGCAGACAGACTAACTAATGATATCGTTTTATAATAGGAAACAAGTCTGATCCCAAACCCTATTTCTTTTTAATATCATAACTTCTATCTGCATCATCACACACAATAAAATTAAATTAAATTTTAACAGGCTTCAAACACAAAAACAGAATTACTGTCACATCCCATATTAAATGATCTAATATACCCGCAGCCCTGCTTATATTGTTATTAGGCTGAAATTATTGTTGCAATTGGCGAAATATTTAATCCACTTTCATATTTATCGAGCATAACCTTTATTGTAGTTTACTGCGATATATGGAGTATTGTTTGGTTTGGGAGTATCTTAGAGAGTTAGAGTGATCTGTGAGACGATGATGACAGAGAATCTGATTAAATATGTTTAACAGTAGATGGAAGTTATTGCTGGAAAAAAAAAATATTTAGATATCCCTGCACCCAAAATTTACAATGAAAGAAAACCATTAAACAGTGACCCTGCTGAAAAAGGCACATCCTCTAGTGAAGCTACGTCCTGGGTCTTATTGACACATTAATACAAGCTTATTTTCATCTTCCCAGCACTGATGAGATTTCCCATCGCTGACATTTTGAGAGGCCAGAAAATTTTCAGGCCCCTTCGGCAAACCTTTTTTAATTGCCGCAATTTCGAGATATTACAGTTATCACATCAGGCCTGTTTGGAAGTGAATAATGACCGTTTTAGAGTGAAATGTCAGGCCTAATGACTGGCTCTGCTGCGGCTGTTCCTGCCACACACTTCTAAATGACATTTACACTGGCTCAGATTCTGTTGAACAGTAATTGCCCTGTACTGTTTTCTGATGTCGTGTTTAATGACTTTGGACGATTTGAGTCCTCCACCAGCAGGTGGCAGTGAAACATCAAGTCTTTAGTTTAGATCTAAGCACATTATCTTCATGTTATTTCTCTCCCTCAGAAGCAGCAGGTTATTGTACTGTAATAAAAAAGATCATTCAATGATTCAGTTTTATGTGCAGACTCAACATTTACTTTGAAAATAAAAAAAAGAAAGAAAATTGAGTGTATGAATTGAAGTTGTTGGAAATCAACTGAGACTTTAAAATGTGTGATGGTGCGTTTCTTCCTTTCCGAACATCACTGGAGTATATAATGGCATTTCTGAAAAGAATAAATATATAAAATAAATGAATGAATCAGATACATGAGATTAAGCACAAACATTTGCATAGGATGTTGGACGAACACTTTCTATTTATATAACACAATAGAACAATATTAAAAGAACAATTTCAAATTAAAATCTGAATACAATATTGATGAGATGTTAAAAGATTAGACAAGATTTAGATGACGGACTCTGTTTAAATCAGCACTAACGTTACAGATCAGACGCTCATGTTTCATGAGATCTGCGGACCTGCTTGCTTTTCCATGGTGTCTCATTGTCCTGGTAAAACCATCTTATCTCAGCAAGCCACTGGCTCTTGCTGTTGTGCAGGATCCTGAGAAATATAATGAGTGCACAGGAAGAGAAATGTGCAGCACAGCCAGATGGAAAGGTAATAACACTTAAAAAAAACTGTGTTATTTTGTCACTTTTTTTTTAAATCAATGAAAATATGGATTTTGGTTAAGTTAACATTTTTTGACTACATTTTCTCCTAGTCTTTAATCGACACCAAATGCAGGCATGCCCTTGGTGCGTTTGTTACAGTCTGAAATAAAAGCCACTGTAGTGCTAAAATATGTGCCAGGACAACAGCAAACGGCATTCAATGACAACATGTTGTCGACACATGTGACACAAACACATTTGCAGACCTTCCTCCAGGACTGATTGAACACCATGGTCAGTTAGAGGTGCAGCCAGCAATCCAATAAGTAATGAATATGTGAACTGATCCACCCCAACACTTGACCAGTGCAGCCATCCGCACAGCCCCCTCCAAGTGGACCCACTTCAAAGCACTTGTTTCCCTTTTTAGTTAATATAGGCATAAAGATGCAGATTCACGGTGGCATTTGAGCCTTATTTATCAGACTTCCTCAGTCTGCATGTCCCCAGCAGGACTCCGTAGTCAGGATTAAAGGCTATAGCATCTGGTAAAGGTCAATTCGCCATTAACTTCCCCCCCTGATGATTGCAAGATATGAGCTTCCCTCGGCTCCCTTATGTAAACAGCCGCTTGTCTCGTGTATGTTAATGCTTTTCATGCCATTTGAATATTCTCTCATTTTAACCAGTGTGAGCCACTTGCTGCTGCTTTTCACTGCACCATGTGTCTTTATTCCCAAGGGGGGAGCCGCTCTCATCAGGAGGGGTCCATGGACTGTTTTCAACATGGCTTTCAGGGCTCGGTTCAAATTTTTATCTTCCAGCTGCATATCACTGTTTAGTTTCTGCTTGCACACACAATAGAGAGTCACAATACCAGTTATGAATGGGCCTGAGAGACACTGGCTGGTTTTTAATGAGCTATTCACAGGCAATCTGCTGCTCTGTTGTTTTCAGCTGCCAAATATTATTTCTCCACCTTACGTATTATTAACTGCTGCTGATATGTTTGACTTTATCCAGCTCTGGTTTTGTCATCGTCATTGCTTTACCAACAGGGTTATGAACAGTAGCTCTTCGTTCACACAGTAATCCTACTAGTCATGTCTTAAATGTGTGTCAGTGGAGCTTTGTTTTGTATTTGGGGTGTAGTTGTTGGCAGTTAATCATTTTATTCTGTCATTTATTTAGCAAATTACTAAATATTTGCCATCTACAGGTTTGTAGGTTATTTCAGCATTCATGCTCATCCATATCACTTTATACCAAACACCCTTTGAATAGTTGTGAATTGCGAAAAACAAAACAAGTGATTTGAAGGTGTAATTCTAAAGTTTCAGCCCTGAAAATACCAAATCATTTAAGTACTGTGGACTATTTCTGAAATTAGCAATTCGTACTAGTATAGGCATCAATGTGGACATGATGTAAAAGGTCTGTATTTTTAAGAATATATGTTTGAGAATAGCTATTTTAAAAAGGTATTTTATATTATCAGTGCTCATACATTTCTAGTCTGGCCCTTGGTTATTTGGGGTTTTGAGGTGACAATAAAGCCTAGTAATTCTGAATGGATTCTATTTGTATAGAGAAAGAAGTAACGCTGCTTCCCATTGGTCCATGCATCTGCACAACAGGGTAAATGAAAGCCAGTGTGATTGCAGCGTGAGGCTGGGTGGCTGTTTTTGTTTTTTATTACTCGTTTATGGTGTGTTGAGGGTGGGGGAGGGGGTGGGGATCTGTCAGGCGTGTTTGCACATCTGCCCAGTCAATTCCATCGTCTGCACTGAGAGCTGATGCTTGCTGACAGCTTGACCGAAGGGACTTTCAATGTGTGTGTTTGTGTGTTTGTGTGCACAAACACTACAGCTCCATGCCTTGTTGTGTAAAGGTGGTTACACTTGTGGGTGGTTTTGTCTTGTGTAAAAAGATGTGTGTGTGTGTGTGTGTGTCATACGGCTGTGTTCCACTGGATGTTGTGTGTGTGTGTGTGTGGTCAGGGTCGTGGCCCAGGGCCCAAAATGATCCAGTTTCCCAGACTTGAAGCCACTGTAATTTATTATCAGTGAACATGGCACATCTGTGATTAGAAGTCAGATTAGAGGAAATATGTCCGGCTTCTCATCACACATAAATTTAGGCTTAGAACAATTTAACAGCCACTCATTTCCCTTCAGGTCATGTACATCTGATTAACATGCTTCAGTTTGATGAGTTTCTTACTGCTGTTGTCACCTTTTAACCTTTTTCTAAATCAGGGGCCTTCTTTACTGTTAGCTCTATAGCTCTGAGCAAAGCCAGACATCATTGAATATATTCTGAAAATGGTCCCCTATTCAAGCACACTGTGTATCCTGGCCCCGCCCCTGCCTTCAAGTAAACCTAATTAAATTAGATTATAATTTCTTTAACCTTTATTCATTTAAAATGGAATTCATTTATTTATTTGCAGAAATGTCTTTGTATTATATTAGTTTTATATTTTACAACTTGTTTTGTATTTTACAACTGCACTGGCCCAGTTTCAATTTGAAGAACTATTAAAACAATTATAGCTGTCATCAGGTAATATGATAAAAATTGTGGGGAACGAGTGAAACAATTCCTATTGACGTACCTACTAGAGAGAATGGTTTTCTTTATCTTTAATTTAAATGGTAATGAACCATCAATGGACTCTTTGGGGCATCACAAACAGTGAGTGGACAGAATCATCAAGTGTCTCTAGCTTGTTGGTCCCCAGTCTGCTGCAGTTTTGTTGATTTGTCTTTTAACCTTCAGAAGAGCAAATGTATCATGCTAAGTTGTACCTGAATTTTAGGTAGAGACTTTCTGATACCAGCACCAGAAATACCTCTGATACTGCCGAAAATGTGTGGTCAGGCATCAGTGAGTACACACATCTATCCCGTTCCCATTCCACCTTCTTGAAAAGCTAAACTGTCAGCAGCTGGGAATATTTCACGCTGGAATGTCCCATAAGTAAAAAGGCAACAAGAACTATTTGCAGGTGTAATCGTTGCCATTTACAACAGTAGTAATTTCATAATGCTTTTGAAGAACCATAGCATGAAAGAGAATGAGGAGTTCATATTCATTTTTAAAGTAATTAAAGCTGTCAGGTAATAGATTAGAAAATACAATGATTCCCTCTGAAATGTATCGGAGTGGAAGTATGTAGTAGCACAAAATGGAGATACTAAAGTACAGGTACTTGCACATTATGAAAAGAAGAAATATTTGAGATTGTAAAAATATGAATTTATTAGTTTACTTTGTTCTGTATCCACCACAGTGTTTATATTCAAGTCACCAAATTTTATACATTTCACTTATAATCTAAACTATTTTAAGTTACAGTAAAACTGTAGTGTTGCATATTTCATTGAATACTATGAGCATTCTGAGAATACAATGCAGTGTTTTGCACGTTATGTGTAAGGACAGTGTTTTGTGGTGTTTTTGTTCAGTCATATAATGAAAACATACGAGAGTCTGGTCCACAGCTGTTACCCAAGATCAGCCAGGCCACTATTTCTTATTCCTCACCACTGCGCACACACGCTGCCGCACACACACGCACACACACACGCGCACACCCGCGCAGAGCCACACCAGTCATCAGGCTTGAAGAGGGAGAACAGGGAATTTTATGCAGGTGATTTTAGCGTCTCTGACGCACCCCCTACACAAACTCATAGACACGTACACAACCCTCCCCATCACAGTGATTGTTTGATGTTCCACTCAGGGTGTCTTTGTGTCTTTAATCAGACCCGGACCCGATGAAAGACAGTTGGTTGATGAGACCACACATCTACACACACACACACACACACACACACACACACACACACACACACACACACACACACACACACACACACACACACACACACACACACACACACACACACACACACACACACACACACACTATGTAACAATGAGTCATCTAGTGCTGGAAGCACCAGACAGACCACCGTTAGATATCCCTGCACCCGACCACTTTCCAATCTGGATTTTTGGGGAGTGGAGAATATAGGTAAAATAATCGATCCTAGTATTTGCAGCTTTATAGCAACATATTTTTACCATGTAGAAGGATTTCAGGGAAATAATTGATAAACTGCTAATGGATAAAAACAAGATACACAAGAACGCGGGCTGGGTGTTGTAATGATCTCTTTACAATACCTTACCTTGGAGATGGTAAACATGTTTTGACTCTCAGTCAAAACACATGTCTCCTGACACTTTAAGCGTGTGATAGTGTCTGTCCTTAAATGTGCAAACTACACAGTGTGATCACTCTTGGTTGTTTGTTAGTAGCAAAGGGAGCATATCACCTTTGTCATTTTTCGTAACGCATACATTGACTCGGAGGGAGTGACGCATTCATCATCTGCTTCTGCCTTGCTGTGGCCCGTTCTAATTCTGTTTGACAACCGCTGTCCGTGTGGCGGAAAGCAGATTAAAGACATGAGAGGTTGGTCCTACAAGCTGTTTGTTTCTAATCGCTTCTTCCACTGATCAATTCACTTCAGGGGAAACTCAATATACAGGCCGCTATGTGCATGACAGACGGAGCCAAAGCTTTATTACAGATTTCTTGCTATTTTCATTTGAAATGTTTTTTTCAAATTCTGTAGACTTTGTTCACTCATTCGAACAGACATGACCTGTCGCAGCTGAGTGTCAAAATTAGTTCTCACAACTCCAAATAATGCTGATTTGTAATTAACCAGATTAAAGCCTTGATCAATGAAGCTATCACATTCCAGTGTTGCCCACTATCTGTAAATAATATATTAACATAAATCTGCTCTCTGAATGTGGTCCCTGTTATTTGTATTTTGGAACGTATGAGGTACATTCATGTCACAGCCATGACATTAAACTAGAATAGAATAACATGTACTGAATATTATCCTCTAAACATTGCTTTTTTTTAAATTATGAGTCTATAATTTCCACAAATTATTGCTAAAAAATAAATGGGAAATTATCAGCTCCAAAAACATAAATATTTCGGTGTCGCATAGATTTTGATTAGATTGTGGTTCCTCTTTGTGATTATGTTGCTTGGATCACATCCGGCAGCGTAGGCAACAAGTTGATGTTGGTTTACTAACTCCCTCTAATCTTTAAGTAACGCTGAGATAATACAGACTCTTGATTTATAAAATTACTCTGAATGGCCTTTCTTTCCATCTACAAGGATCTGACAACTGACATGACGTAGGCCAGTCTGTTTTTCTTCTTCTGTGTCAGTTTTATTTAGAGTGATGGTAACCACAGAGTATATTTGCTGTTTCTACTTCTGCTTAACAAAAATGATATTATATCCGACGTATTGTGCAGCAGCAGAGCCAAATGAAATAAAAGCATTTATTTTTGTTGCTCTCTTCCTCCCAGACTCGGAGAGGAATGACTTGTGCGAATCGGCTATTTGTTATAGTTGTGTTTTGAATAGGAGATCAGAGGGCCAGCTGAGATCAGATGCTAATAACTGGTAGCCTGTTTACGTATAGGCTGGAATTAGGTGTGAAACCGTGCAAATGTTAAATGAATGATAAGTAAATGTCTTGTGGTCAAGTGGTCACATCGTTTCTTAAATTCTCCCGAAAGCAAAAAGACACTTTGGCAATCCCAGCATCTAAAGCAGCTGGTGAGCTCACTGAGGGAGATACGCCGAGTGCTTGCATGACAGGCGAGCACTGGTGTTCAAAGAACTGAAATGCCAACTTGATAACGAGGGAAATGGTGTCTTCCTCCTTTCTGAACCAGTGCTAGTTCTTCAGAATGTAGTTGTCATTTAATGAACTAGAATGATGTAACAGTCATGACAGATCATTATTTTTCAATGGCAGGACAATGACAGTGCTACAGAAAGGGACTGTGTGGGCGACCGAACCACCGCTGCTGTCGATACAAGTGCAAATTAGGCAGGGCACCTTTTTTGTTGGTCCATGTCTCCATAACAACTCCTTTGTTCTTAACGCTTTTGAAACCTGCTCGCCATGATACAAAAAGGCAGCTTGAAAATTCAGATAAAGCCACACGGTAAACAAGTGTGAAGCTAAACTTCATGGCGGTTTTGCCCAAGAAAGACGCGTCAGCCACTGCTTAATTGTACGTGATTGTGTTGAATTAGGTCGTGAGTCATTAATATCTGCCCATTATTCTGTGTGTGTGTGTCCAGATCATAATCTTTTTTTATATGGACATTTGTTTACAAGTGGTCTGTGGTCAGTGTATGTGAAAATCATATTAATCATAAATGAAGAAAGGAGCATCTGTGAGTTATGATAGTGTCATTCACGGATGGCTTCACACTGACTTAAAACTAACCTACTCAATGTAGGTTAGTTTCCTGTATCTTTAAAAGAGACAGTGAAGTGCAACGATGACCAATGGTTGTAATTGTCCCCATAAAAATCTAGGTCAAAATCAATTCTTTTAGCAGGTTTCTTCTTCTTTATCATTTATCGATGGAGCCTAAATCCAGTAAAACCCAACATGAACAAATATGGACACGTGTTAGTTAATGGGGAAAAAAAGAGAGCTAGAGAAAGTAGGACAGATTCTGGCTCTTGTCTCACCTCCGCACAGCTACACAATCACACCGTGAAGGGGGCTTGGAAGTCAGTTTTTACAAGTTATGGTCAGATACAGGGCCCTCTATCCAGTGTTGGGTAGGTGTAAGAGGTAGTTTCTGTCTCTATCTGACCATTTGACATGGAGATTGGTAGGAATTGAAATATTACTGAAGGGATGTATTCTTTTTATGACTTCTTTTTTCCATTTGTATATTTATTTATCACTATCACATCTTCAATACGAATTTATGTATCATTTCATATTATTCTCTAGCTCTTACTATATGTAAAATTGTTCTTTTATAGTTTATTGCCTCCCTTTGGCTGGAGCAGTGACGTTTGGAAATAAACTAATTAGTTCAGTTGAACGTATCAAGAGGATAGTGACCCAAACACTGTTGTGATAACATCATATTCCATGGAAACATTCAGTTGATATCTTAACAACACTGCTCTGGGATAGCGTACTAAATAGAATGGAAATGTTCCAATGCAGATTTCATACTGTAATTCAACACGCGTCTGTGATATTGTGTCTCAGAACATGGAGCACACAATATGCGTCACTGTTAACCCGCCTAATAAGTACCTACGTAAACACCCAGGCAGTCACTGGCCATGCACACCACCCCTTAGCCCGCTCCACCCCCATCACTACCGGGGCTACTAATTGGATGTGGCAGGGAATTGCGGCGCACTTGCCTCGCAGCGACTTGTACCCTATAACCATACACAAATCGATCTGACATGTGGTATTAGATTAAATTACCAAGCAGCGCAGTGACAAGGAAAAGGATTTGTTCAACCCTCACCTCTCCATCTCACACGCACCCTCCCAGACCTGCTGCAGAACAGAGGGATGTTCAGCCAAGCAACAGCAGACGCTGCTCTGTCCAAGATATCCATCAAACCAGGGTTTCAGGCCAACCTGCAGCCAGCCACCTCTCCCTGCAGACCTTTATTAGTATACTCATAATCTCCTCATAACTCATTCAATGGTGTCCAGTAAAAAACATTTTACACAAATGGTAAATGGTCTGTATTTTTATTGAGCTTTCCTAGTCTTGATGACCACTCAAAGCGCTTTACATTACAGTTTTCACCCATTCACACACCCATTCACACAGTGCATCTATGGGCAGCACTTTTTCTATGAGCAATCTACATGTATAACTGCTTCAAATGCCTTAAAATCTGATAAAAGTCAAATAAGAACAAGAGTCTGTTGTTCAATAGTAAATATAACTATCTTTAATGATTTACTGCTCAGATATCAGTCGTACATTTCATTTCAGTCGAATTAGGATTCTTGACCTTTGATGCATTTGACTAAATCTTAGCTCAGAAAGCTCCTGTATAACTCTGCATTCATCCTCAAGACTGTATATAAAACCCCCGACATGACAACCCCCCGCAAGTGAAGCCGAAGCATTTCGATTGCCCCCCGATGGCTGACTGCAGTATAGCCTCCTTCATGTTAGTGGATGGGATATTGCTAAAAAGTACACATCAAATATTTTTTCTCAAGGATGGTTTCTGTTATTGTAGCTAGTCCTTATCACACTGATGCATGTTCTCGTTCCTATTGAAGTTTGGTTTTAATTAGTTATTTTATGCCATTAAAACTGGATTAAATGTCATGATTGACTTTGGGATTGGTTCAGCATGTATATTGGCGATACCATGACTCCCTCCTCCGATTGCTACTGCATAGACTCTGGCTTCAAAATACACAAGATGGTAGCGTTTGAATATTGTTTTATTCAAATATTATTATATTATTAATATTATTTGATATTTTGGCTTGATTTCTGCATAGTGGCAGAAATTGAAGATGCTTTGTCCATCTGGATACACAGTGTATGATTTATGCTTTTACTTGTGGTGGAATCATCAATAAATACCAGTGTCAGTTCCAATTGGGTCTTACATGCCAAAACGATAATTGAACCAAAACCAAATGAGCTGGTGACTTTGATTCCAATTTAAAAACCAAATAAATACAGTCTCATAGAGCAAAGACTCTGGCAGGTATGGCCGTAGACATTATGCCATCATGAGTTTTTAAAAGTCTATTCTTATCGTCAGAAAATCTCATGAAAATTGTATTCAATACAATAGCTGGCAAATAAATTCCATGTTACAACGGCTCAGTAATTTCCTAAAATAGCTTGTCTCAGCAGGTTTTTAGCAAATGTTTGTTGAACAGGATTTGTAAAGGACTCTATTTAGTTGAGGATTAGTCCACATGTTTGTGCTAATTATTTCTGGCCGGTGGATTGGGTCAAAATGCTAATAAAGGAACATGTCATCCAGTGCTGATGTGTTTTGAATATGTTTTTGGACAACAATGGAGCGGTATGGCACAGAGATTTCAGATGCATCAGCTATTGTTGGTTTACGTCTGAAAAATATACAATATCACCATAGTGAACATTTTACAGACTGTCATTCCTAATTATTTCTTCTTATTCCAACACACCAACTCATATTTTATATTGGGTGCAATCCACACTCACAAGAAAATGTAACATTAGATGGACAGATAAAAAGTGTAAACTGAGGAGTGACTGGATTTTGCATATATGACGAAAAAGCATTAGGTTTAGTTTTGTGAGGTGGTGACTCACTTTTTGTGGGAGCAAGCCCTTGATATGTCTGAGTGTATGAGAAGGTGTAACAGAGGTCTTTTATCACACTGATTGTTTGTTTCCTGGGATCAAAAGAGAACTTGTCCGGATGTCTGTCCTGGAGCAACATATTAACCTTTCTTTTGTTCTCCGTGGCAGTGCAGATAAAAGTGAGGCTGGCTTTGCTGAAATAGATGGTAAATTGCTCCATTTACATCTGGCCAGTTTGGGCTTGCTATGTTCTTTGTTTGTCGACTGCTCAGAGAAAAGGAGCCAAGAGCTGCTTGTTGTCTTAGTCGATGTTAACAAGGTTAGTGCAGCCACTGCTGCTCAGCCCCAAGAGAAAGCTGCACTGCGCGACAATTAAACTTCACATTTAGAGAAGCACCAAACAGCACCCAACAAGTCGTTGGAGAAAGGATTTATATTCATTACATTTTTTATTGAAACGTCATTATAAACAATAGCTGTAGTGAGAGGAGTATTTCATCCACTCCTACAACCCGTTTAGCAAATACTTACTGTTAGAGACAATTAAAACAAACAACTGTATTCTGTTTTGAGAAGTGATTCACTGGCTCACATCCAGTTTGACTCTAGTGGGCTCTTTAATTCTGGAGCGATTATGATGTTGCCGTGTATGAAACCTATTAAAATGATGAAGTGTTTTACAATGTGTTGAATGTTTCTGAGAGCAGAACTTTCCTAGATTTAAGCTGACGCAGAAACTAGATTGTTCTGACACAGTCCATCAATATTTTCTCTAATAGAAATGATGTCCAAAAGTATGTATATAAAACCAAGGTTCTTTTTTACAAAGAATATTCCTAAGTGGTGTCAGAGTAATTCTGTACAATTGGATACAACTATATTTCTTATGCTCTATTTAGGCTTGGGCAAGTGTGTAATCATTGTACAACTAAGAGCGTACCCTGGAAGTAGAAGCCTCCATCTTTAGATCTGCTGCTGCAGAGCAGTGGTCTTATCACTGGAGTTTTGTGTGCTGTGCTACATTATTAGGTACATATGAGGGTCTGTGACTGTGCATATACTGGTGCTGTAAGTGTGTGTAAAAGGGAGATTGCAGCTATTTGCACTTCAGCAGAATAGACTCATATGATCTCCTTTGTAAATCTATTGAAGGCACAGCTGCACTGTACAGCTGTACACACACAGCTACAGAGCTCCTTCAATTCGTGATACTCGGCACCTTTCAGTGGTTTTTACCTGAAATATCACTGTCCTGAATGTCTCTGTGTGAATCGTAAATAAATGGTCTGTATTTTTATCGAGCTTTCCTGGTCTTGATGACCACTCAAAGCACTTTACAGTACAGCTTTTGCCATTCACCCATCCACACACATTCATACAGAGCATCTACTGTATGTGCAACACCTTTCTCTATGAGAAGGGGCAGTTTTGGGCTTCAGCATCTTGCCCAAGGACACTTCGGCATGGGGAAGACTGGGATTGAAACCGTTGACCTTCTGGTCAGAGGACAACAGCTCTACCCCCCCCACCCCTTCAGCCACAGCCGCCTCACTCAGCACTGGCATCAGCTGCCAAATGTCTGGATAAAAAACTAGACCTCACCATCAGGCACTTTGTTTAACAACAGTAGCATAGGAGTTTTTTTTTTATTTATTTGATTTCCTCCATGCTATTGAAAATAGAATGCAAAAATTCTTCCATTCCTAAATTTAAATGACAACATGACAGTATGGCAAATGTTTTTTTTTACTATAGTCTTTATAGGTTATATGTCTAAAATAATGGTAAACTCTTCACTCCTCAACTCTTTAAAGCTGAGACTTTTTCCCCCTCAACCATCAGCAATAAAGTATTTATATTAAAACTTTCTATTAAACTATGAAAAGTATTTCATTTTTAATGTCTGTGTGTGGCCACATAACTGTGATCAGATCGGATGCTTCACAGGACTGATAACCCTGTGCGATGGACTGGACTGTCAGTTGCGTATTGTGGATACATGTGCTTTTCCACTTCCATTACTTTGGTGTATGTTGCAGTGATTTTCTCCTTTTTATTGTTAACAACTTTAAGTCTCAGAGCGTTTGCCCACAGAGCCGAGCTGCTCACTAACTAATGGTCATTGTGTGATGTGAAGCCGAATAGGCCTTTAGAGTCCACATTCTCCCTACAGCAACGTGCCTTTCTCTGCAACGTCGTTAGCCTTCATGGAAGAGCTGTAACATGGCCTGATCAGATTAAAGTCAGACACACACACTCACACGCTCGTACACACACGTTGTCATCGGTCACCTTTGGGGACTTTAAATAGATTTTACATACATTTCCGAATGACTTATTCTAACCATAAACACTATTTCTCTAACCCTAAACTTAATCAAAAACACTTTATTGACTCTTTACACTTGATCAAAACATCTGCTTTTTCCCCAGTTAGACAAGCTTTCCCCAGTACCCTGGATTTTAGTCTGAAATTTGTCCCCAAAGGTAGCCTATGGCAGAAATGGGCACACACACTCACAAACATACATCAATGGTGAATCAGAGGCTCTTAGTAAGAAAAGAGTATTCACTTTTACAAGTCTTTAAAAAATGTGTCTAGTCACCGGGTTGAAAGACCTACTCATAACAGATTGGCAAATATGAGTGATTTAATAAAACTCTTCACTCTAACCAATTTTCTTGTATTTAGAGATTTCTCTTATTTTTAAAGAGCTATGAATAGTTCCTCCATGGGAAAGACTTAACTTACCTTTACTTAAGAATCATGATGCATTAATCTGAAGGACTGGAAGCACTATGGTATAACATTCCTTTTACTCTGTTAACATTTCTGTGTTTGAAACTTGCCAACAAATGGAGGAGAGCAGGTTCTTTAGCAATTTGGTTGTGTCAGTTATGATAATGATCCAGCTTTTCCATCTTGTATAGATCATCTGTTTATTCGAGGCCAGCCCTAACTCAATCACTGCCTTCTACCAGAACCCGTAACAAATGACAGCAAGGGAAATTACAGTCATTCATCTCCGTCAACCCACATCATGTCTGCCCCTCTTCTCTCTCTGTTGAATCAGGACACTCGTACCATCTTCTCCTCCACCTCATTTAGCTGTTTCCCTGTACCTGGAAAGATTCCACCATAGGTCTCCAGTACGCTGACAGTCTCCACCAATCACTGCTAAAATTACATGGAACACAAACCCAGATGATCATCAGCATAGGAGTTGCAAATGTCACCATACTGTACAGTCATTTGACAAACGGCCTGTCAGGCATGAAGCAGGTCACCTCCGCATCACAACAGGTGTGTTGTGGGATATGTGACTTGGACTGTGTGCAGTGGCTGTTATTAAGGCAGCCGGGGGTGGAGGTTTAATTGCAGCTCTCTCCTCTCCTACAGAATTGCCACCCTCAGTTTGAGTCTCCCGTTAAAGTGCTGGAGGCAGATGTCAGTGAAGCTGTTGAAGCATTTGTCATTTGTCAGTTTTCTTTTCATTCTTTTGCATTTAGACAAAAAAAAATGCAGTCCCTGTTATTTACAGATGTTCAACATTCTAAATATAAACAGCAGTGAACACATTGGTTATTTATTCACCTTTTGTTGTTTTCTTGTAAACATGATATGTTTACATTCAGTGCTACTCACCAAAATGCATTGTATGTAAAAGGAATGCAAACTGTGTATGTTCTGGAATGGAGCTCACTTTACTGAGATTAGGGTAAATGAGAACAATTATTTATGCTATGATACACTGCTCCTCCAGGTAGCCGCCCACGCCACAAGTGCATTATACAAATACAGTATTAACAAACAAACACAACTTTCTTCAGCACAGCATGCTTTATTCACCAAACATATGTGACAATACCCTGTTTTTTACAAAATGAAGTTTCTTACTCTTATACTCCAAAAAATAGCCATAAGTATAAGTCATACATTATCATTTCCCTTCTAAGTACAATTTAATTCTATGATCTAATAAGGTTGTTCATCAATATAGTATTTTATACTTACCACCTATTTTTTCAAAATGATGTTTCAAAACACAGTATATTAAAAATTCTTCCAAATCAATATGTATGATTAAAAACCAGGGTTATCCATAAATATTGAAAGATATTTTAAAAGTTTAAAAAAATTGGTTTAAAAGAAAGTTTCTGTTTGATTACCTACACTGTCTGAGTTTATTTGTTTGTTTGTTGTCAGGATTAAACACAAACTACTAAAATCGATTTCCATGAACTTTTGTGGCTGGGTGGGGCATGACCCCCAAGGAAGATCACATAACATTTTGGTGCAGCTCCAGATCAGGGGTCGGACCCAGGAGTATATATTTTTTTATTTTCTTTAACATTTTTCACCAAATTGCACTGACTCATAAATATCAGTCCCCTAAACATACCAGATTTTTCTCATCGAGACCCATGATTTATAATTCAATCAATCAATGAAAATGTTGCAAAATGTGACCCAGATCAAATGCAGAAGAAAACATAGCCTCTTTGGTGGATGTCTTATTCTTGCACAAAACAATACTACCAGCTGTTACATAAAATAGATGCATATGTTGACTATAACCTCCATTACAAATGCTAGTGTTTATTGCTCAGTTTTTGTCTTATCACCTGTATACATCAGACGGAGGTTTTCAAGGGGCTATGTGGCAGCGTGGGGATGACCTTCAGGCATGTTCCTGCCACTGAGGGGGACGCAGTCCACGTCAGCATTGAGACGGTCACACCCAACTCTCCTGCAGCCATGGCAGATCTGCAGCGGGGCGATCGCCTCATTGCCATTGGAGGTATGACATGTCAATGCACACATCAATAATAAGTTGATATCATAATCTTTTTTTTGTTAGTATACATAGTTAGTACAACATATCTTTAAGACCACCAGATGTGGTTATAAATATCTTTTTACATTGTATAAATACTTTTTAACACTGTCATTTATTTTTTTATGCTATCGACTGAAAACCCTCTCACTGTTGTTTCTGTTGACAGGTGTCAAAGTGACATCCTCAGTTCAAGTACCCAAACTTTTGAAGCAGGCTGGAGAAAGGGTAGTGGTCCGTTATGAGAGACCAGTTCGTCACCAGACTTCCTCTTTGGGAAGCTTAGGAACTCTTCAGGAAGGCTTTGGACAGCTTGAGGAAACCGGTTTTATCCCTCAGCCAGGTGGCTATGAGGAAGACCCAGCCCCCATCACCACCCTTTCTGACATATCCGATGGCAAAGACATGGACTCTGAGTTTGAAGAGTTGATTGTGGATTCCAAACCTAGTCAGACTGGTAGCCCTAATAACAGTACCACAAATACCAGTGAAACTAAGGAGGATTTCTTACTTACAGTAAACCAAAGCCCCAAAAGGACTGTGGCCAACTTGGCCTCCAAGCCCCTTGGTACCATATCACCCATTCTAAACCGCAAGTTAAACCTGGTGGGTCTTCAGTCACCATTAAAGCCTCATCCCAAAGAATCACCAAAGCCCTCACCACATAAGACCAGTAGTGATCCAAGTGAGGGTCTGCAGCGCCCCACCGTTCCTCCCCCACCTCCTCCCTCTCGCCCCCCAGTGCCGCCAAGACCTCAGATAAGGTTGACAACAGCCTCTTCAGAAACCAGTCTTTTTGAAAGTGGCGATTCTGTTACAACTTCTAATGCAACTGTTGCTCCTATAGTGACTGCCGCCACTAGTGCTTCTGAAAAATCTCCAGAAAAGGTTCCTCTCACTGGAGCCAATGAGGAGAAGGCTGGCACAGAGAAAATGTGTGTCAAACAGGCTGACACAAAGCAGTCCACTAAGCCAAATGAGTCCACTGATGAGCTGCCAGCCCTTCCCACTGCAACCAGCAGTAGCAAGGCTGATCAAGCAAAGGACAAAGCTTCAGAGAGCTCGTGCAGCACACGAGACAGTCTAGAGGACCACTCCATTTGGGAATCTCCAGAAACCATGTTTCGTAATCAGACAGCACGCTGGCCCAAAGCCTCGATGGTGTTTGATGTGGAGAGCAATCACAAGTACCTTAATGTGGCCCTGTGGTGCAAAGATCCCTTTAAGCTGGGTAGTTTGTTGTGTCTGGGTCATGTGAGTCTCCAACTGGAGCATGTAGCCCTGGAATGTATGGCCACATCTTCAGCAGAGTACCAGAGCACCTTTAGGCTAGGGCCTCCAGAGCCCAAAGCCAATGTCAGCCGCACTGCACTACGGAGTCTCGGCACCCACAAGGGCTTCAATGAGAAGCTGTGTTATGGAGATGTGACCCTGAACTTCTGCTATTTAGCTGAGGGTGACTTTGAGTTTCCAGGGGGGCTGGTAGAAAGAGAGCGAGAGGGAAGTCTGCTTGATGAAGATCTAAAGGAGAGGGAGAGGGAACATATCCCCTCAGCACCACGGGATGACTTGGCCTTTGGCACCATGCAGTTGGTAGAGGTTCGTCACAACTTCCAGGACACACAGTTCCAGAACCCCACCTGGTGTGAATACTGCAAGAAGAAGGTTTGGACCAAGGCAGCCTCTCAGTGTATGATCTGCGCCTATGTTTGCCACAAGAAGTGCCAGGACAAGTGCCTCTCTGAAAATCCCTTCTGTGTGGCAGCAACTGAACGTCGTGGAGCTGACCCTGAAGCCAAATCCACCATTACCCGGGCGACTGGACTAACGCGCCATATCATCAACACCAGCTCCCGCCTGCTTAATCTGCGGCAGGTACCTAAGACTCGGCTAATTGAGCAGGTGGTTGATGTGGTGCCTGGAGCGGTGGAACCCTCACCCAAGCATACACCCAACACTTCAGACAATGAGAGCAGTGATACAGAGACCTACACCAGTGGTGCCAGCCCCTCAAAGCAGCCCGTCAGCTGTGGTGGCAGCAGTAAACTTGTACGCAAGGAAGGTGGGCTGGATGACAGTGTGTTCATTGCTGTGAAGGAGATAGGGCGTGACCTGTACCGGGGGCTGCCCACAGATGAGCGCTCCCAGAAGCTTGAGTTGATGCTGGATAAGCTGCAGCAGGAAATTGACCAGGAGCTGGAGCACAATAACGCCCTTGTGCTAGAGGACAAGGAGGCCACAGATGCCCGTCGCAAAGCCCTTATTGGTACTGCCCTGGCCAAATCTGGGGAGAGACTGCAGGCCCTTACCTTGCTAATGATCCATTACCGGGCTGGGATTGAAGACCTAGAGTCGGTGGAGAGCACCTCTCCTTCAGAGCAGCAAGGTTTTAAAGGAAAAGGAGAAGGCCTAGAAGACGATGCCTTGATGGGGACAGAGGTCTATGACAGTGACATCTGCAGCCCAGTGGAGGTGCAACTGCTAGATGACATTACCGAGGAGCAGATCTGTGTGGAAGCACTCCACTAAATAAGACTAGAGAAATAAGTAAGAGGAACATGCTCTGTGCACCTTTCTCCCTATCAAACAGTATCCTTTTGGACCGGAATTGCAGCAGTCCGTTTTAAATATTGGGGTTGTTGAGGTCCAGTTTTTGATCCACTTCATTTTTACATGAAAGAAATGATGGGAAAAGGAATTTCCTCCCTAATAATTCATGGTAATCCTGTCATTGATGTTTTGATTTGCACAGTGTGGTGCCGTCCCCATGCTTTCCATGTGTCTCTGGGGTTTAAAAGGGAAACTTGAAAGCTACACTTATCTGCCCTCAGTAGTGCTGCACATTCATCCTTCAGTTTAGTTTTTCTCTTCAAAAGGTCATTGTAAGAATTTGATTTGGTTTGCTTTCTTGTAACTGCTTTGGCATAAGGACTTGGGACTATGTGCACATTTATGTGCTGCTAATTAATTATGAATTATCTTAATTTTGGAGAAATAGTATGTATTTAATATTTGTTTGTATGAAGGTGAAATATTGGAGTCAATATCAATGTGAACACTACTAAGGGAAAGTAGGTTTACACATCCACCTCTGTGTTTGTCTAATGACCCTGCAAGCAGTCATACATATCTTTTGCTTTGAGCACTGTTTACCGTAATATATTTGGATTTTAGAAGTGACTTTCCCTGCTCAAAAACTCTTTGTGATTTCAGCATGATTATAAGTAAAACCTAATATATAATTTGCCTCTTTCTGTTGATTTATTTGTTTGTCTTAGTCAGGCCAAACATGTTGTTACCCATAGTTCCTTCCTTCATAGTTTTCTTTGAAGGATGTGGAAATGTTATTTTTTGGGGTTCTATTTCTTTTCTAATATGTATGTGCGGTAACCCAAGTTACATTCTGTTCAGATTACCCATTCAACTTCTAAAACTCTACGAAGGCACATAGCAGACTGTCATGATGAGATGAGAAAGGCACATAATTGCCTCTTTTTCATTGATTGTTACCAAGGATCTCTCATGCTGTTGAAATTCTCTAACATTTGTTTATTTATCTGGTTAAATGTGTTTTTTTTCTATGATTGTGTGAACAAATGTTGATTTGAAACCCTTGTTGTGGTAAAATTCTGCTTTGTCCTCACAGCTGCAATTGGGTTTACATTGGGGCTAAGGGTTGGGGTCAGGCATTTACTTGTGATGGTTAGGTTAAGGGGCTACTTCAAGGAGCTGGGGTGTGATTAAGTGCCGCTCTTTTGGCTTTGTGAGTTGTTTTCATACCCAAATGAATGTATGTTCGGATGTTTCTGTTTTGTTTCTATACAACTGTTTGGCACCACCTTCCCTTGTTTCCCAGCAAAACCATCAATCAAGCATTGATGTAGCCTATTACAATGATTCTATCAACACTATCTACTGCTCCCAAAATGCCTTGCTGTTCATCTTTTACACCCTGACAGAGCCTCTGGAAAACAATTGCTTGTCAAGAGGGCATATGTTACTTTTGTGTATCTCAAGGAAACATCTACCCTAAAACCACTGAGAAATTGCTGAATCTATTCTGTCAACGATGTCCTTTTCTTTCTTTCTTTATTCTGATGGTTATCTTGCCAATCAGTGCCACATCAGATATTTCCAGCACAGCAAACACAATTGAGTTTGATTGTGTTTAAATAAAGAGGTTAAGTTTAGTAGCTTTCTCTAAATATTAACACCAGTCTGCAGGTTTTCGGATCAGCACATCAGAATTGTGGCATTCAACAAATTGTCAGGGAGAACTCAGAGTAGACAGAAGTGTAGTGCCAATGTTTGATTGAACGAGATTGCGGGGACTTCACTCCAGTGGCGGTCATGCAGAAGTGGACACGTTTCACAAATGTACACAAGAAAACATGATTTTAACCTCTTGACAGTGAGAAGATGAGCTGCTTTGTTCGGCCGAACAACATGAAAAATTCCCCAAAAAAAGGATGTGGAATACAGTACAAACATCATGACATGCATACATTGCACTACACGATTATCCAATTCACTTTTCTGGCGCATGCACAGTCTGCGTGCTTGCTGTGTGAACAGTCTGTGTAGTGTCATATTTTGGGTCGCATGCAGATCACATAGGGCACACGCGAACCTTAGCTGACTCGGGCAGATTACAAATCTTTTTGTGGACACCCAGATACAGAAAGCATGAATTGGCCTTTAGTGGAAGCAAAGGACTATTTCATGTGATTTTTAGTATATTCGATATGTTGCTCATGTAGATATTGGCTTTTTGGCTGCTATTGTCAATCTCTCTCTGTCACTGTATATTCAGATTTTTGTGCAATATTTTTGTAGGAAATGAAACAGGTAATCTGCAATGAATCCCAATGTCTGTGATTTTTCTTCTTTTTTCTCAAAGTGTGTAGTTGATGTGCCCATCTTCCTCAACCTGAGGGGCTTTGGAGCCCAATGGCAACCTGAGAGGAGTTCACGCTGTAAACCCCTCTTAGCCTGAGAAGCACTGCTTTTGCTGCTGCTGTTGTTACAATGTGCTCTTCCACTGAACTCATAATCATATGCTTCTGCCACCCCTCCCCCAGCCCTAACCTTTGAAACTGCACCCGCTGTACGATTGTCCACCACAGCTTTCAGCAGGTCGACATGGTGTTTGTTTCTTTTTGTGTACGTGAGGGATGTAGTACAGCTTTCAAGGAGGCTCATGTGATGAAGCTTTATTGTCCATAACCCAAATAAACAAGCTGAAAATGGTTGCTATCGCTCTGCTTTGTGGTTTAATCAGTTCACACAGAAGAACTTCAAAGGCACAATCTGTGATCCAAATGTAAACCGCGGTCACATCACCAGCAAATATCAAAGCACAAGATTTCCACCTTCTGTTGCATCCAGACTGAATGATGGAACAATTAACACTAACACAAGACCAGCACGGAAGTTAAAGGTTTATTTAAACAAACCAATGCCAGCCTGTATTTTAAATTGAAATTCAAATCATATATGTTATCATACATCTTATGACTGTGGAAAGGTTACTGAGTTGATGAAAGATAGTTTAAACAGTTTAAACCCGTCCAAGGTCTTTCTCAGCAGAAATCTGCAAACCAACAACAGAGCATTTATTTATTAATTTACTTAGAGTTTTTTTTGTATCAGATGAGTTGTGTTCCTGCCCATGAGGAAGCAGTAATTGCTCTCCGATACTTTCGGGGCCGGTTTGGACGATTTGAAATGTTTTAAAATTTGAGTTGGGCTTCGTACCCGATTTAATATTTGGACATGTATTTGTGAAAACTACCTTGACAACCATGCAGCTGACAACTTATGCCTCATTTGCGCATTTCTGTGGGTGTGTGCGGAAGTCCATTCAATTCTATGGGAATACTATGTGTTAGGCTGAGTCCATTGGTTTCTACTGAGGATGTGAATCTTTAGAGGTAAACTCTGCTGAAGTGGACATGTGTTTCCAAGTGTTGCACAGTCAGAGATGTGAGACCCTATGAACACAACATGTAGTCTCACCTCCACAGCACGGTCAGTGCTGGAGGATGATCGCACTGCACCTACGATCATTCTGCTGCACGTGAAAAAAAAACTGAAAAATTCACAAGAGCTGACCAATATTATAGGAGAGCAATAGTAAATCTGTGGAGGACCTTACAGTGAGAAAAATATAAAAAGATATACCAGAGATTTTATGAACAATTAGGTTTAATTTGGTATGAATATTGAACATTATTATTTTAATTACTCGTGTCAAAATGGGCTACTATCACTCACACAGCTAAGAAAAATAGGAAAATGACCAAACTCTTTCTAATATCTGAGCACATTGGATTTGAAGAACCCAGAAGAGCAACATGACAATAGAAGATGTGTCTGTACCAACATTGCTGTAAGAAGCAGTGTTGTCTGGGTTTTTACTGAAGAGGGAAAGGATGGAAGGTATTGTGTGATCATCCGCAAAAGTAATTGAAGCCCAGTGTTGAGATGGACAGGCTGATTACAGTGTGTCTGCTCCCACATTTCCCCTTCATGGTAACTCATTCTGCTGTCTTCCACCACCCAGTATACAGACAATCAATGTGAGTATTTCTGTTACCAAACTGAGAAGAATGCTCGCTCCTCGCTGTTTGACGTTTTCACGCTTACCTACGTATACAGTACATGTTACTGCTCTGCTCACTGCACGCCAATAATGGGAAACAGCATTTAGAATAACACAGGCGTCTAAATGCACCATAGGGTAATGGTGCTGAAAATCCATCTGTCTCTATAATCAGTTTCGATGTAGTCATTTCTGAGAAGAAGAAAAAAACATTTTCAGAGCGTACCACATTTAATAGATGATATGGCATTCTCACAAGTAAGGAGAAAATAAACAGTAACATCCAATTAATGACAAACATGTAGTTACATGGACACACATACGTCCATTACCCAGCAACACAAAAAAGAATTCTCCATATATAAATCCAAAAAAGAGGATTTGGATGTGTGAGTACCTGTTCAAAGGTTCAAATCAATGCAGGAGCCATTACAGTATGATCATGATTATTATTTCACCACTTCAGATCCATTACAGTCAAGTACAGTGTTTCACAGCCCATCAGCAGGTTTATGAGGACACAACAATCTGAACATTGAAGTATATTATAAACACAAGGGACATCAAGAGTCTTTGAAAATTGTCCTTTAAAGTACAATAAATCAGTTTGGTGAGTAGACATTTGTTAAAAGCATGTCTGAGAAGCAGAGCTGCACCAGAGGCTGAAATTATATTCCATCTATCCATCAAAGGTTGTCAGGGAGAAATCTCATCGGCTGACATTAGATCGGGCGTTGGTACAGCAACGTGCCTTACAACTGGACTTTCAGCCATTTGCTTACAAGTTGTGGTTTAACTTAAACTGAGTAGTTATCTGAAAGATAAATTTTGGTTTACATTTCATTTTCTCACCTCTCTCTTGTGTTGTTGCCCAACTAGAATGTATAGGCAGGTATAAAACTAATACAATTTGACTTGACTTCAAAATACAGGAACACCAGTCACCCTGTTTCCTTTTACTGTCCATTTGAGAATGAAAAAAGCAGTTAACTGTCCAGTTATTCAGGAGACTTTCCTCATTGTACAAGAACTGCAACAACATAAATATTTAAGGCATGATGAATATATATATATATATATATATATTTAGTGCTTCAGAAAAAGCTGTTGATTAACATATATTTTGATATACTTCCTTATGTCGACTCATTTGTCACAAGAGAGAAAATGATTTGCAAATAGTGTTATTTTCCCAAATCCATGACAGACAGGAGTAGTTCGACTGAAGGACACGATCAACACCTGTGGCCTTGACAGAACAGGAGGCAACCAATGGCATCAACTGTGCTCAACTGATCTATAAGGTGGATATTAGTCTTTCAGTAAACATCCGGTCAGAAATCAGTCACATCTAATATGATAGAAAACATAGAATACAATGTGCTTAAATCATTATTGATTCCAGTGTGACATTTTCAAAAGACCAACAATTAGGAAGATAATGAGGATTAGAATACTGGTGTTGTGTGAGAGGCTGTGCCTCACCACCAACAAGAACACAACTGTGGTGGAAACCATGAATCATTTTCTTATTCATTATTTTCATTATTTATTTGACGTTAAGATTGATACGTCTCTGGTTTACAGCATGTAGCTTAGCATAAAGACTGCAGGGAAGGAGCGAGCTCTGTCCAGCGGTGGACCCTCTGTCCTCAGGTTTTCACTCCTTGGTTTTTCAACAGATGAAATGAGAGAGATATAATGTGTTAATTAGGGAGCTTTGAATGTGCATGGAGGTCAATTGTGTCTATCAGTTGTTCCCCCGGCTTCCAGTCTTTATGTTAAGCTAGGCTCAGCTGAGCAGCTGCTACATCCAGCTAGATATTTTACCATAGAGGTCGCGTATAATTGCTGAATGGACTCTATATATAGCCATCAGTATGCATATACAGTAGAATACTTGTATAATAGCATTAATGATGACTCGGGGTGGAAACCCCAGGAAACGCCTCCCCCACTCAGTCATTGGTGGGTATATCCATCGAGCTGTCAATCAAATGTAGCTCAGGGATGCACGGACAGAGTTAAAGTGGATTACACTGCAGGAGAAGTTTCTATGAATGTTTATAGACCTTTTTTGTGTCATGACTCTCGGTATTTAAATCCATTCACAACCACGCTGAATTCAAGCTGACTACAGATGCTGTCATCCATGACAGAGCAAGCTACATACTTTTCAGAGACACATTTTCCTGCAGCGACGTAAGGTGAGGACAGAGGTTTTATTCCACTGTATGTAATCAACCAATTCATTCATTAATCAACCAAATCAATTACTTGTAAATCCCGATGGGAGAACTTTGGCACACAGACTCACTTAATTGACAATTAGCACAGCAATGGAGAGCAGTAGTATACAGAGACATGGTTTGCAGACAGCTGTGAACCAAAATACACATAATGATATTGTATTTTGATATCAATGAGAGGCCTGCAGCAAAGATGGAGCTGTGGGGGAAACTATCAGTTTCTTTGAATCAGCCACGTACGAACTTAATACTGACAACAGGCCTGCAATGCTAAAATGTTAAAGTAGGAGAGCGGTGGGAAACGTGTCCGGGTACAATTGGAAACTTTTAGGAAACAGGGTGTAGAGTTTTCACAGCTGTGTCCAATGGAAATGTGACAGATGTGCTGTGAATGATACTCCAGCCGAACATACATGCAAATTCTCAAAGCTGGTGTTCAAACAATCCCCTCATCCCAGCAGTTAATACTGTGGCTGTGACTGGGACACCACACACAGGCTGGTCAATAGTAAAGGCTTTAGAAGGTAAAAAGAAGAGAGACACTCATCAGCCTTCTACAACACACATTATAAATCCATTTGTACAGCAGTCATGTCATACTCACCACTATGCTGCTCTCATTTTTTCTTTGTCTCTATTTCTTTTCATAATCATCTATTAATTCTAGTCTTCCCACTTCTTCCGCACTAATGCCTACATTTTGTTTTTCACATTGTCCATGTTACGATAAGGTGAATAAAAGAAACGGGAACAATTCTCTGAAGCTTAACGTCGACTGAGAAAACACTGAAGTGGAAATGAATGGAATCAGTGGGTGGATATAAACAGTATTTTTTATTTTTTCAGAACACAGAGAGACACTGAGACAAGCGAGCATGACATGACGGGTGTTGCACTGATGAATTGATGAACGCTGTGGACATTGTCATGATAACATGAATGTGTCGGTGCACATTATGAACAGTGGCTTAAAATGATCTTTCTGTCAGAGCTTCTCTTTTATTAAAATGATATCATCTCTCTCTGCTTGTATTCTTTTTTTTCAGGATGTATTTCTCATCTTTTTCTTAAGCAGCTGAAATGTGTTGACTTCCCAACACAGCTGGCTCCGAGGAGTCTTAAGCATCACAATGCAAACAAGGACCATAGACCGGGCCAACACATCTCTATGGAGGTTACACAAACAGTTTGTTGACATACCACACAATTACCCAAAATACCACCAAACTGCACACCACACTCTTGTTGCTCAGCACCCTCCTACTGTCTAAAAAGTGCTTTATGACACATGTCTCTATTGAATAAGGCTGTTGGCTAAAAAAATATCTCTCACACAATGCACTTGCAACCACAGATCAAGAACAACTTTGGTTTGCTCCAGTACGACTGCTAAGAAGACACTAAACAGTGAAGACTGAACGCAGGACATTCACATGGAAATATCTTGGCTGTTGTTTCATTGCTATTTTTTTTTTTTCTTCTGTGTTCCCTTTTTTTTGTACAACAAAATAGATCCTCTGAAGGATTAACCTGCATCGCTGGTGTCGCTGTTAATCATAATCGTCATATTCTGGATCCATGTTTTCACCCTGAACGTGTGTCCCTTGTGTGGAGTAGGACATCGTCTTCATGGAACAGTTGGTGTCCGACAAAATTGCCTGAAAAGAAAGTTATTGGAATGTGTCACAACATGAGTCCAAGTTCCTTTTGTACAGTTGTTGTTACTCAGTTAAACCCAGACCTGACATTTTTTATTTTTAACTACAGTTAATGTTCTCGATTTGAGGAGCGTCTGAGTTTTTGGTTCAGTTATTCAAATACTCCTATGATCTTACTGTATAGGTCAAGTTGAAACATTTGATCAAGTCATGTTTGGTTTCATTAAACCAAGAATTCAGATGGGGAACACTGAGAGTAAGTAAACTAAAGGTGTAATATGGTGCAGACAGCTTGTAAGAGTTGATGTTACAAATGTTACATATAAAGCTTAAGGAAGCTGTTTTCTTGCATTGCCTTTCAGATTCCAGTATCAGGAGTTCCAACAGCGCAGGCGTTTTTTGGCATTTTGCTTTACTTTTGGTACTTTGGTACAGTGAAGGAGAATGAGTGAAGGAGGTAGAGGGAGAGAGGGAAGTAAATGTTCTGGTCGTCTGGGAGTCCTGTGGACCTGCTCCTAAAGGTGTATGCACCCATGTAACCAAGATGCTAATTTTATTTGTACATTTTGGTCAAGCCAGAGTCTCTCGTCTTAATTCAGGACATGTTGGTGCCCTTTGTGCAGTATAGAGGTGTAAATGACTACACAGCGTAAAGGTCTCTGTTGTCATGGATGTGGTATTTGCTCCACACTGTATGACTGAATGTAGGATTTCTCGTGCATCTGTTGTAGAATTGAAGGAACCAAATGTCGGAGCATTATCATTCAGACTTGAAGGCAAAACAAGAAATCCCAGAGATCGGAGTTATATATCTAACTATCCAAACACTAGCTAACACTAGATAATTCTTAAAATGATGTTTGTTGAGCATTGTTCTCTCCAGGGATTCCGTATGTGTGTGTATTTGTGTGTTTTGAATCTTACAATTTTCTCTTCTTGTCCTGGTGGATTCCTGAGAAAGATGCAAAATGGAGCAAAGAATATATCCACTACTCCAATTATGGTCATCAGCCAGGGGAAGCCGATGCTCTCAGCAATGGATCCTCCAATAGATGGACCTGCATCATTAGAGGACACATCACAGACTGGTTTAGTTTGCAATGTTTGGCTGAGGGTAATACGATTATCAAAATGTCATTTTCATTCATTTGCAATTGGATAGCAGGATTTGGCGTAACTTGGAGGGAGGTTATATTTTTCTAAAAGAGAATAACAGTAGGGTCATGATAAGATATTTCACTACAAGGAAATTGCTGTAATGAAAAAATGTATGAAACACGCTGTGTGACCAGTCAGAGCTGGAAGATGCATATCCACATGTTGCTGGTTAGTCATATTATGTACCCTTGATACCTCATAAGGAACATGAGGACGAAATAATAGCACACATGTGGCATGTTAAAGTATAAAATCAGGACATAACATAAACACAAAGGACAGAGATATTTGTGTCTATTACGCATTTTAATGGTTGTGTTAAAATTAACATCAGCGATGAGGAACCAATATCTTGAAACAGAGGTGTTGATTTAAATTCTGTTATTTCCTGCTTTCTAATATCTTTCAATATTTCTTAATCTCATATGGTGCTGTTGTTTTTACTTCCTGCCAATGTCTTTTTCCCCATCACTTTTCTGCGTCCGTGTGTGTCTTGTTAGTCACAACTGTCCGTATGTATTTAGACGTGTCTTTCCTCCTCTCCGCTGCTAAAACACGATGTTCTCTTCCTGAGTGTGTGTCGGCTTGTTCCCTGCTCCCGTGTGTTCGACCTGTGTCTGGACACTGGATTCATTTGGACTTCTCTCTTTGACCTTTTGCATCAATGAACTTTGTGAAGTCTGCCCCTGCTGTCTCAGTCCTGTGTGTTTCTGTTACCTCACTGGCATCAGTATTGACAGTATGTAGGGAGGCTATTTCAACTAAACAAGAAAAGAAACAACCTTCTGTGTAATAACCATGAATTCTGGTGCCACAATAACATCATTTCATTTGTACAAACATGAGTCAAATATTTAGGGAATGGACCCTCTGTTACAGCTCAGATCCACGAGGTCTGTCACAACCTGTGGTGTAAATAGTCTGTAAATACTTTGTGCTCACCTAAAGCAAATCCCATGCAGAACGCAACATCAGCAATGGCATACACACTTCCATACACCGACACATGGCGCAGGTCCACCAGGTAACCCATTATAGGCATCATAGAGGAGTCCACCATGCCTGGAACAGCACAGACAATAAAGGTGAATGCACTGGTTCTGTTTGATTGGTACACTATTAAATTAGCTGACTTACCAATAGCAAAGCCAACACCAAAGTTAGGAAGAATCAGACCGTAGATGTCATTGGCAAATGGAACCTACAGCAGACAGACACATTCCAGCGGTTTATTGAATTGAAAGTTTTCCATATGAATACAGTATGCATATATGGGCCCATCAAAAAAGAATACACCTGTAAAAGAATAAAGGTGGAAAGTATAGAAAGGAATAAATATTACAAAATGTGGACATTTAATGACAAATCAGATATTAAATTCCTAAATAATTAAATGAAATGAAATTCCTTTTAACATTTATCTCTCTATTTATTCCTTTGCATTGAAATAATTCCTTTTCTATATATTTTCTATTATATTTTTAATTATTTTGCATAATGTTAATGTTAATGTGAATATAAATGTCTATCCCTTTATCTTCACCCAGTGTCAGCTGTGATTGGCTCAAAATGGCACGCGGCAAAACAAAGCTCTTGAGTGGCCTATCAGCACTAATCCAGTACTGAAGAGGTCCTATCTGACTCCACACTGATGCTGTAGTTGTCTCCTTCATACTTACACATATTACACTGATTCCAACCACCACCATTCCAATGAGAGCACACAGCCATCTGCAAGGGAGTGAGAATGTGACGTCATCTCATGTAAAACACTTCACACTCAATCAACCACGTTATTAAGTTAGAAGATGTAAGTTGGTTTAAAATGTGTAAAACATATAATATATACAGAATGGCTCCAGAAAGTTGTCATCCCTCTTCATTTATGCACCCTTCATTGTTGTAGATTCAATTCTAATGGCTAATGGGCAACCATCATGACAAAGTGAAAGTAAAGAAATATTATTTATTAAGAATCAAAAACTCATTTTTAGTATTCAGACCTAACTGTGTTTTTCACATTCCCTTTGGCAGCCTCAGGTTTTACTGTGTAAGTCTCTGCACACCTGGATTTCTTCACTTTATCCTCTCAGATCACATTGGATGAGAAGTATCTGACCTGACATCTTCAGGTCTCTACACATATTCTCTGGACACTTGAGGACAGTCAGAGACTTGTCCAGAAGACACTCCGGTGTTGTCTTGGCTGCTTGCTTCTGGTTATTGCCATATTGGAAGATGAACTGTCTTTTCTTCTCAATATGGCTCCTTTCCTCAGTTCTGACCAGTATCCCAGTCCCTGCTGCTTAGAATCACGTTCCCTCATCTCTGCAGAACGTCTGAGGCTCTAACTGAGCGTTGGGGTCTCATTCACTTCCCTGACCAAGATCCTTCTTCCCCAGTTACTTTGAATCTAGAGAAGGTTTTTCTCAATTTCTTCTGTATCACAGATACTGGTGTCACTGTGTTCCTGGGAAATTGTTTTACATCCTCACCCAGAGAGTTCTGTGGACTTTATGACTTGGGCTTTGCCAGACATGTGGTGTGAACTGTGCAGTTGTACACAGTTGTGTGCCTTTCTGAACTATAACACATAAAAAGCTAATTTAAGCAAACCTAACCACAATGTGGAGTGCCACAGGAAAGAGTCTGAATACTAACCAATAGTTTTTGATTGTTGATAAATCAGCAGAAATGAAGATTATTGTCATGATGTTTTATTGAATATATGTCGTATGTTGATAAGGCAAAAGTGGCTATTTTATCCATATAAAATAAAATCTATACCTGGGTATTTTTTCAAATAAAAAATGGGGTCAATATCATGTAATTTTGAAAATCACCAAAATAAAAAATCATAATAATAAATAATTCTCCCCTCACCATTCCAAACATTCTCTCTTTTCTTTCAGGTAATCAGCCAGAATTTGATTTTAGATGTTACAGGGAAATGCGCGGTTATTTTTGTGTGATAACCACGAATTAGAATATTTAAGTCCCATGTTTGTCTCACAATTTCATACATTTTCTGAATGCTGTTTTTATGTTACTGAATTGCCCATAATAGAAAAAGTGCTGCCCATAGATGCCCTGTATGAATGGCACTAAACTGCACTGTAAAGCACTTATAAAGCTCTATATAAATACAGACCAATTTTTCTCAAAGTGCTTTACAGTACAGTTTTGCCTTTCACACATTCACACACATATTCATACAGTGCATCTATGTGTAGCTTTCTCTATCACACATCATTCATACATCAAACCGCCAACCTTCTGGTTAGTGGACGACCCGCTCTCCCCCCTCAGCCACAGCCGCCACACTTTCCTTTATATTTATATATATATAAAGTAACACTAAGTCCTTTAGCAGAAAGTAGAATTACTTGCTGTAATTCCAAAAGACTTTGAACAAAGGACTAAACTCTACTTGTTACATTAGTGGCTGCCATTTATCACCATAAGGTGGTTGAAACCTGATCCTGCAACATACAACATTTGGTTGGGAAAAATATAGGGACATTTGAAGATGGAGCAAATCACATATTCATTAAGGCTCCAAAACACAAACATGTTATGAGTTGCAGCCCTGTAAATCTACCTGTAAAAAAAATCTAATCTGTAAAAACCTGTGTTGTGATCTGTGAAACGCTCCATACTGTCTCTAACATCCTGTTCCATTAAATCCACATATATACTGCAAACAGCATCAATAGAACTGTTGACATTAACAGTAATAAGATGTAACCGTGGCTCTAACAGTAGGAACAGACACAGCAGAAGCAGCATTAGTCATGATATAACATTTACAATGATTTAACAGTTTTGCTCAATGGTAATACTTAACAATAGAGGAACATTCTGAATCAACAAACCCAAATATCAAAATTACCATTCAAAGAGGAGATGTGCACACAGAGAAATTATGGATGCTCTGTATCATCAAGGCTTCAATAAAGCCAGCCTCACAAACACTGAAAACTCATTTAGAGGAGCGGAAACAGATGTCACATCCACAGAGGGAGACAGAGCTCGAGAGAAGAAGAAGAAGAGGAGAGAGAGAGACAGGGGGAAGATAAGGATAATTTCCCTCCTTACCTCCCCATCTTGTGCGCCAACGTGCCGAAGATGTTGGTTCCAATAAGATAGGAGATGGACGCTGGTAAGAAAGCGACGCCTGGGCCGTGGAGAGACACACACACAGAGAGAGAATGAAGGTGTGGGTGGGATTTCAAAGATAAGCAGAGCTCTATCGGTGCCTCATCGCTGAGCTGCTGTACATCTCCCATTGTCTGTAATGAAGACTTATGCTTTCCACCTGCCAGTATATGACACCCTAATATCCTGTTCCCCACGCACCCTTTTCTATCTGACCTAGACTTCATATACAACAGACTGGAGGAACAAACTAATAACCCCACAGCCTGGAGGCAGCGTCTGTATAGAGGAGATCTGGCAGGATGGATGAGTGACACTGCAGCACTAAGTAAGACATGTAAGTGTAATATGTAAATAAGATCAGAGAAAATGTCATTAACTAAAGATCATAACTAATAACACAATTTAAAAAAAACACAATGAATTTGTGACCAGAGAACCATATTTTCTTTTTCACTTAGGGATTTCTGTCCACATTATAAAGTCAATGTGTATGTAGTGTTAGTATTTCTAGTGAATTCTAAGCATCTTGTCAAAAAATATGAGTTATTTAGTTTGATTGACCTCAGTTTCTATGGCCGGGCTCCAGAAGAGTGTGAGAAGCTCCTGGAATCTGACAGTAAGGCCTTTGTGTGTAGAGAATGTTTGATACCATGAGGACTATGTTCTGTCAGTGGACAGGGGGATGGAAAGACTGGTGCCAGACTGTTGAACCTCAGATTCAGGAGGAGTAATTCAGATTGCATCCCATGCTCTGTTTCCAAGTATAACTGAGTTTGCTTGATTCGATTTTTGGTGAAGCCTGGATTTTTCACTTCCTTGAAAGTGATTTAAAATGTATCCAGAACTGGTGTCAGAGCAACAACTCATTAAACTCAAGCCTGCACTATTGTAGGTTTGTATAGAGTTCTATAGGATGGATGGTAGGGGTGGGAAAGGTGTAGGACTGCAGCTGAAATGAGCAACACCCTGCTTCTTCTGATACCACTCGTAATGCTACAGCCAAGTGAGGGCTACCAGAGGTTTACTATGTGTTGCTTTCGTTTAAAAGGAAACCTCTGGAGAATGTCTGGACCCAATGCTCCTCTGGAGTTCATGCCTAAAGTAGGCTATGTATTACACCCTGGCTGTCTGAATCTGTCAAGGGTTCACTGCAGTTGCAAGGTGGAAATACACTGGCATGGTATGTCTCATATAAGAAAACACCACATGTTGAAAAGTTTAAACACTAGATCTTGACACAAATGAGACATTATTTTAATATTTCATAAGCATTAAAGGTTTTTTGAACATGTATGTGCTGTAACAACATTGTATGTGTATGCATAATGTGTAATTTTGTAAATACCTAGCTGCCATTTCCTGGCACACATGGTCTCCATCATCCAGATTGGCAGTGTTGGCTCCATCATGGCTATGGCCATATTTCCAAAACAAATGGCACCTAGGGATGAAAATAGATGACAAGTTGATGCAGTGTCAGTTATCGTCTACCTTTTTTTTCTCTTTGGTCCTTATGTGCTATTCTTCCAGCTCCCTACACATAGACATGCAAACAAATACATCCTACTGTTTAGAAGAAATGCTCTCTCCCTCTCAGATGCCTTTTATCTGCCGTGCACATTTGTTTCACACTTCTGAGGACTAATAACCACAGTAATTCCATTATCCATAGCCATATCCTGAAAATACTATGTTTAAATGTCGGAGTTCTCTCCCACTGGCTATCTCAGACTTTAACACAGCATTTGTTGCATGTCCTCTGCAGGGAGAGTTGAAAGCATGTTTAGCTGTGAAAAGACTCAACTAATGGAAGCATGATACTGAAGAACGATATATATGATTTGATAACGGCACATGCCTCTGACTTCAAGACTGCTGATATTTCTTGAACCTCTGTTCTCTGCTGGATAGTCAAGTTCTGCTCCATTAGGACATGAGGTTTGTTCATATTTATCGGGCTGCTGTTAGTTTCTTACCAGCTGCGATTACAATGTATGGATCCTTCATCAGTGTCAGCAGCGGGGTCCCCTTCTGACTCTGTGAAGGAAAAAGGCACAGTGATAAAATTGTCTGTCAAATGCTGAAAGCCAAAACCCCCTACTTGTAAGGACCCAGGTTACATTCAGTACTTTCTTCATGTATGTTTGTTTTCAGTGCCAACATAAGCATGAAGATAACCACACCTTTCCACTGAACTCCTCAAGTGACTTAGTCTACTGCTACATGTAAATACAGACTCTTTACATGTAGCAGTAGACTAAGCCAGGTAAGGCATGGTTACCAACCACACCCGTTAAACTCCCTTTATTTACAGAAGATATCAAAAAACAATTGCTATGAATTAATACAACTTTTTTCTGTAGACAGACCCTTAACACATGTTAGAGTTGAGGTTTCTTTTTCAAATACACTAAATTAAATGATTCTGATAAAAAAAATCACAGCAGGTCAAATGGGTAAGATGTCACCAACAACAACAAACATGTCCATCAGTCACTGATCACAGTCATCAGCAGTGTTCCTCATTCATTCAAAGAGAAGGGGTATTTGCTCATATGTTGATTTGTTGAATGAATGCAGTGACAACTAACACAAAGTTACTTAAGCTGCCCTCAATAGTACACTGTTTTACTCCATTTCACCTCCAAGCAAGGAAAGAGAAGCGGGTAGAGGTGCAGTGTGCTTCCCAACTCATGCACTTTGTTATCAGAGCATTTCCACAGAGTAATACTCATTTCCTGAGTCTTATTTGAAATAACCTTCAAATTGACTTGTGTCTGCTGCCTCTTGATAGCCAGAGATAACGATACCTATCAACTCCACCAACAGAGGAGAAAAGAACAAGTCACCCGTCAGACGAAGGAATAGAGAAGGTGGATTGAATGTAACACGACATTCAACCCTCAGCTCTGCATTGCCGACATGAGCCCTCTCAATCAGAATGATAGCAACAGAGGCTGCATTGCAATTCATTGGAGGTAATGATTTGTCTGACCAGTGACTTGTTTCTGAGGAAGAGAGAAGGCGGATGACCTCCAACATGACAATGGTAAATAAATTGCCGAGCTAGTTTGGATCCTGAATGTTAAATTCTCACTGAATGTTTTTCTATCCTGGGACAATGTCAGGTCCTGTAAAGTATTGTGTACTAGTGCCCTGTTAAAGTGCTTGTATACAGTAAGTGCTGTTTACCATCTACCCAAAGCTGTGGATGTTGTGTTGTGTGCCATCCACCTTCTCTATTTCTATCCACACTTCCTGCATTTACTATCAAATAAAGAAACAATGCCACAGAGCAAGTATATAAAACAGTGTGTAGCTATAAAGGTCATCTTAATGAAGTGAGCCTTCAGGAAATGAATGTTCAAGTCAAACACACTCACCTCTGGTTCCACCTTGGTGGGCTGAAGAACAAAGAGCTGCAGAGCTGTAAAGACACAGTGTTAGTTTCATTCTCTGATATAACATGAATGCATCTTCTTTCATGATGGAATCATGCTGAACATTTCATTGCTTCCATAAAGACTAAGTCTTGATTTGGGTGTAAGAAACATTGTAACCGTACCTCCATCAAACAAAGCCAGGAAAGCCAGAATAAGGAAAGGAGCAGTCTTCCCAACAAACTCGTACATCACACTGCCGAATGGGGGTCCCACTGTGGAGGCAGACTGGATGGTCACTGCATTGATTTTTACCCACACAATAAAAGCTCAGGGAGCAACAAGTTCGACAGGTTAGCGCTGAAAATGTTGCAAGTACAACCTGTTTCAAAATGAAATATTTGCATACAATATATTCTACACTTTGGAATATGTGTACCAAATCATTTTTTCTTATAGTTTACACTTGCTGGTCGTAGAGTGGAGAGCTTGAAAGTCTTGGATCACAACTTCACAGTTAATTTAAGTTTGGATTAGATACAGTGTTTATGCAAATGGATCAAACTACAGAAGTTAAAACACACAAGACTGGACAGTTTCTCTCTGTTCTGAGCAGATGTGATTTCTGTGGCCTAATTTACAACAGAAATTATAGAAACTGTCACTGACGATTGTTAATAAATGTATAATGGTTCAAATAAGGGAAGTTGCTGTTTAATCATTATATTCCAAATCTGCCAGGTAACCTTTACAGACGCATGTGGTGGTTGGACTATGTACATATACATACCTAACACTCCCAGTGCCAGCCCTCCCAAAGCGACGCCAATGGCATGACCTCGCTCCTCATCATTTGTATAAACACTAGCAAGCATTCCCATCCCTGAAAACACACGGACACAAGCAACACTTCTTCAGATGTTTAATGTCACACAGTGGCTCCAAACCGTTTCGAGTCGTCACTTGGGAACATCCGTTCTGAAACAGATCTCCACACTGACATAGACCATTTCACGTAAAAACAATTCCAAGTATAAATATTTCATTTTATTTTGAATATAAAACAACGTTTTTTTTCTCCTCAACTACCTGTTGCCCCCAGAAATGATCTTCCGACTCCCGCTAGGGGGAATGGAGGCTGGGCAGCAACATTGGCTTTATTGATACTGACTGCTGTGGTAGCTAAGTTCATGATGATAATGACTGTCATATTTGAAAATGTAAGTGTAGACACTCACACTTGATGAAATTACATTTGGATTTAAGATAACAAAAGGTAAGATAAGATAAGATAAGATAAGGTACCTTTATTGATCTCCCATAGAGGTAATTCACAATCGAGTCAATTTAGCCTATTATTTCTTCATAAACCCATTATTTAGTCTTACACGTATTGATATAGAATTGTTTAACTAATGCTATAACTGCCCCCATGTCTTGTTAGCATTGCAAAGCCATCTTCTTTGGTAGCCAACACAAACCTCTACCTGCAGCTCAGAGGATTTCCTCAGGGCCTATTTTACACGTACAGTGGGAGCAGTCAGGTCGCAGCTCGACCATAAGATAAGGGCATGGACATATAAATCCTCAGCCTTGGCTTTACATCAAAGACAAATTACTCATGTACAGTGAGTTGGAATTTAACAATTTACTCGTTTCTAAAAATTAAAGTGTATACCCAGATTTAGACAAAAAATTGAATGCAAGTTGACTGCCCTACTTTAGCTAGAACATAATTAGCATGAGCCAATTCAGTATTTCTTCAACACTACTTTACAACTTATAATCTATACCCAGTATGACAAATAGTCCAAACATCAGATTTAAGTTTTTTATATTTTTGTGGCATCAAAGAAGACAACTCGCTTCTTTCCTGGAAACCCTGTGTCTCGCTTAGCAAAGCCCCATTTAGACAACAAACAACCCATAATACAGCACTAATTTAAATTGCATACGTTCAGCTGAATTGATGTTAATGCATTCAGATATGGTGAATATGAGTAGGAGCAGGTCTTACCTGCTACAGAGGAGCAGGAGGAGCCCACACCTTGAAGCGATCTGGCCAGAAACAGCAGAGCGTAGCTCGATGAGAAGGCAAACACTTCACAACAGTGAGAACAACAGAAATATAGACAAAGAATCATCAGATATGTTGCAATCACTCAGATTTTCTGATAATAGTGAACATGTTGGCTGGAAACTTACTGATAGTGGAGAGGAACATGATACAGAAACCAATGAATATTGGAAGTTGGTATCCTATTCTAAAGGGACAGAGGATAAAAAAGGGCATGAAATCAAATTTGCACAACATCATTTGTTTAATTTCTTCACAAATATACATATAATGTATAAAAAAATATATTTAAAATGTAGAGAACTGCTGATGTGCTTGAGGAATCAAGAAACTCAACACAAAAATAAGGGTCTTGTGACAACACCGACACAAAGCATTTGGAGAAATTCTGCATCTGCATGACATTCTTTCCAGACACAATTGTTGGCCCGACACAAAACAATTGGGGAGGATGATAACATCTTTGTTTTCAATAAAAGGCTAAAAGCTGCCAGCCACATCAGAGCTGTAGTAATCCCACGTAGATACCTGACATGCTTCACTTGCCTTGCATTGTCCTCTGTCAGGGGGGAAGGTGACTAAGAACCAGTAATGGGACTGTGTTCTTTGTCTCAATTACAGCATATCTGAGTGCCCATCTGAGACACTCCATACTGGCTTTGAGGTGAACGCCAGCTGTTGGATTTGTTTAGGTTGGCTCTTTTGTGCTCCATTCAATATACATGTTAAAGCTTCCTGGTTACTGTGCTTTTATTATAATGACCTTTAGTATCAGATCAAGAAATCATTGCTGTGCAGTGTGTATACGATTTTAATCAGTCAGTAACAGATTGAATAAAACCTGCCTTCATCTGCCTTCTGCTGCTGAACCAATCCATTACAAATAAAATAGATTGACCGAAGTAGCTGGACTTTAGGTGCAGGTGGGTCATTATGGTAAAAACACTGTTTTATGGTCTTTCAAGAACAAAGGTGTAGTGATGCTCACATGTAGGTATAAAGCCTCTGCCAACTGCTGGGCAGTGGAATGTCCATATACCAATAAGAATAGCTAGACTCTGTTGCAATGCCCAGTACAGGTAATCATATATTTTCTGTATTGAGGCTAATTGTTAGAATTATTTACATTATTATTTTGGCCACTTAATATTTCTCATTATCTAGGAACAAGCTGTAAACACAAAATCTGACATATTGTTATCAAGTTATTATGACTAACAAGTTGCACATCTGCTGGCTCCAACAGGCTAAAATGACAAAAGTGTGTCCCTCATGTTATTACCATCTGAACACCTAATTCCATTTCAGCTTGCCTTGAGAATTGCTTTTCCCTAAATGACGTGTAAAACCACTGTAGGACAAGCATGTTGTTCTGGAAGATGTTTAGTTTGTTGACAATCACACTCGAATGTGTCGGTTGAAATTTGAGTTGCTCATCATTTACTATCCATGCATGAAAACAGACACAATCAGGAATTCTGCTCCATTTGAGACAGTTAGATTAGACCTGGTGGCTGAGATGACCTCAGAACCACATGAAGCTCACATGTTTAACACGTTGTATGCAGGTCTCTCCATTGGACTTGAAAATGCAGTTTTTTGTTGCTCTTTCTCTTCAATGTATTTGAAATATTCTTAATTCTAACCTGGTTTGCATTTTCTGAATAGCAGAAATGATATCTGCTGATAATTTCCTGTGTGGAATATATGTTTCTTTCTTCTGAGCTATAAAAGCTGTATTCCTGACCCATCAAGGTAGCATCATCCCTTCACCAAGGTTAGCTGACAACAGTGTGTCCTTGTTAGAATTTTAGCATGATGCTACAACTATGACGTTTAGTTCTGGACAACCAGAGCAATGACATAAAGGAGAATAAAATACTGTGGAGCTGAATGGAGGAGGTAGAAGTGATCCTCTCTGAAAGCGTTGGAACACCACCTTTAATCATTATGCTTTAATCCATTGCCAGTTAAAAGCATATTGACTAGTTCCTGTATCTTTTAAGTATATTTGAATGCGATGCCATTTTTATGCAGTTTTGATTTTCACGACAATCTTCTCCTCGGATATTCCGTCTATTGAGTGAGTAGCTTGGCTCTCTCCCTCCATAAATGATGACATCCCTGTAAAGATATGTTGTGTTGTTATTTGTCCAGTGAACTTTGAGTGGATGTACATTGAGCCACACAGTAGCAGCGGAGTCAAAGAAAACAAAAAAATGTTTCATACATTTTGCAGACTAATAAGCACATAATCAGAAAATTAATTGATAATTAAAATCATGGTCCATTGCAGCCCTAACAATACTGACCTCTGTATAGTAGGTGACTGATTAATGTGCTTGAATTAATGGCAACTTGTGTTTTATGATAAGAATGCATGGTGGTGACACAAATTCCCTGACTGCTATCCCACAGGAAATATGAATAATGCCTTTGAAGAAACCAGCTAAAGAGGTTGCAAATGCTACATTCTAATGTCCTCACAGGGACACAAAGAGATGACGAACACCTACCTGTTAGTGAGAGGCCCTATGAAGGGGTTGGTGATGAGCTGTACGGTGGCCTTGGAGGCGAACAGCATTCCCACTTTGACATTCTCATTGAGCAGCCTGCTGTTGGCCTGGGGGCAGTCGGAGGAGTTCTGTGGCAGCGCTGGAGCCGCGGGGGTCGTAGGGATCAGACCAGCGGACCTGGCTGTGGTGTTGGAGCCAGGCAACCTCACGGTGTTGTCATATAAGGACACAATACTGTGGAAGGCTCCCTGAGGATCCTGCTGTAACGTGGTGTTGTTCTTCGACACCACGTCTGTCATCTCATCCAGGTTGTAGAGGTAGCTGGGAATGATGGGAACTGGCAGGCATAAAGAGGGGAGAGAAGACTGATGCAATGAAATATGACTCGACCACTGACTGATGCTCACTGGCGTGACACTAATCCAGATGTCACTGCAACATATGTCAGAAAAGAACAAGGAGGGTTCCTCGAGGGGGAAAGAAAAAAAAGATTTAACCATTTAATGCTGGTTGATCACATCACTAGTGAATAAATAAATGAAATTATTCTCACAGTTTTTTCTTTAAAGGGTCCATATTGTGTAAATACATTTTCTGGGCTTTTACTATCCGTAGTGACTTGAAGGGGGTCAGTAGGGACCCTCAAAGTATGAAAACAGTCACTCCGCTGACTTTTTCACTAAGTCCATTCTAAGAAATATGTTATCGAAACGTCTTGTTTCGTACTTCCTCCCCTGTATGAGTCATACAGGATCGCACTCGTCTCTCAGCCCCACCCAGCCGCTACCAGTCCAGCCTCTGAACCCACCACCCCCCGCTCCCTGTCACCTACACCACCACCACCCCTCTACACCGAACGCGACACCAAGCAGACATGTTGCTGAGCTAGCAGCTTGTTAGCTACCACAGGCTAACAACAACAAACAACACTGAAGAAACACTGCAGTGTGGAGGGATGCAAGGAAGAGAATGTGTCCGTGCACATTCCTCCTAAGAACGTTACTGTTCGAGACCAGCGGTTACGCTTTATTTCTTCTGACGTGCCGTATCGCTGTGCTCAGTACGGAGTAAAGTCTACGTTACTCCGTATTGAAACTCCATTGTGAAACTCTGTACTGTAACTCGGGACGTTTCTCCTACATTGGCCGACTGTCCTGCTAAAACTTGAACAAAAATGAGGACGGTGTAACTTATCATTCAGAAACATCCTGTTGTAACAGACTGTAAATATGTGGCTGTTCTTCTATAGCTACAAAGTCATTCAGCTCTGTTTACTAGAGTGAATGCGCCAGAATGAGACCAGTGATAGGCCTGGTCGCGTGTTACCCAAAGAGGCAGAAGAGAGGACATGGAAATACACATTGCAGCAGTTTTTTCGAGTTTAAACCACTGATATATCATCTTAGGGATACCAATACCTCAAATTAAATCCCAGAAAGGGGGAAAATATGGGGCCTTTAATATAGTGGTCGTGCAAATGGTTTCAGATATGAGCCTTTGAAACTTTTGCCATCGCACGATATATTGGAATTTGGGGCATCTGGCATGAGTTTATTTCTCTGGTAAATGGCAAAAACAAGTGTTCTAGGACATTTTACAGTGTAAAATGTCTGTGTGAGGCTGCAGCACAGCTACGTGTGCTTCTGTGACAACACTGTTTTAGTGTGTGTTTGCAATGTGTCTCAGTCTTGGCTCTGCTGTAAAGATCAGTGTAAATAAAGATCAGTCGTTCATTTGTTTATTGATAAAACTCATACATGTGTGTGTTTTCTGCAGCAGTCAATCGAATGACGATGTCTGTGTCGTCAATGTAACTCTGAATTTTTCAAAAATCAGTCAAGCACCGGACACGACTGTGTCTCTTGTCGACAGCACACAAACACAGCTGGGCACACACACATTCATGTAGCGCATGTGGGGGCGGGACTCATACAGACAGACAGGCACCTTTCTCCATCATCGTGCTCATCTCAAGGCTAGTGATGGTAACATGTACAAACAGAGTGAATTACAACTTCTAATTAAAAATTACATTATTGGAACCAACAGTTATAATGAAGTAGCTGCGGGACTTAAATGCGTAAGTGCTTTTAGAAAGCTCAGCAGTCCCTGTCTGTAGGTTTGTATTTAAAGAAGCAGGAGACAGCTGAGAAGAAAACTGTGTGCGGCTACACACCTTTTAGCCAATATGAATATATGTGTTTGGGTTACTAACTTTTTGTAAAACCTTTCAGATAACCTACATTCTACATTTCACACTTCATACAGATTTCAGGCTCACAGTCCCTCCCCATCTCCACTCGCCCATTACCCTCCTTCAGGTCTACACTCATGACAAAGTGACAAAAACAGAAAATAAAGAGGGGGATGCCTCCAGAGGTTTGTATAGCAAGATATTGCAGAGTGATTTATTCTGACATAATAAGTAGAGAAAGATGACCTGATACCTAAAACCTGTTTCACTTTCTTTCACAAAGAAACTGGGTATTACATATTTTATGAAACCATATTCATGTCCAAAAATGATAACGTTTTGTTCTAGAAACAGGTTCCAAAACATGTGCGTTGATGACCTTTTGATAGTGTTTGCATTGTGTCAGCATTGTGCTCTTTTACAAAACTAGACTTTGACGAGATTCAACCTCTCATAAACCAATATTTGATGTTTCAGTCAATCAACACAATCAATCAACACCTTGTATTACACTGTGTCATCTGTTGCCAATCATGCTGTGGTGATCGCCTTCTTAAAATATGATAAAGTAACAACCACACTGTCGGTATTGACAGTGGACGTAAAGATAGTAGAAGTAGAAGATGATATGAAACACATGGTGAACTAAACTATACATTATTGTTACAGTTATGTTTGTGTGTGACAGAATGAACTGGACATTTCAATTATGGTGTTATATTGATGACACTAAATAACTAATGTCTTGAAGGAGATAGAATTGCCTGTTGATGTTGGTCTCAGACATTAAAGAGGACCTATCATGATTGTCCTTATTTCCTGTCATATATGTGATGTTACAGTGTGGACGTCCATATTAAACATGGCCAAAGTTTCCAATAATGCTGCAAATATATGTACAACCTAATTCTGTGCGACAGAAACTCAGATGTCAGCTCTTAAGGCTCCAGGGGTTTTTTCTACTTCCAGTACGAGTTCATGTCAGCTCGTCACAGATTTCTTTGTACGATCATCTGCTCCAAGCACAGCTCGTTCTCCCATAACAGTCTACTGGAATTGTATTACAGACATTTAATGCATTCAAGCAGAAAAATAACTGCCAGTGCAGCTTTACCACAGAGCAGAATAACATTTTAGTAGAAAAATTAGCTTTAATATTTCCTGACAGCAGACGTTCTCTATTAACAGAGTCATATGCAGACAAATGTTTCTGTCCAGTACGAATAGTGATTGAAAGACTATATTCACTGTTGTGTTCCACAATAAGCAAGTAAAACATGTTATTCACGGAACTGAGACATCCTGTGGTAATCTTTGTTTCTGTGATCCTGTTCACTCTCATATTCAGGATCAGATTCACACTGGAACATGTACACATGTTGGGTGCGCTGGCTAAGGATGTTCAGCCATTCAGCAAAAGCTATCAAGGACCCAGACACCCCCCACTCCCATCAACACCTCTTGTCAAAGTGACGCCACCAGAACACATGAACACACACTGACAGTCTGCTAGAAGACGACTTTTCCGTGACATACTCGCTAACTTGTGATTATCGCCTCTGCTTCAGCGAGAGACCCTGGTCATGTGCAGTGAGAGCACTGGCAGGCTAGAAGCAGGCAGGTCGGTTAATGACAGCGAATCATTTCAGTCCAAATGAAATTATCGGTTGTGAATATTTCAGTCCTGCGAGGGCCACAAACACTGGCTTTTATTTCATATTTTACAGACGACTTTATTTGTTGATGCTATCGTGACATAAAGAGGATGTTTATTCATTTATGTTAAGGTATTTCAATGGATTCAAAATATTTTAAGGGGAAAACCTGTGAAAATGGTCAAACTAACAGTAAAGCCCCAAAAAATCTGTTACAACTTGCAGATAATCAAAAATCCTCCAATTTAAGTGATCAGTTATTTGTTCCAACGCACAGGAGCGTACCAGCAGCAGGGGCACTGGATCTTCGTTCGATCATCGTTATGGTAACAATAGGAACTTTAGCAGCATACCAGCATCAGAGCTAACCATGGAAACAGTAATAAACACATGGTTAAAGTTGTGGAACCGTCACAGTTAATTGAAGTTTAGCCACAAAAACTACTTGGCTAGTTTGAGGAAAAGATCATTATTGAATTACATTAAAGGGGCTAGAGGTTCGTTGTCATGGACAAAAGAAATAACTTTTGTAATCTGTGTTACGCAGGAATCGAACATGACTCATCCGAGTATAGACTTTGTCGCTCTGTCTGCTACGTCACCTGACTTCCTCCTCCATCATATTCACTAAAGCTGCTACAGGCCATTTAACAATAAAACAGAACCGTGGTTAATATAACAAGCTGCTTACGCAGGCGACCTGTGTGGTAGTTTTTCATCGCTAGTCTGAAAATCCTTTAAATGCACTGAGCACTTTATTAGGAACACCACAGTTCCTCCCTCTGATCTCAAACAGCCTCAGTTTTTTCATGTCATTGATTCCTCAAGATGTTGGAAACGTTCCTCTGAGATTCTGCTCCATGTTGAGGTGACTGCATCACATCATACTTGCTGATTTAGCCTCTGCACATTCATCCTGCCAATCTCCTGTTCCGCCACATCACAGAGGAGGTCAGTGAAGTTAAATGAACTCACTGTCATGTTCACGAAACTGTGGCCATAAAGGGAAGAACATGATCAACACTCAGATAGACTGTGACATTCAAACCAGGGCTGCTTGGTACTGAGGTCCCAAAACATATCAAGAAAAACTTCAGATTGGGACTCTACCCCTGCAGCCTCTGCGACAATCCACAGTCATCAGACCAGGCTACTTTACAGCTGTCCAGTATCTTCTACTGTCCAGTGTTGGTGAGTCTGTGTCACTGCAGCCTCACATTTCTGTTCCTGGCTGACAGGAGTGGAACCTGACGTGGTCTCTGATGTTGGAGATCATCCACCTCAAGGTTGCTGTTCATTCGGATGCTTCTCTGTTCACCACAGGTCTTAAGGTTATCTGAGTTTCTTTCGGTCAGCGCCAACCAGTCTGACCATTCTCCTCTGACCTCTCTCATCAACGCAGAACTGCTGCTCACCCATTGTTTTTGGTTTCTGAGTAAAAACCCGACAGACTGTTGTGTGTGAAAATATCAAGAGAGATCACCAGTTTCAGAAACACTCAAACCAACAATCACGTCACACTGGGATCACACTTTTTCTCCATTCTGATATTTGATGTGAGCTCCTGAAGTGCATCTGCAGGATTTTATACGTTACTCTGCTGCCACACGATTGAATAAGCAGTTCCCATTAAAGTGCTAGAGAAGTGTATTACAACCCATTCATTTTCCATTAACTTGTCCCAAATCTGAATACTCTGAGTTCTAATTCCTACCGTAAAATATTGTGAAAGTCTCAACCCCAACAACATGTCAAATAGTCATTTAATGGTTTCATAAATCAAGGGGTCAACCTTACAAAACCTTAATTTATGTGGTGCTGGCGTGTTATCACAGGTAAATAAACACCGCATCAAAAACATTAACAGGGTTTGTTTTGTGGATTCAGAAATGATATGGCGGGATGATGAATGATATTTTTGCTATTTATTATTAGATAGTAAGAAAAGTTCATTTAAAGCCATAGGAGTCAGCTGGTCTAGGCTACTATGAACTGGGTTGTCTTACATGTACTAGAGAGAGAGAGAGAGAGTATCTATATCATATTACATGTTACTTATCTGCCAGTGTTGGTTGGGGAGGGTTAAATCTGATCTGGTAATGTGCATCCATTCTAAAGGAGAGCAGATGTCAAGTGGGTATAATTGGATTATGACATTTAAGTCATCCTCATTGTTTGGTAACCTATGCTTTCACTACGTGGTATCTATAGCCGCAGGACGCAGCACATCATTATATCTGATCACTTTACTTGATGTGGTTTGGAACTGAATGCGGGGAAAGTCCAGATTTTAGTCTTCACCATTCTCGGACTCGGAGCGCATCCTGCAGTCCAGACGGACTTGGTGAAAATGACTACCTGTTGCGCATGGGGGGGTTGTTGTTTTAAAGACAACAAAACAAACATACAGGAAATAAATAAAGTGAGAGGTGTGTGCACTTACCGACCACAGTGAGCAGCATGTTGTCCAGCAGCAGGGCGACGAAGACAATGAAGAGAATCAGTTTCCTCGACTGCCTCTCCTCTCTGAGCCATGTGAGCAAGTTAAACTGCCGGAGCGCATCCAATCCCCCCATGATGTTAGTCCCGAAAGGAGCCGGACAAGAGGAGACCAGTCCACCTGTGGAGCGACAAGTGGCGCCGACCCGTCACACACTTTAACATATATCTGTACCAGTCTACAGGAAACAGTGGATTCGTCAGAAATAAGAAGCAACAGTGAGCGCTGCGGTGTGGAGGTCTTACCTGAGACGATCAAGTGTCACAAGCAGCAGCAGCAGCAGCATCAGAGGAGGAGCAGGAGCAGGAGCAGCAGGAGGAGGAGGAGGAGGAGGAGGAGGAGGAGGAGGAGAGGATGCTCTCTTTCTACTGACTGGAGCCGCTGCTGACGTCATGCAGCCTTCATGTGTAGCTCCCTGTCAGAGCTGACTTCAAACATACACAACTACAGCTGAGATATTACACAGACAACTCACTGGAAACACAACACTGTGATGCTGTGGGGATCCACACTGACCTCAACACTTTAATATCAGTTATTCACAATATTTCATAAATATATAACAAGAAAAACGTTTATTTCTGTCGAGTTCATACAATTCAAGAAAAATCCCATTATTATCTCATGGTCAATAATGGGATTAGGTTAGAATAAGTCTCCTGCAGATGAAATTCAATGTAATGGTCTCTAAAGTCAATGAGTCACGGCTGTGTGTGTGTGTGTGTGTGTGTGTGTGTGTGTGTGTGTGTGTGTGTGTGTGTGTGTGTGTGTGTGTGTGTGTGTGTGTGTTTGGTCCAGGTATTGAGTTTAGGTTAAGATTAGGTTAAGGTAAGGGTTTAGCAAGTAGTGACTATGGTTAAGGTTAGAATAAGTCTCCTGCAGATGAATGTAATTTAATGTAATGGTCTCTGAAGTCAAGGAGACACGGCTGTGTGTGTGTGTGTGTGTGTGTGTGTGTGTGTGTGTGTGTGTGTGTGTGTGTGTGTGTGTGTGTGTTTGTGTTTGTGTGTGTATAGGGGGCGGTGGCAAACAGAGAAGCATTCATTTACCGTCTCTGCTCACCTCTCTTCTGGTGCCTATTCTGAGCACTCCTCTCCTGTTTGTAATTGTTTTTCTACTTGATAAACTTCCAGATAATGTTGCCTTGTTGAAATATTTGATATCATGATGTGCACACCCAGTGTCCTGGCCTGTGACACCATCTTCACCTGTGAGCTGTGGTTTTTTACCTGATGAGGACTGTGACCTGAAACACATCAGTCCCTTGTATTGCAGACTTTTTAAGCAGTGGGCGAGACCTGGTGTTTTTTGATGATGACAAACTGATCACAAAGTTAAACAAAGCAAAATTTTGACCCTCTCTCATTCTTACAGAATCATGATATCCCCTTGGATCCAAAGACCTGCACCGGTGTTTTCATACCTGGATCAGTGAAGCACCCATTCAGCTGGCATCTCCTCCGCAGAGCAATACATGTACCGGCAGTAAGTAGCAGATTGGAAGAAAATATATTTAAGAGCAGAGAGAATTTCAGTTTCATCACTTTTGTGTTTGATTTCAAGGTTTTCCTTTTTACTTATTTTCCCCCCAGTGAAACTGAAGGGGAGAAAGGGAGACAGTGAGATACTTTTTTCTTGAACAAACATGAAAAACCTGTCAGGGTTGGAACCACGAGAAATCCAGACTGACAGTGACATCATGTTTTACAACAGCGCCATCTTGTGCTCTGTAAACACTACTGCAACAGGTCTTTCACTGAACGGCTCCAGTTTAATTTTAATAAACATTTTTAGAGTTCATTTAAATTACTATTGTTTTTAAATATTTATATTTGTGATTCCTTAATTTTTGGTGTGCTCATGATTTTATGACCTGTCTGTTTTATTTTGCTGCCCTCATAAAGCACTTTGTAACTTAGATTTTGAAAAGTGCTCTATAAATAAATTTATTATTATTATAATATGGGTCATACATTATCACACAACATCATGTCACACTTGTGAGTTAGCAGCTGAATAACACAACCGGTTGAATGTAGTAAAGTGTGCCTCTAAATAAGTGGGTGACACATTAAATGAAAATACCTATTTACTCAGTTCAACTGTATTAACAAACATTTCTTTCAAAGGACTGGGAACTGCTTTAACAATAGAAACTACGGGTCCTTGGTATTACTGAGCTAGAGAGGAACGAAGTACTCAGGTAGTAGGTACAATTGTAAGGTACTGGTGTTTTATTCAAGCACAGTATATTCAAATTCTGATGTCACACTGTTGTTATACAAAAACTCCAAACTTTACTGAGATGCAAGCAATTTAAATGACTTTTATTAAAATCAGACCACACTATAATAATACAGCATATCGATATTCACCAATAATCAATATCAATTATGATTTATAAATGTGTGTGCACATCAAAGTTACTAAGAAATGCAAATGACAAAATAGATCTTTTCATATGATTCAAAGAAAGATTTTGAGACATGCTCAGTAACAGCTCATAGACAGCATACAGTTGCAAAAACAAAATAAAATCAGATTTTAGAGAAAGAGTACAACATGTATATGACCATGTGAACTTTGACAAATAAAACTGTGTGCATGTCCTCATACTTCAGCTTCGTGTGGCCTAGTGACTGTGGCAACTCAAGAAAGGTGATTCAGCACAAAGCAAAGTTTGGCCCTGCTCTCAGGGCCCATATCCTCCATTCTCCTCAATGTAAGCTTTGCAGGCCTGATAAGGATGCCCCTGCTTTTTGTCTCCACTTTATACATGCTATAATTTTAATATTTGTCGAATTATTTGCTTATGAGTTATTAACATAACCATGAAATATTGAGAAACTACTCTGAGGGCACCACAGCCTCTTTAGCTTTGTCAGGACCATTATGTAAATCTGTATGAACAACTCAAGTGTTTGGTTTCACCCTCATTGTTCTCACAGTGTCACTTTTCATTGAGTTGTGCTATCAGCAGCTATTACAGCATATCGATCTCATAGACTGATAATGTCATCACTGTCAGATTTGCTTCCACTGCCCCCAAGTGACCAAAAACCACGTTACCTTCAGTTGGGTTCAATATTTGAATTACTTCTATTTTTGTTCGCATTATTCTGGTGCAGCTCTTTTTTGTTTGTTTGTTTGTTTGTTTTCCTAACTTTGCAGCTTTTTCCTCTAAATGCTGTGAATGCGCTTTTGTATATTTGCATGTGTTTTATGTGTTTGTTGCCCTCTCAGGTCCACTCCACAAAACTGTGAATAGTGCTCAGCGGTCTGCAATATAAATATTATATTATCATATACTTTACATACACCTAAAAGCTATATACTATTTTGTTGGAAGAAATCTAATTAAAGTATCAGCTGCTCAACACAATACTGATAAAATCTGCTGCAGCCTCCTCTACTGTAAACACAAGTGTAAGCTCATTCATTAACCATACGTGTGCACAGTTTTATATTCAAACCTTTGTAAACATTCATTTCATATTGTTTGAGGATGTTCATATATTTAGGACCCCTGCTGACTTTGTGGATGTGTAACAGTGGGCAACCCGAACAACTAACAGCTAACCCGAATAGCTGTAAAGTAAGTAACTTTCTTTACTGAAGATATGGATATACATTTTTATTGTTTTAATAATCATGTCTTCAGGATGGAAACTGCATCAAAATGTGTCTGGTTTCTCTCATCCCTGATCACTGAGCATGTGCTGTGCTCTAGATCAGTGGTTCTCAACCTTTTTTCAGTGATGTTCCCCCTGTGAAATATTTTTTCAGCCAAGTACCCCCTAACCAGCGCAAAGTATTTTTGGTTGAAAAAAAGATGTAACACACAGCGCTGTGCCATCAGTATCTGATTTATTAAACACTTATATTTTATTGAATATTTATTAAATAACAATTTTGAAAGGATTTTTGAATGGATGCTAGTTTTAAATATATTTAAAAAAAATCTCACGTACCCCCTGGAGTACCTTCACATACCCCCAGGGGTACACGTACCCCCATTTGAGAACCACTGCTCTAGACGATGTGTTACTGACGATGACGAGTCCGCATTGTTATTGTTTTGTATCGCTTATGTTATCAACCCACTTAAAATAAGTATAAATACTGTTAGCACAAATCTGAAATCATTGTCTTGGCAGAAACATCCCATCCCTTGTCTGCAAATAATGAACCTGCCACCAGAGGCCTGAGTCTGATATATGACACACCTCTCTCTTGGAAATCAAATCACAAACAATTCACAGTTCAGTAATTTTTTCTAAAGTTGATCGAGGAACATCTGCCATGCTTTCATTTCATCCAAACTAGATTACTGCAATTCATTGTTTTCAGGGCTTAGCCGTAAAAGTATCACATCTTCAGCTGCTCAGCTACAAAACAAGACCACATCACCCGAGTTCAAGCCTCTCTCACCGCTTAACTGTCAGTTTTACAACGGATTTTAACGTTTTACTAATCTCGTATCCAGCAATTCATGGCTCAGCCTCCAGATGCATGGCTGAATGGCTGCTCTGCTATTAGTGGAGCAGAGCCTCAGATCCTCTGGCAGGGCTCTGCTGGCTGCTCTAACGTCTTGGCTCAAGACTAAAGGTGAACAGGCTTTTGCAGTCAAGACTCAGCTCTGGTACTCCCTGCCCGAGGATCTGAGGCTTTTAGTGTGACACTTTTTAAATCATTTCATAAAACACATCTTTTAAAAATGCCTTTTATAAATCCTAGTACTCCCTTTTATTACCTACATGTCTGATTTATTATTTTATTATCGTTTTAATGCTGTATTAAAAATCTTTTACTACATTTCTTATTGCCTAATTGTATTTGCCTTAGTTCTAAAATATTTGAGCCCTGTTTCAACATGTAAAGCATTTTTAACTGTACTTTGAAAAGTGCTGTACAAATTAATTTGATCATATTATTATAAAGTAGCAAATGAAAACCAATTGTACTCTTTTAATAGTACTGAATTAAATGTTTATGTTTTTACACAGCATCATTTCGTTTCATTTCAGACATCGTATCTGAACCTCCCGGTCTGTGATATGTTTTTTCTTTATCTTTCTTGTGTGATACCACATGTAAGTAATTACATTCAAACTTTGGGAACTTTCAGTGGGAGGCACACGACCATAAATGGCTCAGGCCTGTGTGTAAATGATGAGAAGCATAAGGGTAAGAAGGAATAATAACTCATTCTGTAACGTATGGACAGTTCCTACACACAGATTTAGAATATGGAAAACCTTCCAGCCAATGCCAATGCACCTAGAATTGATTGGTTTTTTTTACACCAAAAATGCAGTGTAAAAAAAAAGTGTCAAATACACCTGAAAAGCAGGCTCCAACATAATACATCAACAAAGGCCGGCCTTCCAACTCCACATACTTCTTTCCAGAATCAGATGTGATGTCTCTTGTATGAGAAGCTCCTACTATTTACCACTTAGTTAAAAAGCTTTTTAATCTTTTATCTTTCTGTTTTATAGTCATTGCAGTAAATGCATCATTGCAGAGAATGAACTCAAATGCAAGGAAGAAATATGATTTAGAAAATGTACCATTAGCCGACTGTGTGGGGAGCCAAGTTAATTTGACATCATGTTATAAAGTGAAGTTTAACAGAACAAACAAAACTATTTTCCTGACACAGTGTTCCAGGATTCCGAGTCTGACTACTAAGCAAACCCACTAATGTGTCCTTCCTCTGTAGCAGTTTTAACAGCATTAACGCAGTGCAACTAAAGTGATTCCTTGGCACGATGCTGTATCTATGTAGATATGCAGAGTTTGAAGTTTCTCTTATTGGAATCATTTTGAATATCACCCTCCTTCACTGGGAAAAAGCGTTTGGCACATGCACATTTTAGATTTTGCTCATGCTTCTAGCCAAACAACCAGCACAACAAATTCATTCACTGCACGCCTTCCCAAAGGAGTCCCGTTTAGTTTCAAAGCCAGGACTGTGAGCCTGTTCAACTCATGGACATGAGGCAGATATTCTCATGATGACTTAGTCATTCTCTTTATCTCTGAAAGTCTCCACATTTCCCCTGCTGATGAACTTTATGCACTGGCGGTAGCAGCTTACAATTCGTGTTTGGCCCAGCTTAAAAGCCATGGACATGATGGCCATGCCGGCAATGATGAAGAGTGAGGTAAGCATAAAGTACTTGGGGTGATGGGGTACAATGTCGCCAAAACCTATGGTTGTGAGTGTGATAAAGCAGAAGTAGTAGGGGTCAAAGCCCTTGAATTGAGTTTCCCAATACGGCAGGATCCAACCTACAAAGGAAATGTAGGCAAACACAACTAAAAGAATCAGCACAAAGGGAACATCCAGCATTTCCATCCCATCCCCTAACCCTGAGAAGTCCCATATGACATATCCTTTGGGTGGTGGTGGCAGCCGGTTCAGCTCTGGACAGGAGAAGGTCCTGAGCAGTGGGCCCTTTCTGAGTAAATTATCCCTGGCAAGAATCTTCTCGAAGATCTCTTTGTTGTTTTGGAGCTGGATTGACTTATGCCGCACGTCTTCCTGGCTGCGCAGCACCTCCCGGATGTCAAGGGGTTCACGGATAACAACGTCGTGGCTAAAAACGAAGGTACCATCATTCAGGGCCCAGTGCTTGGACTCCGCTGCCCTCTTACGAGACTTCAGCGGCGACCAGGTGTGGGAGAAGAGCATTTTGCAGAGACTGTGAATGCGTACGTAGGCTCTGGACATAAGCATGGCAAGGAAGTCTCCCACATCGAGGATGACCAGGAGCATAAGAGGGATGCCCACCATGGCATACAAAATGCATACCACCTTACCAGACAGGGTAACTGGATAGATCTCCCCATACCCTGCAACAATATAGAGAAAATGGACACATTAGTAATGTCAAGTAACAGTAGAATTTAAAGATCTCTGACCCTAATCAAATCAAGTAAGGGATTAGAAACTCTACTCATAACCACATTAATCACATTCAAGTCAACCTGACTACTACTTTTAATGTTATCAATAAAAATTGTGACAAATTCATTCGTCATTGACCCATTTTTTCCCCATGAATAAAAGATGATGATGAAACCGACGCCTTTGAACCATACCTGTGATTAAATTCCTAAACAATATCATTGAATCTTGTTAGAGAAGCCCAAGTCCTGTATTGGTGATTGATTGCGTGAAATACACAGAATATTTTGTAGAGCTTTGGCTTCTTACCCTGATACCCCTACATTCTCAGTGAACACACACTGTGTGCTCGAATGTGTAATTTTATGAAATAAAAATTAAAGTATGAATGTCAACATCTCAGAAAATGATCACTACCTAACACACCATTTGAGGTTGACACCACATCCATCACCCAAACTGAGCTGTTTAGAATGGCGTTGAAGTCACTGAGGAGGTCTGGATAGTAGATTCTGATAGTGCTGATATTTAAGCGGTTACAGGAGATAGCATCCACGTGTGTTTGCTAGAGGACGACACTGAAATTTGCTGGTTTCAATAAAGTTGACAGTGATGTCACTTCCAAACAGAAGATCAGCCCCATGTACAGGAGCGAAGAAAGAGAAAGCCATTCTCATTTAGTTCCCTAACATAACTCATATGTCTCCAACTCCCAATAACAAACATGGGAGTTTGTATGAGGGCTTTGTGACTCAGCTGTGTCACAAGTGCAGAGATGTTTTCTTCAGTTGGAATCTGACGGCAATCATGGGAATCTAAAACATCATTGAGGGCTGGCGTGCGCACACAGAGACATCAAAGGGGACTTGAGCCCCTGCCCTTTTTCTTCCTCACAGAAAGTGCTCTTTTTCTGGGGTGGTATTTAAAAAATTAAATAAAAATGAATATTATATTCCTGTTTGCACACAGCTTCCCTGTCAATCAAATATAGATTGAATAAAAAATCTAATTATCAGGTCGGGAGGTGAGACTTTGTCCGATGGCCTCTCTACCCGCCCTCCCTCCACATCTCCTGCACAGTGGTGAGCACACAGTCGGCACCTCCCACCTCCAGCTCCTGTCCCAGCTGGTTTTTCTCCGCTTGTGTGGAGCTGAGTGGTGATGAACAAAGGACTCAACTACCAGTGCCTCCAGTTTACAGCTAATTAGCCAAAAGACAAAAACAAATATAGTTAACATGTATCTTGCTAATGTACACGCAGGAGCTACTAGCTAATGTAATGAGTTAGGGCAGTGGTTCTCAACTGGTTTGGCTCCAGGACCCACCATCACCCCTTAATGACAAGCCGCGACCCAAATCGAGGAAAATGTTCAACTTCTCAAATTTATTTAATGAAAAGATGGTGCAGTTTGAACCTGAGATAGTACAGAATATCACTGTATGCCAACACAAAGAAACAAGTTTAATGATAAACCAAAACGACCAGCAGGTGGCGATGCTAGAGAGGGAAATATTCCCTTTTACACTCAATTAGCTGCATTTGAATTAAAAACCAAAAAGTGCATCTTAAGGACACAAGGTAAAACAACATACATAACAATTCAGTAACTTCAGCCTTTTTTAACAGACTCAACAGTGCTTTCATGCACAAACTTGAAATACTACTGAGAAGTAGTTTCAAAAAGACTCAAATTATGTAGCTTTAGCTAAGAATACTCACTCACTGAATCTATGACAACCATTACTGCACTATGGAAAAAATTCAGTGTCTTGAGTAGCATTTATCCACAAACTAAATTAAACAAAAAGTGCAATTCAAAAAGATTCAAGTAAACAAAATTAACTTTTCTTCTGATTACCTTATCAGTAGGTAAATACTGAAAAACAATGTGCTTTGAAGAAAATTAAGCAGCACTCACTTCAAGTTAAGGAGTGTGAATAGACAGAACTCCGCTGCATAAAAAAATCCCCTTCAAATTAAAAGCAAAGGATTTTTTTCTTATAATTTTTTTGCAAAGGCCCGCGACCCACTGAAAACGGGTCCGCCACCCATTTTGAGAATCACTGAGTTAGGGCCTACAGGCTAATGTTCTGTACTGAAGTGGAGACACTACAGGTGAATACAGTCAAATTTGTATCTAATGACGTCATCACAATCGCCAACCTGATATGCAAATTAGACGTTAGCTAAAATGCCAATTGGCACTGCTGGTGAATAACATGAACAAATTTACCAAAACACATCACCACAGAACTTCCCCAGTTAATGACTTATACATCAAGACAGTGTTTTCCCCTGAAATGTTGTTTAAATATGCAGATTAGCTTGTTGGTGAATTTAGGAGAAATCTACTGATGCAGGCAGACGGAGGGTAGGAGCAAACACCATCTAAATGTGTATTCTTGTAAGTTTTCTTTCCATTAGAGTTAAAGAAGACATGGAAGCAAAACAAGTCCCTGTCACCAGTTATTGTGTGTGTGTGTGTGTGTGTGTGGTAAGTGTAATAATAAGGATAATGTATTGGATTATTAATGTATTCAGGCAATTCAGTTTTGTTGCTTGGCTACAGAAGCTGAAGGCTACCTTACTTGTGAAACAAAAAGTAACCAATTAATTTGAATCATGCATGCAGCACAATGCCAATGATTTATTATTTATAATAATACTTCATAATACTCATTAAAAGTTCACAAACGTTTTTGTAATGATTTCAATGAAGTTGCTCTATTTTTGCATTTTCAAATGTTTTTGCAGTGTTTTTCTCAGTATTTTTGCAGTGTGAGTAGGAGACGAGAGCAGGATTCACTAAGCCTAATTGTTGCAACTAAACATAGGTCAACTTTGTAGTTTGGAGGGTAGGTTGGTTTGCTTATTTATGTAGAGAGCAGCTTTTTCAGTTTTGTCTGAAGATTTTTGTTGATTTTGAAGTGTCATTTATTTAACAAAAGAATTCAAATGATTTATTGTCATGGGCAAAAATGAAGTTTTGAAAATTCTTACTTCACTATGTTCCTCTCCCTGGTGTAGTGACTTATTCTAAATATATACTAGAAACTAGTAGCATAGAAAACATGTAGATTGTGGCTTAGTTGTTTCCTGTCCTTGTGATACACCTGAAGTGAATACTAAAAAAGACCATTGTCTCTGTGTGAACTGTTAAGTATTTAACAATTATGTGAGTGTGAGGGTATTAAATTAAATTGGTAAGCAAGTCAGAGAAGTGCATTTTTTTTAATGAATTATAATGAGAAGTTCCCTTTTCTCATTTGAGCCCCTGCCCCCCAAAATGTCCTGAATGAGGGTGGCCTGATCAACAGATCCAAGATAGTGTGCGGTACGTTCTCGGGGATTTCCCTCTCTGATTTGGATATGTAGGACAAGAAAGATTCTTTGATACTGCTGAAGGTGACACCATTATCAGGGTTTCCTCCAAGAATGGAAGTGGAAAGTGTATGGGGAAATATCCAACTGCTAGCCAGCCTTTTTGTCGAATACTCTTCCAATGGCTTGCCCTCGGTCTCACCCAGCTCTCCTCTTTTCCCCATTTCTCACTGCTCACCCCAGCCGGTCGAAGCAGATGGAGTCTGGTTCTAGAGGTTTCTCTCAATTAATGAGGGAGTTTTTTTCTCTCCACAGTCGCCAAAGTGCTGCTCATTGTAGAGAACGGTTTCTCTATCATTTTTAAGGGCTCGACCTTAACATGTAAAGTACCTTGAGATAATGTTTGTTATTATTTGGTGCTATACAAATAAAATTGAATTGAATTGGCTATATTACTGTTCACGTCTTTTGGTTATATTAAGCTTGAATGATTTAAATAAATGGTTTAAAACACTGCAGCAATGAAACAAACATTATCATTTTACTTTGAACATAACTTGCTAAGTTGGAAGTGATTCTATTAATGTTGCTGCCATGATGGAGATCAGCACCCCTGTCTGTTTCCGGCCAAATAAAAAATAATCACATTATCAAAATGACCTGGAGGGCATTTGCAATGGCAAACTTGATTAAATAATTGTATAAATACAACAATAATTTGACACAACTATTTGCCATTGAGACCTTTTCAAATAATCGCTTTCACTTCCCAACAACAGGGGATTAGTGTTATGATCTCCGTTCACTTAAGCCTTGCTTTAAAACCATAATATGCTGGTTGTGGAGAGATGAATGAAGTTCCAAACTGCACAGAGAACAGAGGCTCTAACCTCTAACAATCTCTAATAAGCTTTTTGTGGTGAAGAAAACATTGTCCTACTCCGAAAGTGCCTTTTCCTCACTGAGTCGTGGACTTCCTGTTGCTGCAAAGCCATTAGCCATTAGCCATTAGCCATTAGCTGGCTTCCCTTAACCACTTATCATGTATATGAAAGTAACAGACTTACTAATGTATCTTCACGAGGCTCTTACACATTGAATCATGTCAAGACAAAAAACAAACTGCAAATACTAGATGTAAATGATGTGAAGATAGAGACATATTATTTACGAACTGACCACTAATACGTGAAAAATCACTGGAAATTGAAACGTAATCAAAAAACCACACTAGGTCATTGATTGATTTTAAATATGTGAGGATAAAACGTTTGAGAGAAAATATTTTATGGCAACCAAGTCTGTACTAACTGAGATTTCCACTTCTTAAACAAAGAGACAGACAACAGTGCCATAGAAAGCCAATTGACATAGGACCAGTAGGCTATGCATGACTCAGTGGCAGCATGTTGTTAAGTTGTAGATTGCAATAAACAAAAATCCTTTGTTTCCCACTTCCCTTCCAAGTGTACAGGATAATGGATTATGACCTTCATGTAACATAAAACATGAACATCTCTCTCCTCTGTGGAGCCGGTTGTTTCGTCTGGTCTGGGCTATTTCAAGAATCAATCAGTAGATCATCACCCTGCAGTGAATCACGTCTCAACGAACTGCAAACCTGCTAAACATATATTTGCCCTTGGACTCAAATTCACTTCATGGAAAATTTTTGATTTTAGCTTCACTTAGTTAGCTTTCGGTAAATCTTAAAATTGATTACAGGATTTTATTGTTGACTTTTAGGGCCAGTTCTGGACTTTCGTCTTCGTACATATCAGCTCTTTTGACTCGGCCAAGGTCTTAGTGGCCATTCCACTGTCCCAGTCGAGGTCTAAGGGTGGCCGGGCCCTTTCTGTCAGGGCTCCCACTCTTTGGAACAATCTCTCTGAGGAGATCCATCTGGCAAACAACTTATCCTCTTTTAAATCTTTCTTACAGACACAGTTTTGTGAGTGTGCTTACTTAGGGTCTGAATTGAACGGATTCACATGTAATTCTGCAGTCACACACATTTTCAAAAAAGTTGTGTCGTTTGGTTATTTTCTTGATAAAAATGCAAAAAGACAATTTAGCTGCGAAATTGCTACAATCACAATCATCCTCTGAAGCCCCCTGATGGGCCACAGTCTGCTGACAGCACATGCACATTCAAAGAAATGTTCACATGCTTTCAAACAGACACAGCTCGCTCAGACCATGGTTCACTGGCTTATGTGCGTCATAGCTGTGGAGGTAAGTACAGGCCACTTAAGATCCGCCCTGCTGGAAGATTTGTGGGCTGTTTCTCATTGTGTCGACACAAGCACATCATGTATACAACCGTAGCACTCAGATGACGCCTGACTTCAGTGAGTGCATAAACTAATTGCAGCTGAATGGCAGTGGATCTATGATTATTTTATAGGTTATGCCAATCACTTAAATACGTGAGCATTTTCAAACGAGGCCAAGAAGATACAAAAAAGACTATCAAGAATAGGAACATCTGTAATACACATATCAAAACTCCAAGAAAACTCCAAGGTACTTCCTTTTTAAAAGCAATAAAAATGCCTTTATCATATGCCATGATTTAAAGCATTACAATCTATTTTTACACCAGCAAGATGTGTCCTCTGATAAACTGTAAATGGAGCATTGGCGGCACAGGGACTAACACACAGCGTCCACGGGCCTCAATTATTGCAACCATCCAAAAACAGCTGCCATCTGCCCCTGAGACACACTCAAGCCTCATAAGGAAGAAAGAGAGCCTGAAACTTTTTTAGGATCTCAGCTTCTCAGTCTGCTGCTTGGTCAGCAATGCAGTGTATGTTAGCGCTGTATACAACATTATGTTCAAGGTCTATAGAAGACTGTATCTCAACAACAATTGCCATTCAATTGTTACAGATTATTCCTAAGGACTTTGTTGACCTGGTGATCACCATCAGATACCCCTGGCCCACACACTGGTCCTCTTTAGGATATTGTACAATCTAAAGGCTGTTTAACCTGAGAATTATCTGTGAACACATGGGATCTTTCCTCTACAAGCACCTGAGGTACCCCAAAATCTATATTTACTAGTATTTATTTACTACTAGGATCAATTAAACAGAGGATGAAACAGAGGATGAAACAAATCAAATTATTTACACATCCTTGAGTTTTGGGCTGTAATTCCTTGTTTTGAATTTAGAGATAGGTGAATGAATTTCTGCTGCAGACACAATTAATGACCAAGGGTTTGAATAAACTGTGTGTACATGAACAAATCTTTTAAGGTAAATGAATTTAACTGGATCACTTTTTGTGATTATTTTTTGAGCAAAGGCGAAGGGACACACTCAGTCACTGGGTGAGGGATTGAAGTCACTGATTTGTTCAGCTCAGAGAAACAAGTGGCAATAGAAAACTAGAATTACTGCATTGCGGATCTATGCCTCTGCCAACCAGTGCACATATTCGGTCACTGTTACCTGTAACTAAAGAAATTCCCTCAAGGCAGTCTTGAGATATCACATTCAAGAGGTCAAAAACATTTTTTGTGAGGCCACTGTGATTGTGACCTTTGACTATAAAAATCAGACCAGTTAATAAATGAGTCAAAGTGAACATGTGAGCCAAGTTTGAAAGAATTCCCTTGTGGAGTTTCTGAGATATTAAATTCACAAGGTAAAACAGGTCCCAGTGACCTTTACCATTGACTAGTAACTTCTAATCCAGTCATCAGTGAGTCAAAGTGAATTGAGCCAGATGTAATGAAATTCAGTACGGGCAGTCCTGAAATATCACATCCTCAGGAAAGTGAGGTCATGGTGACACTGACCTTAGACCTCCAGCCATCAAAATCTAATAAATGAATCCTTGAGTCCAAGTGAATGACATTCTTAAGATACAGCGTTACTGAGAATGGGACATTGAATAATGGCTCCAGCCACTGATTGTCGCCGGCGCGGAGGCATGAAAATAATGATTGTGGCAAAAGATTATGGCAGACAAAAAATTGTGTAAATGTAAAAAAAGGGATTACATTAATTATGTTAATTAAAGCCATAAATATATAAATGACAACAACATATACATGTCAGCAGAATATACACATATGACAAATACACACAACTTTCTGAATAGCTGAGGAAAAAAAAAAAGCACATAAACTGGAAAATAACATCAGGTGCAAAATAATTGTTCAACTTGCTACGAATTCTATATCATGCAAATCTGTCTGAAGACTTTGTCAGAGGGAACAGTGCATGTTCATGTTCATTCAAAGGGCTGGATTCAGATCCATAAAGATCAACAGTAACTTTAGATCAGTTGAAAAGACTTTAAGAACAAGTGTTAATCTCAGATATTCAGCAATAAAAAACATTTAACATATTATAACTAGAGCTTATAATCAACAGAGACTGGTGTATTTCACAAAGTGACACACGTCCGGTCCCTGGGATCATGAGAAACATTCATTGTTTCGCCTTGACACAATGATGGTGAGGACTACAACTCCCATGATCCCACCAAAACCTGACTTTTCTTATTGTTTTGATTGAGGGACCAGCAAACTATGCATTTAACATTTCAATGAAGTGAATGAATGAGAATGTTTTTGTCTAATGTTTGCTGCATCTATTTGCCCTTTCTAACTAAGAGAACGTGTATGTCCAGCGAGCCAGCAGCACTACACATGAAAGCAGCTCCTAGGTAAGCAGAGCGACATCTTGAGCTGTGTGAACACTGCAAAGGAACTCAAAGGCTGTAAAACATTTAGGTGCAGTGTTGTTGATGTTTGACGAGTTTGTTCTCTAAGCTACAAGTGCAAATTGAGCAGCACTGTATTACTCATTTGTTGAAAGGGTTAAAAACTGCACCCCCTTGAGACTCTGCTTATTGATGCCAAGAGCTTCTGCATCTGGAGTCAGGTTTCTGACCACCTGATGAATATCCCCTCTCTTTTAACTCTGTTGTTCCACCAGCTCCCGAGAAAAACATCTTGCTCTCAGCTGCTAAATGCTTGTCTCTAAATTGTCATTTCTTGCGGAGCAGGTAGAGCACAGTGGATTGATCAGAGTGTTCTCTCTCTGAAACAGCTGCTGCTGCTGCTGCTGCAGGTTCAGAGGGATGAGAGTGAACCAAAAGTCTTCACAGAGCTGATAAGAACGGCATAACTGGTCATAGTCCACTACATAACAATACTGAGTAGTGCAACAGTGAAATTCATTGGCACAATCTCTGTCCAGGCTCCTCTTCACCTCGACTGCAGCAGTGATTGATCGATCAGGCAATTAGATATATCGTCCAATGATTTCCAGTGATGCCCAGAATGAAAGCTGCCTCAACTCCCTTCACCTCCCTCCAATCAAACGACTCTAACGGTTGGATCTGTGTTCATTGCAGAGTAAGCAAGGCTTCCAGTGGCTGCTGTGTGAAGTACAGTATCACTGTGAGGAAAAAGCAGATCTCCTGACATGTATACACCAGGCGGACCGTTTAGTACGCATTGACTCAGCCACAGTTATACGCAGCTAGCATTTTAAATGTGTGGTAACAAGGAGCTGAGCACAGTCATTAGTACCAAAGTGCGGCAAACCACATAAAACAGACCACAGTGGAGAAAACTTTTAAGAGATGAGACCGGCTAATGAATAATGGCACAGCGCTGCAGTGGGCAGTTTATAAAGGCGGAGCAAGTGCTGACCATTTTAGTGCATTTCTGACATGTGTTTCACAGAGGGAGAAGAGCAAATCAGCCAAGTTTATAATGTGTTCACTTCTTGTAAAAAATCAAATCAAACAACAACATACATGACTGATGAAGCCAATAATAAATCCTGAACTGTTATGGGAATGCACTTAATCCTCTTGTGAGATACACATGAGATACATGTGTTTATCTTCACTGCAAGATTAAGAGCATATAACCATCTCGTTACCGGCCTACGTTTCTTTGCATAATATGTCACACAGCTTTTATAATGCATCGAAGAATATTCCCCAAAGCTCTAAGTCAAAGTGGGTGTTTATTATTATTTTTAAAAATCATTATTCCCAGAGGATCAGTATCAGTGACCCATCCGTCGATGGGTTGTGGAATATCTTCAGAACTACTAAATTAATTACCAGCACATGTTGTACAGGCCACACAGAAAGAATAAACAAATACTTCATCTTCCACTTGTATTAAACAGTTAAATAATTCAATGTTTACTCAAAACGATTTGGTTACTAGATGATGTATGACCATTTTTGGTGAGGATTACATATCCCATGATCCATCCCATTTCATTTAGCACTATTGTCAGATTTAAATTCTTATAAACTGTTGTGTTTTTGTTGAAAATGAAAGAAAAGTGCTCATCACATGTATGTCACACATCTCATCACAACATTGTTGGAATTGAAAATGCAATCATTCACAGACACATTGAATGTTTTCATTTGTGAGAGCATGCTGCACAGGCTGGTTTCTGATATATTTGTATATATGATAACTTACCAACCGTGGTGAATACAGTGCAGCAGAAGAACAGGGAGCCGAAGAAGTTCCACCTGTCAGGTCTCTGGAGCCATATGGACTGGAAATCATCTCTCATCTTACGCTCTACTTTCCACAGTATGTCTTTATCAGTGTAAGAGTAGTTGCCTGTAAATAAAAATGATGTAGAGCACATGAAATAGGGCTTAGTGAGTAATGAGCCATGACTGGTATTCGCGCTTTGTTTGGTAAACTGGCTGTGGCAGTTCGCACGCCACGGTCCAAATGAATCAATGCGCCAACGATTTAACCAGCAACCATTACAAGTCCACTCATGTGGATAGAGAGGAGCAGTGGCGACGGGAGATGGTGACTGAGCAGAAATGTGTGGTCATTTACCGGTGAGGTTCTGCACGGTGGTGATAATCTGACCCAGGAACTCATGGTACTTCTTCTGGTTGCTGGGCTCGCTTTTTCCTTCTATGTACTGGAAGATGAGCGCACCCAGCGCAGCGTAGGCGACCAGAGACAGACATAGCAGCAGGTGAGGAAAGAGCCTCCAGAGACGTCCAGCGCATTTCCTAGACTCGGCTGTAGCGCTTATTGCTTTCTTCTCTGCCACTGACATCTTCTTCTTCTTCCTCTTCTTCTTCTCCCAGCCCCTACAGTGTGTGTGCAGAGCGGCTGGATGCGCCCCTCAGCTCAGCGCCGTGCGTTACGCTCCAGCAGAGTGCAGGGGCAAGTGCCTGAGGCATTGAACGCACCACATCATCCTCACACACATTACACACACTGGGATGAGGCCTCTGGGGAGATCCGTATTGACTCAGTAGCCTGTTACTCCACTCTCCGTCTTCCTTGGTTCCTGAGGGTCCTGACTGAGGCTCTGACTGTACAGAGGAAGTCAATCATCAGACCAAGACGGATGAGACAAGCTGTATCTCAGCTATCCACACAGACTGAGACTAGGATGGGGTATACCTCAGTATACCTCTGCCAAGGCCCAACAGTCCCCTTAATCTCAATCTAGCTGCACCAAGTTTTACAAACTCACAGAATTCCCTTAATGTGCCTGTTTTTAATTTATTAAGATCCATGAAATATTCTCTAGGAAAACGCTGGGAAAATCTCACAATGTTATAGAAAGTAAAAAAGATTTCCTGGATTCGCCCCCCGGATGTGGATCAGCCCCGAAATTTTGGGTTCTTCCCTCATCCATCCTTCCTCCAAGTTTTGTGGAAATCTGTTTTTCTTGTTTTGAGTTATCTTCCTTACAAACAAACAGACAAACAAACAAACAAACAAACAAACAGATAGGGATGAAAACACAACCTCATTGCAAAGATAATGAAATAAGGCTCTGGTCAGAAGAATGAACCTCTAGCCTACACAGTGAAAATACAACCATACATTACAAACTTAGCAGTCAGTGAGTGTCGTGGAAATTTATCATGAGATATGAAATAATGAGTTTCTCAGACCGGAGTTGTCTTAGAGGTTTAAGTTTTAGCTCTGCAGAGGGTTTCACAGTCAGCAACATGGCTCAGAGTGCAACCACGAGAAGTTAAAAAGGAAGGTTTTTAAACAATGTGATAAACAGGAAACAAAACAGAAAGCAGACAGGAAAATATGATATAGATATGATAACAAGAAAATAGTCAAGAAACATCATAACAAACATCAATAACAAACATCAAATCATAGAAGAATATTGACGAGTCTTCAACCCATGCACTTTGTGTACGTAGAGAGTTAACATCCACCATGGAGAGGTTCTAAAACAGACGATGCATGGCGATGAGGACACAATAGGTAACTGCTGCTGTTTTTGTGCAAAGAAAAAAGTACTTTCCTGTAATTGAGTAATCCTGTAATCATCATTATCACACAAGTCTGTTGACGGAAGTGGAGAGGACAACAATGCAAAGAGAATCTCATGAGTTGAAAGATTCGTTTTCTCATCCTCATGTACATCAGCACCAGAGGCAGGACCTTTGTCCGTGTGAGACCTGTGTCTTCACAGCACTTTGCAAGCTTAGTTTTGAGTGTGCCGTTCTCTCGTTCCACAGCTCCACCACTGGCTTGGTGACCACACTTGCAGTTTGTTTTGAGGCAGGAAAGGCTTCAACCCATTTCGACCACATGTCGACCATCACTAAGCAGTGAGATTTACCTTCTGATGGTGATAGCTCTATGAAGTCCATCATCAGATGTTCAAAAGGTCGTACAGGCGGTGGGTGTGCTGCCTGGCTGGTTACAGCCACTGGCCTGCCAACATTGTGTGTGCCGCAGATTACGCATGCCTGACAGTATTTTTGAGCAAAGGTGGAGAAACCTTTCGTAAACCAATGTTCCATGATCATAGATAACATCCCCAATTTAGATGTGTGATCTTTACCATGAGCTAACTTAGCATAATGAGGAAAGAAATGTTTTGGCAAACAGGGTTTGTTGTCAGGGCCATACCACACACCAGTTTGGAACATAGCACCAGAGGTCTTCCATAGGGAGATCTCAGGAGGAGTAACAGTGGACTGTACTGCAGAGAGAGAGGAGGACATATCAGAAGTGATACATACTGTCTGTGTATGAAAAATAAGGAAGTGACATGTCAGATGTGAGAGTGACAGCCCTTTGTTTGAAAGAGGAAGTTTCTATTTTACCAAAGGTCATCAAAATCCTGAGTTACACCGAATGCATATCTGGAGTCAGTGTAGACTGAGTGTTTTACCAGTAGCCAATTTGCATACATCCGTGCTGCCTGGGCTGAGAGGTGATGAGGAAGAGAACTCGAGAGGAGAACATCGTTATCTGAACAAACAGAAAAACCAACACAGTTAGTACCAGAGACAAGGTCACGTGAAGAGGACCCATCTACATACAGAGTCAGAGTTAGAAAGAGGTTGGTCAGAAAGGTCAGGTCGTGTTGCAAACACTGGACTTGAAGTTCAGCAACACAGTTGTGTTCTTCACCGTTGTCAAAAAAAAAAAAAAAAAAAAAAAAAAAAAAAAAAAAAATACATTGGATTAGTCTACAACCGATATTGGACACATTCAGAGAATCATCGGGAAAAGGTCAGCTTGCTATCTTTATCTTTTGAAGCCCCACTTATTCCAAAAAGCAATCAAGTGGCTTTAATCTCTAAAAATAAATGCTCTCGCTGGTTATAAAGCTGCAGCAGCAACAGGTGCTGCACTATGTCTATATTTAACCAACCATGTGTTAGGAATGGGTTGTGGGTCAGAGTCAGAGAACAACTGGGGTCTTTTTCTGTAAATACCTTGAGACTATAAAACATGCTTGGGATGCTTCTCCTTCAACTAAACTGTTTGATTATCCAGTTTACTGTGTCTGTGTCTATGAATATCCAAATGTCTACACAGACAGTATTCTATCGTTTAGATTTGGTCTGTGTTCTGACACTGCATTATTAGAGTAATGATGTGATGGAGGGAGAAAATAGCAAAGACACTAGCTCAAAGCACAAGAGGGAGTGATCTAATTCAACAAAAACTACAGGCAGTGGCAATTCTGGAGTCTATCGGGGACCCAAGCAAAAATTCCCAGCTGGCCCCTCGAACAGCGTTCATCAACATTATGTTATAAACCTTACACCAATTAAGGCCAGGACGTGTAACCTTTTTTTTTATTTCACATTTTTCACTTACATACGTACATATTTTTTAAAAATAAAACAAAGAACATTAAAAACTTCTAATTGTCAAATTATAAATATAAAGAACAATAAAAAACGAAAAAGAACCGGTGTTGATTGTAAACCTATTGGTTTTGATTCACTTGTGTCCTCACTTTGCTCAATCAGAAATGTATTAGGGAAGACACTGGAGGAAAGCAGGAAATGACCCCTGATGGAGACCAAAATGCTAAAAGCAGGAAGCCGGCCATAAATGTAACTGTTGTTACAAACTTGCACAAAATCGTAAAAACTTTTACCCATAATAACAAAGTGAAAATATGTTTATGAATTTAATTTTTTTAATGTATTAAAGATTAATCACTGAAAAAGCTAATTTACAAAACCATCCAGACTCTTTACTGTGACGCTCCAAACTGAGGGCAGGCTCTCCTTGTTTGTTTTCATTGTCCCTGACAAATTCAAAAGTTTAATTTACACTAAGTGTTAATACTTTATGGTAAAAAGCATGTTAAATGACCATAACTAAAGGTAGAAATAAACTTATTTGCCGCAGTATGGGCTGTGATGCTGTATTTGATTTACATTTATAAGACGGGTTGGGCTCTTACTGTTGCCCTCTCTCATCTCAACACTCGGCTGCGAGCTCAAAGCATGATGGTAAATATTGCTTGGTTAGTATCCCATCGGTTGAACACTTCTTTTCACAATGCATTGTGGGAAACAATGAGTCCACTATGTAGGTCGGCAGTTAAATCCTCAGTCTTCCCCATCTGCATGCTTGGGCAAGATACTGAACCCCCTAAATGGACCTCATGACAAAACAAGATTTGTAAAAACTAATTCAACAATCAGGCACTTCCAACTCATCCAAAATTCAGCTGCAAATGTTTTAACCGAATCTCAAAAGACTGTTAAAGGACATCAACCCAGTTCTTAATCTAAGCTACAGGACTGACTTGACTGCTCAAAACCCTACAAGACATGTTAGTCCAATATACCCCTGCCATACCTCTGAGATCATGGGGAGTGGTCTGCTGGTGGTACCCAGTGTGAGATCTAAACATGGAGAAGCAGCTTTTAGTCAGTAAGCAGCACAGCGCTGGAACCAACTGCCTGATGGTCTTAAGACTGACCCATCCATATTTGACTGAGCTATTTTACATTGTATTTTATTCTGTTTGCATTTTATTATACTACACATTTCTCTTTATTTGTTGCTGCAATTCTTTATACTGATCCGTATTACTGAGCTTTTATTTTGAAAAGTTGTGTTGATAGCTTGACATATGTCTGAAATAGCCGACATGTAATGTAAAAAAATAACAACAGTTAAGTTAATAATTTGAAATTATATTTAAACCACACACATGAACAGTTAAAAGCAAATTCCATTTCATTTTATAAAAACTATCGTCTACAATCTCTGCAGATAAACCAGGTAGGATGAACAGTTTGTTTTACTTCACTCTGAACCATAGACTGTTTATAAAGAGCTCTGCACACAAAGTCCAGAACACAAACACATAAAAAGTGATAGTATTTTGTAGTAATTTGAGGAGGACTCACTAATGAAAAGGAATTATTCTGAAGATGTTCCAGATCATTGACACAGGACAAAAGAACAGGTATGTTTAGAATCGGTGAACAGGCCAGAATACGGTTAACAAGTTCTTTATAAATCTTTATTCTTTTTTATATATCATTTTAAAAGTAGCATAAGGTTTGCTTGGATATTTAAAGATCTGTGTTTAGTGCAATAATGACCATAATTGGTGTAAACAGAGACACACACAGAGCACAGCGGCGGTCCAATGACTGCAGGCCACTTTATAAAATACAGCACTTGTAAGTCTGCTCAGCGTCAGTGGAACTAACATTTGGAGAGAATCTTGCTTAAAGTAAACACCCAACACAAAGTCATGGTGCTCTGGTCTCTAATCATCACATTCATCTGCAGCGACACCATACCAGAGCAACTAGTCAGAGCAGCAACACTGCGACGTCATCCCCGGCCCCTGCACACCAGGTCTCTGACCGAGCTTTTAAAGGCAAACCATGTCGTCTGTGTTTGTGTTAATGTGATTTACGATGAGATGAGCTTGAGGGAGGACTTACTCACAGCTGCTGAATCAGTCTGTGTTGTTTCAGGATCCTTTTGGGGTTTCAGCACACATATGGACCACACCACACATGGTTTTCTGAACATTAAATCATGTTAACCTTTTTAACCATTTAATGATCCTAATCAAAATGATGAACCTGAATAACAGCATAATATGTCTCCTTTTAAACGAGGTGTGGTCAGACCAACACTTGATGCATTGATATCTTGGGGCAGCAGAAAGTTACGATGCGTTTGACTAACAAGAACCTGGTCACCTACATAGGCAGATGCACAACATGCATACACTCTGCTTGTTACACACATCCATGATCAACTCGTGATGTGAAAGAGTTTCTAGCAGGTCATGGAGTTTTAGTCTAGTTTAAAAGTATCTTTCGTAGGGAAATGTGCCAGAGCTTCCGTACACTTATGGAGAAATGCCATTGTAAAGTGCATCCATCCAATTTCCATCTCTGCATTCGCTGACAGGGAGGAAGCATATGATGCTCTGATAGTATAGCAAAACACAGTTGTCTTTGTGTGTCAAGTTTGACGACTTGATATGATATATGATACAAATTGGGGGAAAGGGGTCGAACACAATTACTACTTCATCATCATATAAGATATTCTTAACCGTTGTAATATTTAGAATACACATATCTGAACAAAAAGCAAGGTGATCATTAATTTCAAATTAGCTTCAGAAAAAGCACTCACATGGTTTACATTCACATGTAATCCTCTGACTGACTAGTTATAAAATTATGATAAGATGTAACTCAATCCCATTTGAACACAGAGGGTGTTGATGGATGTAAAGCTGTATGTCACACCCTAAGGCCATTAACTGGATCTTATTTCAAGTCTTAAGGCCTTTCGCTTCCCTCCAGTCAGATCATTTCTAGTGATTATATTCCCTCTCTTATTCCCCTAAAAGCCTGAAACCTTCATGCTTCTCCTAACTCACTTTGCTGCAGTCTGGCATCTTGGAAAATACAAGTTTGCTGCACATCCAGTAAAGAGCTAAGCCATCACACAATGCATGAAACCAGCAGTGTGTCAATACTACATTGCAGGTGGACAAACTGTACAGACTACTTTTATTACCTTTTTCCTGCAGTTCAGAGCTTTGCTGCTTTCAATATGCACATATATTTATACATTTGTACTGTGGGTATGAAGTAATAATGAAAATTGAGAATCTTTACATGATGGAGTTATACAGTATAATGTAAGCACGTATCATCGAGTTGTACTGAAGCAGCCGTAACCTAAGCCATTTTCAGACATGACCTCGTGAAGAACTCCAGAGAAATGGGTCTGGACTTTTCCTTTCACACATGAACAACACAGCAGGATGTTATCTGCTCAGATGTGTTTACAACAGCAACAAATCCTCTGCGGGCAGCAGGCAGAGGCAGAAGTGTTATGTAAGAATCCCGCTGCAGAGGTCACATGTGTTTGTTTAAATTACATTACATTACATGTCATTTAGCTGATGCTTTTATCCAAAGCGACTTCCACTTCAACGGTGTGGGCTCCTATCCCCACAAACTCTCTTCAAATCTTCATCGTTGTCTTCTGCGGGCGTGGTTCCACCTTTTCACCCAGAAATATTTGTTTTCTTTTTGTTTTTTCTTTTTCCGTCTGCCACGTGATAAAAATGTCATAAACCACCCGCTTGCTCGTTATCAATTCTGCAGTGGATCTCCTGCTGTGTTCTCACATCAGCTCCTCCAGTGTTTCTGTGGACTTTATACCTGGGGGCGAGGCGGAGAAAGACAACAGAAACTGCAGAGGCTCTGACTTGGACATTTGTGGACACACATGCCACGCCTGCGGAAAAACTCCAGAGGATCTCCGGAGTTCAGTGCACGTCTGAAAGCAGCTTTAGTTTGTATCGGAGCCTCGAATCCATTTAGGAAATTTCATCATTCAAATCGAACTTCCAAGTTTCCTGTTGACACTGAGTTTCAACAGAACCAAATAGCTAATCTTAAACTGTTGGTATTAAACCTCAGTTAGTGCAGGTTTTTATTATTTTTCCAAAGATTAACACATGTGGTCTTTTGAGAAGCTTATTTCATGCAAAGAAAATAAATGGTCATATTTGAAAACATTTCAAGAAGTGCTTCCTTGAAATGTTTTACCCTGCTGTGATTTCTTTAAAGCTCAGATTGTCTTGTTATAATTTACTAGCTCAGTGGCAGTTCTAAACCTGCCTGTTTGGAATGGTCTGTTTGGGCTGTGTTTATGCTTTGAGGCCTCCTTCACAAATATTCCCATCATTAGTGAGTCATACTCAAACAGTTCTTCATTATACTGTCACCTTTTTACTGTTTGTGTGCAGAGCTTTTTATAAACAGTCTATGGTGCAGAGGAAAGTTAGAAAACTTTATGTTCATCCTACCTGGTTTATCTAGGGTGGATATTTTATAGTCAATGTTTTTTCATTAAATGAATCTGAATTTGTTCTGTTACTGCCCACCATGAGTTTGAATGACTTAAGGAACTGTTGTTAATATTTCATACATTGCATGTCTGCTATTTCAAAGGTCTGTTAAGCCACCAACACAATCTTTAAACCTAAATTCACAACTTTTCAAAATAAAAGCTCTGCAATACCTCTCAGTATAAAGAATTGCTTTTACTTTAACCACCAAACAGGAAGAGATTCTGTGAATGTATGATCGGCACCCGTGAGACTCGAGAATGTCTGTGTTAGTCTGTTTGACCCAGTTGCCGACTGCTGCCCAGGATGTGGAAGTGTCAGAGTTGGTCAACAGACTGAAGGCACACTCTCGTCCCCACTTACTGCAACAGAGCCCTGGTCACCTGTTTATTAATGAACGCATCGCATGTCCAAATCCCTCCACTTCCACTTGTCATGTGTGGAGTTGATATGTTGAATGTGAGATATGTGTTCCACATAGAGACAGATGGATGGACATTAGAAGGTAGATTCCTGTCCCTAACTTTACTGGTGTTGTGCCATAATGCATTAAACGTGATACCATAAAATGGTGTGCCTTTCGGCATTCAATAAATTTGGTTATCAAAATAAAATATTAAATATTAATATTTTATTATTAATATTAAATAATAACTTTAATTGATTAAAGTTACCTCGGGGCACCACCCTTCAAAGGAAGGGAAAAGATAGCCAATTTATTGAATAAGTCTTATAAAAGTACTAACTACAAATTTGGAACTCTGATTAACAATTCAATTAATAACTATAACCAAAATTACCATATAGATAGTTAGCTAAGTTGAAGGATATGGAGTTCTTGACAGTGTAGAGGTTGGCAAAATTCACTTATGCAACATTAATGAAAAAACATTTGTGAAAGAAAAACATTTATTATGAATATAATAAAGTATAAAAACACAAATTACTAACGGTCTAATTACTAAACAAAGATAGGTATGTGTGTGTGTCTGTGTGAGTCAGCGTGCTTTCAAAATGGCGGCTGGCCAATTGAATATAACACCCTCCCCCCTATTGGAATGTTTACGACCTGTAGAGATAATGAGGTGAAGAGTTATGCGTGTGTCTGTGTGTGTGCCAAATTAGAGAAGGTTGCTAGATGTATGCAAGGAAGGACTGAAGAGCATAACTAGCATTAACTTTCTCAACAACTTGTAACCACAATATCACAACACAAATCAAACTTCAACATCATACAGAATCGAATAAAAAGTCTTGCTTAGCCTAGTATAATTATTAAGCCCAGTTGTGTTAACCGTCCGTGGAAAGGGGAAAAAGGAAGTTGCTGTGCAGTTCGAAGTTCTGTGAAGTCTTCTGGCTGGTTGTGGCTCCCGCCTTAGTGATTCTGTTGAGCTGTGCAGCTCAGTTGCTGGCTGAAGTTTGCAAGCAGGACATCGAGTCGCTGCTTGAAGGGTTGGTAGAGCTTGGAGTGCGAAGAGGTTTCCTTGGTGAGATGAGCTGGAAGCTGCACCTTTGTGCTCCTCTCGAAGAGTTGGATGGAAAGAGAAGATGTGAGCTGGAGAAGCCAGGCTTCTTCCCTCGGCGATGCAGGGAAAGAGGCTGACAGCCTTCTCTCCGTGGAGGGAGTGTAGAAAAAGAGCAGAAGAGACAGAAGAGGGGGAGAACAGGCCTTATATTGGCCCGGTGACCTCACAGGTCATGGGGTCCAGAGTGACCAATGGGAGTTGAAACCTGTGTCCCTGGGTGAAGTTGATGCCCCCTGGGAGACTGAGTCCTGGAGGAACATGCAGCTTCAGGCTTTTGACTGAACATGTGATACCGAAGTGTTGTCTCACAAAAACCAGGTCCCAACACTGGTCAACGTGCATGACTAAGTGCAGCTGTCATTAGCATAGCCCACCCCCCAAACTATATTAAATCTAAAGCACAGTAGCATCATTATTATAACAACTAGTCTGTCAGAGCTGAAACATGATAGTTACACAACTGTTCCTGGTCTCTCTCCTCGCTTGCCGCAGTTCTGCTGCATGCGGTTGTCTGCTGTGTGAACAGGATAATGCTCTTTTATTTTTTCAACCCTATCTTATATACTTGCCGATTCTTCTAAGCAATCAAATTTGCTTGGGTGGCTGATAACACATTTCTCTGTGGTGTGACAAACTCAGAAACTATATATTGAATTGCTTTAACCGAAATTGAAATAAACAGCCACTGCAGTCAGGGATCTTTTCATGTCCCAGCAGGTCATTCACCTGACCTCCATCCAGTTGACCACAGGTGTTAACTTGCTGAAAGTCAGACCAAATGCAGTTGAGGCCTGACTGAGCCTCAACAGGGAGAAGACCACTTTAACACCTGTATTGGCTGTTTTTGCATTTGTGTAATGAGTAATAGACAAAACAGACATGTATGTAGAAAGATGAATGAACAGATGTGGTTCTCGTGGGTTAACTTAAACTTTACGAGTGTTGCTTAAGGTAATAGATGTTTATGGCTTCCTCCCTTTGTGTGACACCTGACAAAATGGTCTACTCAAGGGGTTTGAGTAGATGGGTGCAGGGATTTCTTACGTGTATACAGGACGGAGGTCTTTTGTCTTGTAAATGAAGATAAGGGATCTCTGGGACAGATGGAACATGAAAGAAGTCACTCCAGAGGGCTGGGACAGAGATGGAGACAGGATGTCTGCACACCCTGATCATAGATCAAAGAAGCTGATTGATAACCTTTTGCTTCTCTTAGGGAGGGGCTTGTAGTGAAAAATGTTCATTCTCCTCTAAGTCTTTGCTCAGTGTATAATGTCCTTCTGGTGATTTGTACTCTGAGTCCACCTGCAGGTGCGAATTAAACTTACCAAGAGACAACTGTATGATTTGTGCTTGACTTTACAGAAATTCCCATGACACACCTCAAATCCACAAGGAGAGGTTGAAGTTAAAGTATCTTTCCTAATCCGAACCAAGACTGGAAAGATGTATCAGTACTCAGGTCACAGGTCTCAGAGCTGTTTAACAAAACATATTTACACTGAAGTTACCGTCCTAACTAGACATTTATTTTAAACCATATGAAATCTTTCTTTTTGTCCTCAACAGAATCAATCAATCAATCATCCAAACTTTATTTATATGGCAGCTTTTATGCAGGTTAGTGCAGTTCAAAGTGCTTCACATACAGTATGATTGACAATATGATAAAAAGATTTATAAACAATTTGAGACTAATGCACACAGTAAAATTAAAAATGTGTATAATATAATAAAATGGCTAAAGTAATGGTAAGAGTGGTAGAATAGTGTGGAATAAAAACTGAATCAACAAAAAATTTACGAAAATAGAAAAGAATAAAAATAATGATGAATACAAATTATACTATACAGTTAATTAAAGTAACAATAAGTAAAAGTAGTTACTAATGATTAAGGTAAAATGTCTAAAAGACAATTCTAAGTCAAAAGCAAGACTGAAGAGGTAGATTTTAAGTTTACGTTTTCCGCTGCTCTTGGATCCTCCACCTGGGACAGGTGTAATGTGTTCTCTGCCTCTGGTCCAGGTCAGCACTCGTGCCGCAGAGTTCTGAATCAGTCTGAGACAGAAGGAAGCAGTTCAATCGGCCAAAGTTATGGCCACAGGAGTAGTTTTCAGGATTTACAAAGACCTGCAAATTCACTTCACAATGAGACCAATCACAAAGTTGTGAACTTGGGATTGTGTCGCTTGCTTAACTGACCTTTGATATAGCTGACATGCAATGCACAAAAACAAACAACAGCAGTTAAGTCAATCATTCAAACTTAATATAACCGACACACGTGAACAGTCACAAAGCAAATGGAGAAAGATCCTCATTGCAGATAAACCAGGAGGGTGAAAACAAAGTTTTCTAACTTCACTCTGCACCATAGAACGTTTAAAAAAAAGTCTCTGCACATTACATCCAGCACACGAATAGTAAAAAGTGACAGTATATTGTAGAACTGTTTGAGGAGGACTCATTGATGACAAGGAATAATCCTGAAGTAGCTCTGGATCATTAACACCAGAAAACAGGCAATTCCAAACAGACAGGTTTAAATCTAGTGAGAATTAAATTGTGTTATGATCATTTTCCTGATAAATGCCACCGAAGTCAAGTTTATTGGTCAATATCTTTAAAATTAGACAAGTTATGGAAAAAAATATTCAACTTTTGATAACATTCTTCTGATAGTGATCCACAGATTTGGTAGCAATTGGTTGCACTGTTTAAGCAGAAATCAAAAATGTAAATCCATCATGGTGGACTCTAAGCAGCTTTAAAGCGAACATTGAGTTAAAGTTGAAATCAGTCTGACTTATGGTATGAGGGGTGTGGCCACTCAAACATTTTTGTCCCATTATCCCAGTGCCACCATCTTGCCAACTGGACTCACCTTTCTTGAAAAAACCTTGCACATTATTTCCAGTTCCCATTGTATTCATATATTGGAATAAGTGCATCCAAATCTCTGACACTTCAGTCTTTCCTCTCAACGATCACTTTGACCGGCAGACAGATCAAATACAGCACATAGCAGAGTGAGGAGGCTACACACTGGTGCAATGAAATGCCAGGAGCCGCTCTGCCACACAGTTCATGGCTGATCTGATGGAGCACTGCACTACTTTCCTGGAGGCCTACAGGTGCATCTCTCACCAAATGCTGTACTGGCTATCTATTCACAGATGCTTCCCTTTAGTAACATCATTAGGAAACACTCCATAAACGTTCACTGTTATGCAGATGATACCCAATTATACAAATCTGCTATTCTTTGCTATTATCGTCAGCGAACACTGAAGTTATTGTGCTTGGCTCTAAATACATCAGAGACACATTACTTAAAGGGGACATAGCATGCAAATTCCACTTTGTTAGTGCTTCTACAGGTTAATGTGGGTATCTGGCATGTCTACCAACCCAAAAACTCTGGGGAAAAAACACTCGCGCGTTTTGTTATAGTTCCTCTAAGTCAGAAACGTCATGCTTGAGCGACTCGATTGCGCTTCCTGTGTATTGTGTCGTAACAAGGAACTGGAAGTCTCCTACATGGTCTTGACCAATCCCCACCTCATCCCCGTCCCCTGTCCCCCGTCCCCCCACACTCGCTACGCTGGGTTTACACCGGAGGCAGCGAGACTGCAGTGGCAGCGCAGCGCCGTTCCTGGGCGCAGTCCGCCTGGCTGTTCACATTGGACGGCAGCATTTCTCCGCTGGTCAGCCCGGCTGATTCACTCACATGTGGTAATGGTTCGATCGCTGGGACTGGGAGAGGTTGCAGCAGCTGCTCGGGAGCTCGACCGCCGCCTCCCATGCGTGAGCTGGAATTTGTGTCAGCGCCACACAGCCAGCAGTGTGGAAGACTTCCGCAGTGTTCAGCGCTACTGTAACCCCGAACCCCGACATTCAACGGGTACAACAACAAGCGGAGAAAGCAGAATCGCGGGCTGACCTTATATATACAGTCTATGGGGCTGACCAGCGGAGAAATGCTCGTCCCGTGTGAACAGCCAGGCGGCTGCGCGCTGAGAACGCGCTGCGCTGCCTCGCAGCGGTCTTCCACACTGCCAGCTGTGTGGAAGACTTCCGCAGTGTTCAGCTCTACTGTACGCCGGGTTACAGTAGTTACGCCGGGTTACAGTAGTTACGCTGGGTACAGTAGTTACGCCGGGTACAGTAGTTACGCCGGGGTACAGTAGTTACGCGGGTACACTGACGCGAAGCGCTGTGAGGCAGCGCAGCGCTGCTCTGCCGCGCAGCCGCCTGGCTGTTCACACGGGACGAGCATTTCTCCGCTGGTCAGCCCCATAGACTGTATATATAAGGTCAGCCCGCGATTCTGCTTTCTCCGCTTGTTGTTGTACCCGTTGAATGTCGGGGTTCGGGGTAAATGATGTCTTCATAGCCCCCCACCTCTTCTTCTCTCTCTCTGTCTGTCTGCGTGTGCTTGTAGTGGATGGGCAGAGGGGACATTTAATTATGTGATTGGGAAAATTAAAACTCCAGGACAACAGAAGGGGAATACAAAGTATGGGATGCATATTTGATAATTTATATCATATAAAATATGTAATTTATATCGTTTAAAATCATGGGGGGAGAGGAGGGAGGGGGGAGCTGGCTCATTAGCATTTAAAGGAACAGGCACTCAAAACAGGTCACTCTGTGGAGGGCTGTTTTATACAGGGTAAAAAGGGTGCTGTTTTAAATGATCCTTGTGGTATTTTGACCAAAGTATGTTACAGACATTTCATTAAGACCCCAAGGAACCATATCAACTTGTGGTAAAATGGGCATGCTATGTCCCCTTTAATGATATAGATACTTTAGTAGGCTAACTGTCATCAATTTGTCCTTTAACTCCAACATAATATAAACTTCTAGGACTGTCTTTGATCTCCTACGTTACTTTGCAAAAATCTGCAAATCCTCTTTGATTAAATGAAATGGTTGATGCATTTGTTACTTCTAGGCTGGATAATTGCAATTCCTTGTTATCAAGCTTTCTTAACAAGAAAAACTAGCTGCTGCACATCTACTGTCAAGATCTAGAGTGAGAGATCATATTTCCTCCATATTACTTTCACTGCATTGGCTTCCCATAAGATCCATTAATGCATTTGAAACCCTCCTCCTCCTCCTCCTCCTGTTTAAAGTTGCCAGGCCCCATCATATGTTAAAGAGCTCATATTACCCACTAGAGCACTGCACGAATGTATCGTGATAAACAAGTGGATCAGAAGCTCAACACAGTACAGTGCACAAGCCTCAGTATTTAAAAAACAACAATTACAACATAGCTCAAGACAAAATCATTGACCTTTGAAACCATTTTCTAACACGGAATCTATGTTATGTTTATTTGGTCAGTTTTATACATGATATACAGTTTTTATCAGTTATTTGCTTGTAAATATTATATTGTTATCTTGTACTCTACTGTCTTTTACATTTTCCTGGCCCAACATGCCCCTTAAATTCAATCAAACTCCAACAATTTTCATACAATCATAGATGTCAGTTCTCTAAATTGTAAAAAAAAAAATTCTCATCAAAAAACATGAATTATTTCCTGGGGAAAATGGTGTAAATGTATGAAAAACACCAAATCCCAAAATCTTAAAGTAAAAAATCTTGGGTCCGCCCCCTGATCTGGATCACACCAACATTCAGAAGGCAATCCGCTGTTATTTTTGTGTCATATTTCTTACAAACTTAAAAACCTGTAATTCAACCAAACAAACGGACAGGGTTGACAACAAGACCTCCTTGGCAGAGGTAACTAAACTAAACTAAACTAAACTAAACTAAACTAGAAACTGTTAGATTTTTTGGGATTGTCTGATGACCTACTTTCCTGCCATGTTTCCCTTCCTTTTTGTGCTATGATTGTCCCCCATATATCTTCTCCATTGTGATGTTAGATGAGGTGTCTGACCTGCAGAGGTTATACGTTGCACTACTGCCACATGACTGAGTAATTGGTTAACTGCATGAATAAGAAGGTGTTCCTAATAAAGTGCTCAGTGTGTGTAACCTTTAAGAGCAACTCTCACATGACCTGTAGGAAGGAAAAGCCAATCACAGATATAGATTGATCATAATGTCAAATCTAATTTCTCCATAACATGGTTATAATTATATATCGTGTCATTTAATGTAATTTGTATAATGAATGTAAATCAGTGTATTGTCTGAAATTGAAACAAAGTTCTGCTGTGACACATTCTGCTGCTGGTAGAGGAGGTGCATCAAAGATAAATCCTATTATAAGTAGAATTTAGTATGGAACTGACAAGTCCAATCAGTGATGGTGATATCAGATATTTTTATTATTTATTTGCTGTATGAAAAAAGCTAAAATAAAATATTAGTGTAACATCATAACGAATATTCAAATACAAATATCAAAATAAAACTGTATGTTTTGCTCTGTTTCTACTCTTAACCAACTGGAGAAACCTTTGGAGCTCCCTTATACTTAGAGCATTTTAAAAATATGTTTTATTCTCGTAATTTTTTTATTCTTGATGATGATTGTAAGTAAATGTGAAGGATTTTAACTCTCATCTTACACTTGAGAAAGTGTATATATAAAGTGTATATTATATGTGAATATAATGTGTCTGCTGTTCTTTCAAAATCCTCTGATCAAACTGGGGAGTGTTACCTTCACAGGCCACACGAGGGCCCCAGAGGTTTAGGAGTCATACATCTAAACTGGTGCTCAAGGATTACAAATGTTTTCAGGTTTCAATCAGATTTTACCTCCCACAACCTTCTGTTCTAATGGCCCCTGGCACAGGAAGCGAGCCTTCATATGACTGTGATTTCAATGTGACACCAACATATTCAATTATGATGCTGTGTGTTCCAGTTTCCTAATTTATAGTGCTGAATTTGATTATGCATTGGAATAATAGCAAATCAAAGTTTGATTTCATGTAAATCAAATCAACGTGTTTGCTCAGCCATCGCACATATGGTAAATTTGATTGAGTGGGGGTCAAAGAGTTAGCTCTGTAACAAAGGTCCAGGTTTTCGTTTCAGGTGAGTGAATGTACATGCTTATTGTTGTGATAAGCCAATGTCCCAGTGACTTAAATATCTTGTCAACATCTTTCGGGTCTGGAAGGATCAGGGACAAAACTACAACTGACAACAGGTCGACACTGTTATATCTAGAAATGTGAATATTTTAATGACCTGAAAAGACAGATTCTGATTATTTCTTCAGACGAAATATCTTAGAAATGTCATTGTTTTCTGAACAAACAATTGTGATGTAAAATCAATTACAAAAATAAGAATAGAAATGTATTTTCATTATTTAGCAGTATCTTGTATTTGTGATTTCTGGAAAGGCTTTGACACAACTAGGAGAGAAATTATAATTGAAAATATGATTGAATAGTGACTGTTAATTAATTAATTAATTAATTAATTGATTAATGAATAAACATTTTAAAAAAGTTTGTTAATTAGTCTTTTGGTGGAGCAATGATTTCCATGTAGAGTTTCAGTATTACATATCCAGATTTTTTATTATATTAATATATAATTGTATCTTATATAATAAATTATTTCCTGCCCAGTGTCATATTGCCAGTTCAGATCTTTTAGGATTAATGAAGAAACCATTGCTATTATATGATAGCACGTCTTAATGGTTATAGTGTTGTGCTTGAAAACACGTTCTTGCCACGAACTACATATATTTATAGAGATTTTTTTCAATCAATCGGTAATCTGAACAACAAAATGTCAGAAAAGAATCAAATTCTCACATGTGAGCAACTAAAACCAAATTAAAACGTAGTAATTTTGCTCCATAATTGATTTTCATGATTAAACAATTAGTTTAACAAAAAGTTGTATTGCTTAAAGTTCCACTGTGTAGTATTTAGGGCGAGCTAGTGGAATATAATATTAAGAAAGACATTACTTATGGTGTCATTAATGCATAATCACTTGGAACTAAGAATTGAGCGGCTCCTCTTTCTTCCATGTTGAACCAACAGGTTTTTACATTAGCCCAGAACAGAAAAACCACAAACTGGGTCACAGCAGGACCTTTGATATGTTTCTATCAACTAAAGGCGGCTGGAGCTTCTACCAAATGCAAGTGTTAGAAGGGGGTATTCAGTTGGTTGCAATCTGCAGCTTCACCACTAGATGCCACTAAATCCATCACACTTGGACCTTTAATTTGTTTGTCCACAAGGCCAATGTACATACACTCGGCTGAATTTACACCACTTTATTCAAAAGGCGTATTTAATGTAGAAATACGATTTGAATATCAAACTATGTTTTTCGTCGTTGTTTTGCCTCCTCCTCATTTTATAATTCTTTACACTCAGGAGCCCCACATGGTTTACATTTCAGTACATATTCATATGTATAATTAAGGTTTTTTGTGAGGAAACGTGTTTAATACATTGGAGAATACAGATGTAAATTATTGTGCTGAATTGTAAGTGAACAATGGTTTTAGTGTGAATTTGAGTGATGCATCGGTGTATTCAAATGTGTTGACCGACCATGGCCAACTCTGATTATAAAAACATTGCATGCATGACTGAAGCCAAATCAACATCCTCCTACAACAGAGATTTAACAGGTGGAAAAAGTAAACCTTGTTTATTTGAGATATTTGGACTTTGGTGTTGTTTGTTATTCAATTGGATAAAAAAAATTAAAAAAAACATTAAATCAACTGAATCAAAATGGAGTTTATTTTGCTAAAGTTGTATTGTAATGAAAAATATACTGAAGCTTCATAATCTGCCTGTCATTTAGGAATTCACACGCACACACACACACACACACACACACACACACACACACACACACAACTCTGGATTGTTAATTAGTTGTTCTGACATTTATATTAGGTGGAGTAGCTTTTAGATTGGTCGATAGTTATTTATATCATAAAGATAACCACCTACATGAAGAGGAAGAACATGAGCGATATCAAAACTTTTGGGTTCATACCTTATTGCATAGTCTTAATGAAAAATATGTGTCAGGGGTTCAGCAGTAAGAGGTACTTAGACTTTATACACACTTTATCACTTTATAACATCTGCAAAAAGATTATTTTTTTTAAATACTGAAAGTTAATGAAGCTCCAAGGACATCTTTTATAATGCAGAAGAGAAATGAAAAGCACGGTTTTGATTAGACGAGACCAGATTGAATCACTTTCCTTTGTCTGGGATGTTCGAATGTGTGAATACTTACTTTTAGGTAAATGATGCACTGGTATAAAGGATCATAAAAGCCGTATATGTTTTGGTCGTGTAGAGACTGTAGTCAGGCACAATCATCGCCTGCTTCCACCTATAGATTCAAGCAGCTTCGAACCTGAGAATTATAAGATAATTCTAAGAAGTCCTGCTGTCTATGAAGGGCCGAGTTGTTTGTCACACCTGATTTATTCATCCAGGCATTCAATGTTGCCTTTTCTCTGACTGCTCTGCTTTGTTCCGTGACAATGGACGGCTCATCATTGATTTTCCTGCTTTCATGTTGAATGGAAAATGATGGCCAGTTGTATGACGGTGAAAACACGATCATGTTCTCAAGCACTTGTGTGTCTATACTCGGCTCTTTTAATTGATGTGTGTGTGCAGCCTTTATACAACGCGATATTGCAACATATTTTGGGTATGCATGATATTTGAATCTCTATTTTGCCCACAAATTACTACACATGTGAATAAATAGTGCCCCTCCACACATGGCTGAGCTGGTTTGGATTGCATTTTGTCTTAGATGTCTTTGTTTAAATCACATGATCACTGGGCTGCTGTCATTCCTTGTGCTTACCTTGTCCTCTTCCTTCACGTTTGCTGTGCAGCTGTGTTTGCCTGTAAGTCAGACAACAGCTCCTTATCAGCTGATTTGTGGGGCACAGTCGATTTTCTGGGGGCAGAAATGTGTTCGTTCTTCCAACCGACACAGATTCATTTTTGTTGGACAGCAGAAGGCCTTAAAAAGAAAAATACAAAAACCAAACAAATGTCAATGCCTCATCCAGAACTCTGTGGTCTGGCTCCTCAGGAGAGGCAGCCACTGTTTACTGCGTCTGCCCACAGCTGTTCTCACATCAGGTGTTCATTTAGAATAGGTCTTGCCTGTTGTCCCTCTGTGTTACTGATTCCCCTTTGAGTCGCGCTGCTTTTATGTGTGTGGTCCGTCCTTTTCCTTCTTTGTCTTAGAGAGGAAATTTAAGAGACCGGGTCTCATCCGGTCTCTGCATTACTGTGATTATTGATACAACAAGTACTGCAACTGAAACACCCACGCTGCCTTGTTCCTACAGTAACAATAATAAACACATGGTTAAGGTTGTGGAAGAAACAATGTTTGTTCAGGTTTGGCTCCACAAAATACTTGAGGTGAGGTTCAGGAAAACATTGTGGTTTGAATTATACCTTATGGTTAGAGGAGCTTTGTTGCCATGGTTACCATTAACACATGGTCATGACTTAAGGGAACAATGTTGACACTGGACTCCTCATAGTCTAATGTTTTGTCAACCTAAAGGTCTACGGCGACCTCTCCCTCCTTCAAATGACTTCCTCCTTTGCCCGTGTTTCTACAGCCACTAGAGGTCACTAAAGCAGTGACATATATGTGTCACAATAACTTGCTCTGCAGAGACGACCCATGGCCTTTTTTATTTCTATCACATTAAAATAAAACTTGCCATAACAAATAATGCCTCATTCAACCATAGGAGGTCCTCAGCTCAGATCTCCTTGGGCAGCAGTGACTGCTAAACCCTTTTTTTAATTGTTCAATGAATTTGTTTAATGAGAACTGATGTTTTTTTCACGATATCCATTTCATTCTATTCCATGGTGTTAACAACTATAGCTCACATCCTGAAATCACTCCAATAATATTGATAAGCTCTGTTGTAAATACATTACATACATACGTAGCTAAAAGTAACCACTGATTTGGTTTTACTAAATTAGTGAATCACAACCTTGTCTCTGTGTAACCTCTAGTCTCAGGTTGCACATGGCATGTTCATTGAATATATAGCATGTCTGTTGAATATACCTATGTCTATTGAATACATAGCATGTAGCATGTGTGTTAAACAAAAACACTTTTTACTCATTCCCGGTCGCACTGCTCTGCTCTGGAAATAGTCCCCAAAACATGGTTGTTTGCGAAAACATACAGTGGCCATTTACTTAACAAAATTAACAAGCTTTTTAAAAAGAAAACATTTGACTTTCGATTTATGATTTTCATTTTTCAAGAATTAGGATTTTCTATTTTAAAAGATGGCGCCTCACTAGTGGTCGGCTGTTGCAGCAGCTCTCGCTTACTTTTGAGCTTTTTCTTGACTTGACCTATTTCATTTTTAATTATTATATATATATTTATAGTTCCTTTTATCTAAGTTGCATGTTTGCTTATTTGTTACTTTTTTACTCATGCTTTTTATTTTAATGTCCCGTTTGCTGTAATGCAGCAAATTTTCCGTAACTAAAATCTTCAAGCAATGAGCTTGGGGCTGAGGGCCATAGACCGGGTCAGTTGCAAGACAGATTTTATGTTATTGCTGGTTTTAGTCTTTTGTCCAGACTGCCCATTAATTGTACAACGTATAATTATTTTTTGAGGACCTTCTGTAAACTATTAAACAGGAATCAGTACAAATATGTTTTTCCAAATTGTACTGTACCCTTGTAGAACTGAACCATTCTGTTGTCGCCTCCTGCGACCTTGTTGCAGGGACAGAGGTAAAAATAATTATAATAATAAGTAGGGGGCCCAGTGTCAATACATGGGTCCTCGTTCCCAACATAGACGTTACTCTTCACCTAACTATATGCTCTCTTAATCACTACAGCTCCCAGCAGGAATGGTTTTCTGTAATTCTCAATAACCCTATACAGTTAAGATTAGGTTAAACTGAGAATCACAGCTGTGTTTCCAAACACTCCCAAAAGATCTTCCTCGACAAAAAAAAAAGAAGAAGGAATCTGTCTGTGGCCTGACAAATGGTGGGCTGAGTGATGAAAGAGGGGAGGAAAAAAACACATGATTTATTTTCAAAGCTTTTATGATGCTTTCCATTGTTTCCCTCATGCTTTAGTCTTGATGCACTCTTCGACTGCCAATGGGGACGTAACTGTTGCAGAGATACAAAGGAACTGCTCGAATTACACCTGTGACAATTACTACAGCAAGGCGCTGTCTGTGGGACAAAAGAGTGTTATCTAAAACTACTCACGGAGAATGTACAGAAGAAAAACCAATTACTGCTTAGGCTTTGTTGCAGGTTTTAGGCTGTCTGGTATGTCACAATTACAATATTGTATTGTCAGCAGCAGATTAGTACAACAGCACTGAGATATTTTCTGTCTTTAAAATGACAAAATTACATGTACCGTCCTAAATGCAGGTGGCGTCTACTGGACACATTAGCCACTGTTGTATCTACATTCATCAAATGTCTTGATTCCAAACCATAATGTACTTTTCTGAGGCCTTGGTAATTCTTGATGAAGAGGCACCCTATGTTAAGAGCTTTTGGTTTAAACAAGGAAATCACCCAATGAGATGTGGTTGAGCCCAGATACTGCCTTGTTAGCTCCACAGTGACAGAGAGCGCTGGTCTATCTAGTGGACAGCTCTATTTAAATCATGCCTGTTGAAAACAATTAGCAAACCACAGTGAACAAGGTTAAACGTTCAGGCACTTTGTCAAACACCACATCTTGAATGAAAACAATACATTTCTATACCATTGAGAGCCAGGTAGAGGCTTGTACTTAATGTGAAAGGATACTTGTCAGACAGCTCATGCTATATAAGAAACCCTGCATCCCCACTTTGTCACACCGTCAAACAATCCTTAGAAGAATTTAAGGTAAGAATATATAGTTTCATTTTTAATTAGCACATTAGCTGAGCAGATTATCTGGAAGCCCTTAGTACGCATTAACAATAGAGTTGTCACTGGCCTGAGAACACAGGGTTCCTACGCCACAAACCAACACACACAACAATTAATCCCAATTATTAGCTTGGTTGTCAGAACCACTTAGTTTAAACCTAATGTGTAAACTTCAACAGCTCTGATGAAGCTTAATTGGTGTGGAAGTTTGTTTTCACAACATCATCAGTCACTACGAGGACACCATCTTTTTATTTTTTTTTTGCACCAAGGATTTTGAAGCAAAGGGAAGATGGAATCTGGATAAAAAGTCCATGCTTGCAGAGAAACCCATCAGCGCTCAACAATGTTTGAGCTCAGCTGCGAGTGTTGCCCTCAGCCATAGATGGAAACAAGTTCTTTATTTATAGGGTTCAAGAACAGCTTGCTCTCTTACTGTGGAACATAATCACCACATTTGTAAACGTAAAGCAGGGCTTTGAATGTAACCATTCATCTTGCGTTACCATGTTGTCAATCAGACATCAAGGCTCTTCAAGGCCTGCGCTCACCACAGCAACCTACCTTGTATAAGAATTACCCAAAAAGCTTTGCCGCAAAGTGCCAAGTAGCCCTGGTTCCTAATAACAGGACAAAAAAGCGTCAACATATAGCAGTTACAGTAAGCATAACTGTGGCGTTAGGCACATGGTCATTTCTCCACTTTGCTTTGACTGTGTTAACTGACTATTTATGTGCGGCAGTCACATTACAAACAAACATGCTGGCATCTCAGCAGGTTCTGTAGCAAAAGTAACCATTTCCTCCCTGGAAATAACTTGAAATTTCACCCCCTCATTCTGTCCAGCTGGCTGCAGCAGTTTGGGGCTCGATTTGATTTCCTGGGACACACTTATTTCGAAACCAGACATTAAATGTGTCCCTAGAACGGCTCTAATTTCCTGTGTTGAAATAAGGAGAAGCTGGTTGTAGCCGGGTCACATTACAGCACAGCACTGTCCAGTATTTTAAAGAATGTCACTGAAGCCATGCTGTGTTAAAAATGATGACTATAATAGTGATGATAATAAGGCTGGTGATTCAGTGCTGGCCTGTGGTGATTGGACCACTGCAGAGCGCTGTGAATGTGTGTGAGTGTGTGTGGGAGGGCACTTGCCTCCAAAGTTGGATGCTTGCAGTAGAAATGACACATGATGGAATATATTCAAACCCTGTGGATTCACCTTTTTCATTTCTTTTATATCAAACTTTGTCATGTGATTGTGGCCAATTAAAGGAACCCTTGTGTTGAATTGGATTCTACATCTGCCATATTCGCCAAGGTCAAGTTTTAGTCAAACACTCCTGTGTCATACTACAGTATGCAGTTTTAGTATATTACATTATGGAGGCTTTTTGCAGTGCAAACATTCAACAATAATATTAATCGATACTGGTCTGGTATTAATAAGTTTGTGGAGTGGATAGAACAAAGGCATCTGAAGCAGCAATACCTTGGAGTTCAGCCTCCAACAGGAAGAAAATGAAGGTTAAAGAATTACTTCTACACCTGGAGTGGTAAAGGTGTTATACAAGTCATTTTTACATGAGTAAATTCACTGTTAGTAGTAGTTAGTAGCGTAATTTTAATACTTACACAATCCCTTTTATGGGAACAACAATATTGGTATAGAAATATTGAATATACAGTGGGGGTGATTTGTTTTGAATAGTGATTTTACTGACTATGACTTACTTCTGGAGAATGTAGAAAAACATGGCATTACAAAGGAGTAACACTCCTGGTTTGGAAAGTAACATGAACGATTTTTATGTCGATTATTTGAACATTACCTTTGGGGCACCACAAGGTCAAAAGACATCACCACCATTACATCCAGCTGGTTAATGACCTTATTGTCTCTACAATAAAATACGGTCACACAAACCAGTGGTAGCAGCTTGATACCAGGTGTTGTAGTTTCACTCTGCAGTGACATCACAACACAATGGCAGCATATGGTGTAAGTCAACAAATGTAATATTGTCCCTTTTCGTACAGCCTATTTCAAGCAGCATTGAAAGTGTAAGATCTTTAAAGCACTTTGAAGCTTTCTGATGTGATGCGAGCCTAATGGCTCATTTTCTGGTGACGGGATACACAAGCCTTTTGTTTACGAGGACCTACTAAAGGAACCCATTATCTACAAGTGAAAACTCAGAAATTCTCTCAAGCATTATATTAGCAAAACCTGAAATACAAAAATGTTATATTATTCATATTCTAGGTTTGAGTGTGTGATAGTTTTAGGGATGTAGAAACCAAACATCGGTCCTTTCTCCCCTTCAGCCATTGTGTGTCAATGAGAGGCCAAGATGCTGCATCCTCAATCTATTTCCCAGGCTGAGGCTCTGCACCACAGCTTGAGAAGCTCCGGTCCCCTTTAGTCGCTCCCTTTTTAGCCTCCTTTTTACCTCCCTCAAACAATAGATCCTGCCCCACTCCAAGCAGCAGCCCCCCAAACACTCAGTGAATAAAGTTAGTCCAACATGCAGCCCTTAAACCCACCCAAAGACTACTGCCGGGCAGCCACACTCACAGAATTGTTTGTTAATAGTCCAATTAGATAATTGCCATCTTTCACTCCTTTTCCTCTCTGTTTCCCATAAAGGCATGAATGGCACTCAAGGAGGGGGGCAGGTTGAAGAGGGCTTCTGGCCAGCTAAGGTGACAAGAAGGGCCAGAGAATGTTCCTTGCACTAGGCCACTGGTTTGAATTGAATCATTGTGGCCTAATCAATGGTCTTATTGGATTACTGGCCACTGCTGTGTTCAGAGATATTGTTGCACTGACAATGAAAATAGCTAAGAGTTGGTGGTAGGGCGGGTGGGTGTGTGGTTAGTGGGCTGGAAGGCGAGTGGTGGAGAGCGGTAGGGGCCATTCCAGGGGTATGCATGAGTGAGAGAGAGTGTTAGCAGTCTAAGCACTAATGACAAGTTTTATTCTCCTGTTTTTGTCTTTTTAAAATGTGGAGGTTAAGACTATGAGAGGTGTAGATGGCTTCTGGGGTGCAATCATTTTAATACTGAAGAATGTGGCGTTAGCGGCCAGGACCTCGCTGGGCTGCTCTGAATGAACACAGGACGACACAGGAAACTTTAAAACAATTCCCGTCAAAGCAGAGCCCCGCGTTGTTGCTGGGCTGAAACTCGCTGGCTTGTCATTGCCTCCAAAAATTCAGATTGAAATGGATTTGTCTGTTATGCCTTTTTTTCCCACCTATCCCTCTCTCTCTCCCTCTCCAGCTCTCTCCCAGTGTCTCTTGCCTACAATAGCATAGTGGCGAGATCTGCTCATTGCAGAATTCCGTTGATTGGCGAGAGAGCCAAAGGGAAAAACGGGATCAAAGTTCGCTGACATGCTGCGGCGATCAGGTGCACTGTGAGAAGTCCGGGGGGAGGAAAAAAAATGTCTGGCCGTGATCTGCGGATGGAAGAATGAAGCACCCGGGAACTTTTTACAGATCTGGAAGAGTCGTACCCCTGTGATTGTGAGCATTCATGTGGGGTTCAGGGAGGCTTGGTTGCGAGACAAGACCAATCATTTGTCCTGATTCCCTGGGCTGAGAGGAGGCAAACAGAGGGGGACGGGACGAGCAAACCCCTCTATCAAGACCTGATCTATTTCCCCAAACAATTTAGTGTATTCATGAGGTTACGCAAATGTGGAGGCAGCGAAATTACCGTAATCAATTGAAACAGCAAGTGCGCTTCCATGGCTCTGATTATGTGAAGATCATCTATCAGCCTGATGTCTATGTAGCGAAGAAAGGGGGGCACTGAATTACTGTTGAGTTTCAGTGAGAAGTCCATGATCATTGGGCAAAGGGAGTTTGGTCAGTGATAATAGGGCTCCTTGGTCTGGCGACAGAAGTATTTTTCCAAACATTAGATAGCTGACTCTGTCCTGCTGGAAGGTGCTGTTTTGAAACTAAAACCCACACTGTCCAGACGATCTGGTGTGCCGTGCTCTCCCAGATATCCTTTTTTTTCACTTGACAAAGGAAAAAAAAGGCGAACCGCAGGTCCTGAGGATAAACTGAGGATGGAGGTCAGGTACAACCAAGAGACGGAAGGGATGGTGCTGAAGAATGGACTAAAGGAGGGAAAGGATGGCAAGGACTCCCAGGGCAGCTTGTCCAAAAGCTTCCTCAAGGAGCAGCAGGACTCCTTTTCCCCTTCTGGGACTCTGGACAACTGCGAGAAGAACAGAGGGAGCACAGGGGACCCAGACTACTGCCGGAGAATCCTGGTCCGAGGTACGGCTCTTTCTCTCTCTCTTTTTTTGTTTTTACAACCTTGAGGTTTCATACTGTAGAGAAGGCACAGATTTAATCTGAAGTAAAATAAACTGCCGTTAGATTTACATGAATTTCACAATTAGCAAAATGTGAGAATCTTCCAGAACAAAATTTTATTACATTTATAATAACAGACATTGTTTTTTGGTTCATTGACTGAAGATGGACAATAACAACAAAATATTCCTTTAAATGAAAAAATCGGTAATGAAAACAGTTTTTTTAAATGTATATCTATGGAGCCTTTAGATAAAGAGACCCCTGTTTTTGTTCCTGCTCTTCAGAGTGAGATATTAAAAAAAAAAATGTTACTGTTGTTATTTGTTAAATATGTATATTTAATAATAGGCCATGAGATTAGTGATTTTATATTTGACTTTTTTAAAGTAAAACCACAAGCTGAATCTTTCTTATGAATTCGTACCTTAACTAATGTAATTCTTTAAAGTTTAATGTTAGTTATTAAAATAAATAAAACAATCATGTATATTTCCTTGGTTAAGTTCAAAGGTGTGACACAAATTTTAAGGATAAAGAAGGCTACATACAGCAGAGGTTTTATACTATATGTACCGCCTTATACTACTTTCAGGGGCATACATATTAATATTAATAATATTTAAACACAAAAAACGGAAGCTGTTTATAAAGTATTGTATAGAAATATATAAACCACACATGGAACTGTGTAAATGACTGTCAGGTGCCTATAGAGAGTATTTCCTTCATGCACACTGTGTGTGTGTGTGTGTGTGTGTGTGTGTGTGTGTGTGTGTGTGTGTGTGTGTGTGTGTGTGTGTGTGTGTATGTGTGTGCGTGTTTGTAATAAACTAATAATAAATATAAGTTAATTAAAAACAGAGGATTAATTACACAAGATATTATGAGACAGAGCAAACTGACTCCCTAAATTATATTTTATATTATATATTTTAATTTGTTTAGTTTTTGGACAATTGTGTCATAGATTTGTATTTATTATTTAGTTTCTTGTTAGTAGCACAATTATTGTAAATTAATTTCTTGCAACACTCGAACCTGAAGTCTGAAAGAATTTTGCTCGATTTGAGAGGATGATACATTAAGATACCCTATTTAAGCTTTTAAACATTTTGCTCATATTTCTGATGACAGCACACACTGTTGTAATTTCTCTTGTGTGCTAACATGTGGATTAAACGAGTGAATTAAAATGGAACCACATGATGTACACGTGATTTTTATTTCCTGTTTTGTAATGTAATCTTCACTAATTGGATATGCACATTTGTCAGGAAATATAAATGTATTTTTATACATATTATTTGAATTGATACCAATAATAATAATAATAAGTATAAAAGTATTATCATTTAATTAAAAGACTATGACATATGTTTCTTATGTTAAATGTAATAATTTCAAACATTAAGTGTTGTCAGCTCATTGATATATAATTTATTTGTCCATAATTAAATCCACAAATACTTAAATTCAGAAAGTAAAATCAGTATTTGAGTACTTCTGTGCAATTGGGTGTATTCTGTGTTATTGATACTGTTATTAATAGTATTATAATTTTTTTGATAACTGTGCTGTTTATTCCTATATAATAACAGGAAATTATATATTTTATTTGTTTGTTTGAATTGTTACTTGGTTGCAATCTTTGCCTCAACCGTGTTGATTTAGAGTGCTTATTGTTGCAGATGCTAAAGGCTCCATCCGAGAGATTATTCTGCCGAAGGGTTTGGATTTGGACCGGCCCAAAAGAACCCGCACCTCCTTTACTGCAGAGCAGCTCTACCGGTTAGAGATGGAGTTCCAGAGGTGCCAGTACGTGGTTGGGAGGGAACGGACTGAACTGGCCCGCCAGCTCAATCTGTCTGAAACTCAGGTATGTATTCATCACACTGGTCCCTGCTCATTTTCTAAATTCTGAATTTATTCTGCTTAAACAGGAAAAGCTATGGTGCAAAAGACTCAATTGATTGATTTGTTTTTAAATGATTTAAAGTAATTTAATGTATTTTGTCTATTTAATTTCACCCACTGTCTATTTTGACTTCAGACAATCGCATTACAATCTATGATGACCACTCGCTTTGTAACAGAAGAAGGGGATTTTACCAATATGATCAAAGTCAATTCATATGATTTGTAAGCCCTGACACAAATCACTAATCAATTTCAAGTCAGACAGAACCTATTAATCGAAAGTGATTATCTCACATATTAAGGAGTTTAAATCAGAGATTGAAGTGAGAATTCTGTGTTTCACAGCGGATCATGTAAAAAGATATGGGCCTGTTACTACAGATATGAATGAACATTTAATGGCTCCAATAATCAATAACAAATAGTTGTGCTTTTGGTTGTATTCACAGACTTGCCAGTTAATGTAGGTGCGCTTCTAATTCAACGTTTTGACCATGAGAGCTGTGGTGATTCTTTAGTTTGTATTTAGGTCAATGAATACACCACTGGACAATATTGAATTGGTTTGTAGTAAATGAAATCAATTGTTCTTCTGGATTCATTTCATGTAGTGGTGATTCGGCTTATGGAGTGTTATTTGACAATATTGCCTCAAGCTGCTAAAACGAAATCTGCCGTTGGAAAAAAAACTGCAGACTTCCTACTCATGTCATATGTCTGGGGTCAGCAATGGGTCACGCAGTGTCCGCTGTGGTTGAACTGCATTTGCACTCTTGCGTTTGACACCAGATTCCAGAGCACCACTCACCCTGTGATTTGGACTCGAGGGAGCCCCAGTGGTCTGCGCCGGAGCATTGGTGTTATTCACCTATTTATGTGTTTTTAAAAGTGTGCAAAACGGCTAACGGGGCCCTCGGCTGGGCCTTCGGTGTTAATGTGTTGTGGCTTTCGATGCCGTTGAACGATGTTGACCTAAAGTGGAGGTCTTTGAGAAGACGGCCTTTTCCTTACAAAGTGACATCGCGAGCAACATCTTCAATCTGCGGGTTGATTTAAATCAACCCCACGGGTCCTATTTTACTACTAATTCTGCACATTTTACTTATTTGCTTAAAGTTTTAAAATTGTAACGTTTTAATAAGTTTATTGTTCATTTGAGCCACACAATTGTTGTTAAAGTCAAAACAAGTTAAGTGTCTTAAAAATTGTGCTCAAATAAAAGGTTTTATAGAAAACAACCTTTGTTTAGGCAGGACAAAGGCTTCAGGATTTTCTTTGTGTGTCTTCTTGTCCTGATGAAATACCTTTTATTGACAATAATGAAATTAACATTTTGTTTCCCCAGCACTAACAAGTTGTTTACATTACAGAATGACGGGGGTTTGCTGTGTGTGCATTGATCTTTGTTTAAGCTACTTGCTTCAACTTGTCATTGTCTGTGATCAGAGAATTTCACCCCAAAATGAACACGATTGTTCCCACGGAGAAGTCTTTAAGTCACAAACAGATAATATTGGATTGAGCGGCTGGACTTCTTCTCTTGACGTGAGATGGTTGTGAACAGAGGGTGAGGAGTGAAACCACAGACTGAAGAGAAAGGGAAAAAAAGATATTCAGATGTGATTGGACTGGGCAGCAGGATTGAGCTGGAGGCTCACTGCTGATTGGTACGTGAACATTTTGTTCCATAGGAAAGCAATCAGGTGAAATTACAGGAGATTTACAGGTACAATACACAGACAAGCCGGTATCTGTTTTAGTTTTGACATCAATTAAGACTATGTGGAACTGTTAAAATAACTGAATAGATCTGTCGAGCCAGAAGAATGACTTGATTAAACATGTTAAATTACAAGGTTGGCGCTTTTGCTACAGTTTAATCAGTGCTATCAAAATGAATGGATCATTTTTTTCCATTCTTAAGTGTGAAAATAAAATGAACACATTTTTTTCCCTTTATTTTGATATTACAAAACTGCTGGATATATGCTGTACACAGACTCGAAGAGACATTGGCAATATTTCTGAAACAAATGGAGAAGCTCATGATAATATCTTTTATATCATTTCAGAGAGATTTTCCTTTCTGATGTGTAATCATGGCAGCCTCGGATTTTTAAAAAGGGCAACTTCACTTTTGGGATTGTTCAGTTTCCGTCTGAGGCTCTGTGTAATCTACATGTTCAGCGTGAGGGAATCACATGATGCTAATTCCAGGAAGGTGCAGGTCTCTGAAATCAAGTGAATGGTGTTTGTGTCTGCACTTCTGTGCCTTTAAAATTATTTTGGCACATCATCTATATACAAACATAATAATGGCTGCAACTTACAGTTATTTAATTTATATAAATATTTTAACATTTCATCCATAAAATATCGGAAAGTAGTTTGAGTGTTCTGTAAGTTTATAATGGTGGTTTTCTCCAAAAACTGTATTGTGGAAATATAAAACAGAAGTCTGCTACGCCATTATCAAAATTATTAGATATTTATTCTCTGTCAGTTTCCACTGATAATCTCATCTTTAAATAAATCACCATCATATCACAATTTTGCAACATTAGAACAACAATCTGGTTTGATCGAGTAAAACCAACAAACCGACGGAATAGAAATGTCTAAGACAAATATTACACACGAGAGCTTGGATCTGCTTTTCGCAGCGTAAGAGGCTGAGATTGTTCCACAGTGTTCTGACATATGAAGTTCTGTGAGCCGTCTCCTCCATGAGGTTTGATCAATTACACATTGGACCAGATTTGATTGTGTGTCTATGTGTGCACATATCCCTGGATTAAGAGCTACAGTATGCATTAAAGAGTACCAGCAGCAATCTGAATGCAGCAGTTGGGAATGGGCAGGCACTTTGCCACTTATGCTCTCCGAACAAAAGCTTTGGATAATAGCTTTAACTTAATCTGTCAAGACACCGACTTGTATGGTTCATTGTGCAATTATCTCCAAGTACAGAGACGATCAGATTACTACTTATACTATAATCACAGCAAATATTATTGAAAGTGAATTATAGAATGCCGCTTTCCTTACAGCTATACCACAGACAATAGAAAAGTTTAAATTTTAATGGATTTTTCTATCCGTCACCTATCACAAAAAGGTGATGTAAAATAAGTGGGTGGGAGTAAATCACATGCGCAAGACTCAAGTCTAAATCTTTAAGTCACAAGCCAGTCCGTGTTCTGATGATCTGCTCCAGTTTCTACATTTAAATCAGTCATGTAAAGTGAGCTAACATGTTGCAGGATGCTCACACCTTAGACATCCGACTGATATTTAACATTAACAAGTGCATGTGTTATGTCCAATGGCAGCATGGAAAACAAATGGCCACAATTTGTCATAACATTCCGCTGATGTATACACGTCCTGAAGTGCCGTGGTGGGCGGATCGTCTCATCTCTGGTTGCCGGTGTTACTGTGTGTTTTGCTGCTCGATCTCAGTAATGTAGTTACTTTCTTCTTATATCTGATAATGACATTTAAAGTCATTTCCTCCTTTGAGTGACTTTATCACGTTTACATGCAATTCTGTTCTGCGGCGTACTTTAGCTTCTCAGTTAGCTATCTCTGTCTCTCACTTCGCTGCTCTCGCTTGCTCATGTTTCTCGTGTTGAGCCATTCCTCTGCCTTTAGTGATAATGATACATGTATTATTTAAATGTAGTTTATTTGTGGTTATAGAGGCGAGTCTTGGTGAATTAGAAATGCTCTGGGCCACGGAAAGTCAATCATTAGCTGCTGTAGTAATGTTATGTAGCCAACTCTAAAAGTGCCCTGGGAAAATTAGTTATAATTTGTGAAGTTAACGTGTTCTCCCCGTGTCTGCGTGGGTTTTCTCCGGATACTCAGGCTTCCCCCAGTCCAAAAACATGCAGATTGGAATTAGGGTTAATTAGAGACTCCAAATTCACAGTAGGTGTGGATGTGCGAGTGAATGGTTGTTTGTCTCTGTATGTTGGTCCTGTGATACACTGGCAATCTGTCTCTCGCTCAATGTCAGCTGGGACTGGCTCCAGCCCCCCCACCACCCTGAAAGAACGAATTGTATAGATAATGGACGGATGTATAAAATTGGCTTGACATTTCTATTGAGTAAGTCTATTTTCTTATGGAAACACATTTTTTCACATGCAATACCACATGGGAATTCTTTCTGAATGACATAACGTAGCTTAAACTTAACGCTAGCTTTCTAGCTAATGTTTGATCAGAAAAGAAATTTGCTAAAAAAACAGTGACTTTCTTTGTGTGTTTTGTGGTGACAGACTACAAAGCATCATGCTGTTCTCTTCTTACAACTGTCATCGCTATGACAACATAATATTTAAATCCAAATATTATTTTTGTTTGACTCGCCCCTTACATGATATCAGTCTCTTGCATTGGCCTCTGATGTTGTCCTGCATCAGTTGGCAGTAACTTTATGAGAATTTACTCAAAATCACCCAATCATGTCTCAAAAACAAAGCGCAACTTCACAATAAATATGCTAATATTTAGGTAAAAAAAGTCATCTGTCTAAAGTCTAAGTCTCAAGTCATGAACACTTCAAATCTTTTAGTCAAAACTAACTCGACTCTGACTTGACTCAAGTCTCTCATCTGTGTACCTCCCCAGGTGAAGGTGTGGTTCCAGAACCGGCGCACTAAGCAGAAGAAGGACCAAGGGAAGGACTCTGAGCTGCGTTCAGTGGTTTCAGAAACAGCAGCAACCTGCAGCGTCCTAAGACTGCTGGAGCAGGGGCGGCTGCTGACACCTCCGGGCTTGTCAGGCCTTCTACCCCACTGCAGCAGTGGCTCTCTGGGCTCTGCCCTGCGCCCTCCCTCCATGGCCATGGCCAGCAATGGCAGCAATAACAGCAACAGCAGTGGTGGAGGCAGCACTGGCACGGCAGGCGGCAGCCCTCCTCTACCCACTGTCACCAGCTCAGGGACAGTGGCAGGCCTGCAGAGCTCATCTGCAGCACACAGCCTCTTCAGTTTCCCCATGCCCTCCTTACTCAGTGGCGTCGCCACCCGCATTTCCTCCAATCCCCTGTCCATGGCTGGATCGCTGGCTGGAAACCTGCAGGAACTTTCCGCCCGCTACCTGAGCTCTTCTGCTTTTGAGCCTTACTCGCGGACCAATGGCAAAGAATCAATGGATAAGAAAATTCTGGAATGATGCCTTGTTTTCCCACAGATGGATTCCTGTTTCCTCTGGACATGTTTCGGTTGTTTCCTTGGCTTTCATTGTCTGTGTTTGGTTTTGCTCAGTCTCTACCATCTATCTGTGTCAAGTTCTGTAGCAGTTCATGTATTCCAGTTGCACATCTGGCACCTTGTACAAGGAGAAAAACAAAGACCTGTACAAGCTCATCTAACAAGGACAGGGTGGCAATGGGAGGATTTTGCACAAAATATTCATAAGTAACTAAAGATATACAGACATTTAGAAAGGCCCACTTTGAGGTGATCAATGAGGGATCTTTCAGGTTTCTGATTATAAAATCTGTAGTTCTATCTGTTGGTCAATTATAATCATTTAGACAGGGTCTTAGAGAACATGGCTGCTTCATGCCACAAAACCTCCACAAGGGGAAGTGGCACTTGGTTTACAGCAAGGGATATAGGATTGGTGACAGAAAGTGTGAAGTGATTGTACCTTATTGAATTTAGTTTCATTATTTGATTGTGTTGGGTAGTTGCATGTCACCGCAGTGAGTACATAAAGAGAAAGAGCAGCAGCAGTTTGTGAGACCCTGTCAGCAAATCAGAATGTTTAAAATTTGAAATGCGTCATAACTTTTTTTCAACAAAGAAATTGGGGAAGAAAAGTGCCTATGTTTGAAGGTCACTGCAAGGCCAGTGTCAGCGTGAAACCCAGTGCATTAGACACGCGAATACAATTTGCTTATGCAGATACCTCTTACAAATATTGATCTTACAAAAGAGATCATTTGTATATCCATTTGTATTAAATTTGGACCAAACCAAAACATAATCCAGAAAAGGTGTTGTCATACAGTATGATGGTTCAATTGTTCAGTGTTGTTTTCTCTGTGGTTTGGAGAAGATTTTTTAACATTTTACAACAAAATCTTCGCTTTGTGGCAATTTCTTTGTCAAGCTGCGGCACCTGACTTTTTTTTTTCGTCTGTGATTTTAATACCACTGGAAGTTCTCAGAGTTTCGGTGTACAGTTTTGATTTCATGTGGAAGCTAATTCCAGGAATGAGTTGCTGAAAGGGCGAGTCCTAAAAAGGGCTTTTCAGCATCAGTAAGCTGCTTGCTTTGTTGAACACTACAAGGTTTTTCATTCATTGAGGCTATAGTAACATTTCCTCTCTTTGTGAAATTTTCAGAATCCACAGCTTTCATAAGAAGATTTACGCAGACTGATGCATGTAAAGACTGAATGGAATTATTGTAGTATAAAAAGTACTGGAAATGAGAAAAGTACCTTAAAATTGTTATTTTATTGTAAATTATTCAATTCTGTAATTAATAGACTATTAGTGTCTGGAAAATAATGAATGAATGTATTTGCAGGGTTGAGGAATCAATCAAAAGCTCTTTGGTGCTGTCTTTGTGAAATATCTTGAAATTTGTGAAACGTGTGGTACAAATGTGCATATATATAATGTATATGGATACAGACAAAGTGTGATTTTCCTTTTTCTTTCATACATGTTGCTATGAATTGAGTTATGATAAATTTCATGACTGTTATACCTCCATGTTTTCTACACTATTTTTGGTAATATGACTTTCTAATGTTGTTATCTTTCGCCCTTTGATTACAGTGGAACAATATGTAGAGCTGGTGGTTTAAATTCAAACTTGTCTTATGATGGTAAGATTATAAAGTGGGTCAAGAGGTTTTAAAAAAAATTACAGTAAGACTAAAACTTTTAAATCAATTTCATTAGGACACCAATGTTGATCATCAATTATTTTTGCCATTTACTTTATTTATTAATACACAATGTCAGAAATTAGTGAAAAAATGACATGACTGTCCTTATTCCCAAAAGTCCAAGCTGATGTCTTCAAATGTCTTGTTTTCCTATGACCAACTGCCCAGAACCCAGAGTTATCCTGAGTTAAGATCTAAAATAAAGAAGGCAGGAAATTCCCACATTGAAATCTATAGAATCTGAGAATGAAAAAAAGTTCTTTGTCAATTTAATTTTGTATTCCTTTTTTATTATAAGCTCAATATTTGATATTTGTATGAAAGTGTTTTATTATTGTGACTAAGGGGAAACTAGTAAAACATCCAAAGGTCAAATAAAAGAGTTGCCAAAGTGTCCTTGGGCAAGATACTGAACCCCAAATTGCCCCTTCTCATAGAGAAAAGTGCTGCATATACATTAGATGCACTGTATGAATGTGTGTGTGAATGGGTGAATGTAAAACTGTACTACTAAGCGCTTTGAGTGGTCATCAAGACTAGAAAAGTTCTATATAACACAGACATTTACCATTTACTGCTGTGAGCTTAGAATAATAAGCTTCAGGAGCAACACTGAGTTTTGCTTCTCAGGCAGGCGGGCCCAAGTTTTTTAATAAGTGATCAACACATCATTCGGTCTAAACCAGAGAAAGGCTGTCACCACTAAAAGCTGAGCACTACCTTGATCTTGTATGTTTTGAGGGTTCAAAAATCATTTAGAGTGAATACTTCTCGTAAAATAGACTAGAATTGAACAACAATAAAGGGAAGAACAGTGTTTCCTCTAGTAAAAAACATCTATCAATAAAGAGCTCTGTCATTGAAACTAAATCATTTTAGATCCCTCTCTGTTTGGACAGCCATTATTAAAAAAAAAATTTTTTTATCAGGATATTAAATGTACAAAATTTGAGTTTTTAACATCAATCACAGTCAATCATTAATCTCACTCTCCACTGATGAAGACAATGACGTGTGGAGGAAAACTTTAGAAAAAGTTAATGAAGTTCAGAATTTTAAACAACTGTTTCCAAAGTTAGCACAACTGTCTCGTGTGGCATTCACAGTTTTAGTTTTGCTTGTAGTGGGAATAAAGAAACTTTCATTGTACCTCCCACTTCTGAAACCAAACCTATGCCCTGAGACGCAGTGACATTAGCTTACTGTTCACACTTAATCTGTGCACTTAATAGGAGTTGAGTCTGCAAGGGGACGAAAGGTCCTGGATGAGCCTGCTGTGTGGTGACCGAGGTATGCAGCAACAGAGCTTTACTGGTTGTGCCATCAAAGAGAGAAAAACATCTTTCCATGACACCATGAAAAGAGTCAGGTCATCTGTTTTGTTTTTTTAAAGTGTCTTAAATAAAAGCTGGAAAACACATTTTAGAGCAATATCAAATCATAAATCCAGAGCAACTGTATTCAAAGGAGTAGCAGAGGATATACACCACAAGCCCCTGTTCAGCAGCGTGGCCTCATCAGGATGGTGTGTGTCTGCTGTTGCCAGTGGTGAAAAGTGATGATATAAATGTAATCAAGTAGTGTACCTGTACCTGTATCTGTACATATTTCCAATCAATGATATTTTCCACTTATACAATTTGAATTCAGTTCAAAGGAAATTGTGCTTTTAATCCATAAAATATATGTAATAACTGTGCAAAAATATCCTGACTATGATTTGTACACAGAAAACATATCAGCCTAATTTTAAAGTTGTTAAATTGTACTACTATACTTTGCAGACATCAAAATGCTCTTCTGCCTGATTAGTAGCAGTCTAAAATATAACACAGAATAATACAGCACTTTGTGGCTGTTATAAGGACTTTTCCCACCACTGGCTGTGAACAGAAGAAATGGACCTCAGAGCTGGATGGTCTTGGTGCAAAGATGCTGCCGCAAGTTTAAGTTTGTTCTTAATATTCAGACAATTTAGTGATCTGTCGGAGTTGAGCTCTGCTTCTTACAGCAGAGTAATCCCGGCAGAATCGCAGGGACTGTCCGGTAACAGAAAAAAAAAACTGAGGCCCTTTTGTGAGCGGAGCCAAAGAAACCAATCCTCCCCACTGTGTCTTGGGAAACTCCCCAGAAGAGAAAAAAAAAGGTCACACTTAACGCCTCCTACCCCCTTTCCAACCCCCACCGCCACCCCCACCCATTCTCTCCCTTCACCCCAAAGTCCAATTAGAAGGAAGGTCAGGGATGTTTTTGTAAGTGGGGGGTTTCAGGGAGGGGAATGCAGGTTATGTCTGCAGGCGCGGGGCTGTCACAGCTTCAGACCACCAACACATTTTCTCCCATCACATGGTCCCTCCTGTCTTAGAGATCAGGTTCTTGGAGGTGGAAGTAAGGCTACACCCTGTTTTGTTGTTAGTATCTGTTTTTTTGTGTGAGTCACATAGTGGACCTCGGGATTAACAGGCTGACAAGTCTTACTTTAAAAAAATCTACCTTGTAGCACATTGATCTGGTCACATTAAGCTGTGCAGTGCAACAAATACAGAGGATTCCCCTCCCAGCCTCCCAGGCCTGTGAAGCAGTGTGGTCACTCTGCTTCTTCACAGATTAATTAATCCCATTAAGTAATCAAAGAAGTGAGGGGAGTGTAAAAAGAAAGGTTTCTACTTTTGTATTCAATAAAACACTTAATATAGACACATGAAGTAATCAAAGTTTCCCAACACGCTGAAATAAGACAATGACATAAGACAATGTTTAATTGCACCCTCACTACTGACACACAGTTTGAGGTTTAAGTACCAAGATTTATTTTTGTCAATCAAAGTAGACCAGGACTGTAAATGGGTACGCTGGCACAAAATCCTGGTGCGTAGTAAAATAGGCTGTCATATTATTTGCAATGGAGCTTTTAAGTAAAGCTATTGTCATTTAGCAATGTCGCTATTCTCTTTGATTACTTCCTTAGTCTTTTGTTTGCAAGGTGCACTATTAATTGTTCCATATTCACAACAGCTATGCTTGTGTAATGCTTGTGTAATTTATAATCTATAAATTCTGTCGTTGTTTTGGATCAGTCTCAAAGATCAGTACAAGCTAGCTAGCTGGTGAATATTGGAGCATGTAACATGCTTTTCCCACTGACCCCAAGTTGTCCCAATAGAGAACAATAATTGTACATTGTAAAGTTTTAAGGAAAAGATCAGTTCAGGTCTAAACGTTAGCTTGGCTCTATCCAAAATAAAAACCACAAAACCAAAAACCCTTCCAGCAATAAAGCAGTAAAATTGGACACAATTCCCCAAATATAATAAAAAATGATTTACAAAAACTCCACAAATGTAGGAAAGTAAGTGTGGATACGAAACTAAAAGTATGTTAAAATATCTTAATAGCTGTTAATAAGAGATGTGTTTGTTTTTTTAAGAGCACTATTTGACTGCTGTGGTGCATATTAAATTGATTTGAATAAATAAAAGATCAGGTGTGAAAAAAGTAACTCCAACTAATCAAAAGCTGCCTTATTGTAACTTAGGTGAAAGACATTTACGACAGTTGTGCTACAGCTGGAAAGCCAGTCCCTCACTGATGGAGCCCCAGGAGAATTCTACCTGACAACACAAACCAGAGTACACTTCAAATAAAACACTAATAAAATAGGCCACCACACAAATGTGACATTCTGCAATTTCTCTGACCCTTCACTTGTTTACAATGAATCACACAAAGGCAACATGATGCCGCCACTGTCTGTGAGTTATATAACGCGCCAGTGTTTCAGATTAAGAGGCATTGTGAGGACGACAACATCATCGGCATCCTGTCCCACCATGCTGGCTCTCCCTTTTACTCAAGCAACAAGTAAACCATCAATGTGGAACAACGAAGCCCCCTCTGTTTCTGTTTCCTTTTTGGTACCTTTTATACAGAATGCTGAAGCGAAATGGCACAACAATCCCACCTTTAGCCGCTGTATGAACAGGGCTAATATCACCATCAAAGTAAATGGGCCGCACTTGTGACTGGAGGTTACCACCAGCTGCAGCGTTGGAAACATAGAGACAGGATTCGAACCCGGAACCACATGACATCAATTCTACAATCAACAATACAAGCAGGAGGGTGTAAATAATAAAATATATAATACTAAATCAAAACAACTTGTTTTGTATAAATATCAAGCTTCAACTTTTGAATAGACAGTGTGCACAAACCTACAAAAACATTTATATCGTATCGTATTGAACACCAACAGAGTCATATACTCTATAAGGGACAAATTATAACATTAATATTGCATATTTTTTATCCATGACTAGACAACAAGAAAATCTACTCAATAGTTGGCTGTATTTCCATTGTAGTAAATAAGGTAATGTCCAAATGAAAAAGCTCTTTAGGAATATGAACACTCAGAAGAATTCCAAGTTGCATTTGATTATATCAACAAAGATACTGTCAACAGACAGCACAATGATAATGTATATCATTGCACATTATATTCAGTTCCTGAGTTTTTGAATGCTTAATATCAGAGTTTGAAGAATGCTCAACAATACTGGATGACGTTCAGCGACTTCTGAGATTGAGGAAGGACTGCAATGAAACTATGGTTAATGTCTAAGTAAAGTTTGGCTGAAAAACCTGGTTAAAGCTACATTCACGTTTTTCTTGGTCACCTAAGATGAACTCCACAACAAATTGAAAATTGCACAGATTTGACACATGTTCTTTTTATTATGGCTTACATGTTGGCAAACATTTGCCTTGATGGGAAGCAACTTAACATTCATAACACTGATTGACCTGCTGCCCAAAACTCATGTTTAAAAGTAGTTTTAGCCTCTTTACCTGTTGCATCTCGTATTCAGTGACATTATGTCTCTGTCAGTGCATCATGCGATGTTCAGAAAGGTAAGCTGTGAATGTGGAGGCAACATTAATCTTACTTGTTTGCTGCCTTCAAATGGGGCCATGTTCACTGTGTTCATGAGATGAGTCTATGGCTGTGTCTCAATCGGTCGCATAACCTGGTCTACGCAGCCGACGACGGCTGCATCCTCCAACGGCTGCATCCAACAGCCGAGTAGAAAATGTTCTTCGGTGGATTCAAAACGTCAAAAGAATGTGTTTTAGCAGTTCGGTTGAGTTCTTAGTTTAAAAATGAATTCTTCTGACGTTTGCGTTTCGCTTTGTCACTAAAGAGCCTTCGAATTGAAACAGTCTAGTTGCACCGCTGTGACGTAAATTGGTCCACAAATGCAGCTTCTGAAGGATGCTGCCCCGAATTGAGACACAGCTTCTATGAACCCCCTTTGAGGGATTCTTGATCTTGGACCTTGGATTTTTATTAAATGTCTCAAGTTATGTCTGGCTATGGACTTTTAAACTGTCTCATCGTTTTTCTTTCTCATTACACCTTTGCTTTTCCTGCACTGCTGCAAATGTTGGCTATCACTCTTGATGCAATCAGAAGTAAGTTCCAGAAATATTGAACCGGTGAGTGTGTCCAGCTGGATGATAATACATGGATCATTACATAGACATCGACACTGTGTATGAACAAGTAAGCAAAGCCTTTTCAACTAACTCTGCAATCGGTAAGAACTCAAAATGCATAGAAGTCATACATTTAAAAGAAATGCATGACAAAAAGCAGACTGAAACTTCACTGCTAGAGACAAAACTAAATGTTTTAGTTTCTGCTGATAGTAAAATTGGAATAAATCGAACTAACTGCTAAAGCTACATCAAAATCAGGGGCTAGAATAAACATTGGTTCCACTTCACTAAAAACAGCTGCCTGCTCATGCTGGGAAACAATTGATGAGAGCTGTGAATCTGAACCAAAACACTCATTTGGGAGCAAGAAAGCAAAAGCTAAAAGAGTGTTTTTGCCTCTGTCTGTGTGTGTGTGTATTTGTTTGGGACTTTATGAAGTCACGATGAAGCCAGTAAATGGCGTCATGAATAGTTAAAAGAGGCGAGGTATGATACAGGACTATAGACACGACCTAAAGCTTATATAGACTGAAAAATAATCTATGATCATATGGCAGGAATAACGCAATCGTGACATCACTATAAAGTCAGAAAAGGACGTCATATAGTGTAGTAATGCATTGACTTTTGCTTCGTCATGATGACATCATTAGGAAATGGTGTTGGCATAACCTAATTGGGGCATATTTAGTGCAGAGGGTATGCATTGCCCCTCCGATGCTTGTCATTTAAAACTGTGGATTTAGGCAGTTTTAAAGTTATGGGGAGATATTGGTTTCGGTAAAAAGAAAGAGTCCTCAGATGTACAATCAAACCACCCCATCACCACAATCTCCACAAGACGCTGGACTCAAACATATGCTTTGCCTTTTTGCTTGATGGTGGGCGCGCTCGATGTTTGGTGCCAGCACGATCACCATAATGACAACAATCTTACAGTTCCCTGCTTGGGACACACTAAGCCTGCTTTCAAGCATACGTACCATGCTAGCTATCAATGCAATGCTAAAGAGAAGTACACAGGACCAGATGAACACACACCAGGTTAGCCAGCTGCCTCCGTCTACACGATCACAACAGAATTTCATGAGCTAGCGCCTGCGCTTGCGTGTTTGTTTGACAATGATTTCTATGGCTGGTGCTTCCTTTGCCGCATGAAAACCTGAGTTGCATCCAGCGCATAAGTGTGAGTCCAGCGTAAAGGACAGTGACACACTACCTCCAACAGTGGGATGAGGGGTTGGTTAATGTAGTTCCTGGTTACCATCAGTAATTTAACTTACATAAGGACACTGTGTGAGCCTGTTAACAACAACAGCGGCAGACATACAAAATTATGAATATTATGATATCTATTTTGCCTTGATGGTTGGATATGAAGTGCTTGAGGGATGTCATATCCCTCTGAACTCATCATAAAAGACTGAGGGACAAAAACAGTTTTTTCCAAAATGAGGGCACTGCTCCTGTAGGAAGAAGCCCTTCACTTGCATTAATTTGCTATTTTTTGCATGCAGCCTGAAACGTTTGGATGAGCTCTCCAGGGGCTGCCATCAGCCTCACCATGGCAGTGCTTACCACTTCAATCTGTAGTGCTTTTCCACCATCAGAGAGCTGTAGTGTGTCTGTATGTGATGTGTGGCTGCCAGCGTGTCGGTTGTGCGGGGGGCACGGTTCAAAATCATCTTCAAACACTCGCTTACAAGCTATTGTGCAGAACATGCTTCGTCAAAAGAGAATGGATCACAGCATCAAAAGTGAGAAAACAGCAAAGCAAGAGATTTGAGGGAGGAACGTGAGCGAAATCATTTCATTTTACTTGTCACTCAACCGTTTGCTCACCAGGACACACTGTTGGTGTTGTGTGTGTTAGAGGGACACACAAATACACACACAGAGCACATTTACATTGTATTCAACAGAGGTATTTAGGTCTTTGAGCTACAAATCTCTCAACATTTCAGAAAGATTTTACAGACTATCTTATGAACAGTGTCATTACTGTCAAATAGTGAAGGGCTACTTTTGTTCCCTCAACTCTGAGAAGAGAACCAGTCCTTTATTTCATGCACAGGTATTTTTTCATATTTTCACAAGAAGCCTCTCTGTCTTTCTGCTCTGTTCCCATTTTGCATTCTGTTGATGCAGCTTGCAGTTAATGTATAATTGCTCTGTGTACCTGTTGTGACAATATAACAAAATTGACATTTTAACAACACTCCCATTAGAACAGCAACGCAGTGATGACATACTGACTGATCTGCTGTTTAGAGCAGTCGTTTCCAAACTTGGGTCAGGGTCCCTTCGAGCATCTTGAGAAACCAGTGTTTGGGGGTAAAAAGATTTTTTCCAGAAAAAAAAATCACAAGCCATTAGAAAGTGAATTTGAGCCATAAAATAATAAGAATAATAAAATAAAACGTCATCCTCCTTCAAATTGTCTCTGTCCACCACAGGAAACAATGCAACATGTGCATGTAGGTGATTTTTTGCAATCTTCGAATCAATATCTTTTATATGTTGCCGTCTCAGGGAATTAATGGGGTCACAAGTCTCTGGCACCTTTACTTAGGAGGTCGGGAGCTGAAGAGTTTGTGCAAAAACATTGTTCCCACTCATTAATAAAGTTCTGTATCTTCTTGCTCTCTGGGCCAATGCAGACTCTTTGAAACTCAACAGTTCCTGTAGAACTTAAAGCAACAGTGTAGGGAGTGTGGTATGACTGTGTGGAAACATTCACATGACAGGCATCATAATACAGGATATTTGCCAGGTTTTGCAATAATATTAGAAGCTGTGACAGGAAATTCATAATTAAAAGTATGCCACCATCGTGCTAAGGATATGTCAAGTGCTTGACATTTAATTAATTTAAATTTGTATTCAATGCCTTGCAACTTCCTTCGTCAATAATGACGAAAGGCAGACAAGCTGCTGTGGTTTCTTTTGAGAAGGAACTGTTTTCTGTTTATATCACTTGAGTATCTCTTTCTCAAGTGTGCGATAAAGGAGATTAACATCTAGTCCTACATAACAGATACTTAACTCTCCACTTTTGTAAGCTGCATCATCTCTTTTTTATTCTGTGCAGCATTAAAGTGAAATGAGAAAGTCACTTTACACTGGAAACAACCAGCCACCAACATGCGTCTTTATGCATAGTGCTATTCCAGCTAATGCCCTTTGTCATATGTCACAGCCATCTCTCTGAACACATTTCCTGTCTGGTTACTATCAAATAAAGGGAACAAACAAACAACACTTTAAGTTAATGACCTTGTGAGCACTGCCCTATGCAGTTCAAGGTGTGTGGGATTATTTGTATTGCTGCTGGACCAAGGCTACATTCAATTCAAATCAATTCAATTTTATTTGAAAAGCAAATCATAATATACATTATCTCAAGGCACTTTACATTGAAGGTCAAGACCTTAGATTTCTTTAGAGAGAAACCCAACAGTTCCCACTGTTGGGTGTCTCAACATATTCTATGTTTGACATTTTTTATTTCTGTCCACACAAATGTCTTGGCTCCCCTTTCTATACAGGGGTAATATATATTACTCACATACACTGTGCATGCATGTGCCAGTGTAAACAGGAAGGTATGCATCTCCTACACATATAAGCAGTTGTATTATTGCAAAATGCAGAAACTGCACAACAACTGTTAGTTAGACAACAGAGTCAGCAACACTTGTAGCTGAAAATCCATGTTGCATTTTACACTGGTGGCATGAGGCCGGTTGTTTTCATCTGGAAGAGGGTCATGTGATAGGAGCCTGACAAATGAGCGAGAGTTGATGCGTTTTCAAAAATGTGGATGTAGCCTAAGTCCCAGCAGGAAAGAAATCAGAGATATAATTAAACATGAATTACCTCCACCAAAGAAGTTATGTTTTCACCCCTGTTCATTTGTTTGTTGATTGGTGTGATTGTATGCAAGATTATGGGAAACTACTGGACAGATTTCCATGAAACTTGGTGGATGGGCAGGGAAAACCCCCCTAAAATGTTTTGGTGCAGATTCAGCATTTTTTTCTCCCCTCTTTCTTTAACATGGCGAGAAAGAGATTTCTTTGAAATTTCACTGATTTACGATGAGAAAATTAATAGATCTTAATGAAAAAAATCTGTCTTATGTAGAGCACTGATATCTTTGAGTGTGTGCAATTTTATAGAGCTTGACTGAATTTAAGCGGACTGTTGGGCATTCCATTCCAGTTAAATCCTTTTAGCTGCTTTAGTTTAATGGTTTACTGGGAAATATGAATAGAATGGAGTAATTAATAATATTTGGGTTAATAACACCTGGATTTTGCCTACCCAGACTAGTAAAAATGCCTGGGGTTAAAATGGCAGATATAAACCTCATCTGAAGAAAAAAATATTTTTCCCCTATAGGGATGAAAAAAAAAACTGCATTTTATATTTCCCCAAACATCCAACACTTGCTTAACTTTCAAAATGAAAAACACTTTTCCATGTAGCTCAACAGGCAGCATGCAACTAACTGCAGCTATAATCTTTTAACTAAAACAAACTGTAGGTCTCATATCACACCAATCCTTGCATCCCTTCACTGGTTGCCAGTTAAACTCAGGATGGATTTTAAGATTTTTTTTATTAACTTTCAAAGCTCAACATGTGCTGGCTCTTGACTCCCTACAATCCCAGTTGCAATCTGAAATCGGCCAGCCTGTCCTTGTTGGCTGTCCCTAGGTTAAGGCTGGCTACTCAGGGTGACAGGGCTTCCTCTGTCAGGACCCCGAGGCTCTGGGACACCTGATGAGATAAGGCTCAACTCACTACCTGTCTTTAAATCATGCCTGAAAACATAGTTTTATAGTACAGCATTTTTAAGATGGGATTTGTTCCTTTATTCTTTATTCCTTTTTATCGTATTTTTATTGCAACTATATTTCATGTAGTTTCTTAAATGGGTCAGCTTTTGACCCTGCTGCTGACAGTAGGTGTTTAGTTTAAAAAGGCATAGAGGTAATAATGTCTGATCTACTGAGCGGGCCACATGGCTTTCAGAGTACTGCCATACAAGCCAGTAGCCAATCAGATTTACCTTTAGCCTCAGCGTACCCTCAGGTTCGGATTTTCAACGTTATTGCGATTAAAAGGCTGAAACACCTGATGACGCCAAGGTACAACTGAAGATTATTATTTTCATTACAACAACCAGTCTGACTGGCGAGCTTAAAGGGATAGCTCACCCAAAAATGAAAATTCACTCATTATCTACTCACCACTATGCCGATGGAGGGATGGTTAAGGGCTTTGAGTCCACAAAACACTTTGTGGACTCAAACCTTAGGAGTTTCAGGGGTAAACAGCATTGCAGCCAAATTCAATGCAATTGAAGTAACTGGTGACCACTTCTTCAAACTTAAAAAAAGGTGATGATGGAGTTTTTTCTCTCCACAGTCGCCAACGTGCTGCTCATTGTGGGAACTGTTGGGTTTCTCCATACATTTTAAGGTCTCAACCTTACTATGTTAAGATTTGGCGCTTAACATTTAACAGAATTGAATACGTTTTATTTTTTCTCATTCATTTTTTGCCGTGGATTTTGTGAAGCACTTTGTAACCTTGTTTAGATAATTGCTAACCAAATTATTATTAAAGTTATTATTATTGTTATATTTAATATTAGCAACCTGAATAGGAATGCTTATACTTTTGGACTTCCTGTGGTGACACTGTTTAGTATTTCACTTACATGCTCTAGAAACGTGTCGTGATTGAAATGTGATACCAAGCTGAATCCTGTTTTGATCACACGCACGCACAACACGCGCGACCCTGGCTCCATCCAACTTCCGGTTCCTCAAAGTCATATGACCATTGCTGTGCTGTCATCTGCATCAACCAGCGTCAGTGAGCAAAGCGCAGCGAGCATCATCTCCTCTCGGGTTTCAACCTCTGTATTCGAACATGGCAACACTGGTGTCAAACAGGGCGATGGACGTGAACGGCATGGCGGCCGCAGCGAGGACTCACACCCAGGCTGTGACCAGAAACTACATCTCTCAGCCCAGGCTAAGTATGTGACATTAGCTGCTGGATGTAGCGGGTGGCTAGCAAGGGTGCTGCGTTCAAGGACACGGGGACGGTGGGGAATGCGACAATTTAGTAGGGAAATGTATTTAATGTCAACCTCCGGAGGACAATTGTGCAGACAAAGTGCAACCTCTGCCCCCTTCAATTATAAAATTAAGTATTATGGACTTTGACCATGAAATGTGGCTGTTTTCAGGATTCCAGGGACTTTTGGGTCTGGATGACTGGATTGGATTTGTAATAGTCTTGACTTTGCGCAAAATGTATTCATATGAGTACTGTTGCTGAGAGGGTGTAATTTAAACCTATGTGAGAGTGGAAACATGATCATAAAGTATAGAAAACCCAATTCACATGATGTAATTGTTGATATTCCCAGTGAACGTGAATGCAGCATGAAGGGGCAGTAACGCTAGTTAGCTAACAAGCGAAGAAGTCACTAAACGGAAATCACGATTATAAATAAACTCTGGTATTTTCCACTGGCTGGTGGTTTGTGTGATGATTGAATGATACTATAGACACCAATCGGTGTTTCACCTACATTTATAAAACCAGCCAAACCCACTCGTGCCATTTGCGACAGCCAGCTAAGCTAACATGCTACCTGGCTGAAGCTAACAGTGGCACGACGTACATTCATCGTTAAACGCTTCGGTTAAACGGAAAATGAATATTACTGTGGGCAAAGGATTTACATGTCGGGGTAAATCCACAATTGTCACTGTTGTTGTGAGTGTACAAACTCAGCGTCACGTCGATCTGACGCAGCTAAATGTCACAGCGCAGTGGATTAGCTAGCACAGGCAGTCAGCTGACCGGTGGCAGCCTCAGGAATGAATGAGATATCGGGAAATGATTGTTATTTTCTGATGTGCTGAGTTGAGATGGAAACGTGTCACGTTGGTTTCACTGCCCCTGAAGCTTTAAGTAACTGCGCAGCCATCTTATCGATGATGAGCATCGACATTTTGGCAGCATTAGCGTATTGAGGAACATAATGCTGACAGATGGACGATCTGTCCATCATGTGACTGGATCACATGAGTGGTGCAGGATGCAGTCGTCAGACATGGGAAGCTGCAGTTTAATATAACCCACAGTAGTTTGCCAGATCATTATTTTAGCGTAGTACTCTGTGTTGTGCTGTTGAATTGGAATGTTGCTTCAAATGTTTCTCAATACTGAGAAGAAAAGCATTACTTGTGACATTTCTTGCCATAAATATTGTTGTATACTGATGCAGTACTTTTTTATCTGAGGTTTCTAGGGTGAACTACATCATTGAGCCACTGAAAACCCATTCATTTGAGTTTTTTTAAGAAGTATAGGATGTAGAGTTTGGCTGCTCATTTTTTGTTGTAAGTGCTCGAAATTGTGAAATCAAATCCCACATATTCTGAAAACAGTGCTATAAACAAAATGGTCAGATTAGTTTTGCAGGTATTTATTCCCTAAATATTGAAAGGATGGGAAAGCAGAAGAGGGAAAGCAATAGGCCCAGCAGATTTATTTGATATTTAGGACTGCAACTAGTAATTATCATCATTGTTCTTAAATTGCTTGACTATGAAATGGCAGTAAAACTTTGGAAATGGCCATTACATGTTACATGACACAAAGAGAGCAGATGTCTTCAAATGTCTTGTTTTGTTAGGCCTACTGTTCAAAATACAAATATGTAATTTTGTATCATAGAATATTAAGAAATATTGAAGCTGAAATCATTGATATTTTTTTCATTTTCCTTAAAATAATAATTCACTGTTGGGCAAAAAGTTGATTATAATTTTGTCAGGCAATTAAAAATGTCATCAGTGCTGTTTTTCCGAAAAGCATATGAAGTCAATGAGGTACATTTTGATCCTGGAAAATTAAAATGATTAAAAAACAGTTTTGTTTGCCACATGAATTATAGATTTAAGTGCAGCCTAAAACTGACTCTTAACATGGAAACTAGAAATCTTTTTTCTGTTTTCTGTATCATCTAAATGATTTCCTTTTGAATATATAACTCAAATTAATTTAACTGAAAGTCCTGATGTATCCAGAGTTAACCCAAAATTGTATTGAGTGGGTTAATCTGTCTGAAATTTCATTAGTCTGAAGAGTTTGAACATTGAGCGTTTTAGCAGTCCGTGATGGTTCAGGTTTATTAGCACTTGCATGATAAGTGTGGATTATAGCGGGGGGGAGCTGGTGCTTTCACGCTTTGAAGGGTTTTATCTGCCTGCTAATCACTGCAGTATTTTAAGTTCAGTCATCTTTCCTTTAAAACAGAACAGGAATTTGATCAAACTATACACGTCTGTTTTGATTATTTGAGAGAATCACATGGGTTATGATGATTACAGGGTTTTAGATAAGTATCCTGCTTTGGGAGTGGTTAAATTGTGGTATTCTGTAAAGAAAAGGTGCGGATGATTGTTCCATTGTTGTCCCACTCAAATATAACAAAAGCATCATTTATCTAGCTTCATCTACCTTGGTGACCACAGTCGTCAGTTGTGTTTGTGTGTTGTGTTGGCCTTATTGTTCATTTTTCTGGCTGTGCTGATTACATGGTTTGATTCAACACAGGAAGTTTTGACAAATTTTTGTGTTGTTTGGCACTTTGCTCTCTGGGCCTGATGTTGAGTCTTTGCGGCGAAGTTGATTATGCTATCGTTATGCTCTTACGCTGAGCCATGTTCAAGCTATGAAGCCAGCAAGGTGATGGCTTTCTCTTTGTGCAAGTGTCGGAGAGGCAAGCATAGACTAAAAGCCTTTTAGCAAACTGGAAGGAAATGACTTAATGGAGCTCGGGCCATCTGAGAGCTAAGCAGAGAGGGTGCAACATGGGATAAAACCCTTGTCCTAAAAACATCTAACCATACAACTCTTGGCGTGCAGAATGGCGTGCCTTTTTCTCTCATCAAACACATAACAAACAGCAGCGGGTCCATTCTGATGATGAGGCAGCAATTCAAAACCAAATGATAAACACCAAGTAAGTGTCAGGAAACTTTTTCTGTGCTCTTCAGATACTGTAGGTGCTGCATTCACAATATGTGTTTCATGTTTTAAGTGCCTGCGGCTAGTTAGAGGAGATGCTTTTGCTTTAATATCCCTTATACTATTCTTATATAGGAGAGGCTTTTACAGAGGCCAGGTATAATAAGAGTACACATACTCGCAGGTAATCAATGTGATTCACCATTTTGCTACTGTTTTGTTTATTTTTGTAGTTCTTTGTGCAACACCCTCACTTAATGAAGCATCCTTGATGACTACGATTCCTCTCCAAACCAATGGAAATGCTTGTTTCTGCTGGGGCAGCTGGTTGGTAGGCTAACTAAAAGCAATGAGGTGATATATACGAGGAAAACAAACTATGCAGAAACAATGCAATGTATTTGGAGGAAAATAATGACAGTGCACACAACAAATGTGGAGCCTACCATCTTGTTCCAGACGTTCCCCTAATAGCAAATATGGTCAGTTTAATTTTAGGCTTTAAGCTTCATTGAATTTAACGGGACTGGTTGGCCTTGACGGAGGTATACGTGCTACTGAGTGCCTTTGCAGTTCATATAAGTAAAACAAACAACTGATCAATACATTACAATGATTTTGCTTTCAATTTTCCTCATTATCTCAGTGCAGTTTATTATTTATCACTTTGCCATTGATCAGGGGCCAAAGCATGAAGGAGTGTGGATGGGAGGAAGCATAACTGTCAGACTGCAACTTTCGTGCTCCCGTTAGTGGTGTTTTGAATGTGTTGTGGGGCCCAGTCCGGACAGTTTTCTGTTGTGTCAGACTTTTCGTACTCAAACCAGTGGTCTGTGTAATGTTCACTTTCCTCCACGTTGGTCTGTGCTGCCTTCAAATTTCCTGCCTGTAGCTGTTGTCATGTGGAAGAACACAAAGTGGAATGATGAAAAAGTATTGCACTGAACAGTGATTTGTTATGCAAAGAAAAATAGACTATGCAGTAGTGGCCACCTAACCTTTTAAAGGCCAAGATCACTTTTTAATTCCAAACGTAAGCCGAGATCTACCACCCTGATATTTTCCAAAAAACCCACTTAGGAGGGTCAATGTACGAGCATAAATATACTCAAAGAAAGGTCGTCATGCAACTTAATCTATTCAATGCGCAATATTCACATTTATATCAAATCATATTTACAAAATCTGTTCGATGCACAAAATTCAGCTTCTCAGTTCATCTCTGCAGAGGAGCTGGTGCTGCAGCACAATGTTTTTACATAGGCTTTGCCTTGAATATGGCCATAAATATGACTATTTCCTTGTTTAAAAGTACTCCTTAGTACTTAAATAAATACCAGTAGTAAACAGTATGAAGCCGTGGAGCATCTTCTGCTCCTGCAAATATTTCACAATAACCCCCCTTTTTTTACAAATGAATGGTTATTTTGAAACGCATACAGGTAGTGTTATTATATATTCAACAGATAAACATTAAAACTCAGGTGAAAGATAATTTTCTCTTTCTATTCTGCTTTCAACCACAATGTTTATCTGTCGGATTTGTCACAAACGTACGTATTTCCAACATTTCCCGAACCCATTTCAAAGTAAAAGCACTCTAGTGTTTCATTTCCTCATCCATCCATTCATTTGTTCTAACGGGGCTTTGATTGTTATCACAAGATTGGAAGCTGCATCTCTTCATAGAGAGCAGAGTCCTGACTTTTAGTTTAATACACAAACTCAAGGAAATGCAGTAGATAGACCTGCAGCTCTGTCGCCAGTAGCGGACACGTGTGAACAACGGATAACAGAAGCCAGTGAGTCCAGAGCGTTACAGGGATCGACTGCGAAGAGACCACTGCTATAGAGCATATCAAACAATAGTTGTTTATCTATTGTCACATGATATTCATCGTCATGTCCCGAAGCCCTACTGTAACATCAGGTATATTTTGAGACTTGAGAGAGCCTCAGACAGCAATTTAATCTGTATTCACGGACTGGTTATTGCTTGGAGGATCATAAGTAAAATCTATGGAATGCCCCTTTAAAGACCATCAGCAGTAAGCTGGAGGAAATTTGAGAATTTGGGAGTTGTCATAACCAAATCAAGGAGAGCAGGATTTATAGAAGGGGTGTCATAGTCAGCCATTGTCAAATGAATTTCTGTCTTGATTCATCAGGGGCAGGACATGTCCTCTATCAGACCTGGAATAAGTGTGTTGGTGAATCTCCAAATGAAGATCTGACAAGAACACATGACAGAGGGCCTCAGTCATGTTGGAGTTAAAGCAAACCGTAACAATAATGGGGAGTGTAGGAAATCACACAGACTTTATTCAGTATAGCCAGTTGCCAGGCATCAACCAGTCTATAAGATCACGATAATGAGATGGTTGTTCACCACCTCTTTGACTTGACAGAGCTCTAAGGCAGCTATTGAAAAAGCCACTGCGAGACAGAGCAGGAAAAATAAACAAATAAAGACATTTCCTATCAGACCAAGTCTTTTCTTTTACGAGGCCTTTGTCTCTCTCATGTCAAATGTGACAAAAGCTATTAGTCCACGAAATGGCTCGTCTTTGTTTTAGCTGTGCATTCTGTCATTTAGTGCAATGAAAAGACATGTAGCAAGGCACTAATTGTAATAATGTGTAGTCACGATAAACAAGTGTCTCATCTGTCACTTTGAAAGTAATTTCAATAAAATCAATGTTATTTTTGCCGCAGTTCTATAATCCACATTCTAATTAGGCTTAAACAGCTAGTTTGTCAGTTAGAGAAAAAGACTCTCCCGTGGGCGTTTGCCATTCTTTTCATGAAAGAACATTCAAATGTGGGCTAAGGATTTGACACCATTTCTGTCTGCTGCATGAGCACAGAGTCATCCCTGTGAGATGCACACTTGTTTTGCTGACCACTGAAAATTATTTTCCTGACATCCTTCATCTGACAAACTATTGGATCATTTAGAGAAGTGAGTATGTATTTTCAACTGCAAGAAATTCCCCATTCCACTGCTTCACTTCCCCTACCTTTGGACTCAACACTAGCATGACAATGTATCAGTGGTTTAGCCTTTTTATATACTGACATTTAAAGTGGCACCAGGTTATAATTATCATTATTATCATTACTAATTAGTAGCAATCCACTGATGCACTCAGACATAGTAGACATTTAAATTAAGAGTACAAACTGTACTAATTAAAGTGCGACCATACAGAAAATCTATAAGTCAGACATAAGATGATACAATACAAACTGAATTATTGCACTATGGTTATTGCACATGTGAGCGTTGATCCTGCAGATGGTGTATAAAAATATTAAAAACATACAATTTGCTATTTTTTTAAAGCATAAATCTTTTTGTAATGCAATGTAATTGTCCCAATGCCCCCTACACTGAAACTAATGTACTTGGCTTTAATTTGAACATCCACTGAATGAGAGGCCAGATGGACGTCTGGCTGCACTTTACTGTTACTAATAATATATTCTGATAGTTAAGAGATATATGCACTTTTAATATGACTATTTTCTTGGCGCACTCTCTTCAATCTCATCATCTCAAAACATTTTTCCCTTTCAATTTCCATGGTCAGTTAACTTCCCTAGTGCTGCACTATAGTTCTCAAGAGCCCTGTTGTAGTGCAATAAATGAACCACGAACATCTTTGTGCTTCTGTCTTCTAAAAGCAGGGCTTCTAGGAAATGGAAAGCAATGGGGTCTTTTCTTTAGCACTTCAACATAGTGTTGATGGTCAAGATCAAGCATAATAAGTCACTATAAACATTTCTAGGAACAGTTAACACATTATTTTTGTAGAACAGCTTGTAACAACCTGTAGAGCTTTGTCCGTCGAATCTCTGCATGTTGTTGTTTTTGTGACTATTTAATTGTTGATTCCATTGTCGTTTGTCTGTAAGCAAGTTTAAAGGCCCCATATTTTACCCCTTTCTGGGATTTAATTTGAGGTATTGGTCCCCCTAAGATGATATATCAGTGGTTTAAAGTTGAAAAAACTGCTGCAATGTGTATTTCCATGTCCTCTCTTCTGCCTCTCTCTGGAGCTGCAGACAGAACAGGCTGTTTTCACCGGCCTCTTGAGCCCCTCCTCTGATTGGCTGACTGCACTTTGAGTGACAGGCGATCAGGCCTATCACCGGTCTCATTCTGGCGCATTCACTCTGGTAAACACAGCTGAAAGACACGTTGTTATGTTGGCAGCTATAGAAGACCAGCCACATATTTACAGTCGGTTACAACAGGATGTTTCTGATGATAAGTTACACCGTCCCCATGTTTGTTCAAGTTTTACAAGACCTTTCGATAACAAATTTCTTAGAATGGACTGAGTGAAAAAGTCCTCGGAGTGACTGTTTTCATACTTTGAGGGTCCCTACTGACCCCCTTCAAGTAATTACGGATAGTAAAACCCCAGAAAACTTATTTTGCACAATATGGGCCCTTTAAGGGGGCAGATCCAGGAATTTTTTCTGGCTCCTTTTACATTGAAAGTTGACATTTTTGTAAATTTCTCTACAGATAATGCAGGTATCATGTATTTGTAGAGGAATAACAGGTGCAATTTGGTGAAATTCTGGTTAATGAACCAGATGCATTTGAGCTCAATACATGTATATCTCCGAGTGCTAGTTTCACATAGAAGTCACCATTTTTCTGGCTCGGGCACAACAGACAAGATGTCACTTTCTTATTCTTACATAGACACTTAGAAATGGACGTATGAATGAATGATGAGATCAATGGGGGCTTCAGTTGTGAACATTTTGTTGATTGACATGATTACTTTTAATAAATGTATACAATATATTTTGTGCCGATGCCATTGTGCTGAAAATTCAAATGTGCTTGATTGGCATGAATAACTGAATTTAAACAAAATACAAAAGAAAGTTAATCTTATATTAGTATTTGGTGCGTTCCTCTCAAGTTGTCCACAGATATTATCTGAAGGCCTCTCAGTCTCTATACTACACTGCTTGGTCTGGTCATTTTTTTTTGTGAATACAGTGTTTTTTGTTGTTGTTAAACATAATTATTAATTCTGGGCAGTTCTTCCTTTGCTCTAAAACAGCCTCAGTTCATCATGCCATGGACTTATGACACTTCATCACAATCAGTACAGTGAGGTAGGGAGTCTTCTTTACAGAGTACCTGTGCACCTGCAGGGTTAAAAGCCTGTCTCAATTTTAAAGGGGTGTCAAAAACCTAGGAGGAGGACTTTTGATCTGTCAAACCACAGAGGTGTGTCTATCCTGGATACTGTGTATGGCCACCTAGGATTTTTCAGAATGCTTTGTGTTCTAAAATTTGTTTGCAATTTGTTAACACAACTTCCAACTTGGCCTTCATCTGTTTTAGTTTTTTGATAGTTCTTTTTATTTACACATTTTTTAATGTTAAAAGCACAAAGCACTTTCTGTAGTTCGAAAACTTGATCTGTGATGTTTTGTTGTGCTTGTGTATCCAACACCATAGCAACCAATTTTTTTAAACACACAAATAATGCAGGTGGACAAAGTTATTACATTTCCCTGTAAGTGTAGTGTAGTTTTTTTTCTTTTCATTTTAGAATATCATAACTTTTCTTATGAGCTTGCATTCAATTTTTTCTGCTGAAGGTTGCATCACTTTGATTTAAGATGATGTTAGATTAGATATAAGACGTAGATAATCGATTGATTAGAAAATTATCATCAATCTTAATGTAGTTATCTAGATGTAGTGATTTAAAATAGGGAAATCTTATTGCTTATAAGTCACAACTAAAACCACTGTTAAAATAGAAAGTAATAACAGTGGATGCCATGGATCACACTATGACCTATCTTGGCAACCTAATTATACAGCATTTGACCTTTTTTAAAGCAGCTGGTTCACCCTACAACAATGACAAATCTGAGGACTCAGCAGTTATCGTGCTATCCATGTGAGGCAAGGGAGGCACCAGAAACAATTTGAGCAATGTCATCTGTACAGCCCTGTCTGTCTGCTACTTGCACTCATCCTCAGGACCCCTGCCAGAAGCTTCTTAAAAGCCCCACTCCGATAATCAATCAATCAATCAATCAATCCATTCACAACCCATATTCACAAATTACAGTTTGTCTCATAGAGCTTAACCATCGATAAGTCAGCAAGATCTATATGCAAGTGTTTGCCCCCTATTGGCTTGACTTCAGTGCAGATGTGTAACATTACACACTGTCTACTGAAGCTGGTACTTTAATTAGATTTTGTTTTGAAAATCTTACAGCCCAACTGTGGACTTTTCTCTCCAATCATTTATATTGTAACCTCAATAATTCTCAGAACACACACTTGACATGAGTGTGGTATAAGGGGTGGGCCAAACCTATATCTTTATGATTGAGCTTCTGCCTCTTCATATCATCTTAGCTGCTAATCCTTTCCCACAGCCTTTGTTGTGAGTTTTTGTCAAAGTGAACTGTTTTAACCAGCCATACGAGGTGTGGAAAAGAAGGTAAATAAATCCCAACCAGCATTGTAGGTACACATCTTTGTTTTTCACCCTGTTGTTGACTACTTTATCTTCCCGACTACCTTCCTCATCAATGTCAATCTCAACTTGACAGTGACAAAAGAGAAACAAAGGCTATGAAATGAGTTTGAGGAGTCAGAATCTGTTTTCAGACTTGAAGGAGGATGTCCACCGAATTGGGTCTGGACATTCTCTGGAGTTTGAACAATGCCGCGGGACATTCTCCACTCAGATGCGTTCACAACAACACATGTAAGGGGTGGTGCAGCAAGCAGAGAGAGTAAGGAACAATTCAGCTGCGGACCTCCCTTTTTTTTTTTTACATGTTTTTACAGCATAGCGACGCTGGCTCCGGCTCTTATCACAAAAAAATCTCTTGACATTGTCGTCGGTGTCTTCATGTATGGCTCTGCTTTTTCATCCTGTCATATTTGCATTCTTTTAGTTTTTCTCAAGTTGGCATCTGTCATCTGATAGAAACGTCATCAACACACCCAGTCACTCGATGAGTTCTCACTTCGGCTCCTCTGGACATTCTGCAGACCTTTACCAGGGGACTGGCAGGAGAAACTTGAGCTGCTTTCTAACCCCTCTGTATTTTCTCCAGAGGAGGTGAGATGTCAAGAGTTTGTGTTGAAAAGCGCTGGTCTCGGGGTTCTGTAAACAAAATCACGTTATAGCTGCAGCTGAGATAATGTCACTTCCTGCCTTTGTCTGCTGCACCCAGCTGCTCCACCTCTCAGCTGAATGATGTGGAGGATTTGTTGCTGATGTGAACGCGTCTGTGCAGAGAACCTCCCGCTGCGTTGTGCATGTGTGAAAGGCAAACTGCGGGTAAACTCCGTGGCCAATTCTCCGGATTTTACCTGGAGGTCACATCTGAAAACGGCTTTAGGAGAAAGAGGGTCATTGGAACCACTGGACATTCTTCAGAGGGGCTGTCCCTCTGGAGAATGTCCAGTGGTTCTCTGGAGTTCAGTGCGTGTCTGAAGAAGCATCTCTTTATCATGTTGGTTTATCGACTCACTGTTGCATGTCGTGTGTATGTGGTGAAGCAAGGGAAGCCGAGTTTGAGTTGGTTGCAGGGATTGAGGCAATTAGCATTCCCTTGTCCAGTGGGGCTGTGGGAATCCCTTGAAGTAGAGGCTAAGGCGTGATTGTGAAGCTGCACATCACAGCAGCCACTGCTTTGTAGCGTCCATTTATTGTCAGATTGATGATGCACCCTCATCTCCATCCGAGCTCCAGCCTCCTCCACCCCTCCAGTTCTCCCCTCTTTCAGCTGGGAAATTGAATTGTGTTGGAATGCTCTGTGCCTCTTTTCTCTGGCACTTGAATGGGCTCTTTAGTATTTCACACCAAGGTGTCCTTCAGGGTGCGAGGTCAGGCTACCAAAACAGCTTCTAGTAGCGGATTAGGACCAATTAACATCTTTGTACACAAAGAGCTCTGGCAGCTGAACAGGCTGCAGGGTGACCCACACTGCCGTTGCATGCCAAGCCAGGGGACTGCTGCACTTGAACTGAAGTAGCAAAAGAGGGGTGGAGAAAGTTTTCCAAACCTAATGGGAAATGTTGCTACTTCACACCTTGTGAACATATAGGCCATTGAGCAATTGTTATTTAGTGAAATGAGAGTGCAAACCACTTTTTAAAAAAAAAAAAACAGTCCTACATAAGTGTACCTTTTCCTCTCCTTTTTATAACGGGCTACATGGAGCCAACGATGGCCTTTAATCCAACTAGAACTACTTATTCATAATGTTGCCACACTCAAGACTAGTGCCACCAAATGACTGATAAAGTAGTTTTAAGGAATCAAACTTCGGAAGACATGAATGCTGTTTCATGAGCTGCATTTAATATATTTCTTGAATGTTTATGGCGTTGGCCATTGTAGATTTTCAGGCAGAATTACAGAGTACACTACATGAAAGAAACTTTGTAGACTAAGCACTGGTAATTTTGACATTCTTGTGCTTTGTGTCTTTTACTTTTTACCAGTATATAAAAACCAGCTAACATAGCTAAATAAATTCAGAATTAATAAATGTCTGGCGTCAGTGTCACCTTAACTCAAACAGCAAGTGCTCCTTCAGAGAGCTGCCCTATCGCACTAATGCTCAGCATTTAGAAGGAATAAACCCAGTAGATGCTAACTGACCTCTGCAGCTACATGATGGAGTATATTTAATCTGTGGTAAATCTGCTGTGAATCACAAGGTAAATAATGGTTAAGGGCTAATAATTACAGCACAAAATATTTGGATGCTTCCTTCTATCTAAATTTACTTGTTTGTCCAAAGAGCAAAAGTGTTCATGATGGTTTAATATTAATGTTTGAATCTCTCGGACATGATGTTGTGGTGGTCAGATGTAGCTTGATGGTCACAGTGAAAAAGGAAAAGTCCCCTCAAATTTCTTTAAATGCACGTACCCCCTCCTGTCACTGTAACCAAATGTCTACCTAAAGATGCACTGACTTGTGGATTTCCAAGAGGTTACTGTATAATTATGTAGCCCAATTTTCCCTGCAGCATTATTATCGCCCTTCAGGAAATAGCCATATGCATCTCTTTTGAGATCTGTGGGCAATTTGTAGGCTAAGTGTAGCTATTAAGTCCTTTTATAAACATGGCCAACACGGATAATTTGCCATTTGTGGGGAAAGGACCTGGCCACAAGAAAACATAATGTTGTGAAAATTTGATGGAATTTTAATGAAGCCTTTCTTGTGCTTTTTTTGTGCTTGTTTTTTTTTTTTTTTTTAGATGGTCATTGTGATAATAAAAATCCTTAACCCGAAGTTTTGATATCTTATCTTCACTTTGGGAAAATCAGAGCATGGCTGTAGTTGATTTATAATTAGTTGAGTACATTTTACTCATTGTAAGGTACTTTGACATATACACATACATTTCCATTAACATAGTATAATATGATACTATATAATATAATGGCTGCAATACTGTAGCACATTGACAGGGCACTTTGTTGGCCTCTGCCTAATTAGTGGCATAGTGAATGCCCCCCACTAAGCTTTTGAGCTTTACATTTGTACCAGTCTGTTCCAATTTCCTCCCGTCTTTGATACCAGCCCCAGGACTGACAGTTTACAGATAAAGAGGAACACCAGACCATGTTAGGAAACCTTGTGGAAACAATGCTGCCGCCTCCAGTTCCCACCCTCATCTTTGAATTTACCCGTAAGTCTGCAGATGTGCACAGGAATGATGAAGGGGGCGTCAGCAGATCCCTTCCAAACTCAAGCAAACAGCATTGCTTTGGTAAAGAAAGCAAGCAAGTTAGGTCTAGACTGTGTGTGTGCATATATAGTCTATATATGAACTTTTTCAAATCGATATTCTGAGTTTGTTCTACAGAAAAAAATCCAGACAAATCAAAAGAGGTTTTCATAATGAAAGTATCTGAGCATGGCATTAATGTAAAGCCATGCCATAGCTTAATGGAAAAACTCCACCGCCAGACCTTCACTTCAGCACCTCATTGTACCAACAGATAGGATTCACTGGTAACTATGCAATTTCAGCAGAGTTAAAACTCTAAAATTACGTAACTACACGTAAAACTAGTGTGGACACATGTTTCATTATGATGCAATAACCTAATAATAACTTGAATAAAGAGTTGATTTTGATGAAATGAACTGAAATCGCTGAGGCCCTGAATGATTGGAAAAACTAATTTAAAGTAGCAATTTACAGCACCTATTGCATCAATTGTGAAATGACTGTGGGTAATGTAGGTTGTAAGGACACAGGATTTACTGCACTGATTGCATGGAACCACTGAAATGGTCCTTTTTAAGCACAAAGATGTGAATAACTGTTTCATCTTACTGATGATTAAAGAAATACGCAGCAGCCCAAGTTCAGGTAAATGGCAGTGTGCAACGCTGCTGACATATTTGACATATAGTTTTCATTGAGCTCTAGTAGGTTCCTTCAGTACATCTTGCTGCAGTGATTATTGTTTAATACTGGGGGAGGCCAAAGGCTATTCGCACTAACCTTCATCGGTGATGACCCTTCATTTAGTAGTCTATTATTGTGAGGCTCAGAACTAACTACGTGCCTGTGTAATTGTACTCCCTATTCATGAACAAGTGGATTTCATGCATTTTTCCCTGACATTTGCCTGTCTTTGACATTTGGGCCTGGAAGTGCATGAAAGCTGTTTAAGTCTCATCTTGAAAGGTCAGCCTGTGATTATCAACTGTGCTGGAAGGAAGTCTACCTGTTCCCATGTTGATTGGTGGCTTTCAGTTCCACAAGAGAAATCCAATATTGTTAGTTTTACCTGCCTTATTTTACTGTCCTGTGGCCTCTTGAAATATAGAAATGAATGAACCTCTATATGTAACCCTTCTGTCTTTCAGCTTACTCCACTGTGTCTGGTGTAAATGGACCCCTGGTGATCCTGGATAATGTGAAAGTGAGTCTATAAATGAAATCATATAATGATAATGATAATAATAATAATAATAATAATAATAATAATGACGATGATGATTAATATGTAAGATATTCACCTATTGTGAAAATTCATTTAAAAAATATATTGATGAGACTGGAATTGGCAAAACTGCAAATTGACTTTCAGAAGCCACTATGAAGTATACACGGTCATATTGGCAGATCCCTGTTGTATTGGTGATACCAGTTTCATCTCTGGGCAGCTGTAGTGAAACTGTTTTATCATTCTGAACTAGTTCCCCAGATATGCAGAGATTGTTCACCTGACTCTGCCAGATGGCACCAAGAGGAGCGGGCAGGTCCTGGAGGTGATTGGAAGCAAGGCAGTCGTCCAGGTAAGAAGCAGGATCTAATATGGCTGACTGACTCGCACCGATTGTGTCAGCGTCCTGCTGCTGTAAATAACTGTGAAATGTGCATTAATCCAAAGCTGAAAATAGTCCACAATAATTACACTCAAGCATGAGTAGCATTTGCCAAAATTGACCTATCCTGTGCTTTGACATAGCTCAACATCTATTTGATGGATTGGTGCAACATTTTTTTACTGACATTCACGGATCCCTATTAATTATTTGTTGATGCACATATTTTCCCTCAGTCTGGTAAAATCCTGTCAATTATCTCAGATTCTACTGGATATAGAAGCACAAATATTAGATATAGATGCCAATTTTGACTGACTTTTCCTCTTGTCATGTAGAATTTGTTATTTTAAATGTCTCCACAACTATTAGATTGTACATATTAATAGTCCTCAGGGAATTAATACTAATATTTTGAATGTTCTGTTTTTTTAAGCACTATCCTTTCATCTGTCACCCCTGTCATTTCATTTTGTCCATTACATTCCCATTATCCCATGCTGTCATTTTGTATTAAAAGCAATCTGGAAAATATAAGATGCTTAACCATCATGGTAATCCCTGTACTTGCTAATCGTTAACATGCTAGCATTGTCATTGCTGTGTGTGTGTTTGTACAGGTGTTTGAGGGAACTTCAGGCATTGATGCCAAGAAGACAGCCTGCGAGTTCACTGGTGATATCCTGCGTACGCCAGTATCAGAGGACATGCTGGGTATGACATCATCAATTTGATTTCACTGAGCAAACTGAATCCAAATGTAACACTGAATGCTGCTTAGAGAATCATACCACATTTCCCTTCAATGTGCTTATTTTACTTATATTTTCAATCTACTCAGTAAATGGTAAAAGCAACAGCAATGAATCAAACCTCCTCTGTGAATGCTCTTGAATATCTCAATCAGCGCGATTATCTCAGTACAGCACAAGGTTGCATATATTTGAACAGCTGTAGAAAGTAAACCTGCTTTTGTTTTTGAAGTATCATTTATCACATCCATGAATTTATAATTACTTCTACTTGTTACTTGTAGACTCAACAAGAGCCATCAGAAGCACTCTTATCTGTTAAGAATCTGACACAAAATAGAAAAGAACAGATGTGGTTGGAAGTGTCATCTAATGAACTGCGTTTTATCACTGTTGCTTAGTAATTTTCTTTGAGTTGAACTTTCAAAGAAACAACGTAGTTATTTATCAGCTATTTATCATACTACAGACTTGATTTCTGTTTGGCTAAAGGGAGACAATCTTCGTTTTTCAGGGCGCGTGTTCAATGGATCTGGCAAACCCATCGACCGTGGGCCCAATGTGCTGGCTGAGGACTACTTGGACATTATGGGTATGACCTCACTAACCTGTTGCCCTTCTGTGGATTTGTAGGATTTTTTCCTGATGCTAATAGAACATTTTCAATCAAACAAAAAAAGGCACGTTCTGTAATTTTGTCCACTGCCTCTATGAACATGGACGTGTGTCTTTGTTTTGCATGGGGTCTCAAAGTGAAATGGTGTTTCCATATTTTCCAGGTCAGCCCATCAATCCTCAGTGCCGTATCTACCCAGAGGAAATGATCCAGACTGGCATCTCAGCCATCGATGGCATGAACAGCATCGCCAGAGGACAGAAGATCCCAATTTTTTCAGCTGCTGGGCTACCACACAATGAGGTGAGACCACCAGACCAGCTCATTTCAACAGACATAGAAAAACACAATTCCTTTGGTACCTGATTACCAGCCTGAAAGAATTTTCTGAATGCGAGGAATATGTATCAGACCCCTCCCTTGTACCAAAACGTGAAGTAAATACAAATATTTTAGACTAAAAGAAAGGCTTCCAGCTTAATACATTGCTAATCAGTTTTACTATAATAAATCAGTGATTATGTTATTTAACTGATTTGATCATTTCTAGTACATATGTCAACAATGTACTATTGTAGAAAAAAAACATTCTGTAATATTGACATTCAAATTATTTTGTCTAGCCCCCATTCATATAAACGATGGTAGGCTAAACGGCAAACACACCTAATTTATTTATTCTTCTTTTTACTTTGGAATAAATCCTGATGAAAATAGAACCTTTAAAAATTCAATTACTGGAACTTAGTGTGTGATTATCTTCATTTTTAAAATGGCAAAACCTCAGCTACTTAGCTTCTCTAGAAGCTAAATGAGTGTATGTGTTCCCAAAGTCAAAAGTGAGCCCCATGCTGAAATGACAACAGTAATATTTTAATGAAACATGAATAAACATTATTCACATGTCTGCTGTGCTCCTATGTCATGTGACACCAGTTTGACTTCTGCTTTCTTAAACTCCATGACTCAGGTGTCCAACATAAATGTTCCACACATTAATATATCAAGTTGTATAAAAACAGTGTAGTAAAACATTTAACTGTTCATTGGTTAGTGCAATACATGACCTGCACACATATACATGGACATAAAAAACACAACAGAAACTATGGATTAAGTAGGAAACACTCTTGTCTGTCTGTGGGATTTGTAGTTTGCCAGTAAACAGTAAAGAAAGCAGAACTTGAGCCCAACTCACGGGGCTTGAATTCACTGCTTGGTGCTTGGCATTCATCGAACCTTTGCTACAGCGTGTGTCGTAATCATTGTGACTGACAGCTGTGCAGCACAAACAGCTTTGTTGTGGTTTTTCCAGCTAGATTGTCACAATAGGCTAGTTTAAGTAGGACAGCTCGGGAAATTCTCCGAAAGCAAAAAAATAAATTAAACTAGAAATACACTCTGTAGAGCACATACCTCCACCAAGGCCAAACAATCCTACACATGTCTGTCTAGCTCTTATAATAGAAAAATAATAGGAAAAAGGACGTAGTGTGATAATCAAATTGTAAAAACTCATACATTTCAAATCATAAATATGTCCGATTTTTCTACATCAATATCCGGTCATTATATTCTGAACAATGCCCCATCTTGCAATGTTGGGGACAGAAATTTAAAACAATTCCCCAATGTGTCCCTTTAACCGGATCCATCTTTAAGGAGTTCTTCCCTGGCCAATGTAGGGTGCACTCTAATCAATTTAATACTTGTTAACAACAACTAAAGACACACGGGTGAAAACATAACCTCCTTTGTGGAGGTGATGAAATAAATAATGGCCACAAAGATAACTCCATTGTGTTTGTCGAAACATCTACTGAACTACTCTAGCTCAATTGAAGTTTCTTGAGTGACCATTGGTTGTTCTCGATGCTCTTCAGGTAAAAGAAGAGGATTTTCTATTCTTCTTTTCACTCCTACAGTCCTTTACACATCAGTGCTCGGGGACACAATTTTATGCTGTTACTTTCTCACCATGCTGTCCATTATCAGCCACAACAATTTATTTCCTTGTGTATTTTGGGGAATGTTTAAATATCCACACTTGCACATTATTTAAAAAGAAATCGGTTTTAAACTTCTTGTTTTTCTGTGTGTGTGTGAATGACAAAATATATTCCACTGCTCCCCCCTCATAATGATTAGTGCTATTTCAATAATAAATCTAAGTAAAGTACAATAAAATCAGTAATGGCATCACTGGAGAGAATCTGTGCAAAGTATCCACAACTGTCTCAACACTCCCAGTGTTAACAGCTCAGTTCCATTCCCACTTCTACAAAGTGTGATCAAAACTGTCCTACCACAGAATCCCAGAGTGGCTTGTCGTGCAGTGGAGATGTTGTGAAAACGTGGCTCGTTGTTTCATTAAGCACATGTCACAGAGGTCATTCATGCCATGGCTTCCTCTATGGGCCAGGTGTCTGAACACTGGGTGCATGGAGAGGTCAGGCCTGATCAAGGCAGTGGCTGTGGCATTATGTGACGAGCGTGAAATTCCTCTTTCCTTCCACAATTCATTATATAACACTCTTCACTCTGCTAAATGGATCAGTTTAGTAAAGAAATTAGTTGGGGTTTATTGTATAACCAATTTATTGATAACTTAAGTACTAGAGAAGTTGTCTGCATAAAGCCCTTTTAAAATGAATTTACTTCAAAATGTATTTCTGACAACTACTTTCATGAAAAGAAACAATGATTTGATCCAGTGATAATTATTGTCTGTGTGAATTGTGCATAGACTCCAAACTCCACTGTTTCATATTGAAGATGAAACTTCATAGTTTTAGTTTTTTTAATTAAACTCAACAATTTAATATTGACATATCAATCTTTTTATTAAAATACCCTTTGTATTCAAAGCCTGATATGTTTTATGCCTCAGTGCCATAGAGCCCCTTTGTTGTTTGAAAAAAACAATAACAAAAACATAAACGGTCTTCACTTTTGACAGTAGACATAACAAACATGACTAGTGGTAACTAGAAATTGCTGAAATAAAACTTTAGGCTGTTTTCATATGTTGTCCCCTTAATCTAACATCAATTAGGCTAAATCTAGTGTTTTTGTCTTTACAGATTCACATCTCTGAATCTTTGAGTTTTAGCTATGTATAATCTTGACACTTGCAAAAGTAAAAGCCGAATCAAATTACATTTAGCAAAGGATTCAGATTTGATAGAATACTGTCAAAACCCAGCCCTGCTTGACATACACCCTCAGACTGATACCTAAACTTTACCTAGCACATTTTAGTGACATCAGCTATATTAAGAGAGTCTGTGTGTTGAGGTTGAGACATCTTGACTGTCTAAATCCTTCTGTGTGTTTTCTATTTCCCAGATCGCTGCCCAGATCTGTCGCCAGGCTGGCCTGGTGAAGAAGTCCAAGGATGTAATGGACTACAGTTCTGATAACTTTGCCATTGTCTTTGCAGCCATGGGGGTGAGCAGGCAGTGTTCAGCAGACACTTGTTCAAACATTGATTTTCCCCCATCTGTAACTCTAATCCCCCTCTTAACCCTGATGTGACACCTTGTCTCCTCTCTCCCACCCTGCTTTCTGTCTTTTATTCATCAGGTGATTTAACCTTTAAGTCCCTCTTGTTATTTCTGCACCTCTGAGCATATCCCTCGGCCATGTAGACAGGTCACTAATTCAACAGGTCCTTTTAACACTGTCAACCCTGCAGTATCAAGTTCTCTCCTCCTCAGCTGCTCCTCCCGTCTGCTCTAACACCCCATTTGTGACGGTGCTGACCTCTAACACACACGGTTCACTTGCTAAATACTAACCCTTCCCTCTTCTTTTGTGTTGTGTTTAAGTCTAGCAGGAGAGTTGAGTATTTATCCAACTCATCACATGGATATGAATCTTTTTAAAGGACATAGTGCACACTTTAACAGCAATGTATGTGTTTAATAGTAAAAAAAAAAACACATTCAAGACACTGTTTACTAATTAGACAGAAGAGCACCGCAGGGCTTCTGTTGAATTTGAACTAATTTCAGATTTTGTGTTAGTCTTTGTCCTAAAAGAAAAAAGTCCATTTATTAGTTGCAGTCATTTTAAAGCAACAATACCAAAGATCTCACATTACTCCTCATTAAGTGAACATGTTGGTCTCATGTCAGAATAAGCATCTAATTCATTTTAACGTTATAGCAGTCTTATATGGACAGACTTAGGCTTACTGCATCGATTGTAAATTATATATATCAAGAAAACACTCAATACACAGCATGTGAGCAAACAGAAATAAGAGTTTTGTCATTATATACTTCATGTTTTATACATTACGAAACAGGCAGTGGTATTCCTAACAATGAAATTTATGAAAATCAATTCATGGTAAGTGATGAGAGGAGGCAAGTGTCCCTTTCATTCATAATGGTCCTCCAACATACAACTGCTATCAGCAGTGACAGCAGTCCCTCTGTGCACCATGCTGTTTCCATAATGGTTCTGTCATGCTTGTATAAGGCCATAACCGGCATTTATGCAAAGCCCCTTTCACATTGGACAAAAAAGCTCACCAACACCCACTAACATCTGGCTTTTGTCTTCAGTGTGAAAGGGTACAATCAGCTTTCATTCCCGGGTCACAGGTATTTATCGGCTCCAACTCCGATCACCAGTGATTGAAACGTGACTCCCAGGCGAACACAAATTTTCGCCCCATTTCCAGAGCGATGCTATGACGTGTGCCATGTGGGCAATGAAGGCTTGTGGTATATGACAACATTGTTCAGTTGGTGTATGAAGAGACTAAAGTACATTTATGTTGTAAAAGTAACCACCCTGGCCTTGTCTCTGGCCTCCATGCTGCTGTCTCCTGTTCCTAATACAGAGCAAGAAGAACAGAAAGGAAGGCTCCACTAGCAATGGGAAAGGAGTCAAATGCCTTTTCTCTGTGGCAGTACCTACATTTATGATACAAAAACTGTCGTTACTGTTACAACATGTTGGAAAATCGGCTCAATCAAAGTGCAGAAGTGTGTAGTTGCGGTTCCTGTTTGCAGACAGCTACCCCTTGATTACTTTAATACTGAAACAAACTGAAAACCCTACAGATTCTCATGTTAGTCCTTCAGTGTTAAAGGGGACATAGCATGCAAATTCCACTTTGTTAGTGCTTCTACAGGTTAATGTGGGTATCTGGCATGTCTACCAACCCAAAAACTCTGGGAAAAAAACACTCGCGCGTTTTGTTATAGTTCCTCTAAGTCAGAAACGTCATGCTTGAGTGACTCGATTGAGCTTCCTGGGTTTTGTGTCGTAACAAGGCACTGGAAGTCTCCCTACATGGTCTTGCCGGTCCCCCCTGCTTTCTCCGCTTGTTGTTGTACCCGTTGAATGTCGGGGTTCGGGGGTAAATGATGGTCTTCATAGCCCCCTCTCTTTCTCTCTCTGTCTGTCTGCTTGTGTGCTTGTAGTGGATGGGCAGAGGGGACATTTAATTATGTGATTGGGAAAATTAAAACTCCAGGACAACAGAAGGGGAATACAAAGTATGGGATGCATATTTGATAATTTATATCATATAAAATATGTAATTTATATCGTTTAAAATCATGGGGGGAGAGGGGGGAGGGGGGAGCTGGCTCATTAGCATTTAAAGGAACAGGCAGTCAAAACAGGTCACTCTGTGGAGGGCTGTTTTATACAGGGTAAAAAGGGTGCTGTTTTAAATGATCCTTGTGGTATTTTGACCAAAGTATGTTACAGACATTTCATTAAGACCCCAAGGAACCATATCAACTTGTGGTAAAATGGGCATGCTATGTCCCCTTTAAGGAGTCTTTTTGCGATTCCTCAGCAGATTTATAGACATTTCTTCGAGATGGATAGTTGATAATTTCCCTGAGTAGAGTGTCACACTTAATTTTTAAAATATGAATATCATGTCAATATGCTCAGATTTGGTTGAGATTTTACTTCCAAGAATTTGAACCTTTTTTTAAATGCGTATTGTGGCAGTTGGGTTAACATGCTTCAACTGTTTCCATGGGTTGTTTGACAGCTTGTGCTCCAACTGCTGGTTGTGTTTTTAAGCTGGTATACCTATAAAAACCACCTTTGTTTTTAGAACACCAACATGCACATGCCCCTTTCACCTCACACTGTGTCTTTGCCTCTTCCTCTGTGTTTCCCCCGGCCTCACAGTTTAAAAGCTTCTGATGTAACAGATACTTAGTACGTCAGTAATGTTGCATATCTGATGTCTGAATCAGCCTTTTGTTGTATCAAGATCCTTCACCTAAGAGCGCTCAGTGTCATTAACTTGTATCAATTGTGTCGCAGGTCAACATGGAAACTGCCCGCTTCTTCAAGTCTGACTTTGAGGAGAATGGCTCCATGGACAACGTCTGCCTTTTCTTGAACCTGGCCAACGATCCCACGTAAGATTCACCTATAATATGTGAAAGCTGTAATCGTACCAGCTATGCCAATATTTTTAAGTCATAGATACTCACGGAATTCTTTTAGCAATGGAAATCAGAGATGATGTTGTCAGAAAGCTTTCTAGATTCATATTCACAGAAGTTGTGCCCAGTCTCTAGAATAAATGTTCTCCCTGATAAGTTGAATTCAGACCTTGATTTCTTAAGTGTACATACTGATAACTTGCTGTGATTGTTTCTGTGACCAATCAGCATCGAGCGTATCATCACCCCACGCTTGGCGCTGACCACAGCAGAGTACCTGGCCTATCAGTGTGAGAAGCACGTCCTGGTCATCCTGACTGACATGAGCTCCTACGCTGAGGCTCTGAGAGAGGTACGGCTACCTGTCCAATGTGACACATTTGTTTAAGCTCTTTGATGGAAAGGAATGATTTTTGCTCTTGATGTAGTGTGGTTAATACAGCCACTGCCAAACTTCAAGAAGGTACCAATTTTGACTGAAAGTAGAAAATCATTTATATTCTGTCTATTTGAATCATTTACAGGAAGACTTTGACACACTACATCAAGGTCTGAGCTCTTAGGTCTTTTCACTTCACCACTCGTTAGTTAAGCTACTTGTAAGGATGTTCTTGTGAATGGATAAAGATGAGATTTATATTTTTCTTGATGCCAACACATTCTGTGAAAACACCAAAAGCAAAAATGTGTTAGCCCGTTCCTCAATACTCTCTGCCTTCTCTATCTAATCTCTAATCCTCAAACCCAATGGTACTTATTGAGGATCTAACTCTTTAAACATAACTCATATTATCAAAAGCTAATTGCTAATATTGTTTTCAAGACTTTTTGTTGGAGTTAGGAATTTAGTTTGGAAAGTAAAGTTAGTTAATTAGTCAGTTAGTTGCGTGCGTGCGTGCGTGCGTTCCCTCGTTCCTGGGGACGTTTGTATTACAGGAGGAGTCACCACAGAGGCTGTTTCAACTGTGCGCGAGATAATCACAAAACCTAAGAGATGCGCAGATGACGTAAAAATTTGAAGATGGTTGTGGTTTGATCCACAAGTACAAAGTGTAATAATATAATTGCAACAACTCATGAACATGTCGACAGATCTTCATGTCTACATGGTCTCTAGTTCCACTTAAAAATAAACTTGAGCAAGCAGAATTTGTTATGTATCGGATAAGTCCGTATTTGTTGCTTCACTTTTTACTAATTAACTTGAACATGGGAAAAAATGTCTCACAATGGTGCAGGCACCTTTGCCAACTATTAGAGGGGCTAGATGTAAGTTTTCTCTGCTACTTAATATAGTTTCTTTCAGGGGGTTGGTGGTGGTGATGGTTGCTTGCCAAGAGCTTCAGCCATTGCGTTATTTAAAAGACAAGGGGTTATAAAATCTCCTTAGACCGGACTTACTTCAGGGTAGACTGTACGCCACACTGAGTCCCTTCGCCATGATGTTGGAATGCTTGAAAAAAGTATTGGTTCTGTTTTAAAAGTATTGATTTAGCATTGGTATTGGAAACATTCTAAATTATACCCAACCCTGTTAAAAACACACAGTCACATTTTGGGAGCAGTCCTCTGCACTGAACATGAGTGAAAATCTGCGTCAATTTTAAACATGCTGTGTATGAAGACGGCCGAAAAGGTGTGATATGAACCAAGCTTTTTAATGGAGCTGTAGGTACGTGTGCCTTACTGTCAATGTTATTTTATAATACTGTCGATTTAAGCACATGTATTCAGTTATATCTTCACCATAGTATAATCCTACAGAATCCTCTGTGAAGACTCAGTCTGTTGCTTTAGCTGCTGCTTGTGTGGCAGCGTGTCAACATAACACACCAGTGTAAATTCTCTGCAGCATTAGCACAAAGGTGATGGACTCACTAAAGTCATTGCTGAAAGGGAGGGTAATGTGTCCTTCATTTGTGTAGGAAATACCTTTATTTCATTACTGTCCGCTTGGCTTTAAAAGGAAATGGTCCCCCCTCTCTGCCCTCCTCTCTCCTCATGTGAGGACTAAGGCCCCCTCGACTCACTCTTTTGTGTTTCTGTACCGGCAGCACAATGTGGGTTTTTAAATGGCGCATGTGCGTTTCCCTTCTTGCATTCGCTGTCCCTAACCTTGGCACATGCACGCTGCACCAATAGTCAGCTAAGACTCAGACAGCTTGATGGGTATTTCTGTGCTTACAAAGAGCCAGGAGGACATTAACATTTAACTTCGGTTCCCATTCATATGTGTGAAGGTTTAGTTTTGCATTGAATCTACAGTTCAGAAGTGTTTAGCCTGCCCATCAACCTTTGAATCCAAAGATGAATGAGATGCATTTTCTTTCCTGCTTGCTCTGAATTCACTTGACTTTGGGAACAAGGATTTACTTTTGGTCATTTTTGCAGAGGGTCTGAAAACAGAATGGCAACATTTCCAACCAGCTGTTGGCCTCTTCTGAAATATACTGAAGGAGTTAGCATCACTTGACTCTCTAACAGTAAATGGATTCCAAATACTTTTTTTTGTTGTTGTTTACGATGAATAGTATAGCACAAAAAGCCACAGTAAGATCAAGTCTTACTCATTATAAAAATATCAATTTATTCAGTCTGATACGAAACATCTTTACATCTCCATCTTTACAGACCCGAGGGTCTGTTGGGAAACAGAGAACAGACTTTAAAGCTGTATTATTTTTAATAAACAGAACTGCTTGGTGAAATGTGTCACTTGTGCCCCAAGAACCCTCACATACTGTTTCTACGGTATGCCTGTCACAATTTTCATACCAGCATTTCACATATGCAGTTCCTAATAACTGGCATATTTACCACTTGATGTTATAAAGTTTTTTTATTAAATGGTGCTTCCATGATTTCAAACGGTTAGAGAAAGAACTATCAGCTTTTCCAACTGGAACAACTGTTATCTGCAGATTGTATTTGTGCGCTAGCTAAATAACTCACTAATTACCTGCTAGTTATCTCACTCATTAATGTGAACTGCGTGAGCTGTTTGAAAAAACTAAACTAAGATCTTAAATAATAACTCAAAGTCTATTTACAGTATTTAGTGCTTCAAAACTGTTGTTATTGTTTACAGGCTAAATAAAATGTAATAAGTTAAAACTACTACTATGAATAATATTAATCATTATTATTTATTAAACTAAATGGAAAATGGTTTGTTATGGCTCTGCCAAATGTTGATCACTAAAACCATTGGTGTCATTCCCCTCAGTAATGTGGAGTTTGTTAGCCTCTTTTAACTCATGGTTTTGTTTATTTTTCAAGAAAGCTGAAATACACTCTGGACTGACGCATATCACGTGCGCATGCAATACTTTATTTATTTTTAGCCCTTGTCACTTAGGGGGCTCGGTAGTTTTGAGTGAAAGGGTTGTGACGTAGCCACTGTACACCACCTGTCCTGCACCAAACAGACAGACTCAGTTAGCTAAAACTAGCTGCTGAACCTACTGGAACATGTAGCAGCTACAGAGCCAGGTTATTTTTAGGCTTCAATATCTTCATTTATACTAAATGCATAAAAGCTAATGTTGCTCTGTGCTGGGTTTGTAGTCAGACAATACTTATCTAATATGTATGTTGCAGTACTTGTATAAGGTGATAATTAACTTCTTTAAATTTCCACCTCACTACTGCTCCCAAGTGGCCAAACAACTAATCAATGTGGCTTTAAAATGTTCTCAAACCTGGAAATAAGAGAAAAGTGAAGCAATAAAATGGATTTGTATGTCGACAACCTTGTGTCCTCTTTTACACCACTCATGCCGCCCACCTTTAGGTCTCTGCTGCCCGTGAGGAAGTGCCTGGTCGCCGAGGCTTTCCCGGCTACATGTACACCGATCTGGCCACCATCTACGAGCGTGCCGGCCGTGTGGAGGGCAGAAACGGCTCCATCACTCAGATCCCCATTCTCACCATGCCCAACGATGGTGAGAGCTGCAGCACCAGAACAAGAGCTTTCTGTGCTTTACATTGAATCTTCACAACCTTCAGTCTCGTACTGGAACTTGATATGAATTATTGTGTGTCATTCACAGCAGGGTTAATAGCTTTCCTCAACCTATGTATCCATTGTGTATCGACATGATTATAATGATTATATGTCTATATTCCATTATCTGTCCTTAAATGCATGAATCTTTTTGGCAAGTCATTGTTTCAATTACTGAAGAAGTGATCTGATACGCACTCGGGAGATATCTCTGATGACTTAAGTTACCATAGCAACAAGTATGAAGAGGATACTCTTATATAGTTGAACAGAAGTCCCCATTACATCTTCGCTGAGGAGGTAGTGTCAGTTTTACTAAACACTGCTGTTCCCAAGGGCTCTCAGGCTTTTGATTCAGAGTTAAATCTGTAAAATGAAAAGCTAACAGATGTGTTTTGAATAGTATCTCAGTTGTAGATGTTCTTCACTGAGAGTGTTAACTCAACTCCTACATGTGTTTTCTATTTTATAATAGTTCCTCTTCTGTGTTTAATTGTAAGAGATATAAGTCTTGTTTGTTTTTGTGTCTAACAGACATCACCCATCCCATTCCTGATCTGACGGGATACATCACAGAGGGTCAGGTCTATGTTGACAGACAGCTGCACAACAGACAGGTATATCCGTTTTTGAGTTAGATGCTTGATTTAAAATGCCACATGCTGTGCTAGTCATTTTGTGTGAATTTAAACATTAATACTGTACATGGAGTGATGAATCACACCTATGTTCTTGGTCATTTAACCAGATGAAAACAATCTATTCCTAACGACACATTAACAAATAACACCACATGATGCTTGACATTTCAAATTGGAGTCAACCTCCAAACGACAGAATTAAAGAAGCAAACTGCTGGTGTTAATAGTAAAGTGCTGTGACTGATGAAAGAGAAATCATCAGTCAAATAAAATGTAATATTAAGTCAAAACTACTACAATGAATATTAATAATTATTATTGTTTGTTAAATTATCGACACAAAAAAACCCATGTAACTCCCTTTTTTTTACTAACCTCTATTGTTAAAACAATTATAGCGTTTAGCAGGTTTTAAATTTTGTATTAGTAAGACAACCTTCATACTTGTCTTTCAGATCTACCCACCCATCAACGTGTTGCCCTCACTGTCTCGTCTCATGAAGTCAGCCATCGGTGAGGGGATGACCAGGAAGGACCATGCTGATGTCTCCAACCAGCTGGTAAGAAGGTTTACCTATTGTACTGAATGAATCACCCTGTAACATGGACATACAGTTTTCTCTCTAAATGACTGAGTTAACAGTACATGCTGTCAACTACGACTTTTCTCTTTACATAGCTCAGACTGTAGACAGGGAAAAGAGAGATCTTTACAATGAGCGATGCTTCCTCACAAATATTTTAAATAAGACAATTAACACAAAGTCTCCACCACTTAACATTTGATTATTTATTAAATTCACACACTTGGTGCTGAACCACGTCCTAAATTTCGCACATTGACCACACACAGTCCAGTCATATATACTGTATAGGTGTGTTTTGACCTGGTATTGTTTAACTACAGTAGTATTACTGATGTCTCCTCTTGTCTCCAGTATGCCTGCTATGCCATTGGTAAGGACGTGCAGGCTATGAAGGCTGTGGTGGGTGAGGAGGCCCTCACCTCTGATGATCTGCTCTACCTGGAGTTCCTACAGAAGTTTGAGAAGAACTTCATCGCTCAAGGTGAGAACATGCTAAAGAAGCAGTTTTGCAAAAACAGACGTAGTTTGTTTTCAACATTCATAATAGTGTAGGTGGAAGCAGTAGCTGGCAACCACGGAAATGCTTTTGTCTCTGTCCTCACAAGGGCAGCCATGACTCACTTCAACCAATCAATCGACAGATGATTGTTCACCAACTATTAAGATATTATTACCAATTCTTTATTGATGTCATTTATCAAGCAAAACTTTCAAACATTTCCTGCTTCTCAATTGTGAGTTTGCTGATTTCTCTTGTATTATCTTGTATATGAATCTCTTTGGGTTTTGGACAAAGCCTGCAGTTTGAATGAAGGCCTCACCTTGGGCTTTGGGAACTTATAATGAACATTTTTCACAACTTTTAAACATTTGATGAACTAAATGATCAATCCAAAAAAGGCAATAGACTAATTAATTATGAAAATAATAGGTAGTTGCAGGTTTTGTAATTTGACACCTACACACAATACTTATTAATGTGTGCTCACTTATTTGGACATGACGGTTCACCTTCTTTCTGCTTCGTGCAGGCAGATGTGAGCTTGTTCTCTCTGTCATCTCTCCTGCTCATGCAGCTCAAACCCCTGTTTTTTCAGTGTACCACACACAAAGGGCTCTATTTTAATGATCTAAGCTCATGGTGGCAGATGGACAATATACGGGTAGATAGGACGGGCAGTAAGAGAGGACATTTCTCTGCAGAGGATCTGCTGGTGCACAAAGTGAAACCCTGCAAGCACTCATCTGTGTGTGGACATGTTGTCTACGTATATTTAAACAACATTACCGTCTTGATAATGTTTCAGATGTATTTCCAGGTGTGTTTGTTCCTAGGATATATTGATTGGTGTAGTTTACTGATTTTTGGCTGAGGAAAGCATAACAGGCTTCCCACCCGTCCTGGTAAATCCTGGAAAAAGTCTGAAAATGTATTTAAACATTCTCAGAGATTCTATCAGAGCTCCCAGAAACAGAAACACTTCTATCTGAAAGGGGTAATCTATGTTCAGGTTCATATTAACATTCAGGTGGTGGTTTATGAAGAGGATTGGAAATCGGCTGCTCGAGGTTATGTTGTGAAAACTGTAGGGAGGATAATTGAAACTCTAAATTATTAGTTACATTATCCACCAAATGTTAATATTAGTCAGTGCTGGATGGAAAGTGTGGTGTTTTTTTTTTATTGGATTGGATGAATGTTGAACTACCCATTCTACCTGATCTGTACATTTTATGGATTCAAAGTAATTGACTGCAGCTTAAATGCTGAATACCTGATGTTTCTTTCCTTGACATTTGGTTTTGAAGAGCGGTTTCTGCCTAAACCTTTATGTGAGGCAGCATTAGTAAATAGTATGTTTGGATACTAACCTCCACCATTGTGTCTCCCTCAGGCCCGTACGACAACAGGACAGTGTACGAGACCCTCGACATTGGCTGGCAGTTGCTGCGAATCTTCCCCAAGGAGATGCTGAAGAGGATTCCTCAGAGCACCCTGGCTGAGTTTTACCCGAGGGAGTCTGCTGTTCGCCACTGAGGCACACAAAGGATTGCTCTGGCTGTACCTCCGCTCACCCCTCCTACCCACCATCCTCCTACCCACCATCCTCCTCTCCCTTTGCTCCTTTCTGCACTTCCAGGGGCTCCGAGGCCGACATTGTCTCTGCCCATCCCAAACGTCATCTTCTCTTTCTCCATTGTTCTTGTTACCTCCAATTCTTCTAGTCTCCCTCCCATGAATCAGCTCACCCCAGCATCACCCTTCTCTTCTCCCCCACCCTGAATGAGACCAGGGCAATAGCTTCCCCTTCTATAGATGTACTGTTGTGTATCTGTGTCCAAAAGTTGTGTATGAAAAGTGTCTGTGGTTGTAATATCTACCCGTGATTGCAAAAAACGTGAACATTTCTTTAAAATGATAGATCAGTATTTATTTATTGGGGTGTGTTACTGCTGGATCTCCCTCTTTTTGTCAGTAAATACTATAAAATATCCATCCCCAGCTAAAAACAAGAGGTTTCTAATGGAAGAAAGACGTGTCTACATATGGAGGTCGACAAAATAACAAACACCCTGAAATACAGCAGTAGCCCTGCAGTCGGTACCATTAAGGTGATGCTCATAAAGCTTGGTTTTCTTATTGAGAATGTCAGAGGTGATAATTCCACTTGATTGTCCTTTTCTTAACGAAGCGACACACTTTGAATGATTTATTTTCTGAACAACACAAAATGCAGCTTCATTAATGTCACCATATTGGTATTAACCCGAGGGAGACTTTAAAATCTGGTCTTTCTCTTCTTTTGTCCACCCTCCTGTATATTGTTTAATAAAGACAAATGCTGTATTTTTTCATGTCGGTGACTTCAAGTTCACCATTACTTAAATCTTCTTATGTTACCATCCACCACGTCCTGAGTAAACGTACAAACGAGGGCCACCAGCAGAGTTGTTCACTGTGTGTTGCTCCTCTGGTACTTCATGACCCTCCTCTCCCCTGTGTAGGGCGCTCTTGCTTCCTGTATCTCCTCTTGAGCGGCTGCAGTGGATGATAACATTATTTGTGTTTTATTGTTCTGATTTTTGTCATGAAAGGGTTAAAAGAAGTGTGTTAAACATTCCCATGCGTTTACAGAAACTAAATCTTTGTTGTGCAAAATGGTTTTGTGAGTTTGTGTGTCATTGAATAAATTAAATTATATGAGAAATCTTGTCTGGTTTTAAATGGGCAGCTCTGACACACTTCATAGGCCTCCTCTCACATGATGATGGCAGTTTGCTTTGCTCATCATTTATATAAAGTGTTATATGAGCTTTGTAACTGAAAGGTGTTCGTTTCCCCTTTCTGTTCTGAAACACTGCTAACTCTAAGACATATCTTTATGAGAATCTACTTGAGACCCCACTAGAGCACTGAGCTCCCAGACTTCAGGCTTACTTGTAAGTGAAGTAAGAGCCAGAGCTTTTAGCCATCAAGCTCCTCTTCTGTGGAACCATCTCCCAGTTTCTGTTTAAGAGTAGGCTTAAAACTTTTCTTTTTTATAAAGCTTATAGTTCGAGATGGTCCAGGCTTGTCTTGGACCTGCTCTTAGTTCTGCTGCTATAGGTCTAGAATTCCAGGGGGACACATGACACATGGAGCTTCTCTTTCCTCTTCTCCTTCCTTATCACATTAATGTCTTATCAATACATGTTACTGACTTGACATCTTCCCCGGAGTCCTTGTGCTTTATCGTTTGCAGATCCAGGATCAGTGCTGCGGCCACATCATGACGGTGGATTGCGAATCAGAGATTGTGATGGTGGGTCATGGTCGTGGTGGAGGCTGATCATGGACTATGATTACAACAAGACTGCTTGATATACAATATGCCTACTCACATATTCTACCATTACTGGCAATAAATCTTCCATTTCAATTGTCATTGCTGTTCCCATCATCCATCAGACATTTTCCTATGTACAAATATTATAAACACTAACAAACTTTCCATTATGTTACAAACTGGTTCTTCTCATCAATGGTGTACATACTGTACTACACGTGGCATCTGTTGCACTTCTGTCCGTCCTGGGAGAGGAATCCCTCACATGTGGCTCTCTCTGAGGTTTCTACCTTCTTTTTACCCTGTTCAAAGTTTTTTTGGTAGTTTTTCCTGACTCTTGTTGAGGGTTAAGAACAGAGGATGTCACACCTTGTTAAGTCCTATGAGACAAACTGTGATTTGTGAACATGGGCTACACAAATAAAATGTGATTGTTTGATGTCCAGTTTGTGGTTTAACATGGTCCCACCAATAACAGCACCCAATACAGGTAATTAGGTTTCATGTATTGCCTGTTCATATATACATGTTACTGTATACGTTATTAATAATGTTATCAATGAAAAGTTAAATTACTAAATGAAGCGCGGGGTGGGACTATTAAAATGGCGCCGGTGCTCCACAGCTGGCAGGACGTGTTACTGTGCTGAACCCGACAGGTGTGTCTCACCTGCCACTTCCTGTTCAGCTGTGCCCGCCCAGTTCGTCATCATGGCTGCTGAGGAGCTGCAGAAGATCCGTGTGGTCACCCAGCTGTCAAACACAGGTGAGGGACGTGCTCCTGGGACCCGGCGGCGGGTTGACTCCACACACATGTCGCACACATGTCGGTACACACACACACACACACACACACACACACACGAACACTGACGATACACAAATCACGCATATAACGCACACAAACCCTTCAGGAGATTTCAGACCAAGTCGTAAATGATTAACTCACGTTTAATCTTCACCAGCTCCAGCTGAGTTTGTTCCTTTACAGCACTTCCTCCCCACGGGAAGGAATTCAGACTTACTGCTTCTTCAGGCCTGACTTCTACTTTCGAGTGGCCCCAAGAAAATCAAAGCTCCCCTGTTGTTGGAGTCAATGTTTCACTGCTGTGGGGCGAGACAAATAAATTATAACAACAATACTAATACAGTTTTACAAAATCCATTATATTTTATCAGGTCAATAGTTTTCAATTTTAAAAAGAACTAGTATCAGTATCAATATGTATCAATAATAACATATTTCCCCTTGAATGTTCTGGAGTTAGAATCATTCAAATGTGACAGTGAAGTGTAGTACAAAGTAGAATTTACAGTATTTAGGTAAATGTACTTCATTCCACATTATATTTAGGACCTATGATCACTACTACAGCTTTGAGGCAGTATGAGAAGAACCCCCTGGATATCAATACCTTCTGCTCCACTGCCTGGTATTATTCATTGTCTGTGAATAATAGAAATAAACTGCATAATATGCAAAACTGTCAGACAAGAGGGTGAGCCATAACTAAATCAATCAATCAATCAATCAATCAATCAGTCAAATTGTATTTATATAGGCCATATTCACAAATCCCAATTTGTCTCATAGGGCTTTAACAAGGTGTGACATCCTCTGCCCTTAACCCTCAGCAAGAGTTAGTCTTCACTGCAGAAGAAGAGTATCTTTAGTCACTTCCTTAATTCATGACAGCACAAGCAGCAAACAGAGGCTAAATGTGGCCACTGATTAACATGTTGTTCCATGTGGAAAACATGGCAGCATGTCTTTGAGGTTTATTGCTTATGTCTATAAGGTACGGTCCTAGTCTGTAAACTAATTTTTATATACTTTTTATAATACATACATTACATACACTGTGAAAAGTTATTACAAAGTAGAATTACCATTTGTGGCTGCTATCTGTACTTAACATGTTTTATCTTTGGAGTGACCAGCCACATTATTTGTTGGTACAAATATTAATTGGAGAGTAGCTCCTGTTACGTCCTCTGACTATTGAAGTAACACCACAGGGCAGATATCTGGGTCCATCAGAGTTGTGGCTATATTCAAATCCCCATGTCAGTCACTGGGCACGAGGGGCAGTAGTCACTGGATGAGACGTTCTCACGTGCTGGACAAGTTTCCATACGTCGACTGTGTTTTAAACAGGAACATACGAGCACTGTGCTCTTCACTGACATTTGCTTTACTGAAGAAGATGGCTCACTGGCATCCTTTGCTCCCCACAGCCCTGCACGAGTATGAAAGCCTGCAGAGGAAGCATGAGACAGCAGCCACGGAGGTGAGTGTCATTATCGCTCAGGGTTACACCCACATATTGTATGTTTGACACTATGTAGAGTTCGTCTCCCGCACCATGAACGTGATGTAGGTGACTTACAGTAGCAGCGGTACAGTCACTTACTGTAAATACAACAGCAGCAGGAACAGGGAGAGCAGGGCCTTTTATACTGAGAGACTCTGCACAAGAAACATTCATTACGACTACATGTGACTGTAAAGCTGGATGAAACTTTGACCAAATGGGGATTAATGATAAGAGCAGAGAAACAATAGCACTGTACGTGTGAATAGAGAGAGGTGACATGGAGAGGTGGCTGTTGAAGGGCATTATTTAAAGCTGTGCTGACGGCGCAAACAAGAAATGAGAGGAATGTTTTCACTGTTCATTTTATATCTGACTACAGCCAACTAAAGCTGCACAGCACCAAACGTGGGTCGGATGTTCTCCCCTATATACTGTCATTTCAAATGTGGAAATTGGACTTTTTAAATATGCATTTTAAATCGTGCAGAGGGCTATAGGCTTCTGGGTCCTAGGGCCTAAGCATTGACCGGTGCCAGGACCCTGTTTTATTGTGAGGAATTTTTAATGTTTGTTCTGGAAGACTGAGGAATCTTGTCACATGTGTCAGTCATGGATGTGGCTAAATGGCTTGACCATGCAACTCCCACCCTTTATTTCTGTTGTCTAGCAACAGAGCTGAAGTAGGACACAACAAATACGATTTATTGCCCCTTGGTTTGTGTACCGTTACCTGTTCCGCTTCAACTCACTGGATGGAAGGATCCACCTGTTGGAGCCTCTGTTTCTCAGGGATGGAAGGACGCATTTGTCAGCTGCCTTTGAAGGTTTCTTGGAAATGAGACAGTCAAGTCACGCCACTGTGACGCAATTGATCTTCAAATGCAGCGTCTGAAGGATGCGGGCCCTGAATTCAGACACAGCTATAGCCTAAACCCAAAAGAAAGTCGGCCATCTTAAATTCAGTGGTCATTTTTGGCGATTTACAGGTATAATCTTAGGCTGGGCGATTTGACTTCAAATCAATATCACGATTATTTCAAACATTTACCTCGATTCAGATTAATGACAATTATTTTATGCCAGCCTTAAGTTCCCTCATCGTCCCCTCAGTGCTCTATAGAAAGTGATTTTTAATGCATTGTAAGATATGCAGAGGCAGACATGTTGAAGGGTGATGAAAACAGCAGTGATCCTGTATTAAAGCTGCTCTGTCTGTCCTTCTAAAGTGCAAGAGGCTGGAGGAGGAGAGAGACATGGCTATCAAGGAGCTCAATGAGATCCAGCAAGGTAAGTTGATCTGTCATGGCCCAAAGCATGTCCACAAAGTGACATGAAGAAGATAAGGAGTCATCCCTTTGTCCCAGTGGCATCAGGGGTAAAGTCTGTGGGACGAACCTGGGTGAGGCCAGGGAAAGAGACACTCATTTACAGTGTGAAAGTAAACCATTTGTAAGAAGGTGTAAATGTAAGTGTAAACCATGATATAAAAATATTTTTTTTCAGGGAGGGCATTTTTCATTGGTCACCAGCCTGGGCCATGGTTTCCAGTTCCCACAATGACTGATTCCCCACATAAAGAATCATGCCATTCAATAATCTACCTCTAGATATCGGTGCATGATGAATAATTCTCCAAGTCATCTCCGTCTGCCTCATCCATGTTTGTCTGACGTCTCAGATAAACACACACGTCTTTATTGCCCTCACATTTTATGAATTCAAAATATGCTGCGGGCCGCATGAGAAGCTTTTGCGGGTCAGATGTGGCCCAGTGGCCCCCAGCTGGCAATCAAAGCTTTAAGGGGATTCATTAGTAAAATACCTGAAAACACACAACTGATAAGTAAGTGTAGTAGTTTATTTGAAGAAGTCAGCATATTTTCCCACATGTTATTGATTAGACTTTGTATTTCAAAGTTAGTTTACAGGGAGTACTACTCTTCTATAAAGCAATGTTTTCATGAAGGTTCTTCTGAAGTAAAGCATAAAGAATATCCACAAACACACAGAAAGTCGGCTATTCTGCTACTTTCATTTAATCCGACACTTGAAGCATTTTTACGTAAAAAAATATTTCTGATCAAATGTGAAGAGACCACATAAACACCTGATATAAATACATCTTTTGAAGGGACTTGAGCAGTACTTTAAAAATGTTCATGTTCGAATATTTATTAGATGTTGTGTTTTTGTCAACATTTGATGTCAACAAATCCACTGGCACTAAGACATTTTGAAACAAACAGTATATCCTTAAAAAGATGTATCAGATTCAACATATGCTGAAAGGACATTATACGCACTGACAAGAGAAAATGTGTTCTAATGTTACAAACATCATGGTTTTGAAAGTGATCACAGCCGTAGGAACCAGGACACAGATAAAGGCTTTGGAACGGCACCGTCACAGCTCCAGCTTTTATCATAAATCTGTTTCCTAACACTGCAGTTATGTCTCTGATGTTTTAGCCCCCATTCAATTCCCCAAAATGATTTTCTTTACAACTTGAATGCTTTGCTTTGACCACTTTAGTTGAGACCGAATTTGACATAGGGCACCACATGTCAAAAGATGGAGCAAATAGTTTGTCTTTGTGATGGTGACAGTTGTGTGGATTTTCATCTGAATAAATCTGGCCCGTACTCATGTATTCATGTGATTCTCCAGCCAAAACACATATTGTGTTTGACTTCCGTGTTAATAGAAGCTGCCTCACTGTGCCAAGCAGCTGCATATTAGGACCTATTACGTGATTTCATAGCTCTTAGAAAATTGCTCCTATTCACAACGAAGCGGCTGGGGGTGGGGCGACAGGGTTGGTTGCGGGGGGGTACAAGCGGGAGGACAGGAGAAAAAGCTCCCAACACACAATCATGCCTTTTCAATTGCCGATGGCAAGGTTGATGACAACATGACCATTGTGTTATAATGATAACACCACAAAGGCATCTGCCCCCCTCATCAAGGCTTCACAGCGGCTGCAGATACAATTTAATTCACTGCTCCGTTGGCGGCGCTGATACCATTATGCAGCACGTCGGCACAGGGGTAATCACTGTCTTTCCTGAGAGGAGGATGAAAAAGACAGACACAAAAAAGAGGGGAGAAAAAAATGTAGTGATGATGATGGGGAGGCCGAAACTTACAATTAAGACTGCCAGTTCTGACGAGTCAGAGGGCGCCGTCGACTCGTGCTCATACACTTTCAACACTTCCACCGCTGTTTATTTACCATGGCTACCAGTAATTATAATTAACATGTCATTTAGTTCAAGGCGTCCTTTCATAGGTTGAGTGTGGCCACAGCATTATGGAGACAGGCAGAGAGGAAGGGAGACAGGGCTGAGGATGAAAACTGGCAGCTAAGTGCTATTCAGTGACTGATGTGCAAGGCGCTGGAGGAACGTGGATATTGCCCAACGCCGGCGTTCATCAACTTCTTAATTAGGTGTCACCGAATGGCCCACAGCAATGGCACTAATGCTGAATATCTCCCTCGCTCAACCACAATGCTTCATTAGTTAAGTGGCAGGACATTGTTTATGGGCGTCCTTTTTCTATTGAGGTGTGATTGCATCTTAAGCAACATCACAGTGTGTGATGTGGAATTGTAATCAGATTTTTTTTCAGCTTCCTAGCTTTACCTGCACCAATCAATAGTCTTTAACTTGTAAATCAACTTAATGTCTCTAGGTTCTGTACGTGTGTACATATAGGCGACCGGAAAAATATATATCACTTAATGCCCAGCAGCAGCAGGACCAGCATAAGCAGCACCAGCAGCATCTCTGTGTGTGTGTGTGTGATTCTGAAATATTTGCTAAAACCCTTAAAAATACTCATGGAAGCGGAAATCAATCAATCAATCAATCAATTTTTATTTGTATAGCCCATATTCACAAATCACAATTTGTCTCATAGGGCTTTAACAGGGTGTGACATCCTCTGCCCTTAACCCTCAACAAGAGTCAGGAAAAACTACAAAAAAAAACCTTTTAACAGGGTAAAAAGAAGGTAGAAACCTCAGAGAGAGCCACATGTGAGGGATCCCTCTCCCAGGACGGACAGAGGTGCAACAGATGCCACGTGTAAAGGAGAACATCAGCAAGATAAGGGTATTTGCAGCATTGATTAGAATAAACACTTTGTAGCATAACTGAAGGTCAATGAATTGATGGATTATTGTCAGTAATGGTCGAGTATCTGAGGAGAAATATTATATATCAAGCAGTCCTGCTGCAATCATAGTCTATGGTCAGCAGCCATGAAAGTGGAAAGTGGACAACCACATGATTCTGTTTATCTGCATAGATCCAGATCATACATTTTGAGCTGCTATGAAAGATGTGGACATACGATGAATATATCCTCACACACTTCGTGGCCATGCAACAGTTGCAATATTTTCAAAATCTTAAGTGGATAACATTTAGTTGTATCTTATGCTGGTCAAAGCTTTAATCATTAGCATCATGCTTGGCCTGGAACAGCAGAACAGTGTCATTTGAATTTAAAGTTCACTTAAACTCACTTGTTGAGCATTTTTGACCATAAAACATCTGGAGTTTTCCCACTTGTCATGGAACTGTCAAATGTCCCATTATTGTGAGCTATGACATTATTCAGTCGGAGGCTCTATGACCTCATGTGAGGTTTTTTTTCTCCAAAACAGGTGAGATGTCGTGTGCTCAGATTGTTCTTCTGCTGTCCAAAAATGCAGTAATGCACCTTTAACATATAGATATGTATCAGGGACGTTGAAATAAGCTGCATGGACTTTACTGATCTTCATAGAAGATCAGGATATAAGATCGTTACGGTATATTCAACAAACATTGTATATTTTTATAAGAAAAACATCAAGTAGTAGATATAAATATAATCTCTATTTATTTTCTTCATCTAACTCCCTTCATTGTTTTATCAGATAAAAATTCTGCATTTTTCTCATATATTTTTCTACCGGAGCACTCATTGTACATGCTACAGTCGTTTAGCTAAGAAATAAGGCATAAAGGCAAATGTTTTCCTTGACCCTGGGTTAAGTGCATCATCACATGTAATATTCTGAACAAAAATCCCACACACACCCTAAACTATTATTCATACTCTTCTAAAGTTGTTTCCTATTCAGTCTATACTCAATACACATTGGCCTTGGCTGAGGAAAATGAAAAAGGTAGGGACAATTATCTTAATAAAAGATGCATTGGTAACATTGTTTAGTTCACTTCCTTTTGAATTCAAATCATAATGGGGCACATAGGTCACTCACCAATGGGGCTACTCAGATGGCAGACACAATAGCAAGCAGAAATATACTTGGGTGTCAAGTATTGTGGCACTCTTATCTCAATTAACTGTGCAATGAAGTGAGAAGTCACCCACTCATTTAGAACAACCCAATCGTGTTATTTGTTTCCTTGATGGCGTTTTGATCAGGTTCCATAGCCATGAGTTAACTTTGTAAGTTTGCATTGAAAGACTGCAGTCATTCAGTAGAGTTTTATTTGCTATATTTCAATAACATTGTCACATCATTAAAGGCTACTAAGAGTATGAATATTAAGATTAACATGCATAACGCTCATGTTCATGTTTCATCATCAACCATTGATTTATTCAATCCATTAATGTGTGGTTTTATTAGTTGGGCAAAGGTGGGGCAAATTAGTCGTAAACACTACCAATCATTTCAATCCGACTGATTGAAATGATTCGGCGTAGCTGTGTGCCACAAAGCAATCCACGTGCCTGCCTGTGCGCACCCTGCTGTGCTCTCACTCTGTGCATGTCAAGTCTTTAGCCAGAGAGACCCACATCGCAGAGGCAGAGGCGATAACAAGAAGTTAGCAAGTGAGTCACATAAAAGTTAGTTTGTAGCAGTTGTCTGTCAGTGCGCGTTCATGTGTTTTGGGGCGTGGCTTCGACGAGAGGGCTGATGGGAGTGGGTGGGGTTGCATTTTTCCAAAGTGTAACCTGCTCTTGCTAGTTTTTTTAGTATCACCAACCCTAGCTTTAAATGACCGAATGCGACCGGATGTCATAACAGATCCTTGATGATCTCTGTTACCAGTTGAACCAGAGAGGCTATTCCATTCAATTTGAACAAATTACTGTTGCCTTATTTTCTTTAATAATATTGTGACAATGTGGGCACTTATTTGTCCACTCTGTGAGGCACTGTAAAGACACCTCTTAGCAAGTTTAACACGTTTAGTACATCACTAAAGTCATTGAGTATTTTCATTGTTGGCCATTTCATAATTTGTTTCCACTATATTTCAAACAGTTCTTATTAGATAATCAATGTAGTAATACATCTCTTAATGACAATAAATTAAAAATCTATAATTGAAAAACCGAATATCATAACATATAATCTATTAATAACACATAATATTGTATAACACATACGAACAATGTTACACATTTAGCTGATAATACTTTTGGTATCATTTTACCTAAATGTAGAATTCTGTTTCCTCTGGGTGGCTGGTGTCATGTTCTGTGTAGATTGTAAATCAAATTAGTGTTTGCGAACTGCAGCCTGTCTTCTCTCAAATAACTATTTTTGCAGTGAGATCAGAACTCTTCCTCTATTACTGGTTCCACGGAGCTCCAGTTCACGTCACACGTTGTAACATGGGTCCAAAAGATCTTCAGCAAGGATGACAAACCACCACACTCACAGATCATGTCTTTTTTTAACATACCTGCAAAGTCACACACACACACACAGGAAATGATCATACTGAACAGATATGTACATGTTGACTGGCATTTCTTTTAATTTGTACATTCTATAGAATATCCACTCATGGCACCTAAAGCAAAATAAACTTTTGTATTTATATGGTTAGATTTAGGCAACTCAAAGCTCTTGGTGAGGGTTTGGTAGAGACCTTGGTTTTGATCAAATAATGAGTCAACAGTGAAATGCGTCACCAAGACTTCTGTGCAAAACGTAGCAAATCGTTGCCACTTAACATAATCCAAGCAGCATATTTCTTTTGAGATTCATTTGTCAAAAACAAAATGGCACATAAATGTAATTTTGAGGAAACAAAGCCTAAATACTATCTGTACTGTTGTCAGAGTACGGTAAAGGTACTTACAGTAGTCTACCACTCAGTGTATTCTGTGACAGTTCATGCTGCTTGTTCTAATTAGTTGGTTTGTATCACAGAAATCACACGGTCTGGATTTTGACACTGGCTGTCTTTGGTTCAGTGGACATGAGTGATCAGTGAGGTCAATAATTTGGAGCAGCCCAAAATTACACGTTGTACACCAGCCTCAAGTTTGACAATAAAGTCAGCGTATTTATATTTTTTCTGTGTCTTCACTTCACTGTGTTTTTTCCTAGTGTCTCAGATGGTCATCGAAGAGGTCAGTGTGATTCAGGAGAACCTGGAGATCGAGAGGACGTGTAGAGAAAGTGCTGAAGCCCTGGCCTCTAAGGTGCAGTTCTTTTTTTTCCTCAATTCAATTCAATTGTATTTTTATAGTTACAAATTATAACATACATTATCTCAAGACTTTAAATATTATAGAGAAACTCAACAGTTTTTTGTGATGAGACAATCAACTAGCTGTCTCTCTTGTCATCTGTTGTTTCTATGTTACTGACATGACTAACATGGATCATAAGTCCAATACCATGTTCACAATATAGGAAATCACGTCACGAAGATAAAGCAAGCTAGGACTACTGTAATCTATGTCCGCTGATTTAGAATAAGTTTGGCTAAATCAATTCTGCAGCATGAAATCAGTCACTGAAGATGTCTCTCTAGTCTGTGTATTCCAGAAACCATCACACACTGACACATTCAATTTGTGTGTTGCAATCAGAAGCACTCTGTGGTCCTCCAGTGCTGCTGCTGTCCCCATATCTTAGTGTGTAGAATTGTATTGGACTCTTTTGATTCAGAGCACACTTTTTTGGGGTCCTTGCTAAAATGCGAGTTGTGATTGAGAGCGGGGAAGCTTGGCACGTAGTGATTTTGCAGCCCACTGGTGTTGAGCTTATCACTGTAATCATTTCTCATTCAATTTCTGGACAAAAGCCCCCTCAGTCCGCCAGGTGGGCTGGAGCAGATTTTGGGCAGTGGGTGGCTGAGGGAGAATTATGGTGAAGGTTGACTTTTATAACCTTTTTGTTTTTTGCGTCCTTGAGCCTCCAGCGGTCCTCTTTCCTTTGGATTGTTTTTCATCCTCATCTTATAGGAGTGACAAGTAAGATTTGTACTGGTCCAAATACTATACGGCGTCTGCAGGGGACTGGACTGGGTTGTTGAGAAATACTTTTGGCTCAAGATGATTTCAGTGGCTGCTGAGGATTTTGGGAAGTCATACTTTGTTATTATCGTTTGTCTAGTTTGCTCCTATGTCCAGTGCAGTGTCAGGATTTTACACCTACACAGCATCAATGTTGTAATAAATTTTCCTCCTCTTTTTTACCCAAAAATTGATTTGATTCCAAGCTGTTCCAGATTTTTTTTCATAACCACGACAAACAAACACAAAAACAAAATGATTGCTGAGAAAGGGGTTGGAATTCAACACTTTTAAAATACAATATTATTTCTCTCAGCCTTTTGAAAATGAATGCATCATATTTCTCTACAGAAGTCTGAAACGTCACCCCTCGCCCCTACTTAGCTGTAAAAGTGAAGGAAAGGAAATGTAACATCCACATTATTTTGAGGATGTTGGGAAGACCTACAATACCTGGATGGGACAGCAGATTTATAATTAACATCCTGGCATTGTTGCATTTCCTTCCTATTACTGATGACATAAGGTGAAAAAGCCCAAATACCAAGATGAAGGTGTGACAGGAGAGAAAGATTGAACCAAGACTGACAGTCAGTCTCTCCTTCCTAAATATAATAAATATACTAATGAGCATCGCTGAGCAGAGAGATGCTGGTAAGATATCACTGTCAAAATTATTGTCATAATAACAAGTAATTACATAAACTTACTTCGAAACAATCTTAAAATGTAAAGCACCTTCTATTCAATTATTCTGCTAATAACTCATAGCTCTAATAACCCAAAGATGAGGGTTATTAGTTATGCATTATGGGTATGGCAGTTTATTAATGTTCTCCATATCAAATTCCAGAAACGTGGACAGTGTTTGTGCCTCAGTATTCTGGTTCATCAGAGTGTGTTAGCATCCTCCTGTCCTGCCTCACTCCCAGACATGCAATTACAAACACAGGTAGGAAACAGAGAGCGGGAGGTATAGAGATGGAGCAGATAGAAATCGACCGTATCATCAATCACTCAAATTTGCATTTGTGTAGCCCATATTCACAAATCACGTTTTGCTTCATAGGGCTTAACAAATTTCCCATTTTATGTCATGTGTAACAGAGCACATCAGCAAAATAACAATATTTAAAACATTTAAGAGAAAAGACAGTGTTTAACATAAGTGGAGAGATGTATCAATGTTTAAAGTATTTATACAAAAGAAAATATATGTAACCAATTAAGTATTTGATCCATTTGTGGCCAAAAATATTACATACACTACCGTTCAAAAGTTTGGGGTCACCCAGAAATCACACTTTTATTTATCAAATGAGTTGCAAAATGAATAGAAAATATAGTCAAGACATTGACAAGGTTAGAAATAATGATTTTTATTTGAAATATTAATTTTGTTCTTCAGACTTTGCTTTCGTCAAAGAATGCTCCATTTGCAGCAATTACAGCATTGCAGACCTTTGGCATTCTAGCTGTTAATTTGTTGAGGTAATCTGTAGAAATGTCACCCCACGCTTCCTGAAGCACCTCCCACAAGTTGGATTGGCTTGATGGGCACTTCTTGCGTACCATACGGTCAAGCTGCTCCCACAACAGCTCAATGGGGTTGAGATCTGGTGACTGCGCTGGCCACTCCATTACAGACAGCATACCAGCTGCCTGCTTCTTCCCTAAATAGTTCTTGCATAATTTGGAGGTGTGCTTTGGGTCATTGTCCTGTTGTAGGAGGAAATTGGCTCCAATCAAGCGCTGTCCACAGGGTATGGCATGGCGTTGCAAAATGGAGTGATAGCCTTCCTTATTTAAAATCCCTTTTACCTTGTACAAATCTCCCACTTTACCAGCACCAAAGCAGCCCCAGACCATCACATTACCTCCACCATGCTTGACAGATGGCGTCAGGCACTCTTCCAGCATCTTTTCACCTGTTCTGCGTCTCACAGATGTTCTTCTGTGTGATCCAAACACTCAAACTTTGATTCGTCTGTCCATAACACTTTTTCCAATCTTCCTCTGTCCAATGTCTGTGTTCTTTTGCCCATATCAATCTTTTCTTTTTATTGGCCAGTCTCAGATATGGCTTTTTCTTTGCCACTCTGCCTAGAAGGCCAGCATCCCGAGTCGCCTCTTCACTGTAGACGTTGACACTGGCGTTTCCGGTACCATTTAAAGAAGCTGCCAGTTGAGGACCTGTGAGGCGTCTATTTCTCAAACTAGAGACTCTAATATACTTGTCTTCTTGCTGAGTTGTGCACCGGGCCTCCCACTTCTCTTTCTACTCTGGTTAGAGCACGTTTGCGCTGTTCTCTGAAGGGAGCAGTCCACACCGTTGTAGGACATTTTCAGTTTCTTCGCAATTTCTCGCATGGACAAGCCTTCATTTCTAAGAACAAGAATAGACTGGCGAGTTTCACATGAAAGTTCTCTTTTTCTGGCCATTTTGAGAGTATAATCAAACCCACAAATGTGATGCTCCAGATACTCAACTAGCTCAAAGGAAGGCCAGTTGTATAGCTTCTCTCACCAGCAAAACAGTTTTCAGCTGTGCTAACATAATTGCACAAGGGTTTTCAAGGGTTTTCTAATCATCCATTAGTCTTCTAAGGCGATTAGCCAACACAATGTACCATTAGAACACTGGAGTGATAGTTGCTGGAAATGGGCCTCTATACACCTATGTAGATATTTCATTAAAAACCAGACGTTTAAACCTAGAATAATCATTTACCACATTAACAACGTATAGAGTGTATTTCTGATTAATTTAATGTTATCTTCATTGAAAAAAACAGTGCTTTACTTTGAAAATAAGGACATTTCTTAGTGACCCCAAACATTTGAACGGTAGTGTACAATAATCCATAAAGCAGGGCCGGTCACCAAGAGCAGCTCCAAGATCACTCTATTTAAAAAAGAATTACAAGGCTGATTAATATTAATACCTAGAATAGTCGAACTAGAAAGGCCCAACAGTCGCCTTATGAAACCACAATTACATCACTTGATCCAGATTTTTATTTGGATCTGCACCAAATTGTACACACTCATATCAGTGTCCTTAACATGCATCAACTCCATGAATTATTTTCTGAGCAATCAAGGCAAATGTTGATGAACAATCCCACTGATCTGGATCCATATCCACATTTACTGACCCTTACTTCCACCAAGTTTAATTGTAATTTGTAGTTTAAAAGGATTTGTCATCTAATCTTACAATAAACAAACAAATGGACGGGGGTGAATACATAACCTTCTTCTTGGAGGTAATGATAATAATAATAATCCTGTCCATTGCAACATGTGTAGGAGGGAAGTTTTCATAGCTGACAGCAGTTTGTTGACCTCTACAAGAAGTGGCCAGGCTGGGGTAGTTAGGCTGCTGCTCCAACCTCACCTCCTTATTATTTTGTGATTTATTACTAATATTGAACTGTGGCATTACACCCAGTGGACTGGTCCCTGCCATCCACTGTAACAGTGAGTAAGGCAGGTGGTTTTCAGTTTAGTGTCATGTTTGTTTATAGGTCTATTGATCTGTTGTGTTGCAGACAAAATACTTTTCCAGTCCAGCTTTCAAACTATCGCAGTCATCTTGATTTCTTATCCTGTCTCTTTGTTTTGCAGGTAAAACGTCATGATGTTGTTGTGACATGAGTTGTTTGGGTTTTTTTGCAAAAAAGTGTAACTGTGAAGCTTTTAACCACATTGAACCAATTTTAAAAATATATATTTTAACTGACTCATGATGCAGATGTCTGTCAAAGAAGTTTTCTTTGGCCTGATATAAAGACAGATTCTCTTTTCAGACAACAGGAGACCAAATGTATTGTAGGTTTTTGTCATAGTATCTACTCTGTCATCACATGTGCTGGTTTGAACAAAGGTAGATACTGAGCAGATGATGACAGAATCAAATATGGTGAATAGTCATTGTCTTGAGAGACTGTTTTGTGGCAGATTTCCTCTTCTACTGACAGACTGCAGGAATTTGGCTTCAGAAAAGACATAATGTAGCAGGATGTACGTCCACTGAATACGGCGTTTAAGAGACAAAATACAGACTAAAAGCTCGCCGTGTGACAGACGCTCTCTCTATCAAGCTCTCTGTTCCTTTGGCCTTTTGCTCTCTGCGTCTGTCTTCTCCCTCCTTAATATAAAACATCGACCATAGCCAGACCCCGACTGAGAATGCATTCATTAACCAGTAAGGACCGTGAGTCGAATAGGTTTCATACATATTACCCTTTTAAACAGAGTTGATCCTTCTACTAGCATTTCAGCAATATTATATACAAAGTCACATTTCCTATACATCAGTTTATCACTTATTTACATTTAAATTAAAGTCAAAACACACGCGGAGATGTCGCAGGAGAGCAGACAAACTGAACTATGCATTTCCTTGTAGATGATGATAATTTGGCCTCCGCAATATTCCCTGTCTGAATGAGGCTGAAGCTCAGAGCAATTCCTTAAGTCCTCAATATTTTGAATTAAAATACGAGCAGAGGGCGTTAGCAATTTACAACCAGTCACATCAGAATGTGTTTCTGATGCTTAATCTTTCTTATTTTTGATGTGTGATCAAAAGCAAGATGAAGGGGACGTGACTGTGACTCCGGAGAGTGCTCACCCGATGCTATGCCAGCCTTGATTTATCTGAGTATATAATTTCATATGTACTTTTCTTGCCACCAATTGTAGATTATTATCAAAATAATGTGAGTCCATGTTATGTATTGTTGATTGCGTTTTCAGAAAAGAAAAGATGCAGCCTGAAGGGCATCATCAAAAGATGGAATTGCTGCAATCCGCTCCCACCAGGATGCCATTAATAAATGTTTCTTTTATGACTCGCCTTTTCTATTCCTCCTCTTTTTTTTCTACCCTCCAGGCAATTTTCTTCCTTCAGACGACACCAAGAAACATGCATAATTGGCATCAATCTCCTTCACATTGGCATCGTTCATGTTTTGCGTTAGTGACGGTCTCCTTAATTGAAACATATGGCTGTCCTGATGATTGAACTTTCAGAAATGGAATGGCCATTGTGGCAGTTTAGAATGCATGGCGCTTAGAGTAGAAGCTGATCAATTTGCAAAGAGGTTCAAGGAAAAATGCCAAATAAGAATGTGTGTTAAAAGTTATGATCAACAGAAAAACACGATGCACAGAGATGCGAGAGGCGAACACACGCCACGTCAAAAAACTGTGATTACATCTAAAAGGAGAGATATCCACTGCTTTTTTCTGCCTCCTTCATCTGCTTGTGCTCCTCTAATGATGTCGTTTTTTTCACACCTTATCATTGCTTTTGCATGCGTCCTGCCATTATGGCTGATTGCAGGGCCAAGAGAAACGAGAAAATCAGAACAAACATCTCATCCGCCCCGTCTGTCTCTCTGCTCCCTCATCACTGTTTTCCAGCGGGGATGCAGATTTGAGAAATGAAGGCGTGTACGAGGCCGCCTCTGTCAGGTTTTGTTGGGTTCATGTCATCTTTTAAGCAACATGTGCTGAATGGTCCGTAAGTTGTGCGTTCAGAGGTTGTGTCTGTGGCTGCACCTTGTAATCTCTCTATTTACAGTTGTCTCAAGTGTTGTTGTGACGGCCGCGCTGTCAGAAATTATCCGTTAAATTATTCTCCAGTCAAAAGAAAGAAAAAGCCCACTTCTTTGAAAAGTTTACTGTTACTGCAACTTAATCATGTCCAACTGATTTTACAGAGTACATTGTTATTACCAAACTTTAAAGTGAGTTCACTTTTATGTGTGTACATTTTCAACCATGTTATTTCAGGTCAAAATACACTGAAGGAAACATTCTATAGTTGACAATATGCAGTAAATATTATCTGTATGATCATCATCATCATGTACTATAATTTAAAAGTGTTGACTTCAACGTGAATTTACATACAATTTGATGTGTGTTATATGTTTTGGGTTTAAGTCGCGGCTTTAACTGCAGTAAAAAGAAAATGGTCTGGTCTGTATTTATGTGGCGCATTTCTAGTGAAAACTGACAGGGTCTAAATGGATGATTCTAAACTTTGGGGTCTGGGGGACAGAGGAATTTGATGCTGCAAACAGAAATCCAGCATCTTCTCCAGCAGCTGAGGATCACAGACAGTGTACCTGCAGAGGAATGAGTTTTTGCCTCCCTGTGGCATGTTTCTGTTGGAATAATGGGATTAGACAGTGGCAGTGCTTCACGCAGCTTTTCAACACTTTGTATGAAGATTTTTACAGAATCAACCAATTAGGTCAGTGACCAAAAATTGGCCTTGACAATCTTCAGCACTGAGATTAAATCTGCTGTGTGTTTATGACATTACATTTTTTACTTTGCAGGGAACATGGATAGCAAATAATAGTGCTTATTAAAACAGTTATTTCATTTTGGGAAATATAAAATATCACCTGCAGCAGCTTTAAGTAATTTTACAGTGCCATCAATGTCTTTTATTCACTAACGCCTGGCTTTGTGTCTTTCCATGATTCTCTCTGTGCGTCCTCGCTGCAGCTGAACCATCAGAACCGCTCTCTGAAGAGGAAGAGCATGATGCTGCTGTCCCACCTCAGCCCAAGCACCATCGCACAGATCAGCCTTGAGGATGAAGAGGAGGAGGAAGATGGCGAAGACGGCGAAGACTTAAAAGCAGCCAGCAAGGTCTGCCCCTCCCCTCAGTGCCAGAGCACCATCTCAGGTACTGGATGTCTGCAGTCGTTATGTGTGTTACATATTTACCACACACTTACCATGCATTGTAGTCACAGTTGCAGCCATGTAGAAATGTTCTAGTATCAACCTTAATGGTCCATTTTTATCACATCTTGTCATTCATGTCAAAGTGAATTTACTGTGTGACGTTAGACGACATGTCGCTGTTCAGGAATATGTGTAACACAACAGTATCGGCCTCTGTTGATTATATAAATATGTATATATGAAACATACAAACCAAGATTTAAAAAAATATATACTAATTTATAATCTGCTAAATGATGCATTGCATATGCATGGGATAAATAACTAATACCTACATATGTGTTTTCTTCTCATCCAGCTGTCAGTGGAAACATGTAATTGTCAGTTCCTTTAGTTAAGCAGTAATTATACCTTTGGTGATAATGGATTCACACTCCATGATGCTTTTCCCATCATGTTGTTTAAGGCTGTTGAAATAATAGTGTTATTTGCAAATGATAAACTCTGATGCAGATAATTATTAATACAGAAATACGTTGCTCCAAGATTGTAGACTTATTATGGTCAAAATCCATAATAACATGTTAATGGAGATCTAGTGGTCAGTGTGTTGTTTTTTTTTACTTTTAACATATGATCAAACATCAGCTGTAGATTGGGAGCCGAGCACATCGCGGTGAGACCCAGGCAAGGTCCTGCCACTGTGAAACTGCATTTTCATTTAATTTTATTCATCAGAATACTCGTCCTATTCAACAAAGGTCATATCATCCCTCGCTAAAAACAATTTTAGGTGTCAACAACCTTTTCTGCTTAAGTACCCTCCTAAATGTCTCTGCCTGCTCCTGCTGTGAGCTGCTTTACCTGGGAACACCACTTCCTCCGTTTTTATGAATTTAACACATGAAGCAGGTGATAGCACATCCATCTAGACAAATACAAAGTGTTGATGCTGCGATTGTCCTTTCATTCCACTGTATATTTATACAAATTACATTTAAGTTATGCATAAATATATATACTAAAAGGAAGTGTAGCCCATTCTCAGCTTTTCACCGCTGTTCTGCTGTAAACACATTCGTTACATTTTCATGATCTCATTATAACAGCCAGACTCATGGTCAGCACAAACCAAATACAGGTTTTCTAAAAAAGGCTGGTTAAAAGAACACTGATCGGGGTGAAATGCCCTGTAGCCTACTTCAACAGCTCACATGCCCAGTTGGGTATTGTATCTGTTTCCACGGCTTTGATTCCATCTGCTCAACATCAGGCCCACGTTCAACTCAGACTCTGCTCCTCCCAGTTTCTCTTTTTGAACAGAAATGACGTTTTCATATTTGTGTACCCTCCAGTTTGGAGGATTTGGGTAGGATCAATGTCTTCCATATTCAGTGGACACCTGAGATTGCAGGTCTCTACCAAAGGAGCAACTCACAAAATAACCTCTGAGAGCCAGCCGTCCCTCAGGCTCAGACAATCACTTCACAGTGTCCGACAGGGAAGAGTTTAAGAGTTCTGTTTAAAGCTGCTCTGATCGTCTTTGTTTCAGAGCTGCAAAGTAAGTTGGAGTTAACGTTAAAGGAGAAAACTCAAGCAGTAACTGATCTTGAGGCAGTGAGAGACCAACTGAGGGAGACCAGAGAAGAAGTAAGTTCAAACCTTCTTCTGTTTGTTTTGACCTGTCACTCACACTGTACAATACAATATATTATTTTTCATTATAAATCTATGTCCTTAGTAAGACTAGCAAACAGTTCTACTGTTCTAGTTCTTGAAATCTCTCCTTTCTCTCTCTCTCATTTCTCTCCTCTCAACCCAACCGGTGGTGGTAGGTTAAATCCTTAACTATGTAAAGTGCATTGTAATTGTGTGTATTGTGATTTGGTGCTGCATAAATAAAGTTGAATTGAATTGACTTTACAGCATCTTTATGCGAGCAAAGGTGAAGAGTCACCAAACCTCCATATCAATTACATTTCAAGTAAATTGCAGTTTAATTAATAGTTTGATTTTTAATGAAACATATTAATAACATTGTAGACTGATCAATTAAAAACTATTCCCTGAAAGTATAAAAAGAATATGTCCTAAAGTTTCCTTGGAGCTGTTATGAGTGTTTTTTCACATGCACAAGGTTGAACATGCATGCATTGACGCACCTGGGTGATGTACACAGTCTGACCACTTTTCCACAGGTCACATGTGGACACATGTATGCTGCAATGCAGGGAAAGGAAAGGACAAAGCAGACTGAAATCAAATGAACATAAATATGCATGGAGGGAAGAAACAAACTACATCAGTGTTTGTTTCCATCCACACTTTATCCCCAGCAGCATCTGTATTGTTTCCCTGCTCTGACCCTCCTTCCATTTGCAGCTGCTGAAGGAGAAACATGATAACACTGTTTTAATTGCTGAGACAGTGCAGCAAAAGAAGCTCCTGGGGAAATATAACAGAGGTAAGTCAATATGGTCTTCATTTCTACATCCACTAATAATTATGTATGGAAAACAGAGCATGGCCTTATTGTTCTATAGTAATTACACAGATACCACTGTATCACAGTCAATGCATCTCTGCTAGTCAATGACCCAGTTTGGAAATGTTTGTCCAGTGTCTCAGTTTGCTGTGGAGGAATACAAGACCTTGCAGGACACGTTGAGCCTGGAGCAGATTCTGAGGACAGAGGCAGAGAACTTTGGCAGAGCAGTGAGTGTTTTCACTGCAGCCCTCCATGCTCCTTACTTATTCTCTGTGCGATGATGTTAGGCTGTGTCTGACTGACTGTGTTCCTTCAGGTGGAATACCCACTGTCCTCCTTGTTTTCTTCAGATGGTGGTCGAGCAAAAGAAGCTGCAGAGACAGAGTCAGATCCTGATGCAGAGCTCCTCGCCCAGCCATGCTCTACAGGAAGCCCTCAGCCAGGTCACCAGCCTGACCCAGGATCTGGAGACACAGAGGCTGGAGCACGACAACCAGGTCCCTCTGATACCTTATGAATGTAACATCACAAATAGAGCTGGGCGTCTTTGATTCTTGATTAAGAAACATGGACCATCAGATGAGGAAATAGTGAAAACATCCATCTGTTCAAAATACATGCTCCTCAATCATGAGGAAGCAAACTTCATGGTCAGATGTCCACTTTTGTCTCCTTGTAAAGAACAAAGCTTTTGTGATTCAGGGACATTTCTTCTTGCTGGTTTGAATAACATACTCAGTTCTTTTTAATGGACAAAAAACCTAATTTGGAGGCAATTTCAGAGCCGAGCTTTTTCTTTCAAGAAAAAAATTAAATTGTTGTTGTGTTTAATTGTCTGCTTGTAGCACATTAGGCCAAATACTCAGGCAGCAGGTGCTGCTGAATTAGAACCAGCGACTGGTTTGAAAAGATATTTTATAATAGTCAGTTAGGTCAGTTTGATCATTTCAAATTCATTGTATTTGTATTTTTATGAGTGTGTGTGACATAAATTGTCATTTTCCCAAGTCTGTGAAGGGCCCACTGTGTGGACTGTTCCCACAAGGCACACTATCTAGAAAACAAAACAGCTCATTTTATAGACTTTAATATGCAGGTATCTGTATTCCTCATCCTTGGCCAGATTTTATTCTGCTCGACATTTTAAACAGAGATAATGTTGTCACCCCTGTCCATTTGTTTGTTTGTAAACACAAACACCACTCGATGGATTTCTGTAAAACTCGGTGAGAGATTTGGGTCAAGGAGGAATAGATCAGATTTTGGTGTAGATCCAGATCAGGAGGAGGATCCGGGTTTCTTTTCACTTTCTTTAATGTTGCGAGACAGGGCGCTTTTCAGCATTCTCATTGATTCTCTGAATAATTCATAGATCTTGATGAAAACAATCTGACATGTTTAGGCGACTGATATCTGTGAGTGTGTGGAATTTGATGCAGATCCAAATAGAAACCTGGATGAAGTAAATTTTATGTGTTTTGTTTAATAAGGGGACTGTTTAGCCTCTGTGGAGGTATGCACTCTTCTGAGTGCCATACTACTTTGTACTGTTGCACTGCAGAGGGGGGCAAAGAGTAACAGACAGCGCAAGAAGATTTGTCTTCTAAGACAAATCATGGTTTGGCTGTAAGAGTCCACAAATGTCGAGTCTGTGCAGCGAGTCTGTAACAGGAGCATCCATATGGCACATGCACAAGAAAAGTAAAGTGGATGCTCACTTGTGCACTGTAGACCTGCCTATCTATTTTTACTTGTTCTGACATTTTCATGTTGTAAATAGTAAATCCAACAAACAAAGGAGCTCTCATTGTGGTGCCTCCTGCTTTCACAGACCCCTGTGTAGGGGGTAAGGCTTTAGTGGGATTGCCTGAAGATATTTGAGAAGATGCAGGATGCAATATGTAACATGACAGACGTAAATATCAAGTTATGACAGTCAAGCTTAAGTATGTTTTATTCATTCATACATAACTCGTTAGAAACACAAAACTAGTTCAAATAGAAGAAAAGTATTGCATGTGAAACCCATCCCTGTGCTTTACTCCTGTAATCCCTTTATTTCATATGCATCAAAATTGCATCAATCAAAGAAACATAATTATTTAGCTGGTTAATTACATAGGAGGGTTGTCTGGTGACTGATCACAGGCCATGACAGAAACACCTCGGGGCCATGACTTGCCACATCAATAATTAAAGGAAGCAGTGTCGCCTCCAGCCCGACCCCAACCTCCCCCACCTCCCTGTGGCACTGATGGAAAACAATTAGAGCTGAGTGGGATCACTGATCTCTCCTGGTGCTGGATAGAGGTTGTCATGCCCTTCATTTGAGGAACAATTAAAACACTGGTTAAGGAACAGGGTCTGAGAGCCGGTGACTGAATGTTAACTGGCAGCTACTAATCAGAAATCAAAAACAGCGGAGCCGCAGTGCTGGCAGGAGAGTAGAAAAGAAACTCTTAGTTGTTAGTTGTTGTTGTGGTTCATATTTGTATTTATTCAGTGAAAGAATTGAATGTTGTGGTTGGTCCATCCTCAGATAAAGCAGATGGAGGACAGGCTGAAGAGCTGTGAGGCTCAGAGGGAGCTGACGGCATTGAGGCGCAAACTGGAGCTTGTGGAGGAGGAGAAGAGGGAGTGCAGTGACAAATGCTCCAAGACTGAAGTGGAGGTCAAGGATCTGCGGTTTACAGGTGAGGATATATTTGGAAGTGTAAGGACAGGATGAGCTGCGGGGCATTTCACTGTGCACTATAGAGGCCAGCACATTATTGGCACTATAGAGGGAACACCGTGTGTGTAGGCTACAACAAAGCCAACAGGCCCCATTTGATTTAAAGTGTGACCATGAAATTCTCCTCGTGTCTTTTGTCAGCATAAATTTGTGTTCTGCTCTCTGTGCTGTCGCCGCGTGTTTACTGTAACTGGATGGGATCGACTGGCCAGTTGAGGAGCTCCAGAAGAAGCTGCAGGCAGCTACCAACCCAATCCCCACCCCAGCACCTCCGCCTCCTCCACCACCACCACCACCACCACCACCACCTCCCCCGGCCCTGTCCTCCAACCCACTCAGGTTTGATCCCACACAGTCTGCTCTGTACATCATCAGTCTGTTTTACTTGGATACATCTTTAACCTAGTACCTTTGGTGCAATGAAATGCAAACAACTAATGGTCTGTGTTTATATGTCACCTTTCCTGTCTTGATGATGACTCGAAACTCTTTACAGTTCTTTATTACATTTTTTTTCATTCACACACACATTCATACAGTGCATCTATGGGCAGCACTTATTTTTCTATTAGAGGGGCAATTTGGGGTTCAGTATCTTGCCCAAGGACACTACGGTATGGGGAAGACTGGGATTGAACCACCAACCGTTAGTTACCCTAGGGGGTCCGCGGAGGTACTGCAGGGGGGTCGCGAAATCTTTGGTTGATTAGACAATTTTTTTTTTCAACCAACTTTTTTTCCACAAATTTAAATGTCTTTAAATACACATTAACATGAATCTGTGAATTATTTTGATAGCTCAGTGTTGTATGCAAAATGTATGTTTATAAATGGCAGTGGCACGGCCACCCTGTACCTTGCACATGTTTAAAATAAAAACATGAATATATGAACCTGTGTATTATTTGAATAGCTTAGTATTGAATGCACAATAACAGGGTAGCTATGTTTATACATGGCACTAGGCCCAGTTTAATATAAAACATATAGGGGGTCCCTGCTCCATCTCTCCATCAGTTTGGGGTCCTTGGCCTGAAAAACATTGAAGACCCCTGCTCTAGATCATAATCAGCTGCTCTGTCTGTGCCTTCCCCTCTAGCTCGCTGTTGTCAATGATCCGAAAGAGAAAGGACATCAGCACTGACATCCAACTAGAGGTCCACGACTCTGCCAAGACACCAGGTACACAGCAAACATCCACAATTGTATACAGTGTGCTGCTGCACCATTCAACATGTAGTATAAAGAATTTGTATAGACTGGCAGGTGTCTATCACGGTTTGTAACTTACGGTGTGATCTGATGCAGGTCTTTGTTGTTCTAAAGGAATGCAGTATTAATACACTAAGACAAGGCCTAAGCACCAGTAGTATAGCAGATGTATTGTAGTTGGCTACAACCAGTAAGTGGTTTATTGGGGGATGAGGGGGGATACAATCCCCTTTAGAACAAAAAAGAATTCCCCTAAATAACCATCCCCTCTCAGCCATCCCCCCATCCCCTATGACAGAGAGTGTTGGCTGTGCAGATAGAGAATTTGTGTACATGTGATCAACCTATGATCAGTGTTACTGACTTAATCATGAGATCTGCATTTAATTTGTAAAAGTTGAAACTGAATGGCATCGAAAAGAACAGAACACCAAGAGAAATCCTACCTGCATCAGTGGCTGTTAAAACATCTGTAAAGATTTTACTGTATCCAGCAGGAATGCAGGATCCAGCATGAAATACTGCTTTCACTGTGTGCGTTGATGCAACAAGCCCAACGGATCAGCTCCAAAAGTTCATAATCTGTAGATACATTCCCGAGTAATATTCACATCAAGTTTGGTGAAAATCCCTCCATGTGTTGTTCAGTTACAAAATAATACGCTGCAATGTGCAGGATAATTAATCAACAAATGATTCTTCCCCCTGGGAAAAATGAACAAATCGTATTTGTGTTGTTGGCTACAACAACACAAATACGATTTGTTCATTTTTTTTCATTTGTTCATTTTAAGCAAGAAAAGAATGCACAAAGCTGAAGGTCTGGTTTCATTCTCAGCTTTCGAATTTTTCTTTCTGAGAGAAGCAAAAGTAAAAAGTGTCTCAAATACGGGGCCACACTACGGTCACACAGAGTCACATTATCCAGACACCAAAACCTTTAAATGAAAAAGGAAGATGTGTCCTTTAAAAGTAAAGACACAGGCCACAGTGGATGGGACAAGATTTCTTTTTTATATATTTTGAATATTTTGAAAAGAGGATTCTGCTAGATAATATTGTTGGAATTGACAAAACTGTAGTTTGCAAATATTCCCTCTTGTTGGGTTCTGGTGTCTCGTTGTGTTCTTTGTATTCTGAGTGAAGACACTGAGGGAAATGCTGGAGTAATGTCCACTCTCTGAAAATTCAAACGTCCAGTGTATCTTTCCTTTCTCCTCCCGAATATGTTCATTTTGTTTTTCATTCTCCTACGGGCTGCTGTGGCTCCTGCATTTCAGTGTAGGAGAGCTGGTCTGGATTTTTAACTTTTTTTTTTATAGTTTTCATTTTAGAATATATTCCTTTCACCTTTTCCTTTGCAAATCAATGTCACTTCAGTGTAGAAGGACAAATGCTGAAGCAAGTGGCGCATGAGAAATTCAAACTCAAATCTCCATCACTGGCCTATCAGGTCAACGTGTTAAATTCTTCAATTAGTGCAAACAAAAGGGGAGCCTTGACTCGTCGGCGCAGGTAGGACATGGGTGTCGACTGAACAGGCTTGTCTAAGTCCTCATTTTGTTCAACGTTTGTGAATATGTGAGGCCTGAATTGGGCACTACGCACAGAGGATCTTCTTCTCTGACACCAGAATAATAGTCTCTTTCTGAGCACTTTGGAGGAAAATATTTCACTATTACTTCAACACAAAGTACTTTGTATGTGACATTTTAAAGACATTTTACGGACAATAGTTCCATTGTGTGTGTCGCTGAATGCACTGTGATAGGAAATTAAATATTCGCATTTCTTAGCCAATAGGCCGCATTATTGGAGAGTTTTATTTTTCTTAGCCACTTTTTTTAACTCTCTTTCTCTCGGATGGAAATCTGATGAATTGTGTTTGTGTTTTTACAACCAGTCAAAATTCATTCCTGTTGAGTTTCAGTAACCTCACACACCAAGACGGCTCTGAGCTCTACAGGCATACTTTGAATACTACAAAATTAGGGACAGCAATAACTATTGTTGCATGACTACAGCCAAAAACAGAAGTGAGGATAATAAAGTTCAGTCAGTATTTATGGCATAATTAAGAGGAAACCCTGGAGTTTCTCCAAAAAAAGACTTAATTGATTGGTCCCACGGGCTGGTGTCATTTTTACGCTTTCACATCCAAATGAGTTTTATTTCAATTGCACTGCTAATGAATTACACGTTGCCTTGCACCTCTCAAAATCATTTAAACTCATTTTGGTTCTTGGCACAGTATCACACTGAGGCAGACCCTCATTTAGTGTCACAGAAGCCACTAAATACAGCGTGTCCATTGAAAAGGACTAGAGCTGCAGGCAAAGGGATGACGTCTGTGTGTGTGTGTGTGTGTGTGTGTGTGTGTGTGTGTGTGTGTGTGTGTGTGTGTGTGTGTGTGTGTGTGTGTGTGTGTGTGTGTGTGTGTGTGTGTGTGTGTGTGTGTGTGTTCAGAAGTGGACGTCAGGCAGCAGGCGGTGGACGAGATGATGCTGAGGATCAAGAAAGGCGTTCAGCTCCGACCGGTCGGCCAGTCAGCTAACAGAGCCAGGAGACAGGTGACTTCACCAACATGACCTGTGACCTTTGACCTGCTGTGTTTCTGGCTATTAAACCCTTAGCTGCTGGCACACATGACTGGATGTGGAGGTCTTATCTGGGTGTATTGACTATTAAACATATTCCACTTATAATTTATTTGAATGAATTTAAATATAATTAGTTCTAAACCATATTGTGTATTCCAGTGGTTCTCAAATGGGGGTACGTGTACCCCTGGGGGTACATGAAGGCACTCCAGGGGGTACGTGATATTTAAAATTAGCATCCATTCAAAAATCCTTTAAAAATAGTTATTCAATAAAATATAAGTGTATATAAATCAGACACTGATGGCACAGCGCTGTGTATTACATCCTTTTTTCAACCAAAAATGCTTTGCGCTGGTTAGGAGGTACTTATAAAAAATATTAAAATATTTCACACGGGGTACATCACTGAAAAAAGGTTGAGAACCACTGGTGTATTCAATGTTGAGTCATTTATTTGTGTGCCTCACTCAAGTAACGTGCTTATGTTACTGTTAGAATAATCTATTTTATATATAAAGTTAAAAACAGTTTAATCTTTATTAACTTTTCCATTAATGGTGTCAAATCTCAGAATCTAATTTATTGTCACTTGATTTATATATACTCATCATACAGACCATCATCTTGTTTGCATCTAAAATATATATAACTTTTCTTTTGATTGGACGTCACAATGTCCAACCTGCAGCTAAGGCAGTGTACACAGTGGATTTTTAATTCTCACAGATCATTACAAATTGTTAACCAAATTGATTACTAGCTTGAGTTTCTGATAGAACTGGACCCTTTGCATAAAGTCCACAGAAAGTCAAGAGGAGCCGATGTGTGAACACAGCAGGAGACGCTCTGCAGGATTCACTGCGAGTGGAGGGGCTGATTATGTCAGGCACATAGAAGACACAGACAAAGATGTCAAGAGAGTTTCTGGTGATAAGAGTCGACACCTGTGTTGATGTGCTGTTAAAGAAAAACACCTGATCTCTGCAGCAGAATGAATATGTTACTTCCTGCCTCTGCCTGCTGCACCACCTCTTTCCTCAATCATGAGAAAAGAAAACCTCTGGAGAAAGTCCGGACCCAATTCTCTGGAGTTCCTCTGCAGGGTGGACTCAGCCTCTCACCCAATCGCAGGGCCTGAAACATGATGCAGGAAACTTCTGCTGGCAGTTTTCTTGTTTGTTACTTCAAACAAAACATCATGTTACCTGCTCCATTCATGGAATATACTTTACATAATCAATAACAATTAATACACGTCTGGCTTGTTATGTTTGTGCACACCGAATTGGAATAAATAAGCCTCTTAAATAAGTCAAGTGAGGTGAAATAAATGAAATGAGACACTGAGACAATGGTGAAGTGAGAGTTCTGCAAGTAGCTAGAGGTTTATACTCGATTCTCAGGAGGCTGATGGATCTGAAACTGTGGTGAGGTTTTTGACATCAGCAGAGATGAGGTGGCAGGGAGCATCCATACATTCTGCTGCTGTGAAACCTGTGTCTGATCTGGGAAAAGAATCTCCTTCAACACAGGAAGTGGTGTTTGCTGTTTGTTTGAATGGAACCGAAGACGTCACGCAGACAAAGAAAAGACCAAAACCCTCCTAAATAAAGTAGAACACATCCTGCAGACACAGAGACAGTGAAACATAAAACTATTCCATTAATTCCGATCAAGGTAAATACGTTTTTTTTCTTGACAGCCGTCGTGGGCCTGAATGAGTTTCCTGTACACAGTAAATACACAGTACATATTTTGTTCAGTGCTCCTCAATCCATCAGTGTGCAGGAATATCTAAGAGCTTCTTGTTTCGATAAAACACAACATACGGCCAAGACATCTCAGTCTGCGTGTTCCTCCACCACAACAACTCTGTCAAATTAGATAGCATTAGGACCTGCTCTGCCAGGTAATTAGAAATAATGAGGATGGGAAAATTGACGTGACTCAGAATGATTGTGTGTTGACACATTTGCTTCTTGTAGAAAGCAAACGGCCCCGTGCTTACCTACAGTGTCTCGTCTCTGCTGATTGTGGCAAAATAAGTATAATGGGTCAGACTGCTGCTTATTTACCAAACCCGTCTTTTTCCTCCCATTTCCCTTTTGTCAGATGCAGAGGCTGCCCTCTAATTCCGCCATTCAGGAACTTAAAGGAATCATGGTAATGATCAACAATCAAATATCCTCACAGACCTTATTTTACTTGTTGAACTTCAACTGTATTTACTCAGGAGTAGAGAGGTGCATGTGATGTTAAAATAACATAAAATCCAGTAGTCAGATATTTTACTGAAGAAAAAGTTTTACTGCAACACCAGACACACAGGATGAAGTGTCAGACTACGAGAGATGCAGCCACCCCAGTTAAAGTCTGGTTTAATAAGATCTACTTCCATCTATACGCTCTGTTCGCTAACCAGGCCTCTGTGTGTATGCTTTGTTCAAACCCTCCAGGGGAATTTCAATAGAGCCTCCCCTCAACCGAAGGCAGCACCTCCGTCAACAAACCCCGACGAGGAGCTGCGGAGGATCCTGCTACGGCGACGGGACGCAGTGGAGTCTCCACCCGACACCAGTAAGTTTCATCTCGTTCACATGAAACTCTCTGAGGTGCATCCACCAGGTCCATTACTGCTCCTCAATCACTGACTGGTTAGTCCATCTGTAGTTTCTGGTCTGAAGTCAAACGGAGCTTTTGGTTTACAGCCAAATATTTAGATCTTGAATTAGGAAAACAAACATATTTATGTATAATACAAACATAAATGGGCATTTTCTTCTTCATTGTTTAATATGTAAAATAAAAGTTTTCATATTAGCACATACCCGCACAAATAAATACTGATACCAATATGATTTTATTTGAGCAAAATTAAAAACACAATGCGGAATATAAGGTTTGAAACGTGCACGACACTTCCCACAAAAAAAGCTAAGATTTATGAGAACGGATGGTGACAGATGGTGAAGGCATGATTTGAAGTTAGATTCTGTGATGATCATGGGTTTAGTTTCACTTCAGTTGAAATGAATATTCATACATTTATATCCACAAAGTGATGAACATGAACAGCTACCTTTAGGTGTTATAGAAAACACAAATTGTTGCACAGACGCCTCAGAGTTTCAGGACATACAAACACAAGTCAAATATGAAGCAGTGAGTGAAGTACAATACTGTGTGAACATTGTCAAGTTGATGGTTATCTATAAAGTGAAGTTAGCCGTGAGTAATGTGCATGCACACAGTTTATCTGGTTATTTTTGGCATACATCTCTTCTGTCTTTTGATTAAAAAGAGACAACACTGATTGGGTCAGTGTGTTTGTCTCTTTGTGCAGGTCTCAATTCTATCCCCCCCCCTGCGGTGTGACAGTGCCACCAGGCTGAGGTCGGCCCGGACAAGAGTATCACAGAAATAAAGATGGATGTGGGTGATGGACACGATGCAGAATCAATGTCAAGCATTTTAATTTACCGTCTGTTTGGGCTGAGCGATGTTACAATATATAGAAATGACAGATTGCTTTAGATAATGCTCTACTGTCTATCAAGATTTTGGTCATATAGCGCCGCCCTATAGTCAGTTTCACATTTGAAGTCATGTGACTGTATCAGGAGGAGTCAGTGATACAGTCAGATGGGTTCGAAGTGAAGTTCCACCTCAGAAGGAGACAAACGAGAGCAGACGTGCAGAATGGAGACGGAGGTCAGGTAGCATGTGGACTGAGGGCACAGATGTTTCATTGATTTCCACTGGGGCCGTTAGATTTCATTGAAATGAAGGGCGTGCGTAACAAACCACCTTCTCCGGGTCGGTTCAGCTCTTTTTCTCACACCGAAGGGAAAGCCCAGCTCATTGTTTGCAGTGCGAGGAACAGTGAAGCAGCTTTTTCAGCCTTGAGCTTTTGCCAAAGCAGAATGTGTGCGTGAATGGCTCTGTCTAGACAAGTGTTAACCTTGTAGCCACCTAGTGAGCAATTACAGGCCACAGTGGCAGATTTGGTTTCCTCTGCTCCCCTCACTCACACTTACACCCCTCAGCCTTCTTAGGCCACCATTTTATGTAGGGCCCTGCCTCCTCCCTGCAGCACACGACCTGCTCTGGAGGAGAGAGGACACGCCAGCCCTTCGCACATCTCACTTAGATGTTGATCTTTAACCAACCTGCTCAAACCCACATGTCGGTACAGTTACCAGTGAGAAGCATGTGATTCAGCAAGAATGCAGGTTTAGTGGGTTAAAAGATGAACACCTATGCAAAGTTATCACAAGTCATTCATGAGGTATTTGTTCTTTTGTTTATTTGATTCAGCAGAATAGAGACGTCACCCACGTCCAAGGAGCCCCAGCAAGATCTCACTATTAAGTTGTTTCAAATTATTGGTTAAAAAAAGAGCTTTTTGAGCTCAACTTTATTGGCAGGTGATTGTTTCTGTCTTTTAATTGATTCCACAGCTTCATTTCAATCAAGTCACTAGAGAGATGAATTTTACAATTTGAATTTCCGTCTCTTCCTGCTGTGGTGAAAGTGATTTATGGGGATTTCCTGTCATTTCTCTGTGACACTCTGTGTCTCCTACACTTGTTTAATTTCATTTTCTACTTCTTTTATAATCTACAATCTCCCCCTGAAGTCGAACCGGCTCCACTCTCTCTGACTTTGATAACAGTCGTGTCTGTATCAGATTTAGCTGCAGTGCATGATGTCCCACTGGGGCTACCTGTGATGGTAATGTAAGAAACTTGAGTTTGATTCCGAGTGAATAAAATTGACCTTGATTTTTTACGATTTTCATTTCTGTAGATTCTGTTGCACACGTTTAATAAAGTCTCCTCAGCATTGCAGCAGGAGAGGAGAAGGTGTCACCACTGTCGGTTTAGCAACAGTGTTGGAGTGACTTCCCAGTGGATTTCACCTCTAAGCCTCCGTGATTAGAGGCCGTGAGTCAGGTAACGAGCCGAGGATCCGCCTTTGCCCTTTCAAAGTCACAGTGAATGCTGGCGATTTAACCACAATGCTGGGCCGCTCTCATCTCGTTTTGTTTCACCTCAGCACCTGTCGAGATTTCCCAGACACCTCCTCGAGTGAGGGGCTGAAACCTGAGAGCTGTGAGCGGCGGCCAGCATCCGTCACTCTTTGTGTGCTGCTCTTAATTAAAGCTTTAGGCTTCATTTAGCACTGAGGTGCAATTTCCAGCTCCCGGTTCCCCTTTAACAGAGCATGGAGGAAATGCCATTGTGGCTCTAACAGGATTCATCAGCAGCGCTGTTCAAAGACGCTAACTTTATTTAAACGCAGATTTAGTCACAACAGTAGGAACAGGAAATGGCGTGTGAAGGGATTAAACTAATCCCCTGTGCACAGAGCATATGTGGCTTTGCGTCCTCCTGTTTTGTCGTGAGAGAAGTAGCACGAGGATGTGTGAATTTTCTTCGATGACATGTTGGAGGATAAAGTGTCAGTGCTTCAGTAGGAGTAGAATGAAGAAAGAAGAGAAGGCCTTCCTATTGATTTGTCTCTCCTCATATCCTCCATATCCAATGAGGTTCTTCTTGTCGAGGCCATCGTGGCATAACTCAATAGTATGGCAACATACAATGTCTGTTTGAATCCTAGGAGGAGGGATGTGAGTGTGCCTCTTCCCTCGGCAAGAAACAAAGTCAATGAGCGGCTCAATTCCTTCCTCCACCATCTGCTCCAGCTGCCGGACATGTTGACGGTGATTGACAGACGATGCGCTCGCTGCCGATCGAGGCAAAACATGTAATTACACGAACCATGCTGTGTCCTTTTCTTCCCCAGCGTCTTCTTCGCCACCGCAACCTATTGTCAGCGTCTTTTCTGTCATCATCGGGCCGATACAATATGATGTTTTGTTGTTTTTGTATTTTGGTCCCTTCGGGGACCAGCAATTAGGGAGGTCCTTTTAGTGTGTCTGGGAAACACTTAATTTGACCTATTTTGTTAGTCATTTCATTTATTTTCCCAAACACAGTAATTGCCTTGCCAGGGAGCCTCCGTTGAGACGCCGCTGTGCGCCCGGCCTCAGTCTGTGTCTGCACGTTTCATTGATTAGAGGTTGTCTTCACTCACACACTTTTACAGCAGTGCGGAGTGTAAGCTGCCGGCAAATCGAGAAACCAATTGAATGAAATACAATGTGTAATTTCTTTTTTCATGAAAATTATAGAAGACGAAGCGATTGAATTGAATTACCTCGACATAATCAAAATATAAGATGTGATGACTAAAATGAAGCACGTCTTTTAAAGAACATTTTCTTTCTTTACATCCTCAGTCTATATTTTCACTTCCAGCAGAAACAAGCTCAGCAGGACTGTTGTATAGTGAGCAGGGCTGTGGTCTGTTTAATATGAACCGCGAGGATAACTCACTTGGCCGACACGTGGATGCAGACGTAGTGTGGCCTGTACGCATAGCACCGAGGAAGCTCCTACATACAAGCGCCTTTTTTGTCTGTGCAGAGCCGTAGCTCCTCTGCTGTTTTTACACACTGACAGAATCGTTTCCTCCACAAGCCAATGAGCTGCGAGAGGGGCTCGTCCACGGTGTTGACCAGCAGCGAAGGGGCCTTTCTGTGTGTGACTGTCACTCACTTAAGTCCCTTATGAATGAGCACGATGGGTGACCCTGACTTGTAGAGTTTAAAAATGATCAAATTCATCTGAATCATTGGAGTGTTTTCAATTTCACATTTAATCTAGATCGTAGGTCCCAACGCAGGGGCAGGACTCGGGACCCTCCCCTCAGAGGGACAGCGACACCATTAACAGAAGAGGAAATCAGAAAAAGACCTAAACATCTCAAACTTTTTTTTTCTCGTGATTTGAGCAATTTGACTTCGGCTGCTCTCGGAATAAAACAATCTGAAACGTTAAGAATCACTTTGCTTGCTCTGATTACGGATGTATACAGACATAGGTGGACTTCTTTTAATGGCTCATCAGTCAATAATGTCGGGGGTCTGATTCAGAGGACAACGGCACGCTTACTCAAATTAAATGTTCAAAATATACACAAATATTTTAGTAATATTAATATTTAGGATTTAGTTTTTTTTCCTGACAGTAATACAAAATACTAAAAAAATTTAGGGAAAAAAATGTAATGAAAAGATTCAAACATTATTCATTAAAAAAACATGCTTAAAATTAAAGTGGTGAAATGAAATGATGAGCTCCATCAGTGGCTCTCTCCTGTCTCCATTGTAGTGAATAGTGAAGGCTCGTGTGTTGTGGCTGCTGAGTGCTGCTATATTTGGATGTGTTTATGGAGATGGTTGATTGTGACCTGAAAGCAGACCTGTTTGTGGAAGGAGCTGCAGTCTACAGTGGCTCAAACCTGAAGTGGTGACGAGATGTTTAGGGGTTTTAAAAGCCGCTTTGTTGAAGGTCGCGTTTGCCCTCTCAGTCTGTCTCTGAATAGCCTCGTTTTGATTTAAAGAGAATAGTAACACTATAACTGATGCACTTAATCATGTTTATTAGAAGTGAAATCCTGACCTGTGACCCAGTGATCACAGCAGAATTGGGTGATGAAAGTTAAATATAATGTGGTGGGTTTATCAGTCGTGTTCTCCTGCGAGCTGTGTTGCCTCAGGCCTCCTCTGACAGAGCTCTGCCCGCAGCAGTGGACTCCTTCTGTGGTTTTCCAGCAAACAGTGGAGGGGGGTGCTTCTCCTTGGAGACTGACAAGACAAAATAATGAAATGAAGTGAGAGGACAAAAGGAGGAACACAGATGCTTCACATAACGGGACTGAAATCATGTCCCCGCTGCTGCAGCTGAAGCACACTGAGTCTCTTTCTGCACCTCGGCCCACTCCGGGCTGCAGCACGTCATTTCAACACAAACAACAAACAGCAGCAAACAGGATAAATACAGTTGTTTTTTTGATCAGAGCTGGATACACACATGTAGTCTTCTCTCATTAACTCTCCGCTGCTCCTGCCTGCATCTATCATTTGGAAATGATGACTGGGAAAGTATTTGTCCCAGTGTGTAATTAGGCAGCCAATTAACAGATCCAAGGTAGGGCTTTTCATTCTCCCACACATACACACACACACAAATACACGTTTGTATGATTCCTCACACATTTCCTTTTACACACACACACACACACACACACACACACACACACACACACACACACACACACACACACACACACACACACACACACACACACACACACACACACAGAGAGAGAGATATGTGCTCTCTCTCTCTCTCTCTTTGTCTGGTCTCCTTTTTCTCTGTCCAGCTAAAAAAAAAGAACGATGAGGGAGGAGCATAGAAAACCCACCCAGGATTCCTTGTTGGTCCAGTTCTTCCTCTATACAAACCAGCCGGTTGTATTTAGTCATCCTCTCAGCACCGCTCAGACCTCCCAGTTTGACATAGTCCAGGCCCAGACCCACAGCCTGAGGGAGGAGAAGAGCAGCACACTGCGAGACGGAAACCGCTGTGACGCACACTGAATAGATGCTCACAAAAAAGCTTTATTGATTACAACTGTGACACAACATCTTGTTTTTTACTTGATGAAGACACAAAAAAGGACAAAACTAAATGTTGTCATTGTCATCAAGTGTTTTTTTCCTGAACATGCCAGTGAGTCTGTGTCCCGTCACCAGGTGTGAATCCAGAGCCGTTGTGATGTGGTAGAACAGATTGACAGCGTGAATGTGCAGCTCAACATGGAGCAGAATCTCAGAGTGGTGCTCACAGAGAGTACATGTGGACAACATGTATACATATGTACATGTGCATGCAAATGCAATTGCTGGATGATGGTTGATCCTGGTTTTGCTCAACTGTTCAACAACTGGTCTGTGTCTGTTTGCTGCTGAGCAGGTGTCATGGAAAGTGTGTTTTTAAACATTTTCTGAAAATAGCTGGTGTGGCATTATGAGAGCAGTGAGAGTGAAAACAGGACAGTTAATATGAATAAAATATTAATATTAATATATTACTGTATCATTATATTAATATAATATAAACCTTTACAAAGCAGAGAGCTGCACATTCAGGTGTTTCAATGGTTCTCACACTGTCAACATTGTTCTCATATTTTAAGTCAATACATTATTATTATTGTGTGTGTGTGTGTGTGTGTGTGTGTGTGTGTGTGTGTGTGTGTGTGTGTGTGTGTGTGTGTGTGTGTGTGTGTGTGTGTGTGTGTGTGACACAAAATAAAAGAATAAACTCACTATATCTGATAAGGAGTCGTAGGTGCAGGGCTCATTGCATGTTGTTCCCATCAACACTGAACCTGCAGGGCAACAGGTGAAGACACACACACACACACAAACACACAAATGCAATTAGAATTGATAACAATCCACCAGAGACGCAATGTTTCACATGTGGAAAAGATGAATGATTTTGAAATGAAGAACCTGTGGAGACTCAGCCACTGAAGTCCTGCTTTATCTGCTTCATTCACGTGTCGCTATCAGCAACTCAGCTTCCAGTTAACAAGTAATGTCCAATCATATTTAGTCATTCTAACAGGACACTGTTACTCTGCTGATGGCATCAAGCCGGCACTGCTTGCTGCTGCAGCCCCCCCTCCCCCCACCAAGCCAACCCCGTCCTTATGGTATTTTTGATAAATCCTCCCTTGATATGTTTATTTGATTTGTTCCCCCAAACACAATCAGCTTTGCTGTTCTGATTCTGTGAGAGCTCCCTCAATCAAAACAACCCATGTCCCTGATCTAGAGTTTGCCTGTGTGGTGAGTGAGAACTAGGGCAGTAACAAAACACTGCACAATATTCCAGTGGAACCATGAGTGTGTGGGATAAGCAGGTGGACTGCTGCTGGCCTCACCAGCAAGGCCTGGGACCCTAACCCTGAACTGCACTGAGGTCGCTGCCTGGGACTTGGACACTTTGACACTTTGACTTCCCATGGCAAATAACGGACTCTATGACTGTACATATTGCACAATTCCTCCCCTGGTTCTTATAGTACTTATTTTTTTAATAATATTTTCTATATTTATACTTGCACCAACACACCACAGCAAATTCCTTGTATGTGTAAACCTGCTTGGCAACAAAACCTGATTCGGATTCTGATGATGTCTCCATAAACCCATGGAAAACACTGCATGTGAGGAAATTCAAGGTTCAGCCAAGAAGAGGGTACATTAAGTAATCTATTACATTCATGGCAGTTTTAAAATTGCCAATCAGAGAAAGCCTCCACTGGGTTAGATTACGTTTGTTATAAGTATCCAGTATTCACATGTGCCTATAGAATATATAAGTGCCTTTTCCTTGAGAGGATTATACCTAAGCAGCTCAGGTATGGCTTCAACAGAAATTCCCATCAAGTAATTAAAACGATTGCAGTGATAACATACAGCATAAAGCATAACCCAGACTGACAGTGGATCTCTGAGCTCCAGACCTGCGAGGATACACAGCAAAATGATCATCAATCCACACAGAATTCAAACATGCACTGAATTAAGTTATGTCTGTAATAAGTGAAGGCAGGACAGCGGTGGGGATGTGAAGGAAGTTAAACACCGGGAAGCAGAAGGGTTCTGTCTCTTTATATAGACCACCTGGTTGTTCTGAGGACTTTGATGGGGGACCTGGTTTTCTGATTGTAAGGCTGCATTCCTTTCACACACATCTAACAAAAGGAAACATGCAACCTAAATGTGAAATATTACTAATTACATTTGACTTAACGTGAATTTATCATATATATATATATTTTAATAATGCTCTGTGTTGCATGTGTATTAGCTGATGTTTTATGGCACATGTACCTGCTCTGGTGATGGTAAGGGAAAGCTTGAAACAGCAGATGTGCCCGTCTTTGTTCCACTACCATGACTCTTATGTTATAAGAGCAGAGTTGGAAATTCAAAGAATTCTCTTTCTTGTATTATTCTATTGTGGTTGTTGAGTTCAATAGTATTTGACTCATTTACAGCTGAGTACTATCTTCCCCTTGAGAAGTGGTTCTGCAGATTTTCTCTGCCACACCTGAGTGGATGTGTTACCTTGGCGCTCTGATGCGATGCAGATCAAATCACTGACTGTCGTCTCGTGAACGTGTTTTAAGATGCGGCCGCTGACTCCCGGAGGGGGCGGGGCCTTTGACTCATTACTGATGTCCAAGAGCAGCGCACACGTGTCTCCGATCAGGTTGTTCAGCTTCTCCCACTGCTCTTTGTCCTTACAGGGCACAAGAACAAGGATGGACATTTGAGTGAAGTGAGCTGGGTGTACAAATCATCATACACATACACACAGAGACAACATTAACACCAGTCAAGAAAATAAACCTAAATACTGAGAGTTCCATTGGGTCTACATAGAGCCCTTGTTATGATAATGGTAATTCATGAAAGTGTGATTTAAGCTGAAAAGACAAAAAATGTGATTGTGACACTGATAAGATCAGATGTGGTGTTAAATGTCCTTTTCAAAGTAAACCGGGGAGTACCTTACAAAGGAGGAACTGCAAGTAAATAAAGCAGCAGATGCCCTAAAACTAACCTGTCACATGTCAACGGCTCGCTGTGATGTTAACTCCTGGTTGCAAACTAGTTTTCATCGTACTACAGCCATGCCAGAAGAAACTTCACCATCAATTTGATTGAAATCAAATAATACAATGGATGAAACAATGATGAGATAACAAACTTACCTCTGTCCTAAATGGATTGATGAAGGCTACCACTGCTGGATATTTCTTGTTGAGGGACTGGTACACGTCCACTAATTCATCTGGAGACTTCAAAACTCCAGTGGAAATTTCATACCTTCCTTTAGACTGACATGAAGAGTGGAGAAAAGAAATGTAATTTCCTCCATTGCTGGTTCTCTCTCTATCTGCAGTAATTATACTATCCTGGATTTATATGTGACCTGAGATCTTTGGCTGTATGCACATAGACATGATGATGCACATGAAGCCGGTGACATTCAACTTACATAGTCAATTAGCTCACGGGCGGCACAGTTCACTGCTAAATGGATCTCTGTTCCCAGTTTCAGTCCGAGGCTAGCGCAGGCTTCAGTGATGAGGTCCAGAGGCTGCTCAGGTCTCTCGAAGCTCACACCTGGCGCTCCACTGTCATGCAGAATAGACTGAACGACCTTGGAGAAGATACACATGGTTCACCAAGTCAACATCTATGCATTGTACTTTTACACATCTGTAATAAATAAATTAACCTAGAGTGCTCGTTACATCATCTGTTAGAAAATGGCTTGGCTGAAGCTGCATGTGAATGACAATAGACTGTTTATTCATAGGTTTGAAAGAAACGGTTGTCATTTCAAGGTTATTAAAAGTGGGGTGAAGTCCTCTGCACTGTGTTGTGAATATCGGTGCCAGGGGTCGCTGAACAATGGAGGAGATAAATCTGTGTATATAGTACAAATGCTGCGTGAAAGAAAAGGCAGATAGAAGTATTGAATGTTTTAATAAGCATTTCCAGGCCTGCATACCTGAGTTAATTTGAACATTAGCCATGGAAATCACTTAGAAATAACCTTCTTTGTGTATATCTTTTAGGAACGCTCCATCACAGAAAGTTTTGAGTCCTGCCTCCAGCTTTTTTCATTCTCTGCATCATAAAGCCTGTGTGAACTCAGTTGCAATTCTCACAGTGAATCAATAGCAATGTCCCTCACCCCGGCTTTTGCTGAAGTGTTCATTATTCTCATCATCTCCTTCTGTAACTCAAGGGTCATTGTGATGATCTGGGGAGCAAGTTTACAGTTCAGTGCATTTTATTAATGCTCAAGAGAAAACTGAATGTAGCCTCACTAAATATATACCATGTCATAGCATGAACAAAGAAAGAGACAACTTTATACAGCTGAGTCTATACCAACAGCCATCACTTAGAGGGAGTGGGCCGAAGACAGAACATGGCACAGCTGCACTGAGTGTCGAGTGGTGAGCACCTGTTTGACTCGTTGTCCTGCTTTGGGGATCAGGATGACTTCCTCCAGTAAACTCAGTTTTCCAGGAGAAGCCTTCCCACAGCTCAGCAAGGTAACCAGAGCGATGGGGATATGAAACTGTGCAGGAGTCTGAATGAAATATGTTAAGACACATGTTGCTCCCAATATGTTTGTGTATGTATTGTTTGCATAAATACGCATGTTTGTGCTGTTTGTGATCTAACCTCTCGGGCCTTTAGAGCGGCTATGTACTTGTAGAGAGGGATGCCCTGTAACTGAGCCCCAGTTCTGGCAACAGCCAGAGACACTGACCCTATGGCCATGCTTCCAGGCAGAACTGGTTCTGGTGGCTCAGCTGGAGGGAACGGCTTCTCTGCACTGTTCTTTTTACCTGAAAGTCAGATGCGGGGGGGAAACTCAGGCACATTCAAAAACCAGAGCAAACCAGAAACCACAGTGACTATGTCTTCCCAAGGTTTGTCAAGAAATGGACTGTTGACACAAGGCAGGTGGACTCCATGGATTCATGATGTAGACTCCAGACTGTGACTCTACACCTGCAGCCTCAGCAGAAATCCACATTCATCAGACCCGGCTACATGTTTCAGTCTTCAACTGTCCAGTGTTGGTGAGTCGGTGTCACTGCAGTCTCACATTTCTGCTCCTGGCTGACAGGAGTGGAACCTGACGTGGGCTCAAGGTTGTTGTTCATTCTGATGCTTCTCTGTTCTCCTCAGTTGTAAAGAGTGGTTATCTGAGTTACTGTCGTCTTTCTGTCAGTCTGACCATTGTCCTCTGACATGTCTCATCAACACTCAACTGCTGCTCACTGGATGCTTGTTTTTCTCTCCATTCAGAGTAAAAACTTCAGAGACTGTTGAGTGTGAACTAATCAGAAGTTTCAGGAATACTTAGCTGAAGTCACTGAATTGTGTCCATTCTGATATCTGATGTGAACATTAACTGAAGCTCCTGAGGTTTATCTGGTGTCTATAACAGTGATCAAAGAACGAATTCATGAATGCAAAACCTGACGCAGCTGATGAGACAGTAGCAACAAGGTTACATATTCAATTGGTCGCTGCACCAAGACTCTTTGCTCATAATAAAATGTTATCCTTGTGTGTTATCTCTCAACAGGATGTTTATTCCCAAAGTTTAAAAATTGGGATCTTAGAGACAGTTTTTTTAGGCCAAATTAAAAACTTTAATCTCTATGAACTCTCACAAACATGCTGTCATTCCCTGCAGATACAGAACAATCCTTTTAGATCTTTGAAAAATGCAAATTAGAGAGGGCTTTTACTATGTAAATCGGCTTCAGTAGAATAGTGTTGCGACAATTAGTTTGCATGCTTGTCCAGTCTATTGATATGATTAGGTCCCCTTTATTTACATGAAATAAGATCAGTGAGGGGCAGGGTAGAGAGGACGAAGGTTCACCACAGAGATCAAAGTGGATATATTGTTCTCTAAGACAGTATATTGATCATTTAGGCATAAACCATCACCAGTAAGGTGCTGGCCTCGATACAGAAAATTACTTTTGAAATGTGAAACTATATTTTTTAACAACTAAACACAACATTATGCTGTAACTGATTTCTGATGCAATCAAACATCAAGGTCTCCCACTGTACTGAAGCTTGACTTTTGTCCCGCGGTTGTCAATGTAAATGTAAATGTAAAAGTAAAAGGGTCATTGTCATCCATGGCTTAGGCAAGATATTAAACATGATTTTCAGCAGAGTAATATAAAGTGCAACATGAATTACTTCAACAACAGAGTACAGATAGAAAGTCTACAGGATAGAGGATCCCTTTCAGAGGAAAACACGCAAGCTTGATTAGGTTAAGTAAATGGCTGCTGGTGCATGATTGAGGAACTGGAGAAATCATTGATCAATGATTTTAATTCTTCCGCTGTACCATCTCACAACTAGTAAGCTCCCTACCTTTATCGGGACTCTTTTTGTCTTTAGTCTTTGAAGGCGTTTCAGAAGGAAGCACCACCTCAGACTCACTGGGTGAAGGAATCATCTCCTTTTCCCTGTCGCGGATCTCTTTCTCCTCCAGGTAGCGCGCCATGAAGAAGTTGCTGTGCCAAATTACAGAAGACAAAGTTATATTTTGGGCCACATGAACGAGCTTGAAAAGATGGCAGATCTGTTCATGAAGCACAACAAAATAACACACCAAATACATTTGCTCCAGAATACTTGCGGCACCTACATGTATGTCACCTGCGTGGAACACAGGTGATCTCAGCTGATGTTCTCAGGTCAACCTCACTCACTCACAATAACTAAGGAGATCACACAAGGTCTGTTATCAATTACAATCTAGGTCAACAATTGAATTACTCCAGCTCGGAATCATAATATCCATTTTTATGCAGCTGACACAGTCATGCATGTACATGGCTCTTCAACTGAAGCCATGTCCACATTACACATCCCATTAATACGCCGTGGAGGTAACTGGCCAAGTATTCCAGATGCCCCTATTCCCAGCCATGCTTTCCTGCTCTTCCTGGCAGATCTCAAGGTGTTCCCAGGCCAGATGGGATATGTAATCCCATCAAGTTTTGGGTCTATCCCAGGGTCTCCCCCAAGTTGGGCCTGCCAGGTAAACCTCCGAAGGAAGGCACCCAGGAGGCATCCTGATCCGATAACTGAAGCACCTGACCTGTCACCTTACCACGTGAAGGAGCAGTGATTCTACTCAGAGCTCTCTCTAGATCTCTGAACTCCTCGCCCTATCTCTAAGGCTTAGTCCAGAAATCTGATGGAGGAAACTCATAACGGCCACTTGCATTCACAATGTTTATTTCCTAAATGTATAATCATTCAATCAATTGTTTGTGTGTTTGTTGGTTTGAATCCAGCATCATTGTTCTATCAGGAACAGCAGAGTGGTATGAACCATCATGTCTGTGCATGGCCATGAAGATATCTTGAACGCTCATGCCACTCGATCCACTAGCAACAACAAGAGAACTACATACTATATTTTGTTTAATTTTTACAGTACTGGAGCTACCACACTACACCATAAACGGAACCTTGATGAATAATAACTGCTGTTCATCAGAGAAGTCCTCCGTGGTGAAATGCTGCCAGGTTACTTCTTCAAAAACCCACCAGCAAATACTGAACGTGGAAACAAACAGACAAAACTGAGCATCTCTGTGTGTGACTGTTCTGTTGTGGGTCCTATCTCTGTATTACTGCTCTTGTTAAAAGAGATCTTGGTCTCACTGAAATTTCCTGATTAAACGAAGGTTATACAACCTTGTGAGGCAACTGGAAAATCCATCTTTCCAGGCTCCAAATGATTTGCTTGTGGTTGAAACCAATCGGTGTCCTGTGAGAGAGGAGCTACTGGCAGCTATGGGCAGGTCTTGGGTGTGACACTAGCAAGAATCAATTGTTCGTCAACAATAATGACGGCTCCCTAAAGAGTTAAGTATCGATGCTGCTTTAGCATCAGATGCATCAGAACTTGAGTGTTTCTTCATTAAAATAAGAGCAAAGAATAACACTGAAGGCTTTCCTTTGACAAAAACATGTTTTCATTCTCCTTCTGACTGACTTCAGCAACCGTGATAGATGTGATTGACAGACGGTTCATCCAATCACCCGCCTAGTCTTTTTTGAAAGTGCCTACCCTTTGCTAAACAGATTCCTGCCCACATGACTCTGTGTCACAAACCATGTGATGTGTCAGGTTAAAGATTATATACACATACGTGTACATATTTCTATGTAACATATACAGAACCATTTCATAAAACTGCAGCATTAATCCAGATCCCTGTGCTTGAATCAAAACTAGATGTTTGTAGAGCTCATGTAGGTGTCAGTTTGGTCCTACTCATAGAATACCCAATAAATGCAATGTTTTCCCCACTAGGATTAATAAAGTACTCTATCTAAGATAATAAAGTACAACTCTTTCTATCTAAAAGTATTAGAGTATACAACAAATGGAAGATGTGATATACTTGAAATGTCTCCACTCTTTGTGATTCAAAATTTGAATCTATTATGGCATTGTTCACCCCAACCCCCAAGGTAACTCATCAAGCTTTTCTATTGGGTCTTGAGACACAAGGGGAGCTCAATACATAATGATGATTTGATGTGGCTGCAAGTGCAAAGCATTAACTTCTGCGTGACCCCATTCCAGGATGTCAACACAAGGCACATGTGACCCCGTTGGATCTTAATGCACTAAAAAGGCAAACTTTTATATTAATGTGTATTTGTCTTCCTTGTAGTTTATGATCTTAATGAGTGAATTACACAATATTGTGACAAACTATTAGTTGGACAATCTATGTTCAAGAAATCTAATGGTTAGGTTTCTAGTTGAGTTTTTTGTGACGCGACAATGGAAACTCAAAGTTTCATCAGGGAAGAGACCTGAAACGAGGGAAGTATTTTCCCATCATGCTTTTTTTTTCTGTACACCAATGATGATAGTTTTTGACACGAACAGTAGAAATCTTTGTTAAAAATGCTAAATTTAATCTGTGGACTATCTAGAGATGGTTGAAAAACCAAAGTTCTATTTTTAATATCTGAACCTCCAGAAAAGCAGGGTAACTCAGTTGAGCAGTACCTGAGTGCCTGATCAACTTCTGATTGGTCACAGGGGTTCTGGCCCTGCAGCATATTGTTGAAAGGTTCATTGACCCACTGGACGGCAGTCATCACATGGTCAGCCCTCTCCTGACACTTTGCCTTCCAGTCCTCAGATGTCTCTTCAGGTCCAAAGTGGCTGGAGACAGCAGCTGAGCACATGCTCTGAACAAGAAGAGAAGAAAGAGCCTTATGAATTACATCCTCTCAACCTCCACACACCAACACTACACTCACTTGTGATCCAGAAATGAATATTAATACTGCAAAATAAACCTGGAACTGAATTAATGTAAATTATCTGAAAACCACTACACGTTTCTGACGATCAATGTGTTTATTCCCACAAGCACATGAGCATCCAGGCAGTGGTCTTTGTGTCTCTCAGTTCCTCTTTTTTCTCTCCCCTGTCCTGTCCTTTCATTAAGGCTCTGCTGGACCATTGGACGTCCTGGGAACTTGGCAGATCTTTGTCCTCCATAAGTCCCAGGCTCAATCGTTAAACCCCCCCACCCCCAACACCTTCTGTGTTCTTCTCCTAGCTGTGTTAATAATGTGCTTGGTTTTGCCTCTTGTGTGTTTGTGTATTCTGTCCTCGGTCCAGGTCTTCATAGTGGACAGGAGGTCATGTGGCTCTTCTGTTGGCAGAACCTGGAACTGTCTCAACCTCCTATTCTTCATTCACGCTTACAATTTGATATGTTCTTCTGGTCCTTACACACATCTATTGCATTGCATGTCTTTCCATCCTTGAATTAAAGGTTTGTAGGGGGAGTGTTTTTTCCTGTCAGCCATATGCTCTACAGATTCTCAAAGCCCCTTGAGGCCAATTTGTGATTGGTGATATTAGGCTTTATAAATAAAGTTTAACATGACTTGTACTGACACAGTCACCGCCACCTGACATGGATCCAGCAGTTTGGTTAGAAGAGGCGTATCTATCTATATGCTATCTCCTCCCCATCTATCATCATTCACAACACCCCCACTCTCCACAGCCTCTTCTTAGGGCACAACTGTTCATGCTGACGACTGACAGTGGACCTCTCCATGATGCCAGAGAGCAGCTAATGTAGGTTCTGTTTACTTCATAACAAAAAGCTTAATTCTTTGTTGAAGAAAAATGATTAAAACAGCACCTCTTGTGTGTTTAGGTTGTAGTGGATTGACTCTTATTGTATTCTGCTCATAATTTCTGTTAACAACCCAAATATTTTTGTCATGCAAAATGAAATGCAACACAAACTCACAAGAAAGTCTTAAAAATGGTAATTGCTCAAAGGGCTCTAAATCTGGTGGGATCTGACACGGTCTTAGCATTGTCTTAAGACCTTTAAGATAATATATTGTGGTCTGTCTTTAATGGTTTACAATGGATCAATATCAACTTACTCATCTCCCTCAGAGCTTAAAAACATCTATCAGATAAACTCACATCAGGTCATCTGCGATAACAAGCTTTCTTTAGATTGCCATCTTATTTCTGTTGTCCAATCTTGCTTCCTTTTTATCATGACATTTCAAAACATTAGGTTTTATCTATCGTGACTCTGGTATTTACATATTACAGGCCGACAGCTCCTGACAGTGACATTATAGCTTTAAGGAACACTGTCTGGTAAAAGCATGTATGCCGCTGGGCACATTGGCTAAGCCCCCCCATCTGTGCCCTCTGTGACCTCACTGTGATGTCAGTGTCACATCTCATCTTTCTGCCTCCTGTGATACTGTAAAAAACTGAAAAGACAGGGGTCAAGGGTCATGCCCTGTTTTTGATTGCTACCTTCTTCCCTCACTTCTTGCTTCCAGCTGCCTGGTCACATCAGCACCTCCTGCATGTTTGATGAGGCCCCTCAGTGTCACTTCAAACCATCAGCACATCACTAATGAATCTCATCTCCTTTGTTTAATCTCTATTGGTTCCCTCCTCATGCTGAATGAGTACACTGAACTGAATATCCAGAATCTGGCACATGAGCATTAGATCGTCAGTCAGGGATGTTTAAACAAATATCATTTCAACAGTTCATCTGCGGATATTACATTAATCTAGAGCTTGACTAATCTGTAGCCAAAAGGCAAAGTGGGCTGAGTTTTACCTTCTCCATGTTGCGGACGATGCAGAAGACCTCCACCTCAATAGACAGTTGTCCTCTTGTATCATAAACTTCCCGTCCCTTCAGCCTGTTTATCCTTGGTGGTGTAGAAAGGTTTGTGAAGTAATTTGCCTAAAGTGATGAAAACGACATTTTTAACTTCCACATTGGGGGGAGTGGAACCCACATTCTGCCTTCAATTACTTTAGCTCCTGTAATTAGTCAAGAAGAAAATCTTTGCACACAAAGTGGACACTGTGGCATCATTGTCCTGGTGGTTATGATTAAATATGCAACAATGTGGTGGATGATTTGTTTTGAGAAAATTCAAGACTGTCCCAACAAATACAATGCTAGGGGAGTTACAGAGTTTCACTGGGTGTTGTCAGAGATGACTATGAATCTTTAAATGTATCACAAAAAAACTAAAGTTTTTCATCATTCACAAGTTTTGAGGTTTCTACATCTACAATGTCTAAAAGGTGTGATCTGTATCGAGTTTTGCGACTAACTCAAACAAAGTTACAGAGAGGTATTTTCCTAATCAGAATCTGTTTTAGTAACAAGGAAGTTCTTTCTCTTTTGGCACATAAACACGTGTGGTAGCCTAATCAGTGAGGTAACCAGTGCAAAAAACCGTTCAGAAGGAAAAACCACACTAGTTTAGAAAGATGGAGAGCGGCAGCTCACATAGCTGTCAGTCCTTCCACATTTTTACTTTACTCTCGACATACTGACTTTATTGACTAAACAAAACAATATCATCGTTTGATTTCGTTCTTTCACTGATTAACTTTGACTTCTTTCTATACATTTTAACTTTATACTTTCTTTCCAACCTCCACGAAATAGAAAACAATCTTCCACCTAAATGTCCTCTAGAGCCGTGTATACGTTCCCACGCACACACCGCACAAGCTCTCGCCCAAAGGCACGCGGTAGCATCGCTACTTCCTGTAGCGGACATTTAGGCTAAAAACCTGGTGTACATGACACCTTTTCCAGTTGGATTTGAACGTCGGTGCTTAAGGACACTCGGATGAAACCACAGGCGCATTGAGGCATTTTGTGTTTTTTTAACATTTGAAGATAATCAAGATAATGAGTCAACTTTCATTTTTCGGTGAACTGTCCCTTAAAAGCTTTTGTTTGACCTTCATCTGGGCACAGATGTACAGTGCTGCCGTAGTGTTGTGTTTGTTTGAGTACTGACATTCATTTTCAGCCCAGATGACGTTAATACGAATACTTTCGAATAATTTGTTTTATTTACTTTCCTTTTCTTAGTGGGTCTGGAACTCGCGCATGTGTATGTCTAAAGGGGCGGGGACAAGGGCGGGCAAAGGGGCTCTCCAGCGCCCCCTGTGAAACCTCAAAGTAACTAAAGTAAAAGTAAGTCCTGTATTAGAAATTGTCTGATACCGTTAGAATATTGCTATGGATCTGCTGGAACTGCTTCCGTTTAATTTGAGCTCTCTTTAATGGAAAAAAAAAAAAACACAAACACGCAGAGTTTTAACCGCAGAGGTTAGATGAGCTGTGTGATTAGCATTAGCATTAGCAGCTCATACCAGGTAACCGTGGAGGTCTGCGGGCTTGTGGAGGAACAGCTCGTTCAGAGCTCGCTCTATCTGCTCCGGGACTCTGTTGAGCCTGTAAAACTCGGCCGCTGCCACCTTGGTTTCGTACGCATCCTGCTCGTGTTTACACAGACGGCTGATGAAGCGCGGGTAAGACATCGCTCGTGTTCGCAGTAAGGACAAGCTCAAACCGTGGCAGCGGTAGCTCGTAGAGGCACTTCCGGTGTCCACAGAGACCACAGTGTGTAGAGGCAGCTGCCTTTGTTGTCACACTGTGGAAATACCTCAAAGGAACGACATTTTAGTAACAGTAGGACCAGGCACACTCTCCATTTATATTTATCCACTCTAGGCTGAATTAATATATTCAGTGTTTTTGTGGTAGAAGACAGCAAAGAGAGACTCGCAGAATCTTACTTTCCAATTGCATATAAACCATTTACAGTTTTATTTACTATCATAAGTTGACTTTGGCCCAGATGTTTACCTTATGACGGGATCTCATAGTCATTCTCCAAGGACTCTTAGTTAAACACACTAACATCCATAAGAACATTTAAAATAGACTTATTGCGAGTCCTTCCACATATTTTTTATGAACTTATATGGTGTAAAAGCATCAGTGCATATACCAGACCAATGACGGACTTTTTAGCCAAGTTTTATTCCCATGTCTTCGGTACTTATATGAATTCAGTTAACTGACAATGACTCCATGGACATCAATATTGATGTTGAAATAAAGTGAAATGTACTGATATTGAAGCAAACTGTTATTTTCCTGGCTAACGAGTCATTTCAAGTACATCTCCACCAAGGTTACCAAGTACAACCTGAAACATGCTTTTGATGACAGACATTCAAAATGTTGAAATAATCACCTTTTATTTTTTTTATGCTTGAATAATTTGTGCAAATGCAGATCATAATAACTAAATTAAAGCATTAAATTATAGCATTGTCTATTGTAATGACATATTGTGTCAGTGATGCTAAATGTTAATAATGGAACCTTAAAAAGGGCTACAAAGGACTGGGTTAAAGTGACTTTAATATGAAAAACATCTTTGAAGTTCACAAGGCACGAACATTAATTGGCTAATGACACATTAATAACAGCTTCTCACTGTCATCATTTCAGACCGAGAAGTAGTCAGAGCAAATTTGAGTCTTTTTATGTAACTCATTGAAAAGAAAGCAGTGTTCCAGTTTCAGTCATTCAGCATCATGTTGCATTGACATCACTGCTAAGTCCTACCACATTCATGTAACAGATTGTTGTACATCCTTTTAACAACAGCTCAACTCTCTATCCACATCTAAAAACGATGCCTGGATAAAGGTCATTACACAGATAGACACACCATTCCCGTATGGCATAAGAAACATCACCTTGGCAGACATGACATGATTTTCCCCGAGACTGTTCTGTGGACCGGAAAGTACAACTGACTTATTGTTGTAATATAATACACTATAGGCTAACACAGCATGAAACTGTCTCTACCGCGAGACTTCAAGCTGCTAGACTAAAGACAAGTGAAGGAAAGACATTTTCTACTAATTTTGCAGATGATGGAAACTAACAATACATTCAAAAAACAAACTGATTTGGATATCTGCGGAAAAAGACCAGATATTGAATCAGATAAAGATATGCACAATAGGGCTACATAAATATACATTATGGAAATACCGTAATGTACAGATGGTAATGCAGTGAAGTGTCCACTTGTCACTTGTTGCACATTGTTACAGTGCAAAGTAATAATGATGTCCTCAAAAGTGTTTTGACAGCAGCACATGTAATATAACCTCCACGTATCCAACACTAATATCACCTTAATTTTGGATGCAGTTCAAAACACACAAAACTTAAGAGAAAAAAAGAACATCTTTACCTTGTTCTCCTCGATCTTTAGGGAAACCTAGTGTGGGTAGCCCAAGCGCTCCTCTACATTATGCGCTGACTAGTCAACTTCTTTTTTCATGGAGACTGGATTTCTTTGGCTTTGAAAAAAATATGATTAAGTTATTTGTTCTGTGTCGCTGTTAGGACTCTGAAGTCTGGCACAGGCGCATCTTGTTAATGATCAGTAGACATAAATAAAAGAATTAACATGACATGGACCCAGAAAACTCCTAATAAATCTTATTAAAGTTTAACTAAACTCCCCACAACATTTTTTTCAGATGAAAACCAATATATCTGGATATTTAGTTGAGAAAATATTTATTTGGGAATTCGGCCGTATTCAAATACAGTACATACAAGCACAGAAAGTAGAAAATAATAAAACAGATGTGAAGGGACGACACCATAACTGTACAAAGTGTCTCAACCATCCATGACCCGGAACAATAACAAGTAAGTAAACGTTCACAAACTTGTCCAAATCTCCCAGAATAAGTCACAAACAGCTGTGGCAACTGACATCTGCCTTAACATAGCGGCGACTGCCTTTACAAATCAGTGGCAGGTTCTGTTGCCACCGGAAGTGCCTCTACGAGCTGCCACGATTTGAGCTTCTGTCTCTCCGTGTTCGTGCGTCGGCTCGTCCACACTGGCTTTGTGTTGTCTGTTGCCATGGGAACGAGAAGTTCAAGTGACGGCGGCAGGTCAGGAAATCCGAGTGACATGTGCTTCACTGTTACTCTCCCCCGTGTGGGCTATTTCTAATCTCACGGGTAAACACGTGAATGTTTAGAATTTACTTCTATCGCTTACATTTGTTTAGTGAGCATGACTGTGGAGCCATGGATGGTTCTTTCTCTGCCATGACATGCAGCATTTGCTAAGTTAAAATTACATATGCAACTATAATGGTTCCTCAATAGCTAAATTAAAATAACAAACTCTGCGTTTATGACTGACATCTACATCAGCCCTATAATATAAATATTATATAAATATAAATGTATATTTTAATTTACATGAAGATTCAGCTTTATTTGTCAAGATCACATTTAAAAACAACATAACATAACATTATAAGACACATTATCCATGAACACATTTAAAATAACAGCATTAAAGTTAAGCAGGCAGCTAGTGGGCATGTTAAGTGCATTCAACACTGTGCATGTCTGTCAGTGGAGAGTCAAGGCTGAAATCAACAACATGGACACGTTCAATAGTAGTGAAGAGCTTGGAAGTGAAAGTGGGTTCAAAAGGCCTGTGGCTTGTTGGTGAACTGGTTAACGGAGCTGAATCTTCTCAAGATCAGAGTGAGTACAGCTACAGGCCAAGGACAGGTTCGTGTGTCACACTAACCTTGATTTGGAAACAGAGTGACCTCCACTGTTCTCTATTTGGAACTCTCTCCCACAAGCCATCAGTGAATCTCACTCTCTCCCCACCTTCAAATCCCGTTTAAAAACTCACCTCTTCCGTTGTATTCACTATAATTTGTATCGTATTTACTTGTTATTTTGTCAGTCTGTTGTTGTATATTGTTTGTATTCATGTTTGGTCTGTTTTTATTTTTGTGTATCTGTTTTATTTTGTATTATTTGTACATGTAAGGTGTCCTTGAGTGTCATGAAAGGCCAATAAATAAAATGAATTATCATTATTATTATTATTATTATTATTATTATTATTATTATTATTAAGTCACGTTCAGTTACCATCAACCTGATTAGCCAATTTCACCATGAGCACCTCTGCAATAATCAATACCCTGGGCATGTGTCTTTTTCCATGCCTGCCACTGAATCCATCAACATCAAAGATATGAAAGTTAGTTACAGTAAATCACAAAGAACATTGTACTTTTTTATCAATCAAATTATTCTTGTGTGGTGGTGAATATAACATGTAGCCTATATTTGACAAGTGGCTTAAACAATAAAAGCAGGCATGATGTTCACTGTCACACCTAATTCACGCAGGTTGATTTTCATAATGAACTGATGAATGAGAGAAACATTTAACAGTAGGAAATAAAAATATATATTATATACTTTATTAATATGTCTTGTATTTCTCCCCAACTTATGACAAATGACATTTACTGAAGAACAGGTCCTTTTTCTGGAAACAATTTTTTGGCACTTTTATTCTTGGGACTGTGCAGAGGTCAGACATATGAGGAAGTGTATCTACAGTGTGTGTTGATGAGACCAGTCAGTGAATCACAAGCTGTGGTGCCTCTCACTGGGGCTTCAGCAGTGCAGCTGGACATGATGAGCTGCAGGTCTCGGTGCAGACACGAGGATGGTGGTGGTCTGCCTCCTGTAACCAGCACCTTAACAATCAATCTCAGTAGATACAGCTACAGCTCTCCTCTGCAAGGGGAGGAGCAACACAATGTTAACATTACATGTTGGGTTGTAGAGTTGATGGATAAACATCAAAAACTCTATTGAAAAAGTTGTTATAAATATACTCAGCTTACTGGGGTGAAAATACAGTAACTTTATCAAAAGAGATTCCGTGAAAATAGGATAGCATAATGTGGAGGAGTGGAAAGTATTTTGTTTCTTTTCTTTTACTTTCTTTTGCGTAAAATAATTTCAGAAGCTGTCCTCTTTTTGTTTGCCTGATTTAATTTTGTTCTCTGTGTTTGTTTCAATACAAAAGAATAGAAAACATCAATAATTGAACCGAACATGTAGCATTGTAAATAATGGAATGTTATCACAAATTCAGATTTAGCTCATATTTAAGACTAAAACACTGAATATTAACACTTGTAAATGTTGGACATTGCCAGGCTAACCAATAGCCCATATTGTATTTTATCTTGTTTTATTTTATTTCTCTGCAGCAGGAACTAGATGGAACACAATGTATATATTTGATCAATAAACTGGCTTTAATGATTTATTATGAATATTTTGATACATACATAATATATGTGTGTACTTTTCCTTGTGTATGAATAATTCCAATAAACTTGTCAATTGTCCTGTAATGACACATTAAATTGCTGTTTCTTCTCTAATGGACACAGTGAGATGTGACCCCAGTGAGATGTGACCCCAGTGAGATGTGACCCCAGTGAGCAGCTTGATGAAGACACCACAGTGACTGTGTCCTCTCGTCACTCAGCAGCCTCCCACTCACTGAGCTGCGGGCCTCAGGCTGCAGAACCACAGAGAGGCCTTCATTACCTGACTGTCAACCTATCACCAGGCGGTGAGATGGACCATCATTCACTCGGATCCCCACAGGGCCACACGGGGCCTGTTGAATTCCTAACTTTATTAGTGTTTGTCAAGAGACAGATCAACAGCAGATGATGGAGAAAATCTCCCCGTTTCCATCTCTCTGTAATTCAACGCGTTGTTGATGCAGGAGCTCACGCTTTATTTTGAAAGGGAAAGTATAATAAAACAATTAAAAATAATAATACTGATATAGCATCAACTACAAAAATACATTTAATAATAATTAATCATTTTAAAATAAAGAAATAATTGTGAGACAGTGTTACTGAAAATATTGGAAAAATATATACATTTCCAACAAGTTCAGCAGGCCCTACTTTCCTCCGTCTGGTTTATATTCTGTCAATATTCACAGTGAAAATACTCGAGTCACCTCACACCCATAATGATCTGTTGACTTTCACTTCACACATACACACATACACACACACACATACACACACACACACACACACACACACACACACACACACACACACACACACACACACACCTCTTTAAGTCACAAACACCCGTGTGGAATGAGAGAAAAAAACACACACGCACGCACCCACACACCGATCTCTTATTGTTTCCAGTGATTACCATATTGTTTATTCGCAGGAAAAATGTCAACTTATTCATAATGTTGTTTGCACCTGATGATGTTGAACTTGTGTTAATGTTGTTTTATTTATTTCATTTTGTCTGATTTCTGTATCTGTTCATTAGTCATAATGAAGAAATGGACGCCTCAATAAAGGCCTGCACACTTCACATGTAGTTCACATGTAGGATGCGGTGGTGCCGTTGCAGCTGCGCAGGTTTGCGGACAGAGGAGAAACGTCTCCCCGGCTCGGGAGCCCGGAGCCCCCGGAGCCCGGAGCCCCCGGAACCCGGAGCCCGGAGCCCCCGGAGCCCGGAGCCCGGAGCCCCCGGAGCCCGGAGCCCCCGGAACCCGGAGTCCGGAGCCCGGAGCCCCCGGAGCCCCCGGAGACCGGAGCCCGGAGCACCCGGAGACCGGAGCGCCCGGAACCCGGAGCCCGGACAGATCAGCGGGTCAGAACCCGGAGGAAAGTCTGTTGTCAAACCGTAAAACCTGACGCTGCTTCAAAGATTCTGTCAATTTTCTCAATTAAAATTAATAAAATTAATTTTATCCTGCACATTTAACCAGTTTTTTAATTTAGATTAATTTCCCTCCTGTTATTCTAATATTCTAATTCTTCAACCAAGCACAGTTTGGTTCTTATTAATTTTTTAAATAATTTTAGGCGCTTGTGATTTTGCCTAAACGGTTCCTAATTATATTCAGAAAGTATTTAAATCTTGAAAATATGATTAGAATTCAATTCGATTAAAATGAGAAAAAAAACAGGTCATTTTGCATTTTGAGTTTTCAAATTGAGTCAAAAAAATGTAATAGCTGGGGCTGTGCTAGTTAAAATAATGGCATAAATAAATAAATAATTAATTAAGTCTTCATAATAATCAAAAGGATTTTTCCTGCTTCCCTTCTCGTGGCCTAATTCAGGACCAAGCAGGATTAGAGTCATCGGCTCAGGAGGCCCCTCCAGCAGCTCCAGGGGTCACTGCGGGGTCACACCGAGGGCCAGCTTCATCCAGGACAGAAAGTCAAGCAGGCAGACGGACTCCATCGCCCGAGCGCACCCACATGGCTCAGATTTAGACTGCATTTCAGTAGTGACACAAATGTGCCACACAGGGACAAGAACGTCTTTATCCTCATTGCTCTGGCACCATGCAGGGGTTCATAGGCATGTTTGATGTCACCACACTATTACTACTCATCAAAACCTGCTCTGACCTCACTTCCTGTGGAAACCCAGTCGGAAACCTGCACAAAAAAACCAACATGTATTTGTGTTGACAATACAGCAAACCTGAGGACTGACATCAAATCATACAGAGAAAAAAACCCTGCTAGATTCTGCATCAACAAAACAACAAAAGTCAAATATTTATTATTAAAATAAAACTGACTGGCTGTGTTCCTCCCAAACATCCACAGCCCTTTACGATCCAAACTCCAGAAAAGAATTAAAGAGTGTTCTATGAGATCATCCTTAATAAATTGTAAAAAGTATGTTTCCGCTCGCTCAGTAAAATAGATGAATATTCAAATCTGCGTGGGGAGTCAAAAAGATGAGATTAAGGATGACAGAAAAGAAAACAAGAGTACATGTATTCTATCTAAATCCTAAAGTAATTATGCTTAAACATGTAATCTCCCGTTTACGTCCACATTACCATCAGGTCCCACTTACTGCCGTTACTGCCGCCACAACCTGGAGGCAGAGCAGAAGAACTGTGTCTTTGTTATCTGGATCTCCTGTGTGTTGTCTTACTCCACTGCATGTTCCCCCTCAGACACTCAGGAACTAAAACTATATTCCCATGAATCCTTGATGCCTTATCTACCAGAGCGGGATAGGCACACTTGGAGCAACAGGTTTAGCCAAAGCCTTATGGAAACATAATAATAAAAAAAGTAAAGGGCATTTAGGCCTGTCAAAAAAAAAGGCGAGGGGGCACATTTTAAGACGCTAAATCCTAAAAATGTGCAGCTTTCAGCCAATGAAGCGGAGCCCCAGCCCCCTCCTGGACACTCTCGTCTCACATCTGAGGATATAATAGGGCCATCACTCCTTTCTTTTTTTATTTCTTTCCTCCAGAGGATGGTAGACTGCAACAGCAGGGTGCCAACAGCTTTAAAAAAGTGCAGCTGCCAAGAAAATGACCAGTTTGGTCTAAGTGACACAAATGGCATATGAAATTGGGCTGCATGAAAAGTGTCTTCAGCTAATTTGTGACAGGAAGAAGAACTGTGAATGTCCTTTTAAAACACTGATGTGCCTTGTTGGGGTCCACTTGGTGTCTTCAAGCAGGTTCTCAGGGTCCTCAGAGGGTCTTCAAAGGTCCCCCTGGAAAAATGGGGAATAGTTGACAAAAAGTGTAAAATTGTCGCCCGAGTCATTTAGATGCAGAACTGAAGTTTTGTCTACACAATTCCCATGAGTTGAAGGGAAATCTTTACACTTACTCACCTCTATCATCTTTTGTGAAGGAATATGTGACAGAAACATTCTGCCCGACAATTTCTCAATGTAGTAGCTCGCCGGCTTCGTATTTATCTACACAAACACAACATGTCGACAAGTGTGCAAATGGCTGCACGTGCTTCTATCATTCTCCTCCTCTGCTTGTCACCTGTTACTGCTGGCCCATTAACACAGGCCATTCACGGCTCACAGGCAACTCTTCCCACCGCCGTGAATGTAATGGTGTCTGTTTATGTCAACATGCAGCGCTCATTCAAATGAATTCCTGCTTTAATTGTCAGAGCAGTGACATTAAACAGCTTGCGCGGGGTCTCCACAGGTCACATGAATAAAAGTAGCCTCTGGCCTAATTAGCGCATCTATTTTTTCTCTCTCCCCCTGTCTAAAAAGCAGGGGGTGCATGCAGCTCTCCGCATGGTCGCCATCTCTAATTGCACCTAATTAAAATCCACTAGTCATGTTTTCAAACTTGACCAGGTGTGGTTTGAATGGGGGTATTGGTGGGCTTTATAAGTCTGGCAGGGGACTGGTAGAGAAGAATGGCCTGTGATGGTGATACAGAGAGCTGAGGTGTTGCTGGGAACCTCCCAGTGTTACTGGTGACATGTGTATGTGTGGCCTGGTTTCGTGGCTCTGGAGATACAGAGCTGTGCAGACTGATGAATAAAAGGAGAATCAAATAAACACTGAAAACAATCAATTCTATTTTTACTGAACTTTTTGTTCTTGATTTTACTTTAAAGATGTTCTCCTTGTCGGATGCCACGTAGTGCTGTGAGTAACACATGCAAGATTCCCTTTACATTACATTTTTCAGATAACAGACTGGGTTTTTGAAAAGTTATTTGGCATAAGTACAATTAATTGCCCCAACTAAATTAAAAACCCTCTTTAAAATAATACAAGGCTAATCCACAATAAAGATATATTCTCTTATTCTGCACGCTTGAATAATAATTTATTGTATAATTTTACTGTCTCAACAGCACTGATAAAAATAAAGAAAATAAAAAAATCACTTAAAATAAGAGTCCACAATGGTATTTAAAACACAATCTCAGTGAAAATGTTGAACTAACGCCATAAAAAAACTTTAAAACGCTGCAGGGGACAATATAAAATAATGATTGTGCAGGAGAAACATTCCCAGAGCTACAGGCCTGCAGGCTGCACACACTGATGTAAAAAGAATATGTGTTTTTAGCTGATTAAAACAAATTATCTTTCTTTTCATATATCTGGGCTGCAATAAAATCAATTTGATTGATCACATAGAATTATTTTCCATAAAATTGTCGGTCTAAATCTATAACACACAAGGCATGATGGTGCTTAGCGAGCTGCAGGAGATAAATGTCAGATCTAAAAAGAGAAGAAGAGAGGGGGAATTCTTCAGCGTCCTGTTCTGTGACATCTGCCTGAGAGAAAGGTCTGTGCTGTTGTTCTCTGGAAGCTGCAGAGCGGAGGGATCAGACAATCAGCACAGATGTTCAGGTTGCTCGGCCGTGTTTTGAGCCATGCACGGCTCTTTGTTTAGGGGCTAAATGCTGTCTGACCTGTGGCTGAGTGTGTAGGAGGTTGACTTCATCATAATGGTCAGAACATATTAACCCTGTGTGCTTCACAATAAGATACATCTTCATACAGCTCATCATTTCTAACCATATTCTTATTTTTACTTTCAGTGCCATATTTTAATTTAATTTCTTCAGCAACTAAGAAATTAAATACGTGGGTTGAAAAATTCCAATGTATCTTGCAACGTCCTTTGTAAGTGAAAGATATGTCACTGCTTCAGGTGGAACTGAGAGAGAGTATATATATTATAGTTTGTAATTAATTGTGCTGAAGAATCTTGTGTATACACTGATCATTAAACATCAACATTTAAATGATGCCCGATCAAAGTATTTCTGTTTATTTATATACACTAAATACACATCAGTCCCTGACAGGTGACAGGTTTTAATGGTCTGATTGATTAGTTAACAATATAATGCAGTTCATGCATTACAATTATATTTGTTGAAACGTCAGACATTACTAACAAATCATGTATTATTACTCTGTCGTTAATATTAAATATTATATATATATCTATATATATAGTGTGTGTGTGTGTGTGTGTGTGTGTGTGTGTGTGTGTGTGTGTGTGTGTGTGTGTGTGAGACACCCCTCTCCCCTCCTTTCCTGAGGCCTGTAAACCTCCTTCACTTTCTACTTGTACACTTGTACTACCCTCTAGTGGTACACATTGAGTAATGCAGCTGAATTTACTTCTTTTCTACTTAGAACACTGAACACAGGAGTGTAGTTTTGAGAAAGAAGATTTGAGCTCTCATTATAATGTTAAATTACAAATAAAATCATCAAACAGCTGCCATCGTACTAGTTGCATGTAAACATACCAGAATAGAAGCACAGTGCATTGATCTCTACTGATGTAGTTGTAAATGATAGTGCAGACTGTGAACACCAGGTGGTGATCGTCATAAACCCGCCAGCTCCCAACAGAAATATTAATGTACATTAAAAGAAAAATGGTCAAAGAAACCGAAACAACAACCCTGATGGCATGATGATGACATCATCACGGCTATTCTGTCCCTGACAAAGCTCCTCCAGAGCGTCGGGCGACAGGACAGTACTGTTTCCACACAGTGCTCAGGGAACTGATGTTGATGGACAGGTTCATTCAATCATAAACATGCATAAGATAAACAGGTGTAATAAGCATTAGCTGCTTATTGGTTAATTTTGCTCCCAAGACAACACAGTCAGTGATAATGATCTGGATCAGTTTTCCTTACACAGAACCTATCTGACACCCCAATGATCTGTAGTTATTTGTGTCATTGATACTGCAGGATGTTGGACATTTTCTTCTTAGATTCTGCTCCCTGTTGACATGACTGCATCACATAAACTCTGTAATGTTCTGGTCTACCATATCACAAAGGTTCAACTAGATTCATATCTGCGGGCTCAGGAGGTCACTGAGGTTCACTGAACTCACTGTTGTGTTCATGAAGCCAGTTTGAGACTTTTACTTTCTGACATGGAGCATCATCCTGCTGGATAATTAGAAAATGATAAACTGTGGCCATAAAGGGAAAGACATGGTCTGTGCACTGGACTGCTGACTTGCTTTTCTCTGCTTTGTAGTAGATGCTTTCTGAGGGAACCTTCCCATCGGTCTTGGATGTGGTAAAATTTTACACAAGCAGAAATTAGCTGCGTCTCTAGTTTATCACACTGCACTTAGGTTTATTACCAATGATAATCATAATACAATCAGGCGAGCTGAAAGAGCTGATGGCTGATGTTGGGTGGGCCTCCCTCTCTCTCTCTGCAAGGCAAGATCTGTTTTTTTTATTTCATTTTAGAGGCTCTTACTGCTTTTTTAAAATCTCCCTTACGTTGCAGTCTTTCAATGACCCTTATCAAACATGCTCACATGATGATTATGTTGCCGATGCCAGTTGCTTTTACTGAGCTTGGAAAATCACAATGTTCTCCCTGTGCACCTGTGACCTGTAAATAACATGCAGAGAATTCTAAAGCCTCACCTTTTATTCTTTGAGCAATTAGACATATTTTATTTCACCTCTATTTATTCTTGTTTTAGTTGTTTCAGGAGTTTTAACATTATATATTAAAATATATACACATTTATGTATATACATTTTTCAATTTTATTAATTTGGCTTTTTATAATGTTAAGATTTGAATGCAATTTGTGTCCAGGTTCCTACCTCAGTGCAAGTTAAAACAAAGTGTGAATGAATGAATGAATGAGCATGGGGAGTCTTAAACCATCTACAGTGACGATGGATATATGTTTTTTACATTTTTTATCATGATTTTTTTTACATCTCCTCGGTCAAGATAAACATCTACAATTCTAGTGAAGAGTTGCATTTACTGAGCTGCTCAGAGCCAAATCCTGTGCATCACTGAGGATGACACCTTATCCCAACTGCTAATGGTTCCAGAGCTACATCAGACAAACAGTCTCCCTTTACTTACAATGTAAGTTTAGAGGTTACAATAAAGTATGATTTACAGAGAATTCAGTGATTATTTCAGTCCAGTCCACAAAAACATCCAAAATTCAAACCCCATCAAAGTTTAAATTGATACATCCATTTGATTCCCCAGCCTTCACCAACTTTGCTTGAATAGTAAATGCACTTGCACCCATCTGAGCACCCACCGGTGTGTTTGTCTCATTTATGGTGCGATTAGGCACATGCACTGTTGGCGCAGTACTATCAGATATGTCATACAATACTGAAAAAAAAAAGACTAAGCTGGTTCCTCATCCTCAAATGAGATAGTCTTCATAGTAAGCCCTTTAGCCGCCATTTTTACAAGTCATTGAAAGGTAAACACAGGTGTAATGGTGTGATTAACAATGTCAATGATGGTTCTGTTCCATTTAGATGGGCCAGGGACCTGGTATTGCACATACTCACTGGAGTGGCTTAATCTACCACATTCTTAAAAAATATTTTAGATGATATTTGGAACTTAATCCAGTTTTTGTCACAGTCAAAAAGTAGAAACACCTCTGTACAAAACAACACAATTCAACATAGTAATCTTTACAATAAACAGTGCAATGTTTCCTGCTTTTTTAGGCCAGCAGTTAATTTTTTTAGAGACATTGCCTTCGGGCTCGCCTTCAGACCATCTAGTCCAAGGAGTATCTTTTGAAATACCTCAAATGTTTTGATCAGTTCTTTTGGATAGCTGAGGTGTAGCGCGTATTTCAGCCCCATTAGCAATGCACAGGCTCTTGGTACATTCAGGTCTTCCAGGACATGTGGTCCCTCGATCCCTATCCTTGCACTGGCTGTGTCAGACATTAGGGCACCTCCGGTTACGACAATCTTCATCACCTCACCGGTAGCCTGCACTTCACCATTCTGGCATAAATAGGTAGAGAAAATATATGGTGTTTTAAGTCATCATATATAAAATCAAGGGCAACACAAAGTACAGTGAACAGTTTGAACTTCAGTGTTTCTTACCAAGTGCTCTTTGAAGAGGTCCTCCTCCTTTTCTCTAAAATACACGACCAGACAACGGATAGTGACCTCTCTCCTTCTTTCCAGTGAATCATCCTGAGAACAAGAAAAAACATTTTGCAGCTGCTCATCCACAGAGTGGATAACAGATTTTTGTAGGCTTTGTGGATGTTAGCATCGTCCTGGTTCTACCTCAAAAAGACAATGAGATTTTTCCATGGGCTTTTGGATTATTCTCCACGTTAACATGACTATATGTCAACACCAGTGCCAGCTTTAACTTAAAATGCAATAAAACACTTATTCTCTTACCTTTGCAGTAGCAAAACTAACACTACACAAGTTCAGTGACACTTAATGTAATTCGGCTGCCGCCATAAAACAAAACAAAGTGACAAAAAGAGACAACATTAATGTTAGCTAGCTAAGAATACCTATATGAGTTTCTAAATTTGCTTCGTAATTTAACTTAAGTGCCGCGTAAAACAATGATATCTTTCACTCTTTGCTGATGCAGTTAGTAGTTGTGAATAAGACAAAACAAAGATGGTTACTTACCCTAATGATATTCAAATATTAGGACTCCCGTTTCTCTTCCTCCTTTCTCTTCTTGTGATAGAGGCATCTGCAGTGGAACCAGCCCGGGCAAATTTGGGCGTGTACTTAACTTTGAAAAAATGCATAGTTGAAACTCACCATGTAGACAAGTTGGGCGAACTTAATATTTCTCCCCAGTTAAGTGAACACAGAAATATTTATTCAAAAGTGGTAAACAGATACGTTTTTAGAGTGTACTTTAACGATGACCCAGCCTTCCTGAGAGAACGATAACTCATGGAGATGCTTCAAAGGTTACAGAGAATGAACTTGACAATGAACGAACCCTACTTACCACAGTGTATCTCCCACAGAAAACTTTGATACGTGTTCTGAGTCAATTTTGCAAGGAGCTAGCAGCAATAATGTGTGACAATGAACTCATATTTCATCAATTTTAAGTAAGATCAGAAGACCTAGGCCATATCCAGACTCCTTTTTTCGTTTGAAAACGGCATAGAAGCCTGACGAATCAGCCAAAAATACCCAATCGGTGAGCAGTTGTTAGTGTCTACGTTTCCAAACATCTCAGTTTCTGCCCATCCAGAATAAATGCTGCCTCAGAGTTTTCAAACTAAAGCCAGCAGCATTTCCAGTCTGGACGCCAAGCCTATCCATGGCAGAGCTGATGCCCTTTCAAACGTAAATGAAGTGGTATGAATGTAGCCCAAGACTATTTGAGATTCCTGTGGTGGGACAGTGACTTCCACGCATAACCATCAGTCTATTGTATGAGTGTGAAAATTGCCACTCAAGGACAAGTCGCCACAATTAAGCATCCATCCACTTGATCAAAGTAACTTGGACGATGGATGATGGTTTGACAAGTGTGTTAAGTGAAGAGGGAACAATTCAGTTAGTCAGTGAAGCAACGCAACTTTGCAACACTGGCAAGCGTTATTTGCATCGTTCCCCAAAGAAGAGTGCGCAGAAGCAATAAGAAATCAAGCCTTAGCCTTGGCCGAGGTGCAGATTGAGAGATCCCTCTGTGTGAAATGATGAAGAGTTTGTAAAGGTCACCTAAGTGCACTTTATATGTACAGGAAATGTGTTAGGGAGGACAGATAAATCTGCTCTTGTTACCTACATCTATTATAGTCTGTGCATATCCATCTGTCAGAAGCTTTAAATTATAAGGATAAGGGATTGGATCTCCGTCTGTATTTGTTTATTGTATGTATTATTGTGTATATATTGGTTTCTTTATATCCAAAATGGGGGGAAGTGACGTCTCGACAGGGGGTTGTTTTATTTGTGCGGGCCGGTGAGCGACCGGCGACGTTCGAGTTAACTGCGGACCTGAGGACCTACAAGGGATTATTTCCAAATAAACTGGATTATTGCCTGGGCGAAACTTTCAGGGATTACCGTTAGGACTGGACTCATTTTCTGGGTGGTCAGAGGTGGTGAGAATAGCGTGGCCTATTTGTTATTATTGTTTGCGGCAATCTCACCACGCCACAGCTGCTTAAACTTTGCTTTGGGACGTTTTTTGGGATTCACCACTATAAGGGACTGTATGAACCTGGGGTTTGGGGGAAATATTGATGTATGTGACTTGTTTTAAGTTGAGTGGTTGTGTTCACTTTCCCGACTTTGTTTGCGGGCACACGTCCAGGTGCTACGTGTGTATGATTAGGTTTATTGAAAATACAGATAATTGAATGCAACGTTCTGGGTTAATTTCGTTATTATATATATTATTTCATATGTGGTGGGGCCAGATGACAAGGTTATCGGTCCTATGAAGTATTATTCGTTTATTGTAAGATGGTCAGGCGGCGGCGCCCGTACACAGCGTGACAGATCCACCCGTGCTCCTTAGCGTATGTAATTTCCCCCTTACATCCTAAGCAAGGTGAATTGTTACAAGTTGAGTATATACAAAACTGGGTTTGGTATAAATATGTACAGGTCTGGTATTTACTCCATTGTTGCCATTGCACTTCTGTCAAGCACTTTCTAAAACTTAAAAAGAGTGGACAGAGATGATGCAGTTTGTGTAATCACCTGCTGTGTGAGTATCTCATCTGATGTGTCTGTCTGTTTGTGTTTACGTGGGAATGTAGAGGTGGCGAGCGCTATTACATGAGACAGTGTATCTCTGTACATACAGTATATGCTGCTCCTCCACTTAACAGCCCCTTGTCACAGTGAGGCAACCCGACTGGCTCATGATCTGTGGCAGACCATACCACAGCCAGACTTGTAATCAAATCACAGTCGCCCTACATTTCATTTCCTGCAGCTGTTTTCATAGCAGGCACCTGTACTAGGAAACAGGATGTGTGCTTATCGAGATAACTTCAGGTTCAACTCTAGGTTTTCAGTCTCATTCTGGGGTAAATCACCAACCGCTTAGCTGCTCAGGAGCAGGTTAAATTCAGGTTTATAGATCAAAACCTGTCAACAGCCCAACTACTGACTGAATATGTATTAATATTAAACGTCTTGCTTGTTCACATCGCACCAACTTCAACACTGCTCTTCATCGGGCTCTTACCACAGCACTTGCCACGTGTGAAGCCAATAAAATGAATGGTTCTTGAGAAGGGTAAGCCACAGACGGACTGACAGAGATTTCTGGAATTAGTAGATCGATGTAAATTTATTGCACTGACCTGTCTGTACTCGGGTCCTGCCTGCCTGCGATACCTCCAGCCATGACAATCACGAAACAGAGGCGGTGGCCTGTGACACCACTTAGGATGCAGTCTTGATGTTTCTCCCAAGCAGCTCAACGCCCATACACACCATGACTCTCAGGGGCCTAACGCCTCACATGGGAACTCAACGACTCTCATGTCACCTCGTACTCCCCACAGATCTGAAGAAAACTTTACAATGAGAGGTGGAACGTTGTTAAGAACCTGACCCAAGTCCTGTTCCTTTTTTATAGCACCTCATACCATGACCTGAGAGTCTTCACAGATCTGTGTAGTCGATGTGTAATCTGTTAAAAATGTATTTTGTCAGCTTTCACTAGTGATTATATATGCGCACCCCCTACCTCTTTATATACCTAACCTGTTGTCAGAATTTAGCTACCTGGGGTCTGTTACCTGCCTGTCTGGCTGCTTGTCCAACTTCCCACTGGTAAGCCTGGTCAAACCCTCACAACTTCCACTGATGGAGTGAGAGACACAGTGGCTCCATACACATCTAACATCTTTGTAATCCACACATACACAGTTACACAAATGATCTCTAAATGGAGATTGTTCATTAATGTGGCTATTCTCCCTACTACTCCTATTGGGAAGAGCCAAAAGCTCTTTGTTGTAGAGTAGGTTTTCTAAATTGAAAAAATAAAAGAGTTGGGCGCCAGACAGGGCTTCTTCACCTGTCAAAAATTGTAATATCTCCCGGTAAGAGAGTTAACCTGGATAGCTTATTTACCTAACTACAAAAGGCATCAAAGAAAAAGAAATGACAAACAATCAATTCGGTTAATCAATATATTGTCAATTGAATTATTCAATCAAGTTAACAATCAAATCAAATAGGTATGATTAATAAACAGACAAAGAACTCATATTGACCAAAATATTCTGGAATCAATGGCAAACAAATTAATTTCCAAATAAGAACAATTAACCGTCCATTAAATAAACATATGAAAGAAGCTTCCATTAAGAGTTCATGATGAGTATAGTCCGAGTTCAGATGAAGTGTGAGATTGTGTGTGTGGAGAGAGTGTTCAGGAACAAAACAGTTTGTATATAATATGCCATTCAGTTCATAATTCGATTTGTAAAGATGTGTGTGTGGTGTAAAAGGCCCCGTACACACCCAGTATTAACATGTGGTTTTTGTGATGCGATCTCAACTGGACAGCACTAAGTACAGGTGTGAACACACTCAGATCAGATATAGATCTGAACACGCCAGACCACATTCTTTTAGAAGTGTGATCCCAAATCCATCCTGGGCCACATGTGAAGGGCCTCTGCCTACTGAGCTGCCGTCCTCTGATCCGCTGCAGTTTCACTATGAATCAAACGTATTTTTTCTCTTCTCGTAGATTTGTTTGTGACCAACACCACAACATCTACACTGATCACCACATAATGATCAATACTATCATTACATTGGTAAACGGGGCCCCATTTTAATGCCAGGTGTCACAGCTGTCCATTTCTGATCGGATCACAAAAACCATGTAAATACCAGGTGTGTACGAGGCCAAAAGGATGGTGTGTACCAACATGAAAACAGTGCAGGGAGCATCCTGCTGTTGAGGGGGAGACTCAGTAAATGTTGGGTAACACAGCAGAACAATAAATCCAAACACTGACTACCACAAAAGGACTTCAAAAAAATAGAAGCTGTGTCTCAATTCAGGAACCAAATCCTTTGGAGGACACAGTCTAGTCGAGGTCAGATGCATCCTTTGTTGGCTGCATCCTTCGTCAGCTGCGTGGACTGAAATGAGATGGTTTAGTCTTCTTATTGCATCCCCAGCGTTTCTCTCCCTTTAAGGCATTGTCTAGCAACAGAGCTTGGAAGAAAATTCTTCAGCTGATTCAAAATGCTGAAAAGATACTTTTTCACATGTGTACTGTTAGCTGTTCAGTTGAGTTGGAGCAGATACTTGAATTTTAAAATGAAGTGTTCTGTCATGTTCTCCTTGCTTGCTGCCGCCATAACCTCTTTGCAAAACAGTTTGTCACTGGATCGCAATGAATGCTGGGATATGTTGGTCCGGGAAGTATCCACTCAGTGGAGTCTCCGTTGCTCGAGGGTTGAAAGACACATTTCTGGGCCGCATTTAAAGGAGCCGCTGTGATGCAATCGGTCTTCAAATGCAGCCCCCGAAGGTTGTGGCCCCCAAAGAGCTGTTCACACCAGATATCCTAAAAAACATGTCGTAGCTGAAGCAGCTGTGTAGGATGAACCGTCCAAAGTTCTGCCTGAATGAGTAAAGTTATGAAGGATTATTGTTTTTTGTGTGTTGTTACCTCGAGCATATTGTGATTAAGTGCAGGTCACAATTTATGATCAATCAATGCAAAAAATCCAGTCATTCCAAAGGTTCCGCAAATTTTGGGGGGGATTAAACACGAGAAGTGCTGATGACTTTAATATTTTTGGTAGCACATTATATCATGGATACTAATAGATAATCTGTGTTTGGTTTGGTGTTGGCACAAACTCCAATTCCACACAAATATTTGTCATGCATTTGTCCACCAGGTTGAAACAATGAAGGGATTCAGACAACCTGAACCTTGTAAAAAATGTGTCATTATTTCATTTCGCTGTAAATACACAAAAAGCAGTAACAGTGTGAAGAGTCTCTCAACACATAGTTGAGACAGTGAAGAACAGTGGGAGGCTGACCCTCTCACAGCTGGGTGGCGACAAGGTCCCATCTATGTGTATTCTCACAATCCAGTGTGAGGATACAGCTCATTTTCTCTAAACTTTTACTGTTTGCCAATAACAATAATCGCATCACATAATGATCTAGCATCTATCTTCTTGTTGAGAGAAAGCATTGAAGTCCCAAGGTTCCCATATCAGGATGACAGTTGTGAAATACGGTAAAATTGAAGATATTTACATTCATTGTTATTATTTCTATAACACCAAATCATGATGTGTTTTGAGTCTAGATATAGAATTCAGTGTGAGAAAAGTAACAGCACCAAAACCATTCTTGTGTTTACCATGAGGATTCACACGGTACAGATGCTGCAGCAGAGGGAGACATCAGCCCAGCAGGAAGTGCAAAGTAACACCTTTCTGTGACTGACTCCTGCCACAAAACAACTAATTAAGTTAACTAGAAACTGTAAAGTCAACCAGCAGCAGGACACAAGGCAAGGCTCATTTCATGACATGAAAAGCCCATTCTCCCTGTTTTAATCCTCTGTTAACTGTTCATCCATATCTTATTATAAAATCAACATTTTACATTTTACATCTAAATCTGTCTTTTCTCTTCCTGTAAAACAGTTTCATCTGTGTGATGACTCACCAGGCACTCAGGTTTATTGATTTTGTGTCCAATGATAAAGCTTTCTGGATTTTTTACTGTCCCCCTTCCCATGACTATAAATTTTGCCAGTTAGCAAGCATCACACACAGGGTCCTCGGTTAAATCTCCAGATGTAGGCAAAGGCGGAGGCGAGAAGTCCTGGACAACAGAGAGCAGGCTGTCGTCATGACTTTCCATGTCTGTTAAGCAGATTAGTACAGGGTCCAAAGAACTGTCCCCTTGGTCCAGTTTCATTTGAGATGAAACAGTTGGTTGTTAGACTATTCAGATATCTGACCCATTTTCAAAGCATTTAGTAAATTCTCCACAGCCGGGGTTGGCAGGTTGGATTGTGTTGGAGGTTTTTCATTCTTTTCCATCTTAGAGTTAATCTTTTTTGGACAGATAAACACCATACAATACTTTCAACAGTCTCTCTAATGACCCATGAAAGACAGTAGTTTCATCATTTATAAGCTTCTTAATGTTAAATAACATCATCAGTGCCAATTTTTTTTCTTTCTTTCCTTGAGATATCATCACAATATCAGTTCAGTATAACTTGTTCAAGTCTGATTTCTGAATGGACTGTTATTGATTACCTGCAGAGAAAGAACAGATGCATCCATTTCTCGATTTGCTCCTGTTTTCCCCCACATTAGCTGGAAGTGAGGCAGGATTTGTTGCTGAGTCACTGCTAAAACTGAAGCAAGCAGAATGCATGCACGTGTGTTTGCAGCCCTGTGTGTCTGATGGAAACACATATTGCTCAAACTGTCGGTCATGCACTTAAGATTTTAACATGTTCACATGCTTATTAAAGAGTAGTTACATAATTCATCAAGGATTTGAATTCATTCATTTTATTCTCCAATGAGTAAGAGCCACAAGAGAAGGCATTGGATTTTGACACAGGATATCTTCTAGAGTCATGTCCTCAAGATCTTGTACTAAATAGTAGTTATCACTCTGGTGATATTGTGCTGTGGTGATGGATACTCCCAAACATATTTTCTATTTATACATATCAAGTCAGATGTTATACAGTAGGAGTTCAATACCACATAGTAGCTGCCTGCTTTGCCCCGCTGGTTATCCAGCCTTGATTGTAGTCGTGTAAATTCATCCATGACATTCATGTAGATCATGTGGATCACTGAAACATCAGGTGAACCCTCCAATCCCTTGAGTGGACAGTAACACTACCACCAGTTGGGATATATATGGAAATGGAAAACAAATAAAAAACACTCAAGGGGCTTTATAGAAAGTAGAAGCAAACTAAGAGCCTGTTGAGGGCCCCTGTGGCCATCAGTGGGCCCCCAAAGAGTGCTTTAAATGTAATCATATACAATGCAATGTTGTGTAAATAAGATACCTAGCTAATTCTACATCAGTCCACTTCCTCTATCAGTGCAACTAATACAACACCGATGATGATTCATATAACATGTGTGAATAATCAAACACTGACAATTAATAGATTTGCAATGGAGGCCCCAAATTCACATTCAGCTTATGGCCCCATGAAGGCTTGGTCCCGCCCTGATAGAAGCAACTCAATGAAATGTAAATAAATGATATCAGATTTGTGAAACCTAAATGGAACTTAAGTCCTGTCCAAAACCCGTGAGATGCTTTTGATTGTCCAGCATATAACTATATTTACATTTTGAGTTAAGTTGTAGAATCCACAGAGGTGTGGGTTTAAAGCAGACCATTTGATCCAATTCACTGAAGAGATCCAGAATTCTTATGCAAGACACTGAACCCCAAATTGCCCCTGACGGCTGTGAACGATGTGTGATAGAGAAAGTGTTGCACAAAGATGTACTGTATGAATGTGTGTGTGAATGGTAAAGCCCTTTGAGTGGTCATCAACACTAGAAACGCTCTATATAAATACAGACCATTTACCATTTAGACCATTTATGTGGGCCCTGCAATATGCTGGTGACCTGCCCAGTGTCTAACCTGCCTCTTGCCCAATGTCAGCTGCCTCAAAGGATAAGCTGTATAGATGATGGACAGATGAATGGATGAATGAATGGATGGATGTAAGGTTGGGTGGATGGATGGATGGATGAATAGATTGATGAATGAATTAATGAATTAATGGATGGATGGGTGGATGGATGAATAGATGGATGAATAGATGGATGGATGGATGAATGAATGAATGGATGGATGGATGGATGAATGAATGAATTAATGTATGGATGTATGTATCGATGGGTGGATGAATAGATGGATGGATGGATGGATAAATGGATAGATGGAAAGATGGATAGATGGATAAATGGATAAATGGATGAATAGATGGATAGATGGCTAGATGGGTAGATGGATGAATGGATGAATAGATGGATAGATGGATAGATGGGTGGATAGATGGGACCACAGGCAGCCCAAATGGTTACTATGTCATCAATATGTGACTGAGGACAACGAAGACAAAACAAGAAAAGAGCCCCCCCTTCCTCACGTCCAGTTTCCATACACTCCTCCTATCATTGATAAAGTTATCACTCCTTCACATCATCATGTTCATGAGGAGCAGAGCTCAGCATCTCTAGTGTCCCAGCAGCAGCAGCAGCAGGATTCCTCAGCAGGGCAGAGTGTGGTGGGAGGGGCGGACATAGCAGCAGCAGCAGCAGCAGTGTAGTCTGGGGTCCAACATCCACTCTGCTCCCCCCACCCCCTCCTCCACTTCCACAGCACTTGGGACCCCCATGTGTGCGTGTGCGTGTTAAAGCTCCTCCGTGAAACAGGAAGCGGCGAGGCGGAGTGAAGTTTCCGTGGATTTAGCAGCGCGGGAAGCTTCACGTGTGGTTTTTGTCGCTGAGGTGTTTCTTCTTCTTCGCTCGGTTTTATCGGTACAGCAGGAAAATTGCTTGGTGCAGCTGCATCGGGGAGAAGGCTCTGGAGGAGGAGACACTGCGGGACGTGATGACTGACAAACAAGCGGCGACAGAGGAGATAGTACCAGGTAAGATAACCCGGCTGTGCGGGTTTTTTTTGGGGGGGTTTGCAGCGGTGGGTGATCGGGGGGGAATGCATGCGCACGCAGCCCGTGCTTTAGCGTGGTCGTGTGCGGGACGCGGTCAAAGTGGAGGCTGCTGACTCCGTTGGTTTTTCATGACGGTGTGATTCAGTGACAAATGTCCTCCACCGCAGTGCGGGGAGGCTGAGAGGACCGCGGAGCCCTGCCCCGGCTGTCCAAGGGCAGCCGCAGTGCACAGGACCTCGCCCGGCCGGGCCCCCCCACCCCCCACACAAACACAGCGGCACTCCCCGTACGAGCACCCCGATTTTTAAAAGTTACTTTGGGGTGGAGTGCGTCAACTCGGTCGCAGCGCGAGGAGAACGCAGCCCGGACCTGCGCAGCTTGTTTCTCCGCAGAGTTTGGTCACACGGCCCGTCCCACCAGAGTTCTGAGTCAATGCAGCAAAACCAGGGCCGCAGGTAACAGTGTGTTCCTCCAGTAACACAGTGTCCATCCACCGGGCTCTGCTCTGACTGGACCTTTCCAAGTGTCTCCATTAGCTGGAGACCACCGCCCGCTCGATGTCCTCCCTGATATCATTCTGTTATCTTGGGGACATGACGTGCTGGGATGACAGCCACACGAACTCCACTGGAATTTCTCCCATTTCATTATTGCTCGTTTGTCTCAAAGCACAAACACACAGGAAACACAGATCCTTTTTGTAAGAGCCTTTGGAGACACCCATACTCTACAATTCGGCATACACCCAAAACATAAAGCAGAGTTTATTGTACACATATTGAAACTTTTAGGCTTCGCCATCTTGAGGGCGACATTGAGCCATGTTTGTTTATGTTATTCCTTAAAGGTAGGAAGTTAAACATGTGATTCTCATGTTACTGTAGCTTCCACAAATGTGCAGGACATCATATGTCTTTCCTTAGATTAGGCAATAAATGAAATGTAGTTTGGTTGATTTGAAGTTCTCAGATATTGGGGTGAACCATCCTCAGGGCTTGGCAACACACCAGTGTTATGTAAGGTAACTGGCTGACTAACACAGAGACTGCAGGCCAGTGATGTCCTGCAGGGATGGGGGCGGAATACCAGACTCTGTGAGCCTCCTAAAGCTCGAGCAGGTTGCTTGTGTTGTTGAAAGGTAAACTTCTATCTTCAGAGATTTCGTGTGACACCCTGAAAACTAACAACTCTTGCTTAGTGTGTGAGTTTTTGAATGTAAGTCAAATATCTGTGGATGAAGTGCTTTATTCCAACAGTAATTTGTGGTTTGGTCCTGTCTCTTGTAGTTCTGTCTGGCCTTCACCCATCACAGGAATACCTTTTGTTTAAGCATTTAAAAAGAAAGTCAAGATTGATAAGAGTTCAAAGTCTTGATGCAATTGTTTGGAGTGACTGTGATTACTGCAAGGCACAAATGCAGCATCACTGCTGACCCGCCTCTCTGGATCTCCCCCAGCAGTCAGATGAAACTGCATTAACTTGTGGCAGGGTGTTGCACAATCATGATGAATGACAACACTCACAGCCAAAAGTCGTATGTTATTGGGTCTGACACTGAGCTCAACTGAATACATCGTTTGTCAGTCAAGACATCATGTCTGGCTACTTGCCTCCGTGTCTAATATTATTTACTTGGACTCTCAGCGGCTTGATTTATGTTTATCTTGCATTTGTACTGCAGCTTTTTGAGGATGACATAGGCCTTTTGTTTCAGATTTGTTCCTGTGGACATTCTCTCTGACCTTCCATTGGGCCCATTCATATCAGAGAGATCAGCCATGTTTTTAGATGCTAAACATACAAATACCAGCAAAATAGTGCAATTTAAAATGTACTTGTTTCTTTTTAAATTCCATTATTCACTTATGAGTACATTTCTATGCTTGTTGACTGTGGCTACTTCCATCCCAGTATGTTTTAGTTTTAAAATAAGAACAATCTCAGTGCAGATAAGCACTTTAGCTCCATATCAGAACTGATCTCCTACATACTAAGACACCTATAAACACATATCACTTTAACATTCAGGTACACTGGTCTCATGCTTGTTAATATGAAGCAGATTGACTTCTTTGTAATTGTTTGCTTAGGTTTCAGTTAATACTACGAACGAGGAACGGCAATTGTGAAAAGTATGGATTTCTTTACTTGGGCTGACGACGAGGTGGAACTGTTACTGACAGTGAGTGTACGCAGCACTTTGAATTCATCACTGATAGTAGAGTCATGATTGATAACATCCAATCAGGAGGCAAATGTAGGGAACTGAGTGTTCTATAAACATCTCTGCTCCTATCCATCCAGACTGAACATTTTCAAACTAAAAGTTCTCTGTGTTAAGGGCCCTAAAGGTTAAAGCCAAGTAGAACTGTGCTTGGAATCACTCTGTATGATGTCTCCGTGGGCTGAAAAGAATAGAGTAAGTTGTCCTGCCCTTAGGTGCACACAGTATAAAAACACGTGTGTGTGTGTGTGTGTGTGGTTGGTGTGTGTGTGTGTGTGTGTGTGTGTGTGTGTGTGTGTGTGTGTGTGTGTGTGTGTGTGTGTGTGTGTGTGTGTGTGTGTGTGTGTGTGTGTGTAGGGGCTTCATCCTTCCTTCAGATCCTCTGTAAAAGAAAAGGTCTTTTACTGAGTGGCTGTTGAAGCAGGATTAATCTCACAACCTCTGCAGTTGTCTTTTGATAGAAATAATGTATTTCCGCATGAATATAATGTTGCAGGTTCATAAATGCCCGGTCTAATTTCATGTGGAATTCACAAAATTTATGAATAATGCCAAGGACAGTTGCACTATGCTTGTTGCCATGGTAACATTCCACACCTTTCTTTTATGTTCCTAAATGAGACAGAACACTAAGAAAATACCATCTCATACAATATGTATCCTACATACAGTACTGGCTAGTTTTGTGATGATTTGGGTGAAGTGAATAGAGATCATTTTTGCTGAATCATGCTTTGTCTTTCCACTGCTGTATCTGCACTGCAGAGTCAAACTGCAACATCATCCTCTCAGACAGCTGTCCAGATTGTCCATTGACTAAGTATACATTTTCCTTTTATATTATCCAGGACTGCAGTACAGACCAGTTCAGGGAGTTCACGCAGCCAATTGACATCATTCAGAACACCTCTTAGCTCTTAACCTAATCGATAAAGGACATTCTGGACCTGAGAAGTCATTATGGGCCAATCAGGCATTTTATCAAGTGTGCTGGTTTAACCTCACAGATATAGAAACATCCAAATACAGCACAGTTAAAACTACAGACAGCTGTAGATTTGAGTATCTCACTGTCAGGTCAAACAGGAACGGTCCACTAAAAGGATTAAAAGGTGTCAGATTAGGAAACACAGTAGGATGTAACAGTAGTGGCAGGATATCTCAAACGCTCTCGTTTTTTAAAGGTCAAGAATTCTTGATATCCTTGTAGAACAGTCTGAGATGTCCTTTTAACAGTGCAACCCTGGCTTCTGTTTTCATTGCATGATTTTTTTTCTACTTCAAAATCATAAAAAATGATATCCTGATGCTGATACCTCAAGGTCGCTGTGATTTTCTCATTGTGATTATCACAGTGAAGCAGATTTTTACATCACACGTCCTGTATAACAAAATCAAATTGTGGACATTTGTATCGTACTTTCATTCTCAGTTTCAGGAGCGTTACACAGCTAGTTCCACATATGCACTGTAAGGTACGATATAGACCTTTGATAGTCCTTTGTTGTCGTGGGGAATTCTGACCCTTTAGCTGCGAGAGGCGGCTGTCCATAATATTAGTTTAGAGAAGAAGCAGTTTGAAGTAAAACAGTTTTGATGTTTTCCACACTTAACATCATGGCTTGACAGCTTCCTGAGACATTAAAACCATCTGACAGTCTGTGACTTGGGTAAATGCAGTAAGTGATAAGTGATGCACTGATTGTAATGCTCCCTTGATGCATGACAATACAGCATGTAGTGGTACAGAGTACAGGACCATACCGGCTTACTTTCACCGCCACTACTACAACAAAGAGCAGGTCAGAGGTAATAACTGTATGCTAAACTCCCATAGCACCGCCAGGTATCAAATACACAAACACAAGCAGTGCCTGTGCAAATCTAGTTATGAATGGGAATATAGAAATATGTATATTATCATAATGTAATGTTGCCATGTCAGTAACAAAGCACTATCGCTTTTAAACTTCCTCTGTGCTCAGACAACCGTTTCTCCTTCTCTGTATTTGGTGGTTTTCTCCAACTTCTTTTGGGGATCCTGAACCACGTCTCCAACACTTCATATGTGGCCCTTCCTTATTTACCAGAATTATTGTTTTCTAGCCGCTGTTCTAACTGTTTGATTTTAACCAGGATGTTCTGATTCCTGTGCCCCCTCCATTTTGGTCCGACTGCTAACAAAAAAATGCTAAAGTGCATATTGTACTTTAAGCACACAGGCAGGGAGTAGCCAAGAGTCCGCCAGGTGATGATTCTTACGTCACTGGCGGTCTCTGAAGTTGATAGTGTTCGGTTGTGTAAATTAGAGCCTCCTGTGTAAAGGGTCTGAGCCAGGCCATTAAACAATGATAGCAATCATCACTATATCATACAGGGTTAGTAGAATAGAGCTGTTAATATACGTTATATAAGTTTATATTTTTTAATGCAAAATACTCAAAGCCCATTTATCAGAATTGGTATCGCGAAGGGAAAGTGTTATCGGAACCTCTCTCTTTTTTTCCATGTCAAACTTTATTTTAGGGAAATATCTGTTTTACTGGAAGCTTCTGCAAGTCAGGCTCATTTGTAGCTAAAAGAGTTTAAAAGCTTCCGGCCTGAATGAGTTGGATGAAGAAAACAAATGGTCCCTCATTTACATAACAGTGTCAGTCAGACCGACCCGACATTTGCCAAGGAAAGGGTTGCGCTGTTGTTGGTGTGTTGTTTCCTGACCATGTAGGAGTCCAGCTGGAGGAGCGGGCTTTGCTATGTGATTGGCCAACACCGCACCTTGCCAGATGACCTCACGTTGTGTTGCAGCAAAAGCAGAGCCAGGTTCAACTTATTTGGTTCATGACAAAAGTGTTTATGCAAACAGGGGAAGCTTTACAGGGAGTTAAGCAGTTATACGGTGTGGTACCTACTGATATTGTGCAGTTACATGTATACGACAGAAGAAAAAAGGTGCAGTCTTACCACATCAGTCTCTTTCTGAATCATGTGGTTGCTGCCTGTTTTGAACACAGTGACGGTGGAAAGTAAACATGTTAATTAGTATTTGTGATGGTTGTGTGTGGTAATTTTGTGTTGTAATGCCCACAGCTGGTTGTGATAACTCTCTGCAGTATTGGAACGAAGATTATCCTCCGTCCTAGGAGCCACATGTTGTGGAGTATATCAGGGTCTTTACTCTCCTTTTATGCTGTGTCCTTTAATCGTTAGAGAAAGATACTGGTGTTGCTTGGATTGTCTTAAAAGCACAAAAGATTTGACTGTGTTCAGATATATCACACTTGTACTGGTTTTCTGGTTTTGTACCTTAAATCACTGATATGCTTTGGAAGATGAGATAGAAAATGTCTCATGGGCAATTTGGCGGATAGAAAAACCCAGTCATTATAGAATATGCATTCTATAATAAGTACATTTCAGACATTATGACAATAAAGGGTCACAGTCCTTTTGGGATTTACAACACTAATTTAATTTAACAGAAACCATTCCTTTATCATAGTTTTTTTCATTTATAGTTGAGAAAAGCAATAAATACATGGTGTACCATCCATTAGTATCTTGAGCTGCTGTCAGGCATGCACTGAACTCCGGAGATCCTCCGCTGTATGTGTGAACACAAATGTCAGAGTTTCTGCCCCTTCAGTATAACGTCCGCAGGAACTCCAGAAGAGCCACTGGGAGAACGCTTGTCCATGCACTGACTGGAGCAGCATGCAACAATATTTATTTCTAATAACTACACCCACCAACTTTATAACCACAAAATGATTCAGTAATTGTATTTGTCTGAAAAGAAGCACTGTCAACTTTGAATGACTACAAGCCAACTTGAATACAAGTTTGTCCTTTATCTTTGTCCTGCAATCTTGATGAGACTGGCACTTCCATCCATCTTTGTGGCATCATTTCAAACGTTGGATTTAATATCCGTTGTTCCAAATACAATACAGTGTAATGATGATTCTTCAAGTTTAAAAAAAAATAAAAAAAGCTTTAGTTACAAGATTGAAATCCTCAAATGTATTATTATATTTACAGCAACTACAGTACTCATGATGGTCTGTCTGTAAAACTGTCTATGTCTTTATCACATGAAGCCACAGGGCACACTAAAGAGCTATGATTGTATTGTATCACCTTATTTGTGTACATTTCATATTGTATGAAAATGCTAAAACCCAGGATATATAAATTGATCCCTAAAAAAAACATTGTAGGGAAAATGGGAGCAGGAGGCCATTTTCAGCATTGTGTCATGTCTCTGACAGGAGCCATGTGGAGGTAGTATGTGTGGAGGAGAGGGAGTTACAGGATGGGGGAGGGGCTTACAGGCTTTCAGATAGGAGCTGGGGGAGAGAGAGGGAGGAAACAGTGCTCATTTAAAATACAAACATTGTTAGGAAGCCTGAACTGTGACACATTATTTTTCTCTCTGCAATTATCATGCCGTAATCTTTCCCTCCGTTAGCCCATTGAATCTTGTGAGCGCTCTCTTACTACTAACTGCACAGTTTATGATGTTAAATGCATCCTATGAGCTCCACGAGTTAAGAAACAATATGCTGAGGCTCAAGTGAGAGTAATTGGTTTCATATGGTGCTGTGGCATGTCAGCTATGTACAGTGGTAACACTAAGTATGTGAATCTTTTGAACAATCTGCTTAGAAATGTGTCTTTAAAGATGGTCATATCTTCATCAAAGTTACACGAATGAACAAACACAGTCTAGTTAAAGCATAGGTCGGTAAAATGTGTGTGAAAAGCTAAACCCTCACGTTTGCCAAAAAAGCATTTTGATTCTCCCCTATGCTACGGGGAAAATGTGTGTTGTGAATGGATGAAACCGAGGTTGAATTGTTTGTGAAGTACATGCAGCACAATGTATGGTTTAAAAAGGGCACTACATACCAACATGAAATCAATACTTCCCAAAGGCGAGGGAGCATCATGTTGGGGGAGAATTCTAGTTAATTAAGTAATATCACAGGATAATATCAGTGTAGCTGTCTGGGCGGAAGTTGGCTGATGTAGCAGCAGATTGACCAAAATTACAGAAGTAAATGTTCTACAGAATTAGCTAAAGCAGGGTACATCTGCCTTCTGGAGTCAGAGCCCAGATCGTAATCCAATCGAGATGACAGCACGGGGAAGAGCAGCAGCCTCTTGATGAGTTATTAGTGAATATGAAGCAGAATGAAATGCCCTTTTAGTTTACTGCAAGTTCTCTCAGACAGAAATTTCTCCTTAAAAGGAGAAGCTGCTCTGCTAAACTGTGACTACTTCTACACTGGTCAATATTTCATAGGGAATCTGTTTAAATATACACAGCCCCAGAGTAGCAGAGCTGCAGAGTCAGGTCTGAAACATGAAGGTGTGTGATACAATGGGAGACCACTGGTCACATCAAATTGCAATAATCACTTCATTGTGTAGCTATCACACTCAGAACTGAAAGGAGGTGTGCTCACTTGTCCAAGATATCTTAATAACACATGTTTGTTGTCAAAATTCCGTTGTAAATCCAAATGTGTGCTGTTGTCAGAGATTACGACAGATACTGATGCGTTGAAGTGGATGTCGACTCGTCACAATGACGATCTATTTTTGTCAAGTCTGTCTTAATTGTTAACTGTTTGCAGTAATCAAAGACTATTTCAGCTCAGCTTTTGTCGTCATCACTATTTCCATTACAGACAGGCAGGAAGGAAAGCCATTGTTCTGCAGGGAGTTTCAAGGCATTTCCTCAGTGAGCGGCTAAGTCGCTCTACCCTCTCCAGGAACCCGTCCCGCTCTTTCTTTGTTGCAGACGTCTCTGTTCATTGTTTCATATAAAAGTCTTTGTTTCCTTGTTGTACTGAACAATGCATCCCTTTGGCCTTTTACACATCTGTCTCACTAAAAGCTAAAGCTCTGTCTGGTGACTTTGATGTTAAAACACTTAGCAAATATGAAGGTGTAAGTGATGGTGATTTAAAATGCTACTGGATTTTTGAATGCAAAGAGCCTTCTGCTTTTGATTTCAGTTTTTTTCCTCCCACAGAGGGCAGATTCCCGGAAATTAAATACCAGCATGGTTCAGAGAGTTGCACTAAATGTAAGTTCCAGGTACTTTAAGGGGTTAGCAGCAGTAATGCCAGTTTTGATTGGTCAAACAGATGTGTCATTACATCACAAAGAGGGAAAGAATTGCATATCCTGTTAGAGGTTATTCCTTTTCCAGATAAGGGTGAATGATGATGATTACTCACCACTTTACTTACAAACCTTTTGTCTTAAAAACTCTCTGTCTTGGCTGGGTGGAGTTTCTTCTGTTTTGTATCACTTTAATTCTACTCCATGTTTGTTTATGTTGCCTTCATGCTACATCAGTGTTGAGTGGAAAAACATAAAGCGGCATCCTCATGTGTGCATGAGTGTGCCTGTGATCCAACCAAATAAACTATAAAAGCAGAACATGATAAGGTAGGCTTTTTACCATCATCGCATATATTGCAATATCATATTGCGTGACATGACAAAAAAGCATGACTGCAACACACACAACAGAACACTTTACTATTGCGGTTGAACAGGACTTCCAATGCTTCAGAATGAATGGCGGTAGACCAGTACACAATAACATAAGCTTGTTGGACAAGCAAAGATGTCCATTAGTGCTTAGGGAGTGGAGGTCATTCAAAAGAAGAAGAAGAAGTTAGGATTAGGACTTGGACCTTGTTCCAACCCAGCAGTACCAGTTAGTCTCCATCTGTTAATAAACTCATATTTTAAGGACATTTTCACAAGAATTAGAATAGTAACAGTATCTGCCTCAAATCAACCATCTGTCCACAAATCTGCTCTATTTTACTCTCGCGCACATAAACAAGAAGTCTCTGTTGGAGTCTTGAGAAAGAAGTAAGTGTGCAAATTACACTGGAAACACAAGTAACAAACTCATACCAAAGTCTGATAAGGTTCTTAAACATTCAGGTGATGTGAAGCCCTGTTTGACAGGTTGTGAGATTGTTGTGGAGAAGGTAACGCCTATGTTTTTAAGCCTGGCTGTATCTCTGTGTGACTGTAAAGCAGTCCAGAGAGAGACCTTGTCAGGATGTGTTGATCCATCACAGTTTACTGTGCAGCCTGAGTGAGTGGGCTGGAGAATGTTAAATCATTCAAATCATCTTCATTATAAGTATTGGTCAGGAATTTGTGGTTAATTGACTCTTATCTATATTTAAAATTTGTATTAATACTCAACATTCTTACTGATGTCTTTTCTTGATCACACCTTGTCTACAAATACAAACTCACTCACCTGCACATTTTAGTCAGCTTAGCTCTGCCTGGGAAACACCTTATATTTAATATCCAGACGTGACAGAAGTACCAGTTGCCACTAGAAAGCAAATAATACAATTTCCCAAAGAGTCAAATTTATACTCATACTGCAGGTATGTAATGACCTGTGAGAGAATCTCATTTCTATGGCACAGTTAGACAAGTATGAGTTTAATTATCCCAGGGTTTTTCAGGGGAATTTATCCACCATGACAACAATAAAGATTGTTTTCCATAAAAATGATTAGATATAAAGCTTTTGAATATCTGCAAGTGATTAGCATCTTCGTTCTACAATATGTCGTCAATCACCCATGAAAATGCGTGAGTATTACAGTGTGTGTGTGTGTGCAGATCTGTGTGCGTCTTAGATGAGACTCAGCTTGTGTGGATTTATATGTGTGCGTAGTGGCTGCAGCTGTTGTCAGGCTGTTCTCTGCACTGTGTGTCTGGGCTGACGGCCAAGTGGATGCGTCAGCCAGGGGAGAGAGAGCAGAGGGTCTCACCCTTTCTCCCCCCCTCTCTCAGCATGGCATGAATGAATGGGACCTCAGATGGGCAGAAGAAACAGCCCCTCTCTCCCCAAACTCATTTTGCTGTCGGCCTTATGAATGTGGCTCTTTGATAGTTGATTTTTTTGTGTTTATGCCTCACAGTTTGCTGCAGTGAATTTAATGAGGCTCCTCTTGTGCTATTGTAGGTAACAGTCTGTGCCTCGCTTTGTATCTGTCTCTGTGTTTCATCAAAGTCTTAGATGCCACTGTACTCTGAAACAGACCTCTACTGTCAATCAAGATGTCCTAAGATTCTCTGTAGGTCTTTAAACAAGTTCATGAACATGTTACATTTTAAATATTTAAACTAGATACAGCATACAAACTTAATTATAATATAGTTCGTAGCTGCAAGGCCTTGGGGCAAAATTGTAGTCAACTCGTAGAATGTCCTTTTTAATTGGATTTTATAAATTTGCATGAAGAACAGTCGAGACGTAAACGCTCTGGGAAACAATGGACAACTTATCTAAAAAAAAATATTGTACATGCAGACAAATAATAGACATGCTTCATGTCAAGCTGCCTATAAAGCACCACAGGGTGCACGTGAAGAAGACGATCATAAGTTCATGTATCCAAGAACTTCTGCATGGGTCACATTTCCATTTCCCACACAGACACTATTGTCGACATCCATTTGCAGCTGTATGTGTGCACACAAAGGGTCGTATAAGCAGAACGATGCTGTCGATCTGTGTATATGAGATGAGAAGGGAAGCGGGGTTTCTGTCAAGATGTTTTTCTTAACCTGCTTTCAGACATGCACTGAACTCCGCTGTTCCTCCGTATTTTCCCCCGGAGGAGGTGCATCATGTGTAAGCGCAAATGTCCGAGATGCTCTGCAGCGATGACGCTTCTAATGCACGACAGACACAATAAAAAAAGACACAGACAAAGATGTCTGTAGAGTTTGTGGTGATAAGACCCAACGCCTGTGTCTGCGTGTGTCCTCTAACCAGAAGGTCGGAGGTCCTATCCCAATCGTCCCCATCTTCATGCTGAAGTGTCCCTGGGCAAGATACTGAACCCTGAATTGCCTCTAGAACATGTATTTCCACATAGATTGTATGAATGTGTGTGTGAATGGCAACAAAACTGTACTGTAAAGCGCTTTGAGTGTTCATAAAGATTAGAGAAGCTCTATATAAAACAGACCATTTACGAATATTTCAGTTATTTGCTCCAAACCTGCTCATTTTACTGCTTTGTCAGAATAGATGTGGAGTGAGCTACACTCAGCCAAGAACAACATTAAAAATATTGTAATATAAGTTTTTTTTAACTTATAAGTGAATTTTGACATGGACTATTTTCTGGTATCCTTTTTTTCTTGTGTTGTGACAGCTGATTTCTGGGTGACTGTGTTTGAAGGGTTCCTGGTGTCCGGCTCCCTGCTTTGTTAAAAGCATCTATTGGATTATTATTATTTATTCATCAGACAGACCTCTTTGAAACTGACCTTAGTTCAGCAGATCAAAGCTCACAATAATGTGTGATAAAAAGACTTTAGTAGACTAAATGTTTTATTTTAGTCAAAGCACAAGTGTCTGGTCATTGTACTCTTCTGGCTCAGACTTCAGAGTAAGTCTGTTGGGGAATAGATGGAATGTGAGGCCAAGAGGAAGTCACTGCTCTTACAGAGACGAGAGAATAGCAAGAGTCTTCATATCCTTTTCAGCTGCATAGTAAACACTGCTATGACATCATGGGTCCAGCAGACTTTTCAATCAAATAGAAAATTTCCTGTTTCATTCTGCACATCCTTCTCCAGTGCGTGGACGATGGATTCTCTGCAGTCTGTCGTGACTCCGAATTCTCTCATCAGTTCTCTTAATGTTCTGAAAAGTAGTTTTGTTAAGTGCTACAAGAAATGACTAGAAAACCAGAATCCATACATTATCTGTACACCTAATCCTTTAGATTCTGGAGCCAGCCCCAGCTGACATTGGGCGAGAGGCGTGGTTCACCCTGGGGCAGCTTAGCAGCCTATCACAGGGTGGACCACTGCTGCTCAGTCTGCTATTACTGTTTTCCTTTTAGACTCTGACTGCAAGTAAGTAGTTATATAGTGAGATTAGACTGTAGAGCTGCAAATACAGCAGTAGACACTGGATCATTTCGTAAAATACAGCCATACTATATTATCCTGCTAAATAAACTCAAGACTGGTTTCCTGTTGCTGTAAAACTTGACTGGTGTCTGTACTGACTCCTTGGGTCCCACTCTGCTGCTCTGCTGCTCTGTTGTCTGCACAGTCACTGCTGATAAATAGATTTAGAAAAGAACAAAAGCATTTAGATTTAAATAAATCTTTTTCATTTTTTTTACTTTTATAGAATACTGTGTCAGATGAAAAGATCGTTTACCGTTAAAGGTAAGGAATAAGAAAGAAATTAACAACATAAAGCTGAGAAATTTGAATTTCTAATATGTTTGTTTTTCATGTAAAATTAGTGGAGGGCTGCTAATGGCTGGCTCAGTGTTCAATTGATGATAAAGACACAAACAGATAAACAGTAAGCAGGCAGGGAAGCTGCAGGACCAAACCAAACATAGCTCCAACAGCCCGATTTGTGTAGTGGCTCAGGGGGTAAAAGTCCAGATGGCCACGCCACCATCAGTGTCAGGTATATTGAAGATTAGACCAAAGGCTGTGCATAGCCTTTTACATATTGGAAGTTACGTGGATGTTGTGGTTACATGGTATGATTGTTGGAACCCTGCCAGTGTTCACATCCCACAGATTTATGACTTTTCATATAACCACTACAGTACATCAATCTGAGTCTGCCTTTGTCTCCACTTACACTCATCTGTTGCCTTTAACTGCACATTGTGGGCGTGTGCTTTCATCAAAAGAAGTGCCGATGAGTACAACCTCAAGTGTTTCATGTTGGAAATGAAATAAAATAATATAAATCACTGACACACTGCAGGGCCAGTCATTGTGGCTGATTTCAACCTATAAGAGTTTTGTAACTATTGGTATGTATTGTATAATAACAAACAACAAATTACTGTAGAGAAATACCAAACAGAAACATGCTTGAGGTAATTTATTGAGGTTTTAGCTTCAGAGAGCTCTTAGAAGTTTAGTTATGTCAGGAGCCATAAACTCACATTAATGGGGGGACATTTTAGGTCATGAGCAGGTCAGACTTTTATTCTGACAGGCAGGTTCAGCCTGCTAACAGGCCAGAGATATATTTGTTTATTATGTGCATTTCTGCAGGAAACAGAGGGCACACCAGAGCTCAGACCATAAAGAAGAGGGGTCACAATCATTTTTGAGACTGAGAGCTACCTGAAAGGTAGAGAATAAAATGCGTGCGTGCGTGCGTGCGTGCGTGCGTGCGCATGCAGCCCAACCCCAGGAGGACAGCACAGAGATCAGGGCGAACCAAAGCGGATTGAAATTAATCTTTTTATTCAAATATGACCAATTTTATACAAATACAAACAGGGAATGAGAATTAAACATCCCAATTGCCCTTCAAAAAGGTGGCCAGCTGAACTTCAATTAGTAGTTGTCTGTCGGGCCGACAGCGTACGCTAGTGGAAAGTACAAACTAAACTTTATTTAAATGTTATAAGTTGTAAAACGTCATGAATTCCCTTTAACAAAATGTTTTGTATGATGTTAAACTTTTTAATGAATCATTTAAAATGCTCTAGTGGTGACTCATGTTATTTTTAGAACTGCCTTGCAGGCAACTCATTGGCTGCCTTTGGGCAACCAGGTGCTCAAGTGCATGGTGTCGGCTACCACGCATATAGAACAACTAGATGTGTGCATCACGCATGCAAACACAATACATGGGGACACACATATTATCAGCTCAGATGACTGGTGGACAAAACATTCCATCACAAGCAGTTAAAAGCAGTTCTATTTCCAGCCTATATGTGTATCATCACTATGAAATGAAACAAATGTGAGAAAACATTTAAAAGACTCAAAACACCCTTGTGTCACACAAATTACTGAAGTATCACTTGTGTGTGATACTTCAGTAATTAGTTATGTTGCCGTCAGGGCAAAACGATTGGATGAAAATATGCCAGCATATCTTGAACTGTTTCAAATAAAAAGTAAGGACAGTAAGTCAAACAGGAATCATCCCTGTTATTAATGGCCCATAGCGCTGAATTAACCTGCATCAGTAACTACCTCACCATGATCCACTGACATGTAAATAGGTTTTAGTTCCCTTGTAAAATGGTGTCTGGCCTCTATAGAACATAATGATGAGGGTGACGTTCACAGGTTACACTGGAAACTAAATGGCTCTAATTGTGACATTCAACAAATGACATTGTATTTAGTGTATTTTCATGGATTGTTCAACAATTTCAAGGCTGCACACTTTACACAGCTTTAAACACATGATCGTCACATCTGTTGATACTTTCTGCACTGATTCAGAAGCAGGATTGAAGGAATCAATGTTGTAGATAAACAGTTGTCGCTCACATACGGCCTGTCTAGAAATCTGGTAATGAAATTTCTTATGGCATGGAGGTAAACAAAGTGTGCTAGCACAATGACAGAGAATGGCTCAGCCAAACCTGAGTAATCCAGCACTTTAGATATTATTTAGCACAAGAGCAATTACTTTACGTGATGAGATTTTTATGGCCATTGTGGGGAATAAAAATTCGGGGTTGGAAAGGTGATTTAGGGAGTGGGCTGCTGGGGGCCATGGACAGACAGGCCGGGTGGTGGCTGGATGAAGCCTAGCCACAGGTGGTCTGTAATTCTGCACCATAATTGCCTGGAATAGTGTATTATGGGTCTTCGGACCACTCATCCACTCCGTAGGGGTGGACAAGAAAAAAGGATGAGTGAGGCGGAAAAACAGGATGGATAACACGATGTCCCGTCGCGAGACAATTCTGCCAGACACTTACAATACGTCGAGGGAGTATTGTTATTGTGTGGATTCAAAGAACATTTTCTGTGAACGCTATTAAGCCAGACTAATGAAAATGATGGTCGCAAATGGAGCGATAATCTCTGATTCAATTGAAGAGTGATTGTGTTTTAAAGACAGGTGCAACAGACGTTTTCTGCTCTTTGAATCCAGTAGATGTTGTCAGTGTGCGGTTCTGGACCAAGAAAGGAGGAATCTTTTCTCCTCTCTGGTGTTTACAGGCCAGAAAATAGTTCTCAGGGTTCAGGGGCAGGACCTCTGGAGTGATTTGTTCAGTGCCTGGTTCCAGGGCACTTATGCTTCTGGTCTGCGTCTCCTTCGATGCAGTGACTGTTAGTTGCAGAAGGCTCATTACGAAGTGAGGACAAAGAACATCTGTATCCACTCGACCAGTCAACTTCGATGGGTGCCTACATTTATTTTCATAGTTGATTCAATCATTGTTCAAACACAAATGTCAAATATTATCTGGTTTCACCCTCTGACTTATGAGGACCTGCTGCTTTTCTTTGTCTGCTGTAATAGTTCAGGGGTTAATTCAGGGGTTTTGGACTCAGGGATCAAATCAGGCTGTGGGAACAAAATGTCAGACATTATAAATGTACAATGAACACATACATATTACATTCATATCATACTACACACACACACACACGCTCATCACACTGAGAACTGTACCACACACACCAGCGGTAGATGGGCACAATAAAACTGACCTGAGGGGCAATGAACTGTATACAACAAACCACAACAGGCTTTCAACCATAGTTCATAGTTATCTGCTGTTTATGTGGGCAGATCCCAGCTCTGTTCAAATGCGATTGTCTACAGCCGCCTACTGACTTCTGATCGATCTGGTCAACCTTTGACCTCTGCCTCTTCTACCTCTTCGTCAACACTGTTCACACTAGCTGTCTCTGAATTCAAAGAAAGGCAAAGAAAGAAAACAAATATCTCATGATGACAAAGAAGAGCCATACACATAGGAGACACAGACGAAGATGTCTAGAGAGTTTTGGGCAATAAGAGCCGACACCGATGTCACACCGGTGTGTTTTGCAAAAAAATCCTGTGATGCTGAATTAATGCGTCACTTTCTGCCTCTGTCTGCTGCAATCAGCTTTACCACCACTCACCTGAATAATGTAGAGGATTTGCTGCTGTTGTGAATGCGTCTGTGCACAGAACCTCCAGCTGCCTTGTGCATGTGTGACAAGCAAACTGGGGGTGAAGTCCGGACCTAATGCTTCAGGCTGCGAAGGATCCACACGATGGAGCCTTTTATTTCTTGGGGAAGGAAGGACACATTTACTGGCTGCATTTGAAGGATCAGATGGGACTTGTTGGCCACTGTGATGCAATTGGTCTTCAAATGCAGCCTCTGAAGGAGGCAGCTCCTGATTTGAGACACAGACTGCCTCATTTGTTCATAGACAACTCTTTTCTGCTGGTACCAACTTGAATTTCTCCTGCAGAATTGTTTTACTGACTTACAAAGATTGATTTATATCTACAATCTGTGAGCATTGCTTTTCAAGCTCAAAAATCTTTCTGAGCCTAATTTGAGCCCACATAATGAAGCTTAACAAATAAAAAGTGCAGTGTTTAACTGTGACATGAATATTTTTGTCTTTCTCTACAGATACCATGGCTAATCCTTCTCCAGCAAAGAGCATGGGCGACCCTGGAATCACTCCACTGTCTCCTACACACACTCAGGTGACTTAGCTCTCTCGTATACACATACTCATAGTTTTCTGTATCTGTTGTGCTGTCTTTGTCTATATAAAGTGCAGTATATGTTTACTCTGCTGATATTGTTGCCCTGTTAGAAAGGGGAATCTTCATGCTCAACCGTTTCAGTAGTTTCTTCACCTGGCCTGGCTGTCTCGCTACTTGGTCAATAACAGGATAATAATAAAACACATGCATATGAGAGACAGAATAGTTTTTGTCTGCATATGTTTTTAATAACACGCAACCTCATATATAATATGAATACATTATATATCATATACCATATTAGTGTGAACAAACATTGTACGGTCTGTTTGCTATTCACTTTTTGTGCTGTTTGTTGTTTCCTCTTCCTCACTCATGTATCTTATGTAATTGTAATAGGAGGGTCAGCATGAGGACCAGATTACGTCACCGGGGCAACAAATGCTGACAAGACACTCTCATATATTTTATACCTGTGTTTCCTCCACCACTATTTTATTAAATCATTCAGAACATGATTATTCATCCTGCCTCCTATAGGGAATAATGGTAGATAATTGTTATTTTGTTGATGTGCTCTGTTACATGCAACAGGTATTATACTTCTGTTCAAGGGACCACTCCCTTTTAACTCTCCCGGATGTTTCTATGATTTTTCCCCGATTAAAAGTTTTTCCTCACTGTAGTTGAGTGTTAAAGACAGGATGTCACACTTTGTCAATCTCTATGAGGCAAATTGTGATTTGTGAATATGGGTCCTACAAATAAAATTTAATTTAATTTGATAATTATAATCTCATCATTACCATGTTCCGGTCATGCAGGAATGAGGCGTCCATGTTATTTCTGTGCTGCTGTATAGTTTTATTTCTGTGTTTAGCTGTATAACGGTGAAGATTCTCAGTCACCCAGGTCATGGTGTTTTCAAGTTTCAGTTTCACATGTGCACGTGCAACTGAACTTTCTTATGTTTCTTGAAACTCTGAATCCATTGTTGTTCTTCTGTGCTCACTTTTGTTGCTGCTGTGATTGTGAATTGGTTCGTTCCAACTCAAATTCAGTGTGTGTGTGTGTGGTGTTGTCTCCGTACAGCAGAACGACACAGACCAGGTGCAGTCACAGCTGTCCTTTGTGGTGGTGGTTGCCATTGACTTTGGCACCACATCCAGCGGTTATGCTTACGCCTTCACCAAGGAGCCAGAGTGCATTCACACCATGAGGTAAGGCTGCACTGCAATGCAGATGTTCAAAGTCAACACAGTGTTATGCTGCTCACATATGCAGAGTAAAAATATCCAGGATATTATTTTAATATTAGTCTTTAGTCTTTAGGGTACTCCCGATATATTACACAGAGACGCAGGAGTCCAGCCCTGAAAGTCCCGCGGCCCCTCAGGTCAACTCTGTGGTCCTCAGTGCCAGGCTCCACGGGGGTTAACAGCTTCCATCCCACCACAGGCTGACAGGTGTTTAAGTTGACCAGTTTATGCGTGACGCTTCACATTCCTGGCATTGCTGTCTAAAGCTGCACCACTAGTATTGAGTGTGCTCAAATCCATGTGTGTCCTTAAATCCTTTAATCTAATCAACCGAATCCAGGAGGGCAGTGTAATAAACACTGTTGATGGGTAATACAAGCGCTCAAACTTTTCTGGAAAAATAGCAGAACATATTTTAATTACTGTAATTATTGCACAGTTAAAAAAAACCTCTCAAACAGACCTTGAGCTTTTCTGTGACATCTGTGTCCTCCGGTGTGACAGTGCATATGTTAAAACTTGACAAAAACGTGGCATGTGCACATGTCATGGGCATCAGTAACATGACCGTGAACGAGGTTCTTCAACTAAATCCTTTTGTCTGCAGAATTTCTCTGTTATTTAGCAAAGTTTTTATGCTTTTCTTCTGAGACAGATACTGACAGTATAGCTCAAAACCTTTTAAGCCAAGAACTGACAGATTCCCTCTCTGAACCAATCATCACTAACTGTATGTGTGTCACCAGGGCAACAAAATGCATGGTTTTCTTTATAACTAGTGTGTTTACTAACACGTCAAGATTAAAGATACTCCCTGTGTATGACCCCACAATTTGTAGATAAATCCTAAACTCATGCTCACAATGGGCTCCTCCACCCTCCTAACACCTGTGAACATTGATCCAACGTCCATCTTAACTCTTTACACCACGTTTTTCAGTCGTCAGTTCATTTTTCATTATTATTGATTAATTATTCAGTAGTTGCAAAGAAAACAGACAATCAACTGATTGTGGTATGGAAGTTACTGTACATTACCAAGTCACCTAACCAAAAAGGGGTTTGAATTCATTGTTAAGTACTGACCTTACCATCAGTACTGTCACAGAAGTGATCTGATTGGTTTAAATGTTTAGTATTAGAAAACTCAGAGGAATTGTGGTGTGTCTCAGAAACCCTGGAGAGCAGAGCTGGATTTTTGCCTGAAAAAACTCAGACCCTAAAAATGTGTCTTTGGGCGTTGCCTCAAGAGTCATTAACTCTAACAATCAGATAAAATGGTTTAGATACTTTCACTCAGTCCTACTAGATTTGCAGTGAAAACAGTTCCACATCTTCCAGATTGTTTGGTTGCATGAGACCATTCTGTGCTGAACTCTGTACTGAAACACAGCCTGGACACAGGTTCCCTGTGTTGTGTCAGGGAGAACATTTGTTGTTTTTTAGCAGGGGATTCTTGAATAGCTTCATCAGAGAGCTGGGGGTGTTTCTGGTGTAGAGACATTCCTCGCCCTGCAGACTGAGCATTACCCAGCTCTCCTCACACAAATGGAGCAGGGGCCTTACTGCTCAGGACTGGAACGATCCCACACAGACAGAGATGCAGCTTCCAAATATTCTCACAGTAAAATGCTTTCATTATTGATAGGCCAGCACCAGTCTGTGCACGCTTGAGTGAGTTGGAGCAGACTATTCAGGATGATTTGAGGCCAGGCTCCAGTAATGTCCTCTCCAGTCTAACTAGCACAGCCTGGCTTGTGTTCTGACTTTAAGGACAAACCTGGCATTATAATTGTCATTATAACGTAATACCGAATATACATACATGAAACCTACATAAACACACATTGAGCCAACAAATGTCAGAATCAGAGCAGTTGTTGGAAAAAATCTCCACATAAGGTTTTTTGAATGGAATTAAATGAAATTCCATTATGCTTATCAGCTAAAAGCGGTTCCATCCTTTTCTCCCGTATTTCCCAAATTAGTGGCTCCTCACACCAGGTGCTCTGAGTGTGGTGGCCTCCATAATCCCATCACTTCTCCCAAGGAGCAGAGACGACTCTAATAATAGCTGCCCTCCATTTGTCCAGAAATACTGTGGGAGCACAATTAACCTAGAAGTCGACTTCAGATGGATTTTCTCACAGAATATAATGACGTATAAGAACCTCATCTTTGTATTGTATCTATCGTGCACATTTTTGCGTACACTCTAGCTTGTAATAGATGCAACTGATGAAAGTATGTTTAAATAGTGCTTAACATGGGAAATTAATAACTTTAATTAAATAATTAACATTCCCACAAGTCTATATTTGATGACTACAAAAGCAGAAATCGTGGATTCTACATGCGTTGATAACTGACTTGCTATCTCTTAGGCCAAGGGCCAATATTAGGGGGATCACAGTCACGATCCGGACCTGGACCTATAACCAGGTCCGGATCCTATAACCAATAAATCATTGAGAATTAAATTAACTTAATCAAATTAAACTGTTGCAGCTTTTCCAGCCTTTATACTTAAATGCTGTCTGGGTTTTAGCGATCCAGAAAACTCACAGACCAATTGCAAGCTGAAGCTCACTTCTGTCTGTTCTCTTTTATTTGAATACCTTTTTTTAGACGTTGGGAAGGCGGAGACCCTGGTGTGTCCAATCAGAAGACTCCAACCACAATCCTGCTGACTCCAGACAGGAAGTTCCACAGTTTTGGCTATGCTGCTCGCGACTTCTACCATGACCTTGACCCCAGCGAGTCAAAACAATGGCTCTACCTAGAGAAATTCAAAATGAAGCTCCACACCACTGCTGTAAGGACACCAACATACACACTGTGAACACAGAGAATAAACGCATCCCAGTTCTGTTGCTCATTCTTCTAGCAAGTATGCAAAGTAGCATTGGAGACACACTCCTTCCGCAGCACTCAGTGATCGTCCCACCTCAGCTGATGAGAAATATTGTCCTGCAGCTTTGTCAGTCTGACATGATACTTCAGCACTTTGCTGACTCTTTCCTTTTTCTTGTCTTTGGGAGGCATTTCTGCCAATAGCTGTCGACTCAATGTCCTTTACTTCCCACAATTCACTGCTGAACATGATCTGAAAGATGCTGTTACCATCAGCAGTGTGCTGTGTTCAATTAGACTCATCACAGCAGTATGAGAACACCATGTTAGCCTGTTGGTTGGTTTTGCTGGTTTGTCATTAAATCTCAGAGCAAGCCGAGTCTCCAGTTTTCATCCAACCATAATCAACATTTTGTAGTAGTAATAATTACAGAAACACTTACATTTATCCTTTTTGAACAAAGGTAGCGATGATATTGTAAATAATGTTCCACCCTGACACAAATACATTTCATTCAGGTACCACAGATTGTACAAAATTTAAGTGGAAAATGATGCAACCAAAAAGTTCTCCCCGATTGTCGCCTAGATGCTTCCATCTTCTTCAAAACTCATAATATGAAGGTGTTGGAGAGAATGAACTACAGCAAATACTGATATATCTTATCTTATCTGTATTAAACACCACTGTGCTGTGATTATTTAGACTTGCTTGAGCACCAGATGTGGATTAATCCACCACTGAAAATAGTCCCATTTAAAAAATTTCAATCTAATTCATGTTTTATTTCTGCAACCAGAATCTGTCCATTGACACAGACCTCCATGCAGCCAACGGGAAGCGAGTGAAAGCTCTGGATATCTTTGCATATGCATTGGCCTTCTTTAAGGAGCAAGCACTAAAGGTAACAAACATCTCTCAGCACTACATTTTCTTCTTTATTGCATATGGAATATGTTTTCTTTTTTGGTTGATATTCTATAACTACTCTGTAAAATATCTGGCCTAATTTTACCTGACCTAATTAGACAGTTTTAATATAGCTCTGTAAAAGATGTCATCTGACTAGAGCAGGTTGTACTTTGTGCCATTATGAACTTCTCAGCAAATATTGATAGCACTGAAAAATCTTTCACACAGACCTAGTAATTATATATTCTGACTATTAAAGGTTAAAGTATTAATGGGAGTGGGTTTGAATGTTCATCCTACAGGAGCTGAGTGACCAGACAGGTGGTGACTTTGACAACAACGATGTGAGATGGGTGATCACAGTTCCTGCCATTTGGAAAATGCCTGCGAAGCAGTTCATGAGGGAAGCTGCCTATAAGGTAGGCTGAGTAGCTTCAGTCAAATGTATTCACTACATCCAGTTTGCACCTGTGGTTTGCAGTGATTCTCCTCATCATGCAATCAGAATGGCTCAGATAAAGAAGAAAATCTGTTAATGGGCAGTTTAGCCTTCCTTGCTAATTTTCAACTGTAGTCCCTGGGCACATGTGAAAATAGCTACTGAGGACAAATAAAATGCTGTCGCAATTGATGAGCCGGTCACTCTGATTGGACAGCATGTTGCAAAGGCTCATGGGACTGTCGAGTGATCTGGTGAAATACAGCTATTTTGGTAGCGTTGTGTTGATGTTCTGACTTGGTTCATGTGGTTTTTATGTCTTTGTTTGGGATAGTTTTAAGTTGAGTTAAGTTTACTGATAAATGCATCCACCATGATTATGAGGTGTGGTGTCTGATCGGGTCTAGTCACTGTTCATGTTGAAGTCTTCACATACATGTTTAATAAACCATCTTGCTTACAGTTGTGCTGTGTATGGGACGCAAGTTAAGAATTTAAAGGAAATATTTTGACTGAAGTTTTTTATTCCATCGTAAACTTGCCATAATAAGTTAACTTTAAATGAACGAGATGTACCACAGTCTCTGATGGATTTTGGCAAACTGTTGGGTGTGCCCAAAGTTCGTCCTCCTCATTGGTTTTATACAATCCCCTCTTACCACTGACCTAGATAAAAGCACTAAGAGGGGGAGGAGCCAATCTGTGAAGAACCTTGTACACAAGACAAGCGTCTGAAAATTTGATGATAATGTCCCAGCTCAGTCAATTATGTTTTCTCAAGCAATAACAATGGTGGTGTTTATTCGGCTTCCTGTCGAGCACATTGATGGCATGATTGACTGTACAGGATTTAAACGTATGAAGAAGAATTACATTGACTGCAGAGACAGAGGACATCCTCATTAGACAGACTACTGCAGAAAACAGTAACTGGACAGTCTCATAGTAAACATTGAAATGTCCAAATTTGTGGTTATTCCTGGTACACACACCCCTTACACACACAGACTTACAAAGTTAAAACAATAGCAGTCACGCTGTAGCCTCTGGTAACAATGACATTGGTGGTTGTGTTACATTTATCTTTGCAGTCTTGTCAAAAGAGAGTCCCTGCCAGTAGAGATTTTTAATCTTGTACGTATGAGTCTCGAAGGACCCTGGGTGTGGCTGTCTGCAGTGGAGAAGTGGCCTGAGGAGGAGAGACAGAGGACAGCTGTGTGTGTGTGTGTGTGTGTGTGAGCGAGAGAGATAGTGATGTAAATTTTATTAGGGAGGAGACTGGTGAACTCGACTGCGTTTTTCTAAATTATAAACCAGAATATCCAACCAGCCTTTGTTGCACTTTGCTTGTCTTTTTTAACAGCAAGATTCATAATAATAATTGATTCAAATAGGTTTAAACGCACCAACCTAATGAATACAACCTGTTCATGCTGATATGTAGGAAATTATCTCTGATGAACTACTAACATGACTAAGGACTTTTGCAGATTCATCGCATTCAAGTACTGACATTAAGAATAATCTATATAAGCTATATAAGCAAAAGAAAACCCAGTAGCATTGACAGTGGGTCACGGCCTCACAGACACCACTGTATAAATGTGTGGTCTGTCAGATGTTCACTGATAAAGATCTGTGGCTATTGACAGTAAAGCTTCACATTCAGCACTCAAACACTGCAAAACAATAGTGCAGCATAACAATTAGTTTTAGCATTTTGGGTTCTAGACACTTCATGCACACTCCCACAAGTTTTGTTACTTATTCCACAACAGGTAGCATTGTATATTACCTTTTATTTATATTTTTAGCGTAAATCAAGACTCACACAGAGAAGTCGAACTCTCCTCCTATCCAGGGCCATTAAACATTTGTATTACAGCCTCTGAGGACCATACTCAATTGAACACCAATATCACTAACCTCTCTAATGTGATGACTGGAACTGTTTCTCTTTGGAGACACATCTGGTGGCAGATGATGATCATGATGATGCTACTAACAGCTGATTTTAGCCAAAACAAGTAGCTCAAACTAATTCTCATCTTTGGAAGTGCTATGCAAGGCTTACAGAGACAGTAACTCTCCCCTCCTTTCAAACCCGGTAGTAATCACACAGACAAACATGTGTTGTTGGGTGGTGTTTGTTATGTTTGTTGATTCATGTCTGTCAGTGCTTGTTCATTATCTTTATCTACATCAATAATCTGCTGATGGAGAGTAAGGTGGGAGGAGATGCGACACCACACTGGTGATGGGCTGGTGAAACTCTACATTGTCCCATAAACCAACAAAATATTCTGGATTCCACGTCTCTGTCTTTACCTGACCTTACCTGGCACAAGACTTGTGGTCAACAAATGAATAGAAATAGCTGCTCAGTGTTTAGTGTTCACTGTCACAATAATGCATTTACATTTTTTTATTTTTCATTTCTTTTTTGGATTTACCATCTATGTTACAGTAAATTCGTGTTTTAAAAGAAATTTAGCAGTATTTACAAGTGCAGACTTCTGTTGTGCTGGCTGAAGAGTTATAAAAAAGTGAATTTGTTTTTGAGTAATGTACATTATCAATATTAACATCCAAACAAGCAGAATCCAAATACTTGCGTATCGGGCTGGGTGATAAAAGAAAATCTTATCACGATATATTTTTCCCATATCAGTCGATATCGATATACACTACCGTTCAAAAGTTTGGGGTCACCCAGACAATTTCGTGTTTTCCATGAAAACTCACACTTTTATTTATCAAATGAGTTGCAAAATGAATAGAAAATATAGTCAAGACATTGACAAGGTTAGAAATAATGATTTTTATTTGAAATATTAATTTTGTTCTTCAAACTTTGCTTTCGTCAAAGAATGCTCCATTTGCAGCAATTACAGCATTGCAGACCTTTGGCATTCTAGCTGTTAATTTGTTGAGGTAATCTGTAGAAATTTCACCCCACCCTTCCTGAAGCACCTCCCACAAGTTGGATTGGCTTGATGGGCACTTCTTGCGTACCATACGGTCAAGCTGCTCCCACAACAGCTCAATGGGGTTGAGATCTGGTGACTGCGCTGCACTCCATTACAGCAGCAACCAGCTGCTGTTTTCCTAAATAGTTCTTGCATAATTTGGAGGTGTGCTTTGGGTCATTGTCCTGTTGTAGGAGGAAATTGGCTCCAATCAAGTGCTGTCCACAGGGTATGGCATGGCGTTGCAAAATGGAGTGATAGCCTTCCTTATTTAAAATCCCTTTTACCTTACAAATCTCCCACTTTACCAGCACCAAAGCAGCCCCAGACCATCACATTACCTCCACCATGCTTGACAGATGGCGTCAGGCACTCTTCCAGCATCTTTTCACCTGTTCAGCATCTCACAGATGTTCTTCTGTGTGATCCAAACACCTCAAACTTTGATTCGTCTGTCCATAACACTTTTTTCCAGTCCAATGTCTGTGTTCTGGCGTTTTGCGGGTACCATTTAAAGAAGCTGCCAGTTGAGGACCTGTGAGGCGTCTATTTCTCAAACTAGAGACTCTAATATACTTGTCTTCTTGCTGAGTTGTGCACCGGGGCCTCCCACTTCTCTTTCTACTCTGGTTAGAGCCCGTTTGTGCTGTTCTCTGAAGGGAGCAGTACACACCGTTGTAGGACATTTTCAGTTTCTTCGCAATTTCTCGCATGGAATAGCCTTCATTTCTAAGAACAAGAATAGACTGGCGAGTTTCACATGAAAGTTCTCTTTTTCTGGCCATTTTGAGTATAATCGAACCCACAAATGTGATGCTCCAGATACTCAACTAGCTCAAAGGAAGGCCAGTTTTATAGCTTCTCTCACCAGCAACACAGTTTTCAGCTGTGCTAACATCATTGCACAAGGGTTTTCAAGGGTTTTCTAATCATCCATTAGTCTTCTAAGGCGATTAGCAAACACAATGTACCATTAGAACACTGGAGTGATAGTTGCTGGGAATGGGCCTCTATACACCTATGTAGATATTTCATTAAAAACCAGATGTTTCCACCTAGAATAGTCATTTACCACATTAACAATGTATAGAGTGTATTTCTGATTAATTTAATGTTATCTTCATTGAAAAAAACAGTGCTTTTCTTTGAAAAATAAGGAAATTTCTAAGTGACCCCAAACTTTTGAACGATAGTGTATATCTCGATATAAATCAAATAACCAGAAAAAATATTTTTTGACATTTATGTGTATGTATAATGTTCGTCTTATGTCCAAAGTTTTTTCTTATGCCCAAAACCGATTTTTACTTGCTCCTACAATCACCCTGTGCCACTGCACTTTACTTAGAACATTTCATACAAACCACTACAGTAAAAAGGTGTATATAATGTACATACTCAGCATTTTTTTATTTTGATTTGATTTCTTTAATTCTATTGTCTTATATTTCTATCATCTGATAGTCACATGGGATGTTCAACATCTAGTCCTATATTCTAAAATAGTTATTAATCGATGATGTCGGATCATGTCTCCGGATCGTTCCGGTCACTTTAACCCTGATGTCCTGACTGTGCACGTCACGTTACGTCTCGTGCTGTGTAGCAGGTTTAAACATTTGTCTCATAAACTCTAGAGCGAATCAAACAAACACAAAGTAAACGTCAGTCCTGCACGTGTCCTAATAACTTGTGATCATTGATGGTGTTTATTGTTAAAGTATAAAGTGAGCGCAGGTCAGAGGGGGAGTGAGGAGGAAGCTCTGACAGAGACTCTGACACAGGACGACCGGACCTTTAATGAGCGTCTGTCCTGAAGCAGCGGTGTGATGATGATTCAGCGGTGGAGACCTGCTGAAACAATGAACTGAGCAGAAAACATGATAATGTTCAGTCACTGCATCTATGCAGAGTCGTCCACCTCTATGCAGGAGCCTAAACATTTGCCCGTGTGCTGCTGCTCCTCCTACACTCTGTGCTGTGTGTGTCAACCTAACCTGACGTGGCTGTAACTCTATTCCAGCCACATGATTGGTTCGGCGCGGCGCTATTCTCATTATCATTGGCTGTTCGCGTTGTCTGTCAAAACATGGATGGAATGAGTTCTATCGAAGTTATATCGACATGTCTTAAATTTCTATCGAGGAAAAGTTATATCGCGATAATTATCGTTATCGTTTTATCGCCCAGCCCTACTTGCATAGCATAATTACCACTTGTATGTGAATGTGAGATCTGCTGAAGTCTTGTGGGATCAAATGGTGCTTAAATACAAAGGCAGGCTTGTTGTGTTGATGGCAGAATGTAGCTCAGGTGTACAGGTGCATCGGCAGGAAACAGGAAATCATGCTCTTACAGAAAAAACACAGAAATACAAGCAAAATGAGGAAAAGCCAAACGCACACCAGGAAAGGAGAGAACAGCAGGAAAGCAAGGGGAAGGGGAAAGGAAATCCTAACAAGTCCGAAAAACAAGTTGATGTGCTTGGAAGTGCATTACTCATAAAGTAGTCATTGTCGTCCTTTAAGTGGGATAAAAACAGTTTAATATGGTGCCATTAAGTCCCACTGAATTTTCCGGTTGGTCTAGTAATACAGCTTATTGTGGTCAACTGCCGAATTGATTCCAGTAATACTAAGACTGAAAGTTTTGTTTCGGTCTCCACCAACTCCTGGGATAAACATGTAGCTCTTCATGCTTGCATTGTTATATGATCCATTGATCATGTAGAATTATTGATGGAAGACATGAACTCAACATCAGTCCTCTCATTTGACTGTTGGACAGAGAGGAAATGTGCTGTTTTCAGAAATCTGAATCCGCCTCAAATCTGAAGCCAAATGAATACATCGAGTTTTTGAACAATGGCTCTGGACAGATTCAGATTCCTGGCTCCCTGCTGGCTTCTCCAGTGATGTCATTGTTTTGCCCCGGTCACATCCCTGGTGTGCATGCTACAGGAGGAAGGAGGGGGAGGGAGGGTTTTTTAGCTCTTATCTGCAGTGGGGCTGGAGGGATGAGCTGAAAGGGAGAGGATGTAATAAAAACACAGAGGTGGAGAGAATGTGAGCAGAGGTGGAGAGAAAGTGAGCCAAGGAGGAGAGAAAGTGAGCCAAGGAGGAGCTGGGCATCTGCAGTGACTCAGCATCAAGTGTGGATCATTGGATTGGCTGTGGAGGAACCAAGCGATTGGCAGTACACTGTTACCACACCTCTTCTGATCACGTCATACAGTAGTTCTCCAGGGGCCATGACACAACCCACGTCTCTCTGATGCATCCCTCACACCCAGCACTATTTCTTCTCTGGCTGCTTTTGACTCACTATAAAAGCAGCACTGCTTCTTCAGGCATGATCTTTATTCAGGTGCAAAACAAGGCAATTCATCTGAGAAATATGTGTTAAAGGAAACCATAGAGACTGAAGTAAATCTGAAACACACACCACAACTAAAATATGATCACTGCAGGGATTTGATGTTTATAATGACGTAGTGTCATTTATAACTGCTGTTAGCTGTGGTACTGAAACAAACCTTATTATTCAGCAGCTGATAATCAGAAAACAGAATGATGTCTTCTTTATGTAAAAGCGATATTTCCTGATGACTCGGGCTTGGATCTAGATTCCATGTTTGTCACAAACACTTTTGAACTCCTATCACCAAGGAAAATACACTTCATATTAGACCCATACTGTACTGTGATTAACTTATATCTTTACATGAAACTCTCTCTGACAGCTGCATATAGTGTTAACATCAATAGTTCCATCATAGTTAGTTTGATTAATTTAGTTTAGGTTCATCTCACACAATTAGACAGGTTCTTATTTGCTATTGAGACTTATGTTGCAACAAATGTTCAACAGCATCCTGCTGCAGCCTTATATGAACATGTCATGGCTGTAGTGATAAACATAATCACATAACAAGCTTTATATAATTCAGCCATTTACTGTATGAACTTAAATTAGTCACTTCATGAGTAGTGCTCAATTCCCAAAGGCCTTTTACACTAAAGTAAGTGTGTGTATACAGGTTTTTAAACATTGATAAAGAAAAGGAGACTGACCCCTTTTCTATCCCCAGTGGCCCTTCTTCTATTCTGCTGGTGTTTCATGTTCATTGCTACGAACATACCAGAAAATAGGATTAGTAAATAAGAAACGAGCATGGAGGACAGTGATTATGTTTACGGTGGAAAATTGCCGTTTCCATCATCGCTGATCAGAGCCGGTGCAGATAAATACTTGTGACTATTGCAGTGTCATCTGACCATGACAGAGTGCTGTTTGCACTCTTTACACTGAAGACAAAATCCAGATGTTAGAGGGTTTTTACTTCTTTAGTGTATAAACAACACTGTCACTGACTTATAGGCTCCAACTTTAACCACAACCACTAGTTTTCTTCCTCTCACAGCTTTTCAATTGCAGATATTCATAAATACAGTATTATTGTGTGTTGTATAATGACATAGTTTCATGTGTAAGTGTACCTGGCTTTCTCACATGTTTGTATTGTTGCACTTAGAAGGATTAGTGCGTTATCTGCCTGCTAGTTTAGACTTCAGGACGGATCAGTAGCTTGGACAACATGTTCAGATGCAATCTGGTCGCCTCTCATACAGCTGTTTTAAGTCTATACATGGACATGAAGAGCAGCAACAGCTTTTTTGTGCAACTTGTGTGTGTGTGTGTGTGTGTGGGGGTGTGTGTGTTGAGAATTGAGAAGAACAATAGTTTATGTTAAAAGTTAAACCGTGTGTTTTCCTGTCTGATTCCTGCCCTCATGTAGTCTGGTCTGGTGTGCCGTGAAAACCCAGAGCAGCTGATCATCTCCTTAGAACCTGAGGCAGCATCAATCTACTGCCGCAAGCTCCGCCTCCACCAGATGGTGGACCTGGGCACCCAGACCACCCAGAACGGCTTCAGCCCCACTGACAATGCAGGGAGTGCAACGAACCAAGGTAAGTCCCATCAACACTGACATCAAGTGGTGCTGATTCTTTTGATACAGTGAAGAAGCTTCCACACATCAATTCTCACCATGTTTCGTCGACTACTAATCATGCATGCCACCATACTGAGTGGTCTTTATTAATGTGTGTGTCTTTATTGCCTCCTGATGAACGTCATGTCTTCCATAGTTTCTTCAGATCATGGTAAACATGCTTTATTTCTACACTCAAACACAAAGTGCATGAGGGTTTAAAGGCACATTGAATTTTTATTTCTTTCCAATCATCACATTTCCTATTGCTCTTGCTTCTTTTTCTGAGATTGACTCCTATACAACGACAAAACATCATTAATCGATAATTCATGTCTTTTACTGCAGGGCCCAGACCTCCTCACAGCTCAGTGCTGATGGGAGTGTGTATTTTACATTGTCAGCCCATACACCGATTAATACAGTGACTAACCAACCCTAACTAGTGACTACCTTTATTTGTGTAGCACCTTTCTTAACAACATTACAAGGTGCTTCACAAAACGATAAAATCCACAATCAAACAACAATAGAACAATCCATCCATTATCTATACAACTACACACCCTGTAGAGATCAGCAGCATAACTCATGGCCAACATATTGAAACAAAAAACCATTCACCCTCACAATCACACCTATGGTCAATTTAGAGACTGTAATTAACCTAATCCTAATCTGCATGTCTTTGGACTGTGGGAGGAAGCTGCAGTACCTGCCGGCCCAACATAGAATAAAATTAATTTACAAATAGAGATGCAAGCTTTTAAAGGAGGAATTTAAAAGCAGTCACAGATATAGCATGTCTCAGCAATGAGGTTTGAAAAATTTACTCCGAATGTAGCCTAAAATGTGGGACAGTGTGCACTGTCCACCGTGCAAGTGCACAAACTGAACTGGACGCTCAATCTGATGCTTGAATATCCTGTATTCACATTAAGCAGTTGCACACATACTGTTTTCATGTTGTTCAGCCAAACACAACAAACAAAATAGCTTTTCTTCTTCTTCTCCTTCTTCTCCTTGTCAGGTCACCATTATGGTCGCTAGTAGGCACGTGTGTAATGTGCATGTGTGTGCAGCTCCCTTATTATATTGTGTCCGCTTTCCACATCCACCATGGAGCATTATCAAAGCCTTACAGTTAAAATGGACACACTGTTTGCAAATTTCAAAAAGTCACCTACTTTGAAACCTAATAATAAAATATACCAACAGGAGAGAGTAAGTGCAGTATCTAAACTACAGGTAACACAGGACTATTACTTGACCAGTTCCAGCTTATTACCTCTTCATAAATAAAACATTAAAAACCACATTACATTAAGGAAAATCATTACATTTCTAGCCATAACATAATTGTCATTAGTCTTTGGTCTTTATTCCCATTCTCTTAATCAACATTTTCACAAATTTGGATGCAAATGTTTAGAACAAATATCTATAAAGATATAGATAAAATATTTGAAAAGGTAAAACCTCAGAGGGACAGCTGTTATTTAGCAGCATGTCAAGCAGCAACAGCAAATACTCTCCCTCCTTCTTCCACCTTTATTTGTGCACATTTTTTTGTTCATCATCATCAACAATGCAGGTTCACAAGGGGGCTTTTGGTTTATACTATTATCTGTAAAGACAATCAATGTATTCAGATTCAACTGGTCGTATAATTCATAAGAAAGCCAACAGTTTAACCTAAATCTAGATTTATTAACATGGCATATATCAATGACCATTAGTAAAGCAACCCTGTAGCTCCTGGGCCTTACCAAAGCAAAAGCTGACTTTTTTTCTTCAAATTCCATGTTTAACAATGTATCAGGATATTATTAGTCTATCTGAATTGTGAAGAACAATAGGAACGGTCATCTTTTCCTTTTGACTTTCCCATAATGAACTTTTCCCACTGAAACGTCTGTTGCCCAATATGTTTCACATCAAATGATAGATTTGTGTCGTTTAATGTCTCCTATTAGATAATCATTTCCTGGCTGATAATTAATTTTACAGAAACCATTCATATTGAAATATTTCCAAATATACGTTCAACAGAACATTGTTGTATGTCTTCTTTTCTGAGACTGCAAATTGTTGTCTATTTTGATGAGGTTGTTTGGTTGTTAGCATGATGTAATGTTAAGTGCAGACCTCTCTCATGCCCTTGGTGTGCTAGCTTGTGAGCCGTCCTTCCGTCTTCATATTGTTTCCTCTGTGTAGGAGGAAATCACCCTCTGACACTGACCTCAGCCAGGTCTTCCTGATATTAGCCAGTCAAGCTCAGGTCACATGGCCTCACTGTCCTGCAGGTTAAACTCCCTGTAGTAGACTGTGCTTGTTAGAGGAAGTAAAGAAGAACAAAAGAACTACTGACTCAATGTTGGATGAGCTGATCTGGACTTATGGTTCAGTTATAGTGCAGATAGTTACTTTTATTCATCTTTTATTTCATGTGTTTGTCATGCTGCCTCCTCGGCATGTTTTCTTCAGAAAGTCACATGTGTGCATTTATTTCTAAAATCATAGTTTTAGTAAATCCTATTAATGTGACAGTGCCTGCCAGTGTCTTGTCCTCCTCTTTCACTGCATGTTAACTCTGTGAGCAGCATGATTTGTGTGTGTGTGTGTGTCTGTGTTCGCACGTGTGTGTGTGTGTGCTCTCTAATTATTAATAACTTAAATGATCCATGCCTAATTCTATAGGAATCAGCTTTTGCTCACATGATACAAGTGCATCTCAGCCTGCTGCTTGCTGCCACACACGACGCACAACCACACACACCACACACACACACACACACACACACACACACACACACACACACACACACACACACACACACACACACACACACACACACACACACACACACACACACACACACACACACACACACACAGCAGAGCTTCACGCCTTCATCACACTCACCAGAACATTCTTTCTCTGTTAACAACCAGCCAAGGAGCATGTTCGGCGCAACCGGCAGAGCCGCACCTTTTTGGTGGAAAATGTCATAGGGGAGCTTTGGTCGGAGCTGGAAGAAGGTAGAGTCTTTAACTTCTTTTACTCATCTATTGTGATTTCCTTCTCCTTCTTTAGAGGGTAACTGCTCTTGCTGTTTGCTATGCTGCCAATCTGTCATATTAGGTACAAGCTTTAGACACTGGACTCTGATGGAGCAGGCAGAGGATCAGATAGCTCGGAACAGACTTCCTGGTACAATGAACTGTTATGAACATCTGTTGTAAACATCCATCACACTACACAGACTGATGTCGTGTTTCCTACCGTACTTATGTTAGTTGTGCATGCACAGTTTGATAAGAGATGTTTCAGGTGCACTCACTTTCAGTTTGACTTGAAAAAAAAGGGTTTGGAGATTCTACAACCTGTCTGATTGCCTGACTTCACTGTGGTCTTATCATTAATCTCCCAGATCTCAGCTTTGAAACTATGAGTCCAATGTTATTATAACTGACACAAATAATGGACACACTCAAGTCACAATAATGTCCCTCAGTGCCTTAAAATGAAATGTACAAATACACAGAATGAATCATTGACTTGGTTTGAACCTGTTGGAACCTGATTCGCTGATGAGCGTCCGTGTTGAGAAGACTAAGTCCAGCTGAAAGCTTCTGCTCTGCAAATCAGAGGCCCTGTGCCCTTCTTTATTTCACCACCCCAGAAAGGAAGAATCTCTAGTTAATATTTTCTGTGACATGTAGTTGCTTCAAATGTGACCTTGCATATATTTTCATTTGCACATCGTCTGATGTCAAAACTGTTGTCTGTTGTCCATGAGTTCCACTATTTACCTTGTCCAGTTTCCCTTCTATCATCACCTCATCGCGTGCGCTTGCTGACACTACAGCCACAGAAATGTTTGCCAGCAGTCCTCTCTCCGTTTGTGAAGCTGAGGAGTCAAGGCGATCCTCCCTGGAGAATCTGAAAGCAGCAGATGTAGATACGAGGCATAGGATGCATGTCAGAGGCAATGAGTCCTGTCAGGAAGGATGCTGCAAGATAGGTTGCATTTCAGGTGCCCGGTGCCTGAGCTCATGCAAACTCTTTATTCTGTTCTTGTGTGTTTTCTGTGCAGGGGATCGTTATGTAGTGGTGGACTGTGGTGGAGGAACAGTGGACCTGACTGTTCATCAGATCCGTCTTCCAGAGGGACATCTGAAGGAGCTCTATAAGGCCTCAGGTAAAAAGACCCACAGTGTAACACGAGGTGGCTTCGCTCTGCTTTCTGCACATGGTCTTACCTTGATGAAATGTTCTGATCAGTCACAATCCCCTCTTTTCCCAGGTGGCCCCTACGGCTCTATCGGTATTGACTACGAATTTGAGAAGCTGCTGTGTAAGATCTTCGGTCAGGATTTCATCGACCAATTTAAGATCAAGAGGCCGGCCGCCTGGGTGGACCTGATGATTGCGTTCGAGTCTCGGAAGAGAGCAGCAGCCCCCGAACGTACCAACCCGCTCAATATTAACCTGCCTTTCTCCTTCATCGACTACTACAAGAAGTTCAGGGGCCACAGTGTGGAACATGCCCTGCGCAAGAGCAAGTAAGTGCATCCAGAAAACGAGGGGCTGAACTGAAGTCAAAAAGAATCTATCAACATATCTGAAGATCACATAGTACAGAAATTAAGTCATGATATCTTGGGACTATTTCTTGGCAAACAATAGATTGTGTATCCATCAGTTACTTTTGTGTCACACACATTGACAACTAACACTTTTGTAAACTCAGACTGGATAAAACAACATTATTCGGTCTTTACATACAGAAGTTATATACTTTATTATTTGCGTATAGAATGGGGAATTGAGATCGAATCAAGTTTTTGAACAACATATTTTGAGCTGTCCACTTGTGATTGGATGTCTCAGGACGGATGTTAATACAGGTATGGACAGGTTCTTAGTTACCAGGTAAAGCAGACACACTTGAACTGAGGGAAGAAAAATACCAAACACAGCATCAGAAATCAGTGGTAGACAGAGAAAATATGAATGGTGACATATCCTTTCACTGTTGGCCATTAGAACTCTCCAACAACTGACTTCTGGGATCACTATGGAGACACTATGGCTCTGTTTTGTTTGGATTTTCATAATCCCAGTGTGTGACATTAAAAAAGATTTCTATGGCTGAAACTGGAGCCCTTAGTGGCCTCCGGGCTCCTCTGAAGACTGACTGGAAGTGCTCAGCCTGCCTCAATTTGCTGGAAAGCCTTGGGTGTGGCCAACATTAACACTATCCCACACACAGTATGTGGACATCACACACTCACATGTGCACATCACAACGGATCACACTCATGGGAACCAGTCAGATGGATACTATGGATTCTTGCAGGAGTCGAGGTTTGGCAGACAGCAGCAGACACAGGCAGGACTGAGGGAGACAGCTTCAGAAGAAATCGATGACAGAGCTCCACACAGAGCCTGGGCTGCCACTGGTCTTTGCTACTGGGTTTCACACTGGAAACAATGGCTGAAAGGGAAATATTCCAACACAATGTTCCAAACTATGGTCAGTGTAGTGAATCAACACACAGCAGTTTGTAGAAGAGGCTGGTTCACAGAGGAGCAGCCTGGTTTATCATCCCTTTAAAATAATCCAGTTGACAAATATTTGTATATTAACAAAGTACTGAGCTTTTGTGAATAAAGTCATAATATTACAAGAAAAAGTTGTAATTTTAGATTAGGTGTCATTGAAGAGGGGGTCAGAAGGTCAATCTGTTGCCTGCGTTAAACTGAGGAATGTGGAGGCTCTTGTTAAGTTCTACTTTAGTATAGGTGTCTTTTTAACTGAGTTTATTCTGAAGAAAGAACCTCATAGACTTGAGGGAAATTGCAGAGGTCCACTGTGTATTGTTGGTTAATTCGTGTGATATTCAAAGAGGTTTCATATTATCACAATGAGATCGATAAAAGATTTTGGATCCAGAAAGAGTTTAACACTGGTTTTGTTACCTGATTATTTCCTACAATGTTTTTTTTCTTTGTTTTCTTCAACATGGCCCTAATACTCTTCACAAGGTCTCAAATGAATATGTGTATGGAAAAATGTGACCCATATCCAGGATTTGTATCCCATTTGTAACATACATCATGTGTCTGGACATCAGTAGTGTTGCAGATAGTGCTGAGCTATATTTAGTAATACTTTGGTATCGTTTTACAAAATTATGTAAACATTTTTTAGCAGATTGGGAGTATGAAGGTTTTCTTTCGATGTAATTTAAAACACACAGTAGATTTCACTGAGCTAAAGTGATATATATTGATAACGTTGTCTTGTTAGTTTGACTCGTATCTCCCAGCTCTAGTTGCAGATGATTTTACATTAACAGAACTTAGTCGACTACATGTAACCGATCTTCCCTCGTCTCCTCTCCAGTGTGGATTTTGTTAAATGGTCGTCTCAAGGGATGCTGAGGATGAGTCCAGACGCTATGAACTCCCTCTTCAAACCCACCATAGATCACATCATCCAGCATCTCAGTAAGCTGCTCCCATAACTCACACACACCTGAGACACACATAACTATATGTTTCACTCTGTATACTATACAATATACAATACACTCTATAGAAGTTTATGACATTGTAAGGGATGTGTTTCTGGGGTTGGTCTCCTCCTAAAACCAGTAAACCTACATTATTCATAACCACCTTAACCAGTGGAAAATAGGTCACATTACTTTAGCATGAATTGTTCTGCTCAGATTTTTGCTGGTTGCCTTATTTAGATTTTTAGTTTGTCCTTTTTGCCCTTGATTTTTAGCAATTACTCTTTATCTATGAACAACAACAACTTTAAAACACAACCAACCAGAGTGGCACTCAGTAGCATGCATACCTCCGCCAAGGCCCTACAGTCCCCTTATGAAACCACATTTACTAAAACTAAATTCAGATTTCTATTTGGATTTGTTCATTGAGATTCTGTGTCTCTCCTCCAGCCGAGCTCTTTGAGAAGCCAGAGGTGAGCGACATTAAGTTCCTGTTCCTAGTGGGAGGTTTTGCTGAGTCGCCCTTGCTACAGCATGCCGTCCAGAACATGCTCCAGGGCCGCAGCCGCATCATCATCCCACATGACGTCGGCCTCACTATTCTGAAAGGTGCCGTGCTGTTCGGCCTGGACCCCAGCATCATCAAAGTCCGCCGCTCGCCCCTCACATATGGCGTGGGCGTCCTCAACCGCTTCGTTGAGGGCAAGCACCCGCCAGAGAAGCTGCTGGTGAAGGATGGCACCCGATGGTGCACTGACGTTTTCGACACCTTCATCGCTGCAGACCAGTCCGTGGCGCTGGGTGAGCTGGTGAAACGGAGCTACACGCCGGCCAAGCCTTCCCAGCAGGTTATCGTCATCCACGTCTATTGCTCGGAGAAGGAGAAGGTGGGGTTCATCAGCGAGCCCGGTGTCAGGAAGTGCGGAACACTTCGTTTGGATGTGAGTGGAACGGAAAGCACAGCGCCACGCCGTGAGATCCAGACGCACATGCAGTTTGGAGACACAGAGATTCGGGCCATGGCAGTGGATGTGTCCACTGGACGCACTGTCAAAGCTAGCATTGACTTCCTCAGCCACTAAGTAGACCATGAGAGCTAATGTAACAGAATTATTGGAATTATACGAAATGGAAAATACAGCTTACTCACATACACACAAAGACATACATACACACACATCCACATTCACATACAGAGCCAACAAGCTGGGGATATTTACTTGAAAGTGTTTAAGGATATTCAATCTCAAGGCCCATTTACTCTCAGTTTAAGGGGCAGAATTTGAATGAAAGTTCTTAAACTTAAACGCGGGATGACATTCAACTGTAGAATCTGAAAAGAAAACGTGTCTTTTAAGGTCTGTCTATTCACGTCCGTCCCAGTAGTTAATTTGCTGACAAGCTCCACAGTGTTCACACACTCATAACAAACCCATGCACCCCCACATGACACAGCTGCATCTGCATAGGGTCAGATTTAGGAACTTGTTATCAAAACGAGTCAAACCAGATAATAATCACACATCATAAACACAACCATGGTGGAAACATTCAGAACACACGTCTTTGCATGCTTCAGTTTCTTTATTGCCGCAGCAGGTCATTGTATTTCAGTAATGATACTGATTTCCACTGTACTTCACAGCAGTTCTTAGGGCCATTCCAGTGGTTTTGCATTATTCCTTTGAACGTTCTGTAAACCGTTAACACGTCACACAGCTGCACACAGCATATCGATAGCAATCCTCTGAACAGGGCCTTAGTTACCTTAGGTATAGTGCTGTTGCAAAGGCTAACTGTGGGTGTCATGTTATCACCTAATAGAGATGAAATGGTTAACGTGTTAGCAAACACCCCACTATTCACATGTGGAGGACATAGAGACCTGTATGGAGACATTAGCATCAATGCTTCCTCTCCTTTTTAACTCTGTCCACCAGCTGCCTGTTTCCTGTTTGCTGCTGGTCTGTGTGTCTTCAGTGATGAGGACAGTGAGACTGAACCAACCTGTCAAATAGTAAAACCAAAACAATCTGCTTAAAGATGCTAAAATCGGTAGAGCTGAGGAGAAACTGCAGCCGATTGACAAATAACCTTTTTTGTTAACAGAGAAATAATGATAATGAAGATACTTGGCTAATGAGGCTTAACAGTTACATACAGGTAGTATTTGTTTTAGTCCAGTTATAGCTGTTAAATACACTACAGCTCAAGATGAAAATGGGCTTGGGATTTGAAGATGCCACATTTATAGATTCAGATTCTTATTCACCCTCCTCCTTGACTCCGAGTACTGAAGCATATCCCTTAGTACCATAAAGGTACAGCATTTAAAACACAAACCAACCAGTAAATCTACTTTTCAATCATGCAAAGCCACCAGTCTGGTTCCAGAGGAACGTGCTGTGAGCTCAGTCTGAAAATCAAGTGCAGCCATCAGATGTGCTTAATTGTTGCCTTTTATTTCTTTTTGCTTCTGACTATTAGATGTGGACTAAACGCCACTCGCTCACTTGAATATTTTGAAGCCAGGTGTGACTCCAGTCGAGACAATGAAGTGTGTTTATTTCTGTAAATACAGTATTTAAATATTGTACAGATTTATAGCCTTGTTTCAGCAGCTTTAGAGCCAAGAGTGTGTGTTTGTGTGTGTGTGCGTGCGTGTGCTTTCTCATGAACATCTCAACATTTTTTTCCACACCAGCCATAGCATGAGAGGCCAAGGCAGGTTTGATTGCCTTGTTCATTCAGAATGAGAGATTTAATGTGTTGCCTGTTGTTTTTTTGTTTTTTTTTGCAAACATGAAGAAACTTGAATACCTCCGTCCTTAAAAAAGCATTTGAGTGAACAAGTCTGCTGTTAGTTTTGAAAAAGAGCAGGATCTGAATGTGTCCAGTCCCCCCCCCCTTCCCATCCACCCTGCAGCACAGCTTCTGCAGGGATTTCATCGTGATTCATTACAAATTCAGCAACTAATTATTTCCAAGAAATAAAAACTAGAGCTATCAAATATATTAAACATGTTTTTTTGTGTTTTACAGCTGAGGCATAGTCATACAAGCAAAAAGCCACAGTTCCACGTGGCTATGGAAGGTTAACGTTTTAAGTCTTAATTAAAAGAGTGCCTAGTGTGAATAAATTGTGATGTCGAGAGTCACTCATCCAATCAGAACATGCGGCGCGTTCCTTCGCCCTCTTGACGATATACTGAAGCTTTATATACGTGTGAGCTCGGACGTAATCACTGAGAATCACACTGATCCAAACATCAACACGCTCATCTCACGTCCTCGTGAAAATAAGTGCGTAGGTTGAGTTAAAGGGGCATTACTGAGTTCTCTCTGATCTTCATTGACCCCTGCTGGCCGCAAGGAGAAGCAACCCTGGTGGAAAACATCGTTCAAGCTCAGTGATGTAATAACGTAATACATCAGGTAGCGGCTGGTGGTGGGTGGTTTGTTTCTCATTCGGCAGAGCAGGATTACTTAAAGACTGGAAGGTGTGACAGCCATCATGGAAGCTTCCTCCGTTGTGACTCTACGGGGGGTTTGATTCTTTAAAGGTCAAAACTGACTAAATGGTTTGTGAAAAGTCATGTGTGAAGGTCTCGGTATGATTCAGAGTAACTTCAGTAGGTTTCTGCCTCTTTAGACTCGTAGTTTTATTGCAATAATTAGTACTTTCAGGGGAGTGTCCTGTCCGGCCGTCTTTCTTTCCTGGTGTGACCAAAGTAGATGTGACGCACCAGTTGCTGTGTAAAGTGGGTTTGATTGGCAGGTTGTCTGTCTTGAAAAGTAGAAAAATATGCCCATATGTCCATATGTATTTTGCCTCCATAATTCAGTAAAAGATTTGCACTGGTTGCATTTAAATACACAGATTTCATTCTAAAACATTGCTGTGATAAATGCTGCGGTGTCCGAGGACCTCGGACTGAAAGTTGCATTTGCTTTTCCTTCCTGGTTCAGCAGATCCAGAGGGAGACTGTGCATCCAGTTCAATGCATGACCACGTGTCCCCACAGCCCAACACAGATCAGTGGGGAATCACGTGTCACACAGTCTCTTAGATAGTGAAATGATGCAGAGCTGGACATGACACATAAAGAGGCAACATATCACCGTGATGAATACTCAAAGAACAATAAACCAAGTAATCACTGAGTCATTGGTATTGATCAACAACCCCCACAGATATATTAGTAATTATATGCTGCAGTGTTATAACCACTTTTAAAGCCATTTCCTTTAATTCTTTATTTGAACTGTGAATGGAAACTTGTCTCGCTCAGTGTCTGTGCACAAATATGCACAAGCTTCAATGCTCTTCACTCCTACCGGCACTCTGTCTGCAATGCATGTTTCGCATGTGTCACACAGGAATGACTACACAACACGTCGCGTTTACTAGTACACAAAGTCAGGTTTACCACTGACGATGACGATGGTGATGCAGATGGAAACTGTGTTCTTGGTTGTGTGTAAAACGCTGCTGCTTTCTGAGCTGTTGTAGATAATGTTACTGATGGCAGCTCCTAACACCCATAGCAGGGCAGCACTTCACATACTGTACTGATGATAACTAACCTTATAACCTTTGATTCCTACTACACTTCACTGCTGTGACTAATGATGGATCTCAAGTGGAAGGCTATAATAACACCACGGTCTGTTGCGTCCTTCATTAGATAATGACATTATTGTATTTTGTGCAGCCTTGAGTATTATACGATGCACAGGACACTTGTTTTGTAGCAGCTTTATACGTAAAGCTATGATAAAATGATATGAAGACATGTATTAGCTTTCTGTTGCTGGCACACAAGGCAGCAGATGCCTGAGGTGGAATATCTCAGTGGGTGTGATTTGAGGTAGCAGCTTGCATCATGTACAAGTATCTGCTTTACACTATCTAGACAAAAATTATAGAAAATAGGAAAAAAAAAAAGCATTTAAACTGATTGAGCTTGTAGTTAGGATCCTCTCAGCCACTGTGGAACTTAACACAATGTACACTTTGTTCTTTTAGTCCTTTTATTGATGATGCAAAGGAATTTTGTTTGTGTTTTTTTTTTTTATCTTGAGTTACTTAAATGTGTTGTTCTCTTGCAATCTTCACACAGTAATGGATGTTTTTCTTGATCAATGCCAGGTATTCACTGTCAGACTGTCACCAATAAAATGTATGTGTATTTCAAACAACATTCTGTCGTGTTGTGTTTTCTGCTAATCATCTGCCCACTCAACATGGTGTGTTACTCAAACTGAAAAAGTTTCAGTAGTAAGGCCCGACCCGGGTCTTTCTGCGTGAGTCTTCTCCAGATACTCCACTTCCTTCCACAACCCAGGAGGTTGCAGGTTAACTGGAGACCACAGACTGCCTGAAGGTGTGAAGCATTGTGAATGTGAGCATGAATGGTAGGAACACGCTGGAGACCTGCCCAGTGTGGACCCTGCCACTCGCCCAAAATCACCTGGGATTGGTTTCACCTCCACTGCGACCCTCAAAGGATAATCTGTAGAGATGATGGATGGATGGATGGATGGATGGATGGATGGAAGTCCAACTAAACAGACAGAGGCAACAAGGATCATTTAGTGATCCCGTTGTGCATGAGCATAGGAAGGATTTTACAAATGCTGTGGTCATGACTCCAAATCCTTTACTCCTCAAAAAATCAACTCAAAATATGAAGAAAAAAAAAGGATGATTTAAGAGGTCTTCACTTACTTGATTTAACGGTTACACAGTAAATTTACTCAGGTAGCTGTTCAGCAATCAGGGATCCAAGCCCCAAAAGGTTCTGAGTGTATAATTGTTGGTAATATGTGTATTATAATGTAGATTATAATAATACATACAACACACAGCAGGTCGTCCACTAATTGGAGGGACAGTGGTTAGATTCCTGCCTCATCTACTCTGCATCCCAAAGAATGGTTGGGCAGGGTGGTGTGATGAATAGATTATTCAGATTTTCTGATTTTTCCTCATCAAAAATAACATTCCATCTGAACAATGTGCCAGTCTCCCTCCTCTTGGGTCTGAAGTGGATCACAGAGCCTGACAAAAATGTTCTCATTCAGGTGGTAGCCATCTGGCCACTGGGAGGAACTCCTGCCTCTTATAGGAAAGTTGAACTTCCCTTTAAGCAGCTGACTCTGGTGTCTGGCAGCAAAAGCCACCCTCTGCTCATCATAGTGCAGCAGGATCTGCCACAGAGCAACAGAGCTGCACACCTAATCAAAGAGAGAGAGCTGCAGCACATCAGAAGACAAAAACAAGAGCAAGAATGAACATGTGTGGCTCAGAGAGAGCTGCATCCTCAGCTCTGCTGATATCAGCTCTGTCCAGGTCAACAAGAAGCTTTGACACAGTAAGATCAGTCCACATCCTGCAGCATGTTGTCTGTGTCCTCTGAGCCGGGGTTCACCTTCAGGTGCTTTCCAGTCCCACTCAGCACCAAGCAGCTCTGCTATGAATATGTATGTCTGTCAGTTCTGGCCTGTGCACATAAACACACCCTTGCACATGCACACACACACACACTTAACAAGGTGTGACATCCTCTGTCCTCAACCATCAACAAGAGTCAGGAAAAATTACCAAAAATACCTTTTGACAGGGGAATAAAACATAGAAACCTCAGGGAGAGTCACGTGAGGGATCCCTCTCCCTCTTGATTAGAATCAATCAGTTAATCAATCAAATTTTATTTATATAGCCCATATTCACAAATCACAATTTGTCTCCTAGGGCTTTAACAAGGTGTGATGTCCTCTGCCCTAGAAGACTGCACCATTGTATTGACTATTTATCCCCATTGACCTTCATAGTAAGGACCGCAGTAAGAGCTCCTGCTCTACTTTACCATCTGGCAGAGGCCAGGCCACTTCTGCTCCTCCATTTCACGCGGGCTGAGGCACAACACAGACAGATTGGATCTCCTGCAGAGGAGTGGACACAGCTGCCCCCTGCAGAGGCTCCTTGAATAATCCAGCGTCCACAAAATCAGTGGCACGTCCAGTTTAATATAAGTCAAAGTGTTACAGTTTAAAATGTGCTTGTGTTGTTATTCAGTAGCGTAGTCGAACATTTCTACTTCAAAGGCAGCGAGGAAGAAACTTTCAATCAAAGCTTTAACAAATCTCACAGATGAAACAATCAAATAAAAGAACTGCACAGAACGCTGGCAAACAGAAGAACACAGGAGGAGTCTTTACTTTGTATTGTACAAGTCAATCTGTTTTAATACATCTGAACACTTCAATTCTGCACGATCAAACTCTGAGCTCCCACATCTGTTCTTCTGATTTGTCATCACCATGCCCCATGTCAACGTGAGCACAGACCTCCAGATAGCACACTCACCTTATACAACATCATTTACAGCTGTATATCATCAGTGAACTCATCAGCTCCACCGACCGCACCATGTTGTCCTTGTACATCAACAGGCGAGCATACACAGTTTCACATGTTTGATTCCCACTGCTTCTTCCTGAGGCAGGACCTCTTTGACTGACCAATCAGGTTCAAGGACGTATCCTAGGACAAACTGCTGCAGCTTGACAACCAGTCACTGCTCTCACTAAAAACCTTTTCTTACTTAATGTCACCTCCACAACACTGTTAGCATTGATTCCAGTTATAAAATAGCTTATTATATGTGTGCACAATAACTGTTTAGTGTTTGTGTTGAGAAGAATAAATCTGCTTAAAAACTCGGACTGGCTTAGGGAGGAGCGACGGCTCCATCTAGTGGCAAGAAAAGTGCACAGCAGCCAAGAGCTCCAGCACAAGTTGACTGACGACAGTTTTTTAACACCCAGTTGCAAAAGAAGACATTTTGAGTTCATAGAGTACATAATTAAGAGCAAACATAGCAAAACCATGAGCTATGCATATTTTTGTCATGTGTCATCTTTGTCCTCTTTTTGAAACTGGATCCAGAACAAAGACACTGACAACACACAACAGAACGACTTCATTAAACTTTGCCAAACAGCCACTGACCTGTTGTAAAATCGATCAAAGAATAAAAGAGAAATACTCTAAAACTAAGTTTCTTTATCAAAACTGCTCTGATGAAAGTAAAAATATAATTTTGCACAGACAGAAACAAGGATGCTTGATGTGTCTTGTATTTTACATTGTGGATGGTGATGAAACAAGTCACATATCAGCTTCTGTTTTCAGTCCATCGTGACTATATAGGAACAATTGGATTCTCAGTGTTGGCACAGAGTCAGTATGAAGCAGCTCCTTGACTGTTTAATGAATGCACCTCAGGTTGCAGCAAGGAGGCTCCTGCACTTTCACAGGGAGTCAAGGACGGCACCAACGTCATCCAGCAGTGGGACAGCATGGATCCTAAACAAGACGACAAGATGACTACTCCTGATGCTGCGTAATCCATGTGTGTGTGTGTGTGTGTGTGTGTGTGTGTGTGTGTGTGTGTGTGTGTGTGTGTGTGTGTGTGTGTGTGTGTGTGTTAATGGGTGACGCATTGAGAAGCAGAGGTTGTTTATAACTACAGTCAAACACTGAACACTGACACTGAATTAAAACAAGAGCTGATACTAAAACAAGGTCATGAACATGTTGGTGTTATTGAGTCATACTTCTATGTTCATAAAAACACACTTTTATTGAAGTGTTATCACTGAGCTGATACCTCCGCAGTTTCAGATTCCGAGATCAAATCGTTTTTCAGATAGTTTCCTCCAGTGTAAAAGTTTCAATAATGTCAATAAAGTAATTCAAAACTATATAATACAACTTTATATAAATGTATATTATATTCAGTGTTTACGGTTGTGGTCCAGTATCAGTTAAATCCTGTCATCAAATTATCATTTTGACAGAATTTTAAGAGCATAAAGGTTCATTCAGACGCCACAATGTTCTCTAAAGTGTTGGTGTGATGATCTAACAACATCCAACTCCAGACGGAGCAGCTTCCTCTGTCGAAACAAAGTGCAACACTTTGTACCAAGTCTGTAACAAAGCCAGCAACACTCAGAGTTTAGAAGGTGTCTACAAGGCAGAGTTCACTGAGGTCATCCATAACATTGACCCTCTCTCCATTTTCAAATCCCAGCTCTTTTTAAACTGGCACATTCAGGTTGACTGTTTTCCATTTGGCCAACCTACATAATGTTTTATTCATTTTATTGTTATTTTTGATGCTTTGTTTTTTGTTCTGTATTGATGTCTGCCTTGTAAGGTGACCTTGAGTGCTGTGAAAGGCACCTATAAATACAATTTATTATTATAATTATTATAATTATGGCTGTTATTATTATTATAATCATAATCATAATCATAATCATAATCATTATTGTTATTGTTATTGTTATTGTTATTGTTATTGTTAAGTCATTAATACACAAAAAATCACAGGCAGGCAAAGCACCCAGGAAATGTTTAGGAGTCGTATAAAAGCTGGGATGCAGAGGCATGGTGACGGGTCTCCTGTTACTCTGAAGGGAGCTGGAGCTTTACTCTTTCTCTCTCTGAGAGATGTTTGAAAGAACATTCTGATTTTGTATGGAGAAGAGCTTTCTAGGTTTAGTTGTGAAATAATCTCCAGGATGCTAATGTGATTAGAATAGTGGGATTAGAATCAATCTGAGACATTCCACCAATAGGTTTTGCATGTGTGTGTGGAAAAGGAGTAAATGTTAAATGGTCTGTATTTAAATTGCGCATTTGTGGTCCTGATGACCTCTCAAAGCACTTTACAGCCTGTTGCCATTCACACAGGGCATCTATGGGCAGCACTTTTTCTATGAGGAGCCATTCAGGACTCAGTGTCTTGCCCAAAGACACTTCGGCATGCAGATGGAGAAGACTGGGATCCAACTGCCGACCTTCTGGTTAGAGGACGACCGCTCACACACACAAGACAAACCAGTGGAACGAGGGCTGAGGGGTTACAGTGTGTATTAATATAATTGTTTTATGCCTGTGTTTCTATTTGACACATGATGTGACCATAGCAACACATTCAATTCATTTTATTTGTATAGCACCAAATCATAACATACGTTATCTCAAGGCACTTTACATGATAAGGCAGAGATCTTATAAATTATAGAGAAACCCAAACGCTATTCCTGCTGTTTGCAAACGCTCTGGTGACTATGGAGAGAAAGAAACTGCCTCACATGTATGGAAGTGATGTTCTCTGCTCCAACAAATAAATACACTTTTTAAAAATTGCTAACTAGACCTAATGTCAATTAACTGCACTGTCACTTACCCCACTTCACTACAAAGGGACTTCAATGTAAAGGACTATATAGTGAGTTCATTGGCAAAAGAAAAAAACTACTCTTCACTTTTTATCTTCACCAGTTATAAAATCATTGTCAAAGGATTATGACAAACAAAAAAAAGCCACGTTTATTATACATTTAATATCAATACTAAGGTTAATATATATTCACATATATAAATCAACTTGTTAGCCTCAGTTTGTGCTGTGATGAGCGGCTCTGCTCTATTTTCCTTTTGTACGACTGCTCGGGCTGCTCCTCTCCTCTTGTCTCTCTGCTGCAAGCGGAATGCATGATGGTAGATATTGCTCGGTTAGTGACCATCGACTGTACTATACTTTTCCCCATGCATTGTGGGAAACAATGACTCCACCATATAGGGCATGAAAAATGAACTCCAGAATAACTGTAACTAATAACAGAGAGTCCCACCTGGACTTCATCCTCTGCTCAGGACGCCATTACTCCACCACATCTTAACACAGAAAACAACATGTAGCAGCCATTCATGTTTAACATTTAATATACATTCCCTCTGGAGAAAAGACTCTTCTATAACTACTTTGTCATAAAAACTCACATACTTGAACAAATTTCAACCAAAAAAAACACAGTGGTGATTCACACAGGGGAATATGAAACTAAACACAAGCACTTATTCAGTTACCAGAATACATTTACACAATGAGTGTATTATTCTCACACAAGTGGTGGTAGAGAGCCACTCAACCCTTTACAGGGCAAGGTTGTTTTTAGTTTGGATGTGGTGTGTGTGTGTGTGTGTGTGTGTGTGTGTGTGTGTGTGTGTGTGTGTGTGTGTGTGTGTGTGTGTGTGGGATTAGGGGAAGGGGACTGAGGAGACGGGGTGAGAAGGTGGGATAGGTGTGGCAGATTTCCCTCAAATAGCTATAGTAGAGTAGTTGCTACGGCAATCTGGAGGGACCCAAATTCCCCAAGTGGCCCTTCAGCAGCTGGCTCGGCTGCCCTCCCACATACAGGCTCTCTTAGCGTTAATGGCAGGGTTCAGAGCTACATGACTAACCAATGAAATCATGGGATTGTAACAGGGAGCCCGACACACTTTGTGCTTGTTCAAGCTTCACTTGGTTGAGAACAGGCAGAATGTAAGTTCATGTGTTTGTTTGTTTGAATGGAATATTTATTTAACCCTCTCAAGCATTCAGGTGTAAAGGTCGGCCCGGACACTTGAACACACACACACACACACACACACACACACACACACACACCGCAGTAATGCGGCAAACAAATGTTTGCGCTCTCATCACGTGGCCATGACCCACGGTGACATCACCCATTGGTTTGTGAGCTGCCGTTTTGAAGCCTTGAGTTTGAAACTCCAGGACTGTCCTTCAAGCAACTAACGTATTTCCACCAATTCTGTTGTCAAACCAAAAGACATTCAGCTCTTTTTTATAAATATAGATAAAATGACACATCACATGGGAAATAGACTGTATTCATACTAGCTCTTTTCTAGTCTGGATGAACACTCAAAGCTCTTTACAGTACAGTTTTTGACCCATTCGGACCTTCACACACATTCATGCAGTCTAACTATGTGCAGCCCTTCATCACACTCTGCCGTCTCAGCCGTCAGGGGCAATATGGTGTCATTATCTTGCCCCAGGACACTAAGGCACGCTGACTGGCATCGAACTACCATCCCTCTGGTTAGTGGATGACCCGCTCTATCTCCTGAGTCCTAATCATGATCCGACAGCCTTGTTAATCTGTAATGATTTATTAGATCAGAAGTGGCAGCAATGTATCTGTGAAGACTCAGGTTGTGGTATCTTCAGGAGTCGTACAAATGTACATCAACAACTCAAGCAACGTTTCACCTTTCATCCAAAAAGGCTTCTTCCTCTCTAACTGACTAATGGAAGGTTTTAGGTGTTAAACCCTGTGTGGGTCTGTGCAAGTGGTGAGAATGATGCCTTGCCTCAAACTGAACAAAGTCAACATTTACAGAGTCACACACTTAGTCACTCAGCTTTAAAAAGTTAGCATTGGCCTTGCAAAGACAGTACTCCTGTTTGAACCACACGCCTCTATTCAACCTCCCCCTGCGCATTATAATACATTCCTTTGTCTATTCTAATATTACTGCTGTAGCCATTTATGATATATAATGAAGGTTGAAAAATATTGCATTATTCAAAACAGTCACCTTCTGAGCGGCGGCGGACTAGTGGTTAGAGAAAAGGGACATCGGACTGGAGGGTTGCTGGTTCGAGGCCACCGACGGGCAAACATGATACTTGGACTGTAGGATGGACCAGGAAAGGGATCTGTTCAAGTCCAAGAGGAGTGACAAAAGGACACTCCTCTCCCTATCCCATTATCTAAGTACCCCTGAGCAAGGCACCTTACTAATAAGGTTGCTATTTTATATTAAATGGTGTGTTTACAGCTCTTTCCAAAAATCGATCAGATAGCTGCAGCTGATTCGAAATGCGGCTGCTCGGGTCCTCACTAACACTAACAGTGGATGACATCACTCCAGTTCTGAGAACTTTGAACTGTCGGTCAAAGAATTCGACATCCTGCTGTTGGTTTCTAAAGCACTGGATGTTTTAGGGCCAACATATATTTCAGATCTCCTGCTACGTTATGAAGCATCTCGACCCCTCAGGTCGTCTGGAACACGTCTGCTCTCTGTCCTCAGAGTCAAATCTAAACATGGAGGAGCAGCGTTCAGTTTCTATGCTCCACGTTTATTTACAAGCTCCCAGAGACCTGCAGGTCCGCTGCTAATCTTAGTTCTTTTAGATATATGCTGAATGCTGTTTGCCTTTTATTAAATCATATAACTACTAATTACTTACACTGCACTGTTATTTTCGCTCTTTTATTTTATTCATTTATCTTATTTATTCTGTATTTAACTCTTTCAATTTATTTTCAAATGCTTCTTTTTTGTCGTGTCTCATGTTGCTTTTACAATTTGTCATAATGCCTTGCATATTTTACGTAGAGCACTTTGAATTGCCTTGTTGTTGAAATGCGCTACACAAATAAACTTAAAGGATAAAGCTAAACGTTGTCCTCGTGGATGGACGTTCATTTCTTGCTTTTGCCCCAACTTTGCAACAATATGCACGTGGATTCTTTACCCCTCTGTTCATGACAGCATACAACAGGCCTACCTAACGGCCAGGGGTTAAGTTTGTTGTGCAAGCATTCCCCAGGGGAGCTATTTTTCTCTTGCCACCTACATGTATACCTCACTAATTCATGACCTGTCTGCAGATGCTTTGTTAGTAACAATGCCACCCCCAAAGCTACTTGCTGGAAGATCTGAAAAAGAGGCGCTGTCATTCGCAAAATTTCCTCTGACAAACTCACATAATTACAGGAATTAGCCTGCTATTTTGTCATTAGCCTTCACTTTCAATGAGCCAATAATGAAAAGAGAAACGAGTCAGAGACAAAGACAGACGTCTTTAGAGGATTTCAAGACACTTTCTCCCCCCACCTCTTAGCCCACACATTCAATTTCCTGTTTTATTAATATTATTAATGTAGTCAAGCTTGTTTTTTTCCCCCTCTGATTGGTATTGTGTGAGCACTGATGGCTCAGCTCAAGGGAAGAGTGATTTCAAATGCACTTTGTTAGCGCCATGATGAAAATGGCAGCTCGCCTTTTTAAAGCCGTGTATTTACAAGCGTGATTACAGGGTGTGTGTTCAAATAAATGAAGCCAAACAATGACGCACAATCAGGACTTCATAAGCCAACGAAAGGCCACGGACAGATTAATGAGAGCTTTGCAGACACACAGACACACACGGTCACACACACATACGTACACGCAGCAGCCTCTTGGAATTACAGATATATGTGACACGTTAGACAAGATTTTGTCCGGGACCATTCCGTATCCAAATGAGCAGGAGAAAGCAGCGAGCTCACCATGTAATTTACTGTTGATTTGTGTTTGCACAGAGGGAGCCTGATGTCTCTCAACATTAATGTGGGTAACATTTATCCTCTCTCCTGCTCCTGACAGTAAGGAACGGTTGGCTTTGAAGAGACAGACAGGAGCAGTTGTCTTCACAGACGTGTGAAGTATCCCTTGCATTCGTTTAGCCCTTTAAAATGGGGGGTTAATACCTTTGTATATATGTTTTATGTGCATTTATGTGAATTCACAAATGGTGTAAAGACTGATAAATAATGATTAAAGATTGTAAACTTGCAGGTAAAGAGTTTTGCAGTGCTCCCTCTCACACATTGCGAACTTGAGTGAGTATAATTATTATTTTCGGACTTTAAAGCTGCATTATCCACCTTTTTTCAATCATAAAAACTGATAGAGTCACAGATGATATTATACAATGCGTGTTTTTTAGGATACTCCAGCCTCCTGAAGCCACGTTAATAAACGTATGAAACCTTTTTACTTTCACCTAAGAAATATAAAATCAAATTACCTTTCCTGACCTAGACAAGCTTATTTGTGCTTATTCCTTCTTCTTTCATGCCTGCACTACTGCAATGCACTATTCACATGAACCAGTCAATCGTCAGGGTCTCGGCTTCAGCTGATTCACTTGCTGCTTCTTGCCTCCCTCCACTGGCTGCTGTTGGGTTCAGGATCGATTTTAAGTTCTTTAACTTTTAAAGATCAGCACGGTCTGGTCGTCTTGTTTATTACGGAGCTACAAACTCCCCATGCTCCAAGCTGTAAGATCTTCTAACCAACACTTTTTGTACTACTTCCTAAATCAAGGCTGGTAACCAGGGGTGACCGGGCTTTTGCCATCAAGGTCCAGAGGCTGTGGATTTCAGAGGATATTAGACTTTTCAGCACTTTACCTGTTTTTAAATCATTGATTAAAACATATATTTGTAGGAAAGACCTTTAATACCTGATTTTAAACAGTTTTTATATAATATTTTCTTTACTGTTATCCTTCTTGTTTTTTTTCTATGTTGTTTTATTTCTATGTATTTTGTAAAGCTCTTTGTAACCATGTTTTGATAATTAAAATTATTAAATTATAATCTACTGCATTTTTTCAAATATTTCCTGCTTGCCCGAGTCTCCTATGATTCTAAACAGAAGATTTGGGGGATTGGAACTGTTGATTCAACAAAACAAGACAGTTGGAGACACTTTGGAAATTATGATGGACTTTATTTTTCTGAGATTTTACAGAACAAATTCATAATTTATGAAATATTTCCTCCTTAATCTGAGTGTGAAAGGTCATCTTTTTGGATATTTGACCTCTATAGTGTTCCCTACAAAGTTGCTGACAAGGTTTAATAGATGCCCTTTTTATTATATCAATAATTAGAAACAAATGTGTGAGAATGCTGAATCTTTATTGAAAGACTCTGAGAGACATGGTGATTGTGGTTAAAATCGACATGGAAGCACAGACTGGACTGCGTTCTCCACCACGTTGTGTGTTCCACAGAAGACGAATCTGTGAAGGAGGAAGAGGAGATTAAAGACTGAGTGAGACATTACAGAAGATGATCCAGATTAATATATTGGTTTAAGCTGCTCCATGTTAAAAAAACTCCAAAAACAACAATTCATTGTGTATTTGTGTCAGGAGCAGCTAAATCTATTTCTGATCACTAGCTTCTATTTCTGTTGATGGATGTGAAGAAAAAGTTTGACAAAGCATCATATAATAGAGGAATCTTCAGAATGTTCTCTACTTTAGCAGCTCCCGGAACCCCTCACCACTAGATGGCACTAGTCCCATGCTGCCCTCTAGTGGCTAAAGTTAGTCCCTGCACTGTGGTAAAATGCTCTGTTCATCAGTTCTTATGAACGTTGACTTTTTCTTTCAACCCAGATGTTGTGTCTGGGTCCTGGACCTCGTACAGGTCCCATATGAGTCTATTTCAATTTCTAAACAAAATATATTTATATTTGCTGATGCCCATATGACACATAGGACACAGTTATACACAACATGTGGAACAAATATTTCCCTATTTGATGCACCACAAATTCTTTAGTCACCAGTAAATCTGCTCACAAACTATATGAAGGGTTCACACTCAAGTTGTTTCCACATGTTTAGTTTTCAATGTCAGGAGAAAAAAGAGAAATATGTTTAAAGGGCTGATTGTTGATTTTCCAGACCATAGACTGTATGTCCCAGACACAAAGTTGAGACTGTCCGAACTCATGCAATAAAAAGCCCCATTCTGTGATTCTTCTTCTAACCACTAGGAGTTGTATAACAGACAGGAGACAAAGGACATGCAGCACAAATAAAACACAAACTGGGAAGATAGAGGACAGAGACATTTACAGTGGGAAGTTAACATCTGTCACTGGTAATATATAATTAATAATAAATAAATATAAATAATGGTAAAACATTCTACTAATTCTATAATTTGTTTAACTCATTGTTAAATGTCACTCAAAGCTGAACAGTAATAGATGGTATTTTAAGTTGAGCTTTTTTAAATTGTTGCTTGGTTTGTTACATTTTTGATTATCACAAGGTGTTTTTCAACAGATTGAGATTTAAACTGTCCACAGAGGCAGTGCTCTTCAAACAATCTATACACATTTTCCCCATTAAACTGAAAACTATCTTCATGGACAAGATCTGTTTTTAAAGCTTAGTATTTAAAACATAAACATGAAACATTTACAAATTAATAGATTCAAGACAAACTTATGGTAAAGTTAAATTGACAAAAAGTCATATAATAAACAGTGTAATCAAATATGGTGTAGCCTGTGGATTGTTGTGGTTTTGTTTTTCTATTGTTAGATTAAAGAGCCTGAAGTTCCATTGCTCTCAGTGACCAGAGTGTGTTGTTCTTTGTGAACTCATAATCAGTTTGAATCAGTTAGAATCATCCTGGATGTAACTAATAATCCTCCATAGTCAATATGAGAGACCCACACATCGTGATAACAGTTCATAATTAAGTTTTGGTTCAAATACTAATCATGGGGAAGCAGCTGCAGTGATATTACTCAGACTGAATGTCTTTGTCTTCTCTGTTGGAGCTGGCTGATGATTAAAACGATAGCTGTAGGTTTGCCACCTGGCCGTCACCTTAAGAGAGAAAAAACGAACTTACATCTTCATGTCCTTTCCTCTCTCCAGCTCCACTTTAGATGCTCCGTACTTGGGGTTCATGGGGTTGAAGATGTGGTTGTTCCATCTAAACTTCACCTCTGTCACGTCTCCCAGAACCACGTCAGCGTCCAGCAGCACCTCGTAGGTCCGCCCAGACACCATTGACCCCCTGGACAAACATCACAACAGATCCCACTGAAATGAAATGCTCAACCACACACATTATAAAACGATCGTTCAGCTTCACTTTGACATTGCAATCTGAGCTCCATTACTTTTACAGACTCAGGTGGTGAGGTGTGATTTGAATATATTTCAAACAATCGTACATACACTTTGCACTTTAATTGCAGTTACCATACACACATACCGACCAGGCCTGAGTGACCCCTCCTCCTCTCGTCTGCTCAGCTAACTCACTGGTGTCTAAATCACAGACTTGGCCAGTTGTGGATATTGACTGATCTCTGTCAATTCTGTCAGCTCAGCCACTGGTCTATTTCTCATCTCCTCAGCATCTCCACTTGCTATGACGGGTACTTGAGTAAGAGCCACTAGATAGGCCGTCCAGAACACCTCAGACTGTGTAAGAGGGTTTAAACAGAAGTACAGTATCCGCACATTTGCTCGATCTCTCCCGTGCTTCCCTCCTATGAATCAGATATGTGTTTTGGGGGTGAGCCAGGGCAGTGGGGAGTGGAGATTCACTCGGCTTCAAAATATTCTTGTTTTGCTGCAGTTCTTCTCATTGGAGTTTAACCTAGTTTTACTTTAAGGCCTGAGGGTTGGCAACCTCAAGATGGCACCAGACGTGACAGGAGTGGGAAAGAGCAGCTGATGGACAAAGGGCTCTGATGTGACCAGATATGGAAAAATTAATATCCAATCCCACAACTTGTATTGCCGCCTTTCTAACCCTGATTACATTTGGAAGCAAGAAGCACAGCATCCTAAACGACGGACTGTGTTCCACAGACCGATACATAATGTCCTTACACATGGAGCTGGTGCTCCTCGGTGCTGTCGCTGTTTCCGGTGAGTGCCACATACATGAAGCCTGGGTTGGGCCAGCTGGGACCATCAAGGGTTAATGTCACTCTGTAGCTGTAACCTAGAAGTGGAAAGAAATAGTAAAAAATCATTTTATTTCACCAAGCCTCTGGCAAAGTGTCATCACACCTTGATACGTGAGTCAATTTCCATGGGTGGGGATGATTCAAAAACACAGGGAGAAAATCTGACTGTTACCTACATGCTGTTGTTTCAGATTATGCAACCTATGTGCACTGTATTTTCTGATCTGATCTGTTGGGTGTCTCTATAATTTTGTCAGGGGTCGCCCTTACTATGTAAACTGCCTTGAGATGATGTATATTGTGATTTGGCACGATACAAATAAAATTGAAATGAATATCAAAATAAGTTTCAATGTGTAAGTGAGTCTGTTGTGAGGGCAGGATACTTACGACCAAAGGGCTCTGAACCGCCAGTGCTGAGGAAGTAGCCTGTCTTTGAAACACCATCAGTCACAGTGAACCTGTCAGCGTCGTGGCCCATCAGAGGACATTTACCATCTCCACATGGGAAACACTTTCCCTGTGGAGACATGGTGAGGTGTGAACACTGAGCTCATCGTGTGATGGAGTGCGAGAGTCCTCTCCTGTCAATAAAGAGTCAGGGGAAAGTAACAACCCTAGAGGACTTCTCCCCGTAGACCTTGTTGCAGATTGCCACTTCAAAAATATGAAGGTGGAGAGTGATATTGGTTGTGCAGTAAGTTACAGTGTGGGAGCATGGCGACTTTGTGGCTGTCAGCTATGGCCGCAGGAATAACACCAGAGAGCGTTTACGAGGTGAGCGGCAAGGAGGTGCTGTCATCCCTCAACAAGAACATAGTCGCATGAGGTCATGCCTGGCGCTCCCCGGGCCTCCTTTGATCGGGACATGTGTCCAAAGCAGGGATAAACTGTCATTAACACCAACAGCTGCAGATACAAGCCCTCCCCACGGAGCACATGAGGGAAGCCCATTCACGTCCGCCTCAACTCAAATGCAGTGTTGCCGAACTGACTTCTAAAACCAAAGAAATGGTTCACAGCCATATCAGTGTCATGCAGCAGCAACAGGTGGCATCCTCGTACTCATGCTGGGACGTTGGAGATATTCTCCAGCACTTCTCTTGTCTGAGTCAATCTGATAGCTCCGTGTCACTTTTTACAATGAATTAGAGAGGATGCCCCCCAGACCCCACGTCAGTGGACCCCACCACCCAATGGGACCAAGAGCATTCAACATTTTTTGTGCAGCTGACTTTTGTTACCAGAGTCCAAAAGGGAAATTCACATTTTAGCTGTGCCGCAATTCTAATTCTATGTAACCTGTTCTGTTGAGCTGATGGAGTCATCTCTCATCGACCGATCCAGTTTGCAAGCTGGCACATTACCATAGACTGCTCTCCAAGAGTGAGGCCGAAGCATCTCAATCGCCGTCTAGTGGCTGGCTGAAGTATAGGTCATAAATCCTGCCTCCTCCATGTTAATAAAGAGGACATGGAATAAACTAAAAAAACTAAGTCGGCTTCATGTTAAATACATTTTTCTCAAAGATGCTTTCTCTCATTTTAGGTAATTCTTATTACACTCAATTGCAAATTTTTCCAGAAGGTTTGGTTTTATTTACTTATTTGATGCTATAAACATCATGATTGACAACTGAGGGCTGACTCGCCATTGGTCGAGTGTGTGTATTGTATTGTATCTTTATATACAGTCTCTCTATGTTATCTGTTAGCTTGCCAGCCAGAGTAACTCTTCAGTGCGCCCTGCATATAGTCACAATAATTCCAGCGCGACCTATTCACAATGATATGCAAATATATCATTTAGCATTTAGAAATGTCTAAATTCCCTGAAAAAAGACTGAACATAACCTAAACATTTCTTTTTGTATTTCAATCAGCACCACTCATCACGTAGTGCTGTAGAAACTTGAAGACTTACTTCTGCAAAACTGTCCTTATTGGGGCAGGGGTATCCCACAAAGCCCTGGGGTTTAACCATGCTCTCACTGTAGTACTGGTAGGCCCGGGCGTGGTTACAGCCGTCAAACTTCTTCGTACCTGGCAAAGGTTGGATCAGGTGATGACAGGGGGGAGGACAAGAAGTGAGAGGGACGTGGTGTTAAAAGAGGTAAGGAGGAATAAGAGAAGACGTGAATGCTTATTATAGTCCTGATTCTCAGATGGCTAAATACAAACTTATGACCTTCTGAGTAAAGCCAGTGAGAAGCTGTCAACCGAAGGGGAGGATTACGCTGATCAGCCGCAACATTATAAACAGTTCCTAGTTATAATGTTTTCTCACGTATAATATAATGTGATGTTTGAATGTTGTTTATGCACCGACATTACAAAATCAACATTAGAAGTAGTGACTGGTTCTAATAATGCGGCTGATCAGTGCATATTTAAAGTGATCAGAGAATCCCTTTGCTGTGATTTAGATGAGAATCCCAGAAAACAGGATTACATTCCAGTGTTCATGAGTCAGACTCAGCACCAGTGAAACAATAAGGAGAATGTTCAGAGTAAGAATGTGAGACGGAGAGACAGAGGAGCGCTGCTGGTTGGAGACAGACATAGAGAGAGGTCATGGCTTCTGTTGTTTTCTCTTCCAGTGCAGGGCAAACACCAGGCGCTCCGAGAACTCCAGCTATGCAGCCCTGGCTCCCACTCTCCCTCTCTTATCTGTAGGATCAAAAGTGGCATATTCAGCTGTGCCAACACCCCCCACCCCCCACCCCTGACCCAGGCATGGCACCAATGCTGCCACTTGAGCCTCGCTACTCAGCAGCACATTTCAAAAGAAAGCCGTCGTCATTCATTTTAGAAAATATTTGCTCAGATGGGACCAGCAGGAATAACCCTGCCTGTGGTTTCTTTACGATTTTTCCGTTGGGACAGCTCCAATATTCCACAGGGGGCTCCGCATTGTAAGTTGCGTGGTTGAGAAAATAGGATGCATGACTCATTGTGTTATGTATAGGAGGAGCGGTTGTGATGGAGCCTGTTGTCTTGAGTGTGCAGAGCACATGCAAGCGGTGTCACATGAGATCACAGCATTATGAGCCCTGTTTCTACTCTCGAAAGAAAAACTGTGAGTTAACAACCGTAGCCGATGGAGACCAATCAGAACACATACTGAAACATTCTATTGCGATTTACTGCTTCATTATAAAAAATGTTATGCACGGTCTTGCTGCCCAATGAGGCTGGCTAATCAATTTGCTGACACTCACAGTCTGAGGAGGTATACCAGATGGGCAAAATAACGCAGTTCTAATTACCACCATGAGAGGACACCATTGCCTTTGGGTACCCCTGTGAGACAAGGGACACGAGGAGAACAGCAAAGAGAGAGACTCATGGACGTACCTTCATCCTACAGGATCAAAACATTCCACCTTCTTCACTTGCAAAAGCAATGCCACTGAATATCCTCAAGGCATCTACTTCTAGTTACTACTGTTCTGTATAAATAAGAGACAGACTGTGTGATGTGGTAAAAAAGGAAAAGGATGCTCTCACCTGCAGTTTTCAGTTTAGATTCTTTTCAACATGATCGTAAATGGTCATAAATGTAATACTTGTCAGAGTTGACAGAGAGGGAAGTTGTAGAAAAAGTAGTAACAAAATCATCAGCATAATTGTTGGATTTTCACTTATTCAAGTAAAATTAGTTTATGTGTCTTAAATCCTCTCACCTTCCCAGAAAGCATCCAGATCAGTGGGTTTGCCTCTGTTGGCGGAGCAGCCGGGCATCAGTTCTCCTCCATTGGGATAAAAGTCAATGTGGCCCACAGCCTGTGACATCCCCAGGCCTGAGAGGAGGGCAACACTAATCACTTTTTCTCCAGACACAGTATTTATTTTTTCATATTTGACAGAAGAAGATGATCCCACTTTATTTCCCTTATTTTTGTGCTTATTAGTGGGCTTACCATACATGTTAAGAGCGCAGAATAAATATATTTGACACTTTTCACATTAACTACAGTCACATTCTGTACCTACTGCTCCTTCCAGGCTCAGTAAACTACTAATCTGTACTGAAGTGTTTCAAAGTACAGTGAGGACACTGAGCCAGTAAATACTTCCCATCTTACTCTTACTCATCATGATCAGTGGTGATATGTACCAAGTTTGGATTTGAAAGGAAGTCCATCGGTGTGAATGACATCCACAAAGGCAGCGTCACTGGTGTCCAGACGCACAGACACATCAGTGTCCTGGAAGTAAGGTTCAGTTGGGTCCAGTCCTACGCAGACAAAGAGTGGTATTGAATTACAGAAAGATCAGACGAAGGCTCTGTGGCTAAAGTTATACCAGCTCAGCTGTCTCAGCAACCAAATTCACAAGATGGACTGCAACAAAGACCAGCATTGTTTCCCCAAGTTAAGATTCACCTGTTTGCAAAAAACCAAAACCAAAACCCTGGTGTCGGACAAGGATAATTCTTTGCTCTATAAAAAGTGAGAATTTAAAATGAGAAGAAATCCAAGCTGTCCTCTAACCAGTAAAATAACATGAAAAGCTGCATTGCTAAAATTGAGATTGGATTTGCACTATTAACACACTGTTATCATACTGTAGTGTTTCATATACCGTATAATTACTTCTTTAATAAGAAATAAAAAGCCAATGCTGTTGATAAGTGGTTCCTCCTGTCTCTTTAAGCCCATTCAATGTATGGCCCTGGGGGTAATGGTGATGCAATATCAAATTATAAGCATGTCATTCATAGACATTTGATCCTATGAATACAGATTATACCCTTTTAATTTTTATTACATTTAGTTTCACCAATATGCTGGGCCAGTGTCAGTCAGTACCACAGTGTAAACCTCCCCAAGGCCCAACAGTCCCCTACATTCAATTTATCTGCACAAAATTGCACAAACTCATAAATATCTGTCCTCTAATTATGGCAGATTTTTTTTCATCATTATCCATGAATGATTCCCTGGGAAATCTGTGAAAATGAGAAACAAGGCCGTATCTCGCAATGTTACAGAAAAGTGTTTCAGATTGCATCTACTTTAATCTTGGCCCCGAATATTAAACATTAGTTAAAACACAGCTTCACAAAATGTAATAATAATAATTACACCTAACACAAAACTTACTATAATAAAGGATTTTTCTCACATGTCTGAAAGTTGTCCCAAAAATGTACAACAGCAATCTTGTTCACAACAGCTGCACTGCTCACACTACATCTAATGTACACATTATATTTTCCCACATCTTATATATAGAATAGAACTCGCTCCTCCTATGGATATGTAGAGCTCATTCCAAGGTAATGCAAACACAGCAGTCCTTAGTTTCACCTGATTATACACTGATAAAAACATAGCACTGAACATCATATTCCATTTCTGCTGATAGCTCCCCCTCGAACCAGCTAACAGACCATTTTCAAGTGTGGCTGCTGCAGCACATGTACCTGTGATGCGTGCGAGGCCAGTGATCCGGCTCCCAACGTCCCCTGCAGCGTGAGCCCCGAGGCTGTGTCCGATGATGTGGAATTTATCAGCCTTCTGCTTGTAGTTGACCTGTGTGATGCAACATGAATATTAAATACCATACATTCAGCATACATTATGCACTACTGTGTGCATGAGAATATCCCCTCTGCTCCCAGTTTTATTTGTCTGTGCCCTTTCCAGCCCGTCTGTTGTGTAATTTTCACTTAATTTTTCGCTTTAAGTTTGTTGTCAGATACTTGATAACATGAACTAAGGCCTAAAGCATGAAACGCCTGTAGCTGAGGCCAGAGAGGATCTGTTGTGTGTTCCTCCTGCAGCGTTGGATGCAGACTGGCTGTCAGCTCAGTCCTGTAGGTGTGTCACGAGTTTTACGGTCGAGAGAGGAGCAGTTGCTGGACCAGGCCGTGATGCTGAGAGTCAGGATGCTCTACACCTGTGAAAGAGCTGCTCTCTCGCCGCTTTCATGACCACACCTGCGCAGATTGACCAGGTCGTATGTTGATCTCCAGGAATCGGAATCATCTGACCCTCTCCACAGCCTCAGAGACCTGCAGCCTCCTGCAGCCCACACTCAGCTAACCCTAACCCTAACCCTAAGAGGCCAGGGAGCGTGGTCAGGGTAATGGATCTCTTCGTGGCCATGCAGTTGTGGGTGAACAGGGAGAACAACATGGGGCTGATCACTTATTCCTTGGAGACACAGGTGCAGAGTGTCAGGAGAAGGAGGGAGGAGGAGGAGGAGAGAGGAGGAGGAGGAGGAGGAGGAGGAGGAGGAAGAGGAGGAGGAGAACCCTAAGCTATTTGGAACTGGTGATCTGACCCAGTTTCACACACAATGAAACAAACATCTACATCTAATGATCCTTCAATTTTGACTATCCTCTGTTTCCTGCACGTATTGTACTATGGGTTACATTACCATGAGGAACTTGATCATGGAGGCCACCTGGGCACCCACCACCCTGGCGTTATTGGCAGCCTGGGCGTATTTAGTCTTCACACCTGTCGTCCACTCCATAGCAACACAGTTGATACTCTCCCACTTCACCATATCCTGCACAGAGCAAAAGTTAGTTGACAAAGATAAGATGAATGCAAGGTTTAAAAGTTTCACAAAAAACTCCTTTGTATTTATAATCCCTATTAGTAAGGATTTATACATAGAGCACATTTGAAAAACAAAACTAACAAGAAATAACATCAACCAAAGAGAAAAAACAACACTTGATAGAAGTGTTCAGAATTATAACATGTTCACAGTAATTCAGAAATGAATTCAGTGGCTTCATCATGTGCCCTTTTATCTCAGGTCATTGATGCACACATTTCCTAAAATCATGGAAAAGTTTAAAGAAGTGAAAATGGGACAAACTCAGAAATTCCAAACTCTTGAAATACAGGTTGATGTAAGAGGATGATGAGCACCTTCTGGGGTGGAGGCAGCAAACTCAGCGACACATACCTAAAAACTAAAGAACACCCCTAGAAGGGGTCTTCAATTTGTATTGACTGTTATGATAAATTGTCCCTTTGAAGATTTAAGGAAGTAAAGGTTCAGTGTGTAGCACTTAATGACATCTAGTGCAGATTGCAACACTCTACTGTAACAAGGTAAAAATGAGGTAAGCCCTTCCCTATAGCCAGTGTTTGGTTTGTCCACCCTGGGCTACCGTAGAAACAGCTCAGTGGATCCTGGCTGACCTGCAGGACCTGCTCTCTAGTTATAAAGGGCTCACTCTAAGGTAACAAAACAACACAATGATTCTTCTATCGATTATAAGAAAATAAAACATAATTCAAAATATTACATTCCATTTCTAACACTACATTCGTGTGTTCATCTACTGAAGCCAACATCAATGTTGAGGTTTAATGATGCTCTGACACAAATTATAGATTAGTATTTCTTCAAAGAACATCCCATAATGAATGTTTCCTTCCTACCTTACACATTTCCTGTGGCCAGGTCTCATCTCCTGCTTTCAAATAGCCAGGAATGATGAATCGAGTCTTTCTCACTCCGTTGTAGTTGGAGGCATGGATGGACTTGTCCGGCCGGATCTCCTGATGATTGCAATAAGAAAGCAGTGATGAACACACAGAAAAAGATTCATATTCATCACATCACAGGTCCACCTCAAAACATTGCTCACATGTACATTGATACATTATAAGTAAGTAATGAGGGGCAAGATAAAAGTTGCCCCTCATTACTAAAAAAATGTTTTGAGCAAAAAAGAATGTAGCTGAAGGTGACATGAGGCTTCAGCCTTCAGGGTTGGAAAAATAAACCAGATATTCAAAGTTGGGCTCTTTTTTTTAACAAAGGAGGAGTTTCATTAAAAGTCAAATTAGCAAAGTGAAAATCTGAATTAATAAATGAGTTCATAAATAATCATCCTTCTTACCTGGAAGTAACGGTTCTTCTGGGTGAAGAGCAGGAAGCGGGTGCCGATCTGTTCAGGGTTCCAGGGCAGGATGGAGGCTGGTCTCTCGGGAGTGCCCCCCCAGGGAGGCAGGTCATCAAAGCAGCCCAGCTCATCCAAACATATCTCTGCTGCTGTGAACACATCACCAAGAGCACATCATGTACAGCTCGGATGTATACATATGAACATATACATACAGGACAATGAGATACCTGACAGAAAGAAATGACAGCTGAACCTTAAATAAACGTTGCAGTCAGTGTATCTTGGCGATTGGAGACCAAACAGGTCACAAGGTTGAAGCGTAAATCCAAAGAAACCTGTTCTCTACTTAATTTGTCCAAATCGGAAGATTTATTGAATTATTGATTTAGGGACACAGTGAGACAAAAGCTTTGGTAAAGACAAGAAACTCATATGTCATTATACTTTCATTTCATAATTTATATATTTTTTACCTTTCTTGGGTAGAAATGTTCATGCAAAAGCGTTTTGGAAAAGACTCAAAATGATTTGTCATGCCAAGAAAAAAATGATCTCCATTTTATTTGTTTCAGGTTTTCTGGAAAAGCAAGTTTTATCTCCAAATTAATTAAAAAAATCAGATCATGAAATAAAATTAAATTTAGATTTATTCCATATTAATATTAGATAGAGATTCCTGTATTGGTTAGCTATAATTTACATGCACACTCTATTTTTATATTTAGGCTTTGACTTTTACATGAAACATGAGAAAGGTCAAATCACAAATATGACATTTACATGGAGCATGTTAGACCATGTCATTCATATCCCTGTTTACACAATTCTATCATCCACATCTTTATTTTTTTGGTGGACTGGCTAAGTAATGATTAATTAATGTTACTATCAGAGGACTCCAGCAAGTTGTGATAATAACTGTGCTAGTCAAACTAGTAATCAAATGATTAGGTCATCGAAAAGCCGCCCCACCTCCTGCTTAAAGGGTTGATTATTGTCCAGAAACATTATCTGACTCAAGAAGCAGCCTGATTAGCAGCCAGTTATTGCAAACTCCTGTGAATAATAGCAGATGTCTCACTTTTTTTCAAAATGTTGGGCTGATAAATAAAGCCCTAACAATTAGAATATTTATGATTGAGTTGTGCTGCAGCCATAACAAAAGTAGAGTCTTCTCAACATTCCACTTTGTATATTTAATGAAAAGCTAGAGCAGGCTGTTATAATTAGGGTGGAATAAACTGCTTAAAGGGAAAACAAAAGCAGAAATCTTCATGTTTAGAGCTTTCAAATGCAGAAAATCCCTATAGGAGCCTGAAGTCCACAATGACACTTTAAACATATTGCTCAATTAGTTTGTTACTTGAAAAAAAAATGACTGGAAGATTTAAACTTACCATATGATGCTCCAATGAGGAAGCAGAACAGACCCAAACCCCACATCTGTAACATCTGTTGAACAAGTTCCACAAAAATTCTTTGTTGAAGAGAAATGAAACAAATATATTAATGGCAACATGGCGTGTACTTACCTTCAGGCAGGACAAGAAGGTACTGATCGTTCACTGCTTGAAATACCAGATGCCTTTATAGCCACGTAGGTGTGGGAAAGCCACAGCTGACTGACAACTGGCAGATCAGAACAAGGTAACTTATCTAAAAAGTGTGCTTCGTCCTATAAGCGCCTATCAGGGACATTATTCAGAATTACCACGTATACACACGTGAAACCACGCTCACTTACACTATACACTGAAAACCCTACACACAGTAAAGAGAAAGACTCACACATATCAAACAACCATATGCTTACATACACAGCTGATGAGCTCTCATCGTGAGAACAACTGAAAAGCTACACACACTGGTAGAATATCCTATATATAATAATAATCATATACATTATTTAAATGCTGCCTTAAAATATTGTGAGGGGGAGGAGGATTTCATTTAAAACCATATCACTCAATCTCATAGGGCTGAACAAGGTGTGATCCTCTGCCCTTAACCCTCAGCAGGAGTAAGGAAAAAAATAAATAATCGAGCAATAGATGCTCCGAGTAGCAGAGCAGGTCAACAAAATAACAATATTTACAGCATTCATGAGAAAAGAGGAGTATCAATGTTTATGTATTCATACATAAGAAAATGTCTGACAGAGATGAAGGGAGCAGTGATGACAAGTGTAATAATAGAGGTATTGCTAATAATAGTAGAATATATGAGTATAGGCATATTGTATATCTAATCATCTAGTGAAATCATAATCCACGATCGGCTGCCGCCTTAACTTCCCACATTGCTTATGTAGTAAATGTTTAACTCTGTTACACTTACACCGTGTGTGAGCGAGCACATGGTCAATTCTGCTTCAATAACGTCACAAGGTTGCTCCTCATACATGTATGCAATTAGCCACGGAGATTATTCAAACACTTTATAATCCACCCCTTGTTCCTTTTCAGCTCCACCTTCTCGTACAAATATGGTCTCTTCCGTCTCCAAAAAAACAATAAAAGTGAAATCCTCATACGGATTCATATGTTTATTATAACAGATTTCCAGTTGTATTCTTCAATGCTTTGTACCTTTACATGTTTGAGGTTCTAAGTAGGCTATAGTATATCATTGAATATGTGTGCAAGCTTTTCACTTTATGAGGTATTTTAGTACAATATGTGGACGACTTTAGTTTCATTCAATTCAATCTTATTTGTTTAGCGCCAAATCATAACACGCATTATCGGAAAGGCACTTAAAAATCATAGAGAAACCAAACTGTTCCCACAATGAGCAAACACTTTAGCGACTGTGGAGGGAAAAGAACCCCCTCATAAAGAAGAAGAAACCTCCAGCAGAACAAGACTCAATGTGGGCGTCCGTCTGCCTCGACTGGTTGGGGTGAGTGGAGAAGAATGGGCGAGAGAGGAGAGGTAGGTGGAAAAGAGAGGAGAGAAGAGAGAGAGAAGTCAGTAACAGTTGTATGACTGTCATATTTAAAATTCTGTCATATTGGTTGAAAATAATAAGAGCGATATTTGTAGATAAAATTATGTTATTGATGATGGCAAAACCAGTTCATAATCATAATAGTAATAATAATAATAATAATTGTGTTTTCCTATGTAGATGTCTTGAGTCAGCAGGATTTCATAATAACAGGTCTTTTCTGTACCAGCAGCCTCAGAGTTGCTGATATTCAGTAAATTATCAGAACAGCGTGAATATAAACACCACACAGAAAACAATACTCGCTGTCAAACTGATGCTGTATGACGACAGTGTAGCAGAAGTAACAAAGATTCCCCATCTATTCATTTAGAGAACGGAGTTAAATAAACTCTTAATCTTAATCTGAAAATCTTAACTGGAGGCCCTGTTGGAATACACATCATATGGTGAGGACATCTGCATTTGGAAAATAAATGTTGAGTACTGACTCAATAGTGTTCTCCCCCAGAGCAGTCCACTTTTAGACGTCAACGCAAATACAGTAATGTCTCAGTTTGTCTTATATTGTATGTGTGTATGTGTCCAATAGGTGGCAGTAGAGAGCAAGTAAATTGAGGCATGTGTGAGCTCATTTTATTTTCGAGCCTTCCTCTGTACAGACCTCATGTGAAGTGTATTAGTACCAATGTGCAGAGGTAATTTGTGTTGATTCATGCAGACCATGTCATATCATATCGTGCTTGTTACAGCCTAACTACTTAAGAGGCTAATACTATTAAAATCCAGTGTCACACTAATTATACTAAATGAGCAAAGCATAACATCAAAGACATCAAAACAAGTTCACAATGATCTGTGTAAACAAGCAATGATCAGTGTGTGTGTGTGTTGTTCTTGTGATGTTGTTTTTTTATTTATTGTATTTTGAGTTAGACGTGACTTTAACACACAACTAATTTGCAACAGGTTTTGCGTTTAGAAGGAAATGTGAATAAGACCACATTGTTTTCTATTAACATGAAAAGGATGTCAGAGTTTAGGGAACATTTGCAGGTCAGAATCTTCCTACATGGGAACAGTTTAGGCTTCAGTATAAGGAGGTCATTTCTACGAGACAGGGTTGCACCATATTGACGAACTGACTCCAGTTATGAGTGTGGCATTGATGGACACCACTACACATAAGCATGTCTTTACTTCCAACTGTCCAGCTTTACCCATGTTCAGAAGGTCTCTGTCTAGATTTTGGATTTATCATAGTTAGCACTGTGCAGTGTTAGAGCAGCAGATTCTGTAAATGGAATGTCCAAATTAGCCTGAGTTTTCTGTTCTTCTGATAATAAGTTGATTTTCATATGCATGTATGTCCTACCCACAGGGATGTGGTGTAAAATGTAATTTCTACAGGCTGCCCAAGGTCTTTTTGTGTATAAAATAATGTATGTAGCAACTTTAAACCCATCGCTTGCCAGCAGACCAGCAGCTGAGAAACGCTGGGCCAAATCAGACCGGTTAGATTGGGTAAACAGGACGATGGGGGCCAATCTTTGCCAGAGGATGCAGTGCGAGTGTTGGGGTTTTCTCTGTGAAGTGTGTTAGGATTTGGACCTGGGTTAATCCCATGTGAAAACAGCCCTGCGTGCACTTTGCTCTCCTGGGCTCCTGGATAAATACCAGCCAATTAGAGGTGTCTGGAATAGGTTTTAGACAAAAGCTGCTGCTGCTGCTGCAGCCGGTGTGAGTCTGTATGCGTGTGTGTGTGTGTGTGTGTGTGTGTGTGTGTGTGTGTGTGTGTGTGTGTGTGTGTGTGTGTGTGTGTGTGTGTGTGTGTGTGTGTGTGTGTGTGTGTGTGTGTGTCCAAAACCTGGAACTGTATATCTTTCTCTTGTTCAAAAGCAAATCAAAATAAATTGATGAGCCACACTATTCCACTGCTCGACATGTTCCGTCATTACTGTGAAAGCACACCATTATATGCTTTCACTTAAACTCTCTCTCTCACACACACACACACACGGAGTCCCCCAAACATCTCTGTCAAACTGAAATGGTACATCCAGGTATGAGGTTATAACGAAACCTTTTTTACCTGACGGCGTGCACTTCAGCTGGGAAGGAAACAACATCTTTCTTTCAGCCGTCCATGTTGTCCTGAAGAAGATCCTCCTCCAAAGAGACACACTTGACTTCGTCCCTGTGAGAAGATTTTCAATGTTAATACGTGAAACCTCCTGATCAGTCAGGAAGCAGTGGAATGCAGGACAGTATATGTATATGACTTGCAGCCTGGAGGATAGTGATGGAGGAAAATGGCCGCCATGTGACTATGGTGAATTGTATTTACTGTACATATCCTATCTTCTTTTATGGTAAATGGACTGTATTCATATTGCGCTTTTCCAGTCTTATCGACCACTCAATGAGCTTTGCTATGCAAATCGCTTTCACCCATTCACCCAAACATTCATACAGTGCATCTACTTCTATCAAACACCATTCATACACTGTCGAATGTACATGTAGGTTCCATCAGGGACTGGGGATCGGTTTCTTGCCCAAGGACACTTCGGAAGTGAAATGGGGGAGACCGGGTTTGAAACGCCAACTAACCTCTGGTTAACTAAATACACGCGCTACCTCCTGAGCTAAAGCAACTCACTCTAATGAGTATCTTGCTCATTGAGAAAAAGAAAGTACATTTAAAGAAATACACACACACACAGACACACACACTATCAAATATATAAGGGTAATCGTTGTTCCAAATTCTCAACACAAGATAATGATCCTGAAATGGTCACAGTTAAAGATTGTCACTTATTTTAGTAGGATTTGTCAAATTTGTATTTGTACTTTAGCACTTACAGTCAACTAATGATTTAACTTTGTGTTTGACCGTCCTTTCCTCTGGAGTTAATGTTGTGAAAGTGACTCAGATTAGTGGGAGATTCTTGGTTTGTATATTTTAATTTTTTTTCAACTTTTAAGCAGACAAATTAAAAAACATAATTGAAATGCAAAAACAAACATCATATTTCAAAACACTGTATTTTGTGTGACAAGCAAATATATTTATGAAATCCTGTATGTAATGGATAAAAGACATAGTAGAGAAAACACACAAATAAATCTGCATCAACTTAGAATCCTTCACGTAAGAAATAGCCTCCCAACCACAAATGAGTAGAAATCTATATGATATTTCCCCCACCACATTTTTAACCAAATTATAATTTACACTTGATCATATCAGCTGAGCTATTCCATGGTAAATGCTCTGTATTCATATAGCTTTACAGTACAGTTCGCCATTCACCCATTCTTAACCTCATGGAGCTGCTTAAATGAACAGGACACAATATGAACTTCTGTAACAGTGTTGGAACCAACTCTCTGTTTCACTTCCTTTATAAAGAGAACAAGAGTGAGTGCTTTCAGCTGATGGATGAGTCAAACATTTAGATTACATTTAGGATTTCAGATTAAATGAAAAATCGTTATTGTTTATTTGTCTTGTGCTTTAACTTCAGAAACACTGAGACATTGCACTGAGTGAAACTTTTGACCAGCAGGTTGTTTGTGAGACGTTTTTAAAGATTTACTTCAGTAGGAACCAGTGGACTAAGACCTCAGAGCTGCAGACAGGGATTTTCTTTGGATTTATTAATAATAAATAATATGGAGTAACAGTAGTCTTATCCTGGATTTTTATGGCTTTTATGACCTAGAAGAACATTAGGACATGAGGATGAAGAAGATTAAATCGTTTACATTTTTGTTCTGTACATTGGAACATGAAATAATAATAATATAATAATGATAAAATTGAAAAAACTTCCCCTGCTAATTGTAGGAGGTTTCCCACATGTGAAATAAATCAGGTGGGATCCAGGCTGTCACCACAGTGCCTGTGTGTATACCTGTGCTACACACTCACAAATAGAACTGCAATCTGTGTGAGTGGCATGCATGTCGGAGTCCATTATTAGGATGGTGGGGGAGTCCTAAGGCAAACGGGAAATTACATGCAAGACAGTGCAAGCTGGAAGGGCTGGGGAGTGGGACAGAAAAGCTCAGTAGGTTGGGTCGGCACTGCAGTGGCTTACTGTAGGAATGTTAAGCCTCCTAATATATTACAGTTGGAGGAAGAGCAGGACCACAGGCTGAACCAGGCTTTCAGACCCCGAGGAGGAGGAGGGAGAAAAGTGGAAGAGGAGAAAGAAGAGAGGGTGAGAGTGGAGAAGACAAAAACATAGAAAGGGGCCGAAGTGAAGAGGAGAAAAATGAAGAAAAGGTGTAGAGGTACAGAGCAGAGCACAATCGTTACTGATGTGTTTGATGTGTCAGTGCATGTATGTGTTCTGCCACCTGGTTTATGGACAATACATTTCCCCAAATCCCTGAAAACAACACTGAGCTAAAGAACCTTTTTCAGTTTTTAGATCAGTCTAAATTGGAGGTTTACTCTTCCCCAAGTTCACCACTGTGTGTGTGTGTGTGTGTGTGTGTGTGTGTGTGTGTGTGTGTGTGTGTGTGTGTGTGTGTGTGTGTGTGTGTGTGTGTGTGGTCCAGACACCTCAGGAAAAAACAAATCACACTATACACACCCATCACTGTCTCTATTATGACTCTGCATTAGCTTCAAACACACATGCTTTGTTAGTATGAACAGTGTGTTCAAAGAGTCGGATCTCACAAATTACAAAAAGATATTCTCTTGCTCACCTCCACGACCTATTCATCCTTCCACCCTACTACAGCTGAATGCAATTACTGTAAGCCTGTGCTGAAAAGCAACATTACAGGAATGGTCAAAAATTGTATTTAAGCATATTATTATTATTATTATTATAAATATAAATATATATATTTACATCTATTCTTATATATCATAATATGCTTGTTAGCTTTTTTTTTGCAGAGAGATTTCAGTAGGGTAAAGAGCAGACAATCTGCTTCCTGTTTGTCCTGGCACACACATGACGAGGCTTTGTTAGCGATTTCTAAAATGTTAGAAATCGCATTTGTTTAATGAAAACGTAGTGTGGATCTAATATACTGTTATGGAACTGGTATAGATCTTCACTTTTGGAAAAAAGAAAACTAGCATTCTATATTTTCCTGAATGACGAAGCCTTGCTTTTAAAAAACGTAATGTCTCCCCAAACAGTAGCTTACATTATGTTAGTCCTAATAACTCTGTTCATAATTTAACTGGGACCATTTCTTTGGTAGAATGTAATTTCTTTGAAAACTGTCAAACACACAATGATCAACTTAACAGAGACACTGTTTTGTGCAACATCCCTGTTGAATTCTTATTTATCCAAAAATGTACTCTTAAAGTTTTTGGAGTTATTATTTCTGTTGCTCCCAGTCGTCTTGGACAAATATTGTTGTTTATATCAGTCTTCATATTGCTGCACACCGTCTGTCCTGTTACTGATTAAAGGACATGTCACTTTGTTCTGGGTTAAACCCCAAACAAGGTGTGTGCTTCTTACGTCCCGACAGGTGTTGCTGCACCACCGGCTGTCAGCTGCAGGGAACACTATTGTGTAGCTGCTCACACCTGCTGGGAGGTGAAGGGCATTGTCTAAATTACAGTGAGGCTGATATAGGCTGTAAAACCAGGCCGATTCAGAAACAAGCTCCTCTCATTGAAGATGTTCCACTGGTCTTCCTGAAATTGTGTTTCTCATTTCTTCAAACACTCCACATTGATTTGTTTTGTCAACAAGCACAGTGCCTGATTCCATGATCCTCGTCAGCAGTTTTTCTTACGACAGTTATTTGTTACTTTGAGAAGGTAAAATAAAGACAAACTAGGCTTTCCTCCTGATTTGTGTGTCCAATTAGAGAGAGTATACATGTATGATTTCCCTCTATGCTTGGGTCTCATGTCATATGCTAATGTCCCTTTCCAGCTGCATTCTATGCTATCTAAACATGTCAATGCTATTGTTACATCTGCAAACAAGCTGATGAGGTTCTTCTTCCTCTTTGGCTTGTCAGAAAATACAACAAGATAATGACAGACAAAGGAAAACACATTTGTTCTGAGGAAAGTTTGGCCCATTGCTATTTACATTGCTATTGCTTTGTCTTTTTTACATTTGACCTGGATAGTATTGATTTCGATTGCAATGTATGGAGTGGAATAAAGACATGTGACACATTTATGTCCTGTCAACATCATCTACACGTGCTGCGTCTACCTATACTTGAATGAACAGATGAGATGAGCAAAGTGAACCTGTTCACTTTGCTCATCTCAATGCCACTGAAATATCATTATGATATAAATACGAGCAAAAGGAAAGACCTCATCATTCAAACCTGATATTGACAACCAATCCTGTGATCCACCTCCTTTTCTTCTTCTATTGTTTAATGCTGTCTCCACTTCCTTGCAATTGGTCCAAACGTCCGATCTATCCATAAAAAGGTTTTCACACACCAGACAAATAGAACCATGGTACAGTTTGATCCGGAAAGGGACCACCTCCTTAGGTCGGACTAAACTTTGGTCCGATGCCCAGGAACCTTTAAACCTGTTATATTGGCTCAGATTAAACTGAAAAGCCTGTTTACCAGAAACGTGTTGGTCCAATATTTACACTCAACAATATGTATTAAAATCCAGTCATTTGTGGTTTAATTCTAAAGAAATGTATGAAATAGCACAGCAGCATTTTTTCTCCTTTGAATATCTCAGATCACAAGTAAAACCCTTGTGTGTTGTGTTGCTTTTATATTAAAGTTATTGTACCAGTGTTGTTTTATTCTTTCTCCATTTTTCAGTTTTTCCATTACAACAGTTTTTTATGCTGTTTTATTGATTATGATCCTGCGGTTCAGAAGTGCCAACAAGATGAATTTGTTTATCTTCTCTTCACATCATAAAACTTTTTCCTGAATCATTGTTCTTAATTAACTCCTGAGATTTATCCCCCTTTAAATAGGCTGTGCAAACAGCTCATGAAAAGTATCATCAGAAGTCATTTTGTTTAGTTAATAACTTTCAAAAGGTTGTACCAGCCGGTTCTAATTTGTCTAATCTCCTACCAGGAACAAAGGAAGAGTCTGCTGAATTACACTCTGTATTTTCAACAGTAATTACCATGAATGTGTTTTCTGCTTGAGTCTTAATTATATTTATCACAATCCTCCCGTTCATGTAGTCCACCTCCTCCGAGACAATGATCTGCATCACATCAAAGAGGAATAATGAAATGCAAATAGATTGTATATCCTCGAATTATAACCAGACACTTTATGCAACAAGCATATTTATGGGCACAGATAAGCACAGATGAGCCAGTAAACTGACCCTTATGGGTATGACACCCAGACGTTTTTAATAATACACATATCCTCAGTGTTAGATCTACCAAGAATAATCCAATATAATCAGTTTTTGAGCTAAATCACTTCAACAGCCATGTGATTATTGTAACTGCAGGGATTGAAAGGGTCTGTTTACAAATGGCAGGTCAAAACTGCTTTGTCAAGGCAATGCTAATTTAATGTCTCGGGGGTGAGACATGTTGGTGCATTAAAATATCTGTGAAACACTGTTTCAAATATCGACTTGAATCTCTCTCCATGTCAGTGGAGGTGTATATCAGAGGCTGGAAACAAATGTAAATGTGAACTGCCTTAACACCAATCCACTGTTTACTGTAAAAGTGATATTGGTCCCCAGGAAGCTGCAGTGACAGGTTACAGACAGATCCAGTTGCACAGAAGCATGTCAGTTATGAGTTTTGGCTTGGTGCTGATGTGACGACGTCTGTATCAAGTTCTAAGCAAGTAATAAAAGTTTTATTTCATTTTATCCTTGTGCACGGACTCTGGAAGTGTCTGGTACAAAATGATTTACAAGGGAAATGTCCAGACGGTTGTGATGGCTTAGTTGAGCTGATATACACTGATCAGCCTCAAAGTTAAAACCACTGAGAGGTGAAGTGGATAACATTGATCATCTGGTTACACTGGCACCTGTCACAGGGTGCGATATATGAGGCAGCAAGTGAACAGTGATCTTGAAGTTGATGAGTTAGAAGCAGGAAAAAGGGCAAGCACAGGGATCTGAGTGGTTTTGATAAGCGTCAAATTGTGATGGCTCAACAACAGGGTAATAGCATCTCCAAAACAACAGATCTTGTGGAGTGTTCCCAGAAAGCACGGTCAGTACTTACCAAACTTGTCCAGGGAAGGACAACCAGTTCACCCGAGACTCATTGATGTGCATGGGCAGTGAAGGTTGACCCATGTGGTCTAATCCCACAGATGAGCTACTGTAGCACAAATAGCTGAAGGCCTTAATGGTGGCTGTGATAGAAGGTGCAGCTTGCTGTTTATGGGGCTGCATCCCATATCAGTGTCCGTGTTGACCCCTGTCCACCACCGAAAGTGCTTCAATGGCCATGTGAGTGTCAGTGAACTGTTTTTCTTTTACATTACATCTGGGTGAATGTGCATCATTTGCCATGGGAAGTGATGACAACACGATGCACTATGGGAGGAAGTCAGGCCAGTGGGCAATGTTCTGACCGAAAACCTTCAATCAGCCTAAAAGGGCCCTTGTCACGCTGCTGCTCATCAACCTCCACTGGCAACCTCCTGGCTGCCAGAATGAAATTAAAGTCGCTAACACTTACAGCAAAGCTTCCGGGTCTACATCCATCAATATGAACTCAGTAATATGGGTTTACTCCTTCCTGACAGTGCGATCCCTGCATGAGCTGCCAAATGCTGTCAGAGCCTGGGCGTCACTCTCTATCCTGAAGAACCATTTGAAGACTCATCTCCTCTAAGAATACCTCCTCTCCCAACAACTCTAACAGCCTAACATCCCTAACTAGGACTTATTTGCTGCACTCTCCTGCACTTTGTCTTATTGGATAGATTTAGCCTGTAGAACTCACTTGTTCTCCCACTGCCCAGTTGTAAGTCACTTTGGGAGAACGCATCTGCCAAATGGGTAAATGTAAATCTAAACGAACCTTTGGCTCCTGGCATTCATGTGGAAGTTAACAGGTAACACTTACCTAAACATCGCTGCAGAGCACCCCTTGGTTGAAGTTCGCTGATGGCAGTGGCCTCTTTCAGCAGAATAATTAGCCCTGTCACACTGCAAACCTTGTTCAGGTATGTATAGAGGAACATGACAGAGTTCAAGGTGCTGCCTTGGACTCCAAAATGATCAAGCATCTGTGGGATGTGCTGGACAAACAAGTCCTAATCATGGAGGCCCCAGATCCAGCTTACAAGACTTGAAGGATCTGATGCTAATGCCATGGGACACGTTCTGAGGTCTTGGGGAGTCCATGCCTGGACAGGTTAGAAGTGTTTTGGTATTATGAGGTAGACCTATATTAGGCAGGTGGTGGTTGGGCAAATGTCCTCTTGTCACTTTTTGCAGTGAACAGTCAGTCAAAGTGAACTTATCAGAGAATTCAAGAGACATTTACCTGGGAACAGGCAGGTTCAGGACTGTTGCCTCCATCTTGACTAGATGGTTTTGTAATTGTCCTGCGACAAGAAATATTGATTCACACACTTATTACCTCCATCATGGAGTTTATGCTTTTGTCTGTCTGTCCATTAGTGAGCAGGATTTCACAAAAACTACTTGACAGATTACCACTACAATTGGTGGAAGAATGTGGTATGGGTCAGGAGAGAGCCCATTAAGTGTTGGTGCAGATTTGGATCTAGGGGTGGATCCAGGACTTTGTTCTCTTTCTTTAACACTGTGAGATAAAACATTATTCAACATTTTGATTGATTTATCAGAGCATAATTCATGAATCTTGATTAAAAAAAAAAATCAGGTGACTGATATTTGAGTGTGAGCAATTTGGTGCAGATCTGAATAAATATCTGATAGTGAATTTAAATGTGGTTTCATAAGGGGGCTGTTGGGCCCTGGTGGAGGAATGAGCTCTCAAGTGCCATTTGAGTTCTCTTTGTTTTGCAAGATTGAAACTTTCAGACAGGGCCGGCCCTGGCAATGTTGGCGCCCTAGGCGAAATTTCAGATTGGCGCCCCATCAACAATATCTAATTTTAGGGGGAGCATCGTGGTCCTGCTGCCAGAAGTGCACACATTATACCAAGAGGAAGAGTCTAGAGTCAGCCATCTTGTGTACTTACACATTTACCATGGAAGATGGACGACTTCCTTTGAGGCTCGATGTCCTGAAAGCATTCAGTGCTGATTCGCTGTTTTTTGTGAACATGCTTATAATAGCAACCTAGTTCAGCATTTACGTTTGTACGCTCTGCAGCGATGTGGAAGAACTAAAAGTTAACCTGATAAAAATGACAACCGCCACGGGAAGCCATTTTGTGTAGTTACAAAAATTGCCATGAAAGATGGTCTATTTCCTCTATAAAAAAAAAACAGACAACCTGCAATTGTTCACTGGCCATAAATCAATCTCCCACAGCTAATTGTGAAACATATTAATGCAAAGCTGGAAGGCTATGACTGCTTTGAGAATGCCTTAGGCAGGCATCGTAGGCTATTTTTACAGGAATGGTAAGAGGTTATTCTTTTGATATACGTGGTATTCAACTTCCTGAATTCATAAACCCGATATGTGTAGTAATAATATAATGTTGTATTATTGGTTTTAGATCTGATTACAACACAGGACACTACATTTCAGGTGCCCAGCCGTGTACTGATCCACCGTCATCCACTTCACCATGAGTGAGTTCTGGCTCCGAAGCAAACACTTCAGTTCTGAGCAGACAAATGGTCATGGATGTGGACGCAGCTGATGACATGGTCGTAGTTGTGGAGACATCATCGGACGTGGAACAGTGACCACAGTGTCACCTGGAGCACCTGCCACTGTTTCTGCAGACTCCCATGACTCTTGTGCATGTTGACATGGCTGTGTTTTACCAGAAGTAGCTCTAATCTTTCTGACTTAGAAACAAGACATACGCCGTGGGGCTGCAGTTTCTCCATTGGATCTCTGTTGGACCTTGTACAGATTAATGCCTCACTTAATCTTATATCTTATGTATATCTGTTTATTGTTGTGACCCAGAGTATTTCATAATAATATTGTTTCTGTATTTTTGTTTGGGGCACAAAGATAAAATTATGAAGAAAATACACACATGCACATGTTATCAATTAATTGTCGAATTAAATGTTTTATACCAATTTTATTATAATTTTTTACTTCATTTTTATTGTTTGCAGTGTGGAATGGTAATTATTCTTTAGGTGTCCTACAGAACAATGGACATTGCTTCAAATCTTGCCACCTCTAATTCCTCCATCCGTTCTCTTGTCTGTCTCTTCTCTGTCTCTCTCTACTCTCTGAGGTAATCGTTAGAACATCCACGGGTTTTGTATTTTTTTCCAGACCACGGTCTGTGCTCCCTCCTCACTCGCTGTAGTTTTATAGTGTGAGTAAACAAAAGGGACCGGCACACGTCTCCCCTCCAGTGGAATATTGATTCTTTGGTGTGGCGTGGTGGTGAAGAGCACAGACTGTGACCGCTTCACTCACCTCACTCCACAAAGTAGGTTTGTGTCAGGGCCACTGGGAGAGGAGCTGCTGTCAGATCAGGAAGTCGAATTGGAAAGCTCTTAGCTGTCTGTAGTGAGACGGTTCCTCTCTTGATGAGGGAGATGTGAGATTATAAAAAACTGTTGCTCTATGTCTGATGAATTCATAACACATTTAATCTCAATCCTGAAAACATTTGAACTACTAATAAATAGGGTAGACTCGGCCTCTCTGGATGGTGCATGTTTCTGATGAATAACATATTACATGGATCAGTATCACGCACACTGTACTTTGATCACACTCCAGCCTGCACTGATGTTATTTTAAAATAAAAACCTTGGATCCTCAAGCTGTGAACTTGGCCTGGTGTTTTATAATTCTGAAGAGAAATCTTCACTATGTCAGTTTCAACTACAGAGAATAGAGATCTGTTCTGCTTCATGACATTAATAAAACTGTGTTTTCAGCAGAGATAACATTCCGAGCAAAAATACTTTTGGAAAATGAAAAAAAAACAAACGTAAAAGACTTTGTACATTATAATTAGGAACTACATATCCCATAAACCAACAGGTCAGGTCATGGAGAGTGGTGTCAGCTAGCCCTCACTAACACTTTTTTGCTCATCTCTAAAAAATTGCAGCATGTTAGAAAGGGAAATCATGGTTGCTCTGTTGTAAACATAACGTAACGCTGAATGATCTTATCAGAGCTGACATGCTTTTCACAACTGGGGTAAACATTGCCATGGTAACAGCGAGCTCCACCAATCACAGATGTTGCTACTATACCTCAGGATTGTGTGTAGTGTAGGTTACATCGCAGATAAAACGTGTTTTTCTTAAAACACAGTTGATATCATATGGACTTCTTTAGATCACCGTAGCTTGTGGTAAATCTACCTTGGATGTTTAAAATATTATGCTACAATAAAAACCTCTATTCAGAAAATGACTGTGATTTTGACGCTGTTGATCTCTGAGATGTTTAGCTGAGGTTCAGCTGTTGTCGCCTTTACCTCCAGGTAAAATGTACACATTAATTAACAAGGCTGGCTAAACCATTCAATTTCTAAAAGTTAATCTGCACCTTCCAACCAATCAGAATCCATATTTTCAGTGGCCATAGTATAAACTGTATTTGTAGCAGCAGATGTCTTTGTCACTTAGATCAATTGCCTGTTCAGTGCTGCCATACTGAATCAATGTCTTCTGTATCCTACTTGGTAAATGCGCAGGTTTTGTTACCTTTGAAGAAACCTACAATAAAAAGGTTTAAAAAAAAATATTAGGCTGGTTTAAGTATTTTTAGACCAATTATTCTTCCAATAGGATTTGTATTCCCAAACCACTGCAGTGTGGGGAGGACTTCCATGTTGCGAAATAAAACAGTAACTCTCTAGTTTATGAGTCTGTAATTTAATAAGCATAAATCCTCAAAAGGTCTCCATGAAGAGAATTTTGCAATTATGCACTAATTTGAAAAAAAAATAGAGACAATGTTATTAGATTGTGATTTTCTTGGTTTTAAGGCAGAATGTTTTGTCTTTTTAATCTGTTTGATTTCCACATTTGTTACTGAAAACAAATCAGTTTTTTATTCTACTGTGCCCTTTTCACTATGACACCTGACAGAATAAACTGAAGTTCCTCTTACTTTCCACAAACTAACTCTATTCACGGAGAGACTGTGAAATGTGAAATGTGAACTCTACCTGAAAGCTCTTGGGCAAAAACTGTCAAGTAGACCCTGAGTTTAGAATATTATGCTTAAGTATTCAATTTGTATAGTTCATCAGTCAGATTGTGTAGGTGGAAGCACCAAATTACTTTTTAATGTGTTATTTTAGAAATGTTTATATGACCCTGCAGTTTAATTTGAAGATTGTTAGTTTATGTTGATTTCCAGTTAAAAAATGAATAGTCAAATTCCATTTTTGGTTCATTTAGTTTTCGTATCACAATATGAATATTCCTTTTTATATACATTTTGGAAATACTTGTTCAATTGTTTAGTTTTCTGTGTGTTGTCATTTATTTACTGTGACAGCAGTTTAATATCAAAGGTTAAAACAAATTTCATGAGCAGGAGCTATACTTGTATAAGCAATAGCTTCTGTAATAGAGCTTGGGTGGTAGAATTTGCAGCAGAATCTCAGTGATGAGTGGTCTAAATGTGGAGACCTTTAGTTTCCACCATCATGAAAGGATTTTTAGGGGGAAACTTTGTGATTAAAAATGTAAAATTTACCAGGAAACCAGTTTAACACACACACACACACACACACACACACACACACACACACACACACACACACACACACACACACACACACACACACACACACTTACACACACCAACACACAGTGGAAATGTCAGAGCAATAAACAGTTGCAGGGGCTGATGGGGATTGATGGGCTGCTAACCCCTCATTTGTGGCTCCGATGGGACACCTCACTCCTTGAGGCCCTTATGTAATCCTGGTGCTGCTTCAGCCTCGGCCTCTGTGAATTCCTGCTGCGTTACTGGATACCCTGCAGTTACCACTCGGAGTGTAGGTCAAACATATCAGTGAGCGGCTAATTGGGAACATCTATATCTCCTCCCATCGCTCTCCCGCCAACCTACTACTCTTGTTCACCGTTGCGTAAGAGTTGCCATGGAAGTGAGACGGGGTTTCCATGGCGCTGCACTCGTTGTTGTGAGAACATCATGTTTTAGCCCGCCTCACATGGATGGGCTATAGATCAGAGATATGGAAGGACATGAAGTGTTTGGTTCAATGTAAAAGTCCATTTGTAGTTCATAAAAACGGATCTTTTAATTGGTTCTTTAATGAGACAAAGCAGGCTACACCAGGAAAAAAAGCTTGATTTTTTTTCTTATAACAACTGCACTCTTACATACATTTTTTACAGTCATGGACTCCCTTTGTACAGTATAACACCACACAAATCTATATACTCAATGGCTTTTTAGAGTTTTACTTGAAAAATCTTGCTGATATTCTGGTGTGTGAGTGTAAATTGGGGGGTTTTGTGTTAAACCGCTTGAGGGTGTGTTCACTTTCCAGTAATGCCCTCCTCTCACCCACTCAAGCTGACCTTTGACCTACGACCTTCCAAGGGGTGAGGAATTCACAACAAAGTTTTTAGCTCCTGACGGATGTACTCATAGTACATCGACTTAGGGCCCTTGCTTTTGAAGAACATGCTTTTTCTCATCTTTAAAGTACTACATTTTTCATATATTTTTTTTTGTCACATACAAAACAGAAAAAGTCCAATATATACATCCTCCAAGTCTCCTGCATTGGAACCACAGGTCCCTTTTCCTGCGACAGTAGCAAAAATCACATTTGATGTTCTTGGGCCAAGATGTTGACCACCAGTCCAGGTGAAGCATCCATGTTTTATTTACCCTTGGTTTCTACGTTTACTCTAATCATGCAGTTCAAAAGAAGGAAAAAAATGATAATGGATAATAATCTTTAGAAATCCTTTGAAGCAGTTGGTCAGTTCAGTGTCAGTCTCACACATGGGATATAATTCCTGTGAGGAGTGGTGGTCCATCTGAGTAAGTCCATTTGACGATTGTCCTCACCACCAAAATCTGATCTGCCAGTCTGCAGCACATCTTGTAGCTTAGAGATGGAGTTGAAGAGTTGTGAAGTTGGGTAACAGTGGTCTTACAGCTGTTCGGCTGGGTCAGGGGTCATGTCGGAGCTACTTCTTCATACCGGCCGGTCCACTGCGTATTGGCAGGGGCTCAGGTTGGACACAGGGTTCTGCACTGCCGGATACGCAAAGTTGGTGTGCTGTTTGGCCTTGAGTCGCAGGCTGGCCAGGCTGGAGTTGCAGGTGTCTCTGTACATGTAGGGACTGGCTGTGGTGGCGTAGGGGCAAGTGGCTGCCGTCACTGCTACTGAGTTGAGCGCTGCAGGGCTGTTGAGGTTGTTGAGGTTGCCCAGGTTGTTGAGCCCGGTGGTGGGAACTCCTGAGACCGCTGAGGGCACCATGCTAGAGGCCATGTTCATGGAGGGGATGGAGCTGGGAGAGGAGAACATGGGCTGGGATGACAGGGGGCTTACATTCATTGAGTTGAAGAAGGGAAAGCTCTTGGCAGAGAGCGGGCTGTTTGCGAGGCTCTTTGTGGCCCAGTTATTATAGGAGTAGCCTGTGTACATGTCATCGTATGGCTGCATGAGTCCATTGAACTGGGCACCAAAGCCATTTTTGCATAATTCTGCCTGCTGGTTCCTCTCCCGCTTTCTCCACTTGGCACGTCGGTTCTTGAACCAGACCTGTGGAAGACAAAAGAAGACAAATACTTTGAGTGGAAAGTGTAACTCCTCTTATAGCCGGAAAAAACTGTTTTTCTCCATAACGTGAAATATGCATGACTACATAAGCAACAGTCAGGTAAATTATTCTGAAAAAAAAAAAAGAGCAAAAAAAATGGAAATATAGATATTGCTGATTTGGAACAACATCTGTAGCTGATTATTTTGTGTTCATGCAGGATCCCATCGCTAATAAGTAGGACGATTTAGTTGTTTTTTATGACAACTGAAGGCTACCACAGGTTCTCTTTCATGTTTGGAAGGAGAGGGTGAGGTGAGGGGTATTCAGCTGCAACATGCACCTTCACCACTAGATGTCACTAAATTCTACACACTGAACCTTCAAGTCTCTTTTAACTTTAAAAATACTTAAATAAAGCTAATATCTGTGTTGTGTGTAATATGTATTTGCAATAATGAAAGCAGCAGTGTATATATCAGGTGTTAGACTGCTGTTGTGGAGACAGACTTAGTGTACACACATCATCCCAAACTGCTGGAAACTCATAGATGAAGAAGTTAAATTGGTTTGAAAATGGCAGTGTGAAATGATGTCTGTTTGCACACAGCCAATCAGTAAAGCACAAATGTGGGTGGGGTGAATAATTCTGCCCACTTTCAAAGCTTCACTTATACTTTGGATTAATAATATTATCGCACACAAAGCAAAAAAATAGAGACTAAAAAGTTATTTTCAAATGACTTTTTCTTTAAGAAACCAGGAAGATTCAGGAGTCGATAAAGTTTAATTCTAAAACCCATCCAGTCAGAGTATCCTGACTCCTCTCAGTAATATTTGTGTGAGTTTTTGACATAATGATCCCATGAAAGTCAATTGCAGTGTATCATCAAACAGTCATATTAAGCAAGGCTTATTAAAACTAATCATTGACTTATTTGAATAGTGAGATCCCAATGAAAGAAATGTCAGGGGAGGGCAATCTTCACATTTGTCTTTTTATGGTCCTATATTTGGAGGATATGAAACGGATTAAAGCTTTAGTGGAAAATCTAAATTGAGGGTTTTTAGAAATGAAAACTGCCTCTGTGGGTAAAACTCTGGACAAACTTTTGCTCTAAATCAGACAGAAATCTTTCATTTGTGGAAACAAATCCAGAAGCCTCCTGGTCATTTGTTCACACTTGTGTGTTAGTTTTTATATTAAAATAATTTGGTGTCAAATGTCATTAATCCTCATTAAACTTTTACAGGCATTTCAGCCGTCTCTCCACCCCCTTGGCACACATGCTGTGTATCATCTAATCCTCTGTTATTATAGCAACAGAATACTGTTGATCATTAATATGACTGTAAAGTGCATGACTCTGACTTTTCCATCCAACTCGGTGACGGCAGGGGAAGCCCCACGCTGACCGACAGCAGCGAACCAATTGTTTCAGCGTGAGTCAGAGTCAATGCTGTCTGAAGGTTTGTGGAAAAGGCCGAAGCTCAAGGTCATACAGTGGCTCATCTGCAGCCACATTTACATGACCTCTGTGGTTGCAAGAGGGGGAGAAAGTTAGGCCTACAATTATGATTTTAGAAAAAAAGATATCTTCATTAATTATGCATAAGAAAATACAATATGGAAAGTTTAAAAGGAAGATTGGTTTTTAATTATGGATACATTTTTGTTGGAGGTGCATTGATAAATAGTTTCTGGAATGAGGGGAACATTCAGCTGACTGAGGCTGCTGCTTTATAAGAGCTCTGAGCTGTCGCATACTGAAGACCTATATGGTTTGCAGCCACAGTCCTTACCACTGATTGGTTTTTTACGTCTTTTGATTTTCAACTTTAATATTGACTGTTCAGGTTCACATCATCTACTTTGTTAATTTACTAAATATTAAATAAATAAATAAAGACTAAATAAATAACATAATCATTAAATACTGAATAAATACAATAAAAAATAAGGTGTCTGAGTTACCCGAAGGAAGACGTGGGAGAAAACAGGTTGATAGAGAAGGGCTCTTTTTTAAGATTACATTTTTTTCTCTTTACCATTAATAAATCTAAATCAAGCAATTAAAGGTCAATCAATGACTTATGATTGGGAGAATGTTACATGCATACATACATATAACAGTGTGGCCAGTAGGGATATATCGTATGCTACACAACATCAACTTGAACATGTGCAAAAATACATTTACTTGGCCCTTGATATCAATCCAGTCCCCCAACAGTTTAAATGCAGTATGTGAACAGTTAGCTTTCAGGCCGAAGAGCCAGGCGATCGTTTCTTCATAAGATACCTGGTTAGGAAAATGCTGAACTCATGACACATATGGTGTGCAAGGTGCTCAAATAACAGTCGCCTGTCCTGCAGCAAAGTAGATATGAGTTTGCATGAATGTGAAGCTAATTTTTCAAGAGAATCAGTCACATACAAAGTCAAAAATGCAAGTAGCTGCAAATTTGCAGTGCACATTTACCCTAAATACAGACAATATACTGTATATTCGCTGAAATCACACAAATTTAAAGAAAATGACACCCCCCTATCCCGAGACCCTCGTCAGAGTCAGGCTGCAGCTGTGATGATTAACAACAGCTCTGTGACAAATCACATGAATCAGGTCGACAGGTGAAGTATTTTGGGCATGTAAGAATTTGCCTACATGCAGGGGTTACACCGGCCACTGATGGACATTAGGAACGAGACAATGCATAGTCTGTTGTCCTTTCAAAATAACAACCAGGAGTGTGCGCTATGTGACCTTTCATCCAGCCAACATTAATTTGATCCATTACTTGTCAGGCAGGCCAGCAACTGTATTGTCATCCATCAGAATGTGTGTCCTCCTGCTCCATATAGCTACACTGACCAAACCACTGGGCGTGGGCACATTGTCCTGCACTTCTGACATTTAGCTTTAGTGTGTGATAGAAGGTTATAAAACATCTTACTGAGCACATTAAAAGATATTTTCATCCGTGTATTGTTTTTAACCATGTACGAATTATATTGACATAACTATGGGACAACAGAATGTTTTGGAAATGATCATAGCATATTTCAGTGCCGACTTGCTACCCTTGGTAAGATCACTGCTCCCAACATACAGCAATAACGCTGCTTTCAATTCTTAACTCTGAAGCTTTTATCTTTGTCTTTTTATTGTTTTTCTTTTGTCTGTTTGTTTAGATGGTTTTCCTGTTTTAACATATTTGTAATTTTTATCGTTTATCCCTTTCATACTCGCCTTGCTCAATAACACTTTGTCTGTGTCTTTTACTATTATAAAATTTACAACTAAATAAAGTTTTGTAATTATTTCAAAACGTTTATAGAACTAATGACCGCTGGAAAGGTATAGTGACAATAATATTACAATGGTTTCTATTTGGTGTGGCTATAGCATTACATTTTCTTTATATTGTATTTTCTTCAAATTTTACATATTCTATAAGGTAATTCACAGATTAGGAGATTTTTTGAGATTCCGATTTGTGGTCGTCATCATCTTTAATCCAACATAATGAAAAAATCCCCAGATATAGATAGAGATATAAGAGATTTTTTTCTTGCCACATGGATATGCTGCCAATTTGTGAGCAAATTGTTGCTTATTTACACGTCCAACAGATAGTGTATAAACAAACAAAATATGGTCTTACTATAATGAGTGACATTATAGCTCACGACATATGAAACACTTTGACATGCTTTGAGAGAGAGAACAGTTTGTGTTAGATCAGTGCACGGGGCTGCGCTGCTGTGGGCGGGTGGGGGTGTTGTGTGCCACTGAGACAATGAAACTTGATTCTGGAAGTCCAGTTGGAGTGACAGATTAATGCGATTAAAGGCTTATCAGAGCCAGAACACTGGTTTGTAATAATCCCAGATAGGATTTTACAGCTCTGGAAAGTTATGACAGTGACAACTATTTTATCTTCCATCACAACGATCGTCAGGTAAACAGCAGAGGAGCAGCTTTTCTGTGACAGCGTTTGCTTTGGCACCCTGCTGCACACATGGGGCCGACTCCATTTAAATGAATGACAGTGCTGCATTTCAAAAAATCCAGGTTTATAATCAGAGTGAGCACTGCTTTACCAGTAGTAGGCCTCAAAAGTTTGAGGGTAAACTCTTTTGGGAACTTGAATGTGCTTTGTCCTATGAAAATGTGTCACCTTTGCACTGGAGAAAAGCTCAATGCGTCTTAAATGGGAAGATTTCATCCATGTGCACCTCTCAATATCTTGTCAATTTCTGCACTGCATTTTTGATATGCTCTGGATGAAGTGGAAGATTTGGCCGAACTAAAATGCTCACCTGGAGGGCACCACAAATATCTGTTCTGAACATCATCGAAGTCTGGCCAACATTAAGTGTTAGGCTGACAAAATGTACACCTTTATTATTCATATTTTATTAATATTAAATCATTATTATTCTGCGAGCTTTCATTCTAACCAAATATTACATCTCCCTGATTAGCACACCTCCAGAGAGGAGAACCTCATTACTGACATCAGCCGCTGTACAAAAACATGATCAGGGTCGTATGCTCCCGAGGGAGGGACCATGGGAGAGTGCATGTACCCACCCTGACCCGTGCCTCGGTGAGGTTGGTCCACACTGCGATCTCCTCCCTGGTGCTCATGTCGGGGTAGCGGTTCCTCTGGAAGGTGGCCTCCAGCTCCTGGAGCTGCTGGCTGGTGAAATGAGTCCGCTGCCGCCGCTGCTTCTTCTTCAGAGAACTGTCCTCGGCGCTGGACTCATCCAGCTGGTTGTGGTTAGACTTCTCTGTGTCTGCAGACACACAGAGAGGACAATTATTTCATGAGGACATCAGGAGGGGCTACTTAGGTAGAAACATGCTGTATATAAGAGTAGACAGTATAACAATATATATCCATGAGAACATAAGAAAATTGTGATTTGTGAATATGAGCAAAACAAATCAAATTTGATTGATGATTGAAAAGAGCTGAGCATGAAAGTTCCTTTTTGACTTTAAACAAAATAAACAAAAAATAAATGCTATGACCACAGTTTCCATGCTTAGGTGACAAGTGATCTACCAGTAGGAGAAAAGTTATAGTTAGATTTATTAATCCTAGCACAGTTGTGATTTAAAATATTTGACAGTAGTAAAGTGTGCTAGGTTATATTAAAATAATGAATTATTTATCAAGTTCTATTAACATTTTTAAACGTAATACACAAAGGGGGAAGTAATCTTGTGTATTTTTACCACACATGTATTTTAGTAACAACACAGGTTGTGCTAAACAAACTGCTCTAAGACAGAAAATGTGGCATTTGCACAATAATATAATCGATCTTATTTGAAAACAACATGGTCATTAGATATAGATAGATAGGTTAAAATAAACAAAATGCTTTATTTGAGTAAAATTACCACAATATAAAAAGGTTTAAGTTCTGCATTCTCATTCTAGCAAAGCAGTATTAAATGTAACTACAAGTAAAAGTACTCACTTTCACATTGTCATATTATTTTATATATTAAACCGAATATTTTGAAGCAACTTTCATTGTTGAGGTGAAGCCAGTTTGGTTTAATCGATGAGACAATAATCATATCTTTGAGTTAATCATAAACAACAGTGTGTTTAGTATGTAAACTCTTAATCGGCCTAACTATTGTTGACAATGTTTCACTCTGAAAAGTGCTGGAGTAGGAATATGAATTAACATCATAGGAAACTATAAAGTTCACTTAACTATGGTTTATATGGTAAATGGTCTGTGATAATATAACTATGGTGAATATATGTTTAAATATCCTAGTTGCTTCTATCCAGTGGATATTGCTGAACTGCTGAGTGAGTGTTGATTTCCAATTGTCCTGTTGAGTTGTTTTCCTTTCATGTTACTTTATTTCTAATATTGAACTAAAAATGATTTTGCACAACCATTTGGAACTTGTAGCTTTGCATGTAAATTTACATTTAAATATGACTTGTTTTGGAGTAAAATAAATATTGACTATTTTACCCATAGTAAATACCAGCAGAAACATATCACAGAGCCCTTTGTGTCAATTGTCAGTGTAGATTGGACATTTATGTATTCATGTCTGGATCTGTCCACAACAGGTTCATCTCAACCTCCTCCCGCTCTTAGAACACAGTCTCTCCTCCAAGTTTGGATGGAAGTCCAGCTTGACGTCATCAGTCTGGTATAGCAGACTGGATTCACACCTGGGGACTGTGGAGGTCACTGATGTTCACTGTTGTGTTCATGTTTGAGACTTTTACTTTGTGACATGGAGCATTATCCTGCTGTTAGACATTAGAGGACGTAAAGTGTGACTATAAAGACGTGAACATGATCAGAAACAATACTCAGATCTGTATCAGTATCTGTTTAACAGCACATCACTCTGACACCTTTCACCCTGGACCAACACTGTCCAATCCCTGCTGAGAGTGACTAGATCAAACATCATCTGAAATCCCTCTATACCATAGACTGGAAAACGACAAGCAGGGTGTTGCCAGGAGAGTATGAATCCAAACACTGCGTTCCGTTCAGAGATGTGCAGGAGCAGCAGGTGATTGCATTTGGCCCCCAGCGCAGTGCTTTTTAAAGGACTATGTTATGTCTGCCAGGGCTCTTCGCTGCCACATCTGACTCCCACAGTTTGAGGACCTCACAGAGAGAAGTGAAATTAGTTTGCCAGCTAATCCTTTGGATCAAGCTTTTGTGACTGGGGCAGGTTGGGCTCTGTTTGGCGAGGGCTTAGCTCTCTGGGAGCAGTTCAAAATGATCAGCGGGATTTAAAAAGAGGCTCCGCAGGGCCACCAGTAAAACCAATAAGGGCCAGGCCGAGGCTGTTATATGGCAGTAAACTGACACTGGGTAAGCTGTCACTTAAGGCCAAAGTCTATAACACAATACAGAGGAAAGGGCAGCCCTTTTTAAAGCCACGCACTGACCAACAATAGGAGCAATCTGACTGATAATGCGTCGACATGACAGAGTTGTTCCAGGTCAGCTTCTCAGAGGGTTTTAATCTGGAAGACGACAACAAGAGGCAAAGTCCAGATCAAAGTGCACTGATGAAAATAATGACTGCGGGAGCATCAAATACACATTATGTTGTGTTCAGGTCAGAGCTTTCATGAGTAAATAACTCAAGTTTTCATAGGAGCTGCACTTTTTTTCCCAGAGAGAGAACACAAACTCAGGTCATTCAGTCATGGGTGTGAGATAGCTCACTTGTCCGTGCCTGTGGCAGGGGCGGCGACCTGGTGTGGTTAGGTGCGGCATCCATATTACAGCTACGGCAGTATAACTGAATCCAGATTTAAGCTTTGTGCTCATTCTTAAGGAGAACAAAAGCCAACAATAAATGAAAACACTATCTATTTATGTTTATTTAAAAAGTCTCATCTTTCAGGACTAGTTTTCACTCAGCATGTTTTAGAAACATTTAGTGGAGAAGACATTTTCATATTGTCCTTCATCAATAAAAGTCCTTCTGCAACATTTTCTTAAGGGGATGGGACTATTTGCTGCTTTTTTTCAGGACTGAAATTAGTCAAATTAAAACTAATAAAAATAAGAATTAAATGAGATTAGAAAAAAAACACAATGTGTTTTTAATTTTAAAGTATTTAATCATATTATTAACACTTTAATACAGCTTTATTGAATGGTACACAAATAAGTATTTGGGGCTTTTCTTAGATTTAATTTATCTCCAAATTAATTGGCTTTAGATTTACTGTAAATCTAATTTCCCAATTTAAAATAATTATACATATTCACTTAATTTTCCTTACAGGGTAACATATCCCTCCCACCCCCTTATGGTTATTACCTTCAAAAAATAAGATTTATATAATGCAAAAGCTAATGCAACATGGATGTGCCAGTATTTACATTATAACTATATGTGTTTCATTTTCTCTCTCTGCTAACCGACACCACCTTGATGTGCTTTAATAAAATCAATTTGACAGTTAGGCCCATTAGAGGAACAGTTTACAGGCAGTAAATAAATCTCTCATTAGAATCAAACCCTTCAAGACGAAATGAAGTCCTCCTTAATGAAGAATGGTGCAGCTGAAGACGTGTGAAAACATTTTCACACCACATTTCTTTCTAGAATAGTTTGCGTTCGTCAGTTTGTTAGGACTGGATTTCTATCCACATCAATTAGACTGGGTTACACACACACACACACACATACACACACACACCACTTCAGAGATATGAATAGACAGATAGACGAGGGTTCAGATGTTGCATGAAGAAGTTGTTAGAGAGTGAGAGATGAGAAAATCCACCCAGCTGAATATGTGTCATATACAGTGACACGGGGTCACATTACATATGTGTAAGTAAGCTCAGATGGTCACTTTAGGAAAGAGTTACCAGAAGCAGAGGGGCAGAGTGAATCTCACCCCTCCGTCTGATTCTCCTCTGGAGTTATCACTGACAATCCACCAATCAGCATTTACTGAACGTGATTCAAATGTTGGTGTCAACTTGCACTACATGAGCCAACTTTGTGACAGATCAGCACAATCCACTCGGCCCTGATGTGAATGAATGTCCCTGAAGAAACTCATTTTATACAGTAAAGTCCAGTTGGATAATGTCAAAGCACTTTGCATTACATTGACTTTTTGTCATTATGAAACACAAATAATGTTATTATTCGTATATACAGAGCAACCCGGGAGCCTATAAACTATAGAATAAGATTAAGTCTGATTAAGCCTTTTTCTTGATTCTCTGTGGGCTTGATTTTCTCCAGAGAGCGTCACACCCCCCCTTCTGCTCTTTTGCAGTAGATTTTCATTTGGAGTCAAGTGAGTGGTGTGTGATCAGAGGCCGGGGGAGAGGCTGGCACACAGCAGCCAGTGAATTAAACAGGCTTTGGTGTCTGGATCAGTGTCTCTGTGTGTGCATTTAATTCCTCTTCAAGTCGTTTACAAGCAGAGACAGTGAGGCTCGTTAATAGACTGCTGTCTTTGATTAGAGGAGCTCCTGCTCGGCCACCTGATGTTAAAGCGGGAGATAATGACAATGTGTTTGCGCTGCGTCCATCATTTATTACAGTTACTCGATGGAGCTGTTTTCATTATTGTAGTGGAGGCCTCGGTGCTTTAGTATTTCGTTTCCTCCGCCTGCTCCTTTTCTCTCGTTCTCTACATCAGTTGTGTTGATCCAGTGGTGCGCAACACACGCAACTATCACCGCGCATCGGCCGGACCACGGTACCCTCCCTGAGACAGACACACACACACACACACACACACACACACACACACACACACACACACACACGCACACACACACACACACACACTGACAGAGTGTGGACTCACCGCTGTTGTCCTGTCCCTTACATCCCTGGTCGTGCTGCGGGGTCCCGGAGTCGGAGAGCGACAGCGCCGGGCTGCGGGCTTCACTGTCCGTCAGCAGGTTAAAATCCATAACCAGGCTCTGCACAAACAAACAAACACACACACACACACACACACACGCACACAAACACACGGGTCAGGCTTCATCATCACAATGACATAGTGAAGAGCAGGCCTCTTATAACATAGACATCATCGTTTAATACTCATGCATGCTGCCGATGTCGTCAATTGAATGCATTTAATTACACCCACAACATTAAAATAATAATACTATTGCAATACAAATTTATATATTTTGTGTTTTGTATTATTTTATTTTATTCAATTTCAATAATGATGTTTTTTATCATATATATATATATATATATATATATAACATTTATGAAATGTCATATACCAAGTGCTTATTTTTTATATTTTTTATTTCCTATACCCTAGGACAATACTCAGGTCTAAAAACATTTTTTTTGTTTTTCCACTATGTACATGTTATGTTACAAAAAAGATTTTATATCCTCCCGACTTGAAAAAGATAAGGCATAAAAGGAAATTACTCCTAAATATGCAATTACAACAGGATCGATCATAAAGTCTGAATCAATAACACACATTAAGTGTGACTTAAAGTTCAGGTACAGTGCATGAATAACACATAGTCTTCACAGTATTTTACCAATTAAATTAGTATCGCATGATTGTTGTAATATATTTGTGTCTTTCTGAAGAACACCAGACCTCACTGACTCCCTCTCAAATATACATCTTGTTCTTTCCTCTATGTTTGGTTTGCTATTGTGAGGATTTTTTAAAAATCATTTTCATTTCAAAAACTGTACAGACTCCATGCAATACGGGTTTGTGTGCATTCATCCAATCTGTTGGTGTACTCTGTTGCTATTTTCTCCTCGATCTTTCCATTCACCCCTGGATGTGGTCGTAATCCTGATCCCTTTATAGGAGCCTGACATAAGCAGCTATAACTAGACCTGTGCCTGAACAGACTATTTTGGGCTACAAGGAGAGACCAACGGAGTTATGGCTGTAAAAAAAATATTTCCAGGCCAAATTCTAGCTGGTATGTTGAGTACTAGAGTGGAGACCTATGTGTATTTATCTGAGAGCAGTTAACATCATTAGAACTTTGGTGGACAAATATATTCTGTCCGAGCTGGGAGAGAGAGAGATCTTATTGGATGATTTTTACAAAACGCTGTTCTTTTTTTTTTTTTTTACAAAGTATGTAAAAAGTAGCATAATATTCAATTAATAATACATATTGTTATTGTTTTCAATTGATGGCACCAGCAGGGAATGAACAAAGATTAAAGGTCAGAGGTTTTGCTCCAAAGAGCAACCACAGCCTTGAGATGCACTCATGTGCCTCAACTGTGATGATATCAAATCCCATGAACACATTCTTTTTATTACATTTTTAGACATAAGAGTTAATAAAAGCGAAAACACACACATTTAAAAAAAAAAAAAACATAATGTCAAAGGTATTTACAAAGAGGAATAAAAAGGATAAAGCAGGTATAAAGTGAAGGCTCGGCCGACCTACACTCAGCGTGGTGTCACTGTTTACCCTGGTCCTCTGTTTACTTTACATTTCCCACAACAGCACTGAGTAAGTTTACAGCTTCAGTGGAAAGTCTTAAGGCTGCAGCCGACGGCGATGGATCCGATCCATGTCATCAAAGATTTAAAAAGGCTTGATAATACCTCAACCTTGAAAATCAAACGCTGAGTTTGAGCAGGAGGGGGTTTAGTGTGTGTGTGTGTGTGTGTGTGTGTGCGTGTGTGTGTGTGTGTGTGTGTGTGTGTATAGTCAGCACTGTGGTTTGAGCTTTATACTTAGAGGCTGCGTGTTTGTCGCCCCCCCCTCCCTCCCATCCCTCCCTCTCTCCCACCCCCCTGGAGAATGAGCTCCCTTGTTGTGTTTCCCTGTGGTCTTTTGGCCGTCATGCCAGTGCTTTGTGTGCCAGTCACATGTGACTTTCTGCATGGGGTTAGGTCTGAAGCCTCGGTGGTGGAGAGAGTGGCTGTGGGTGGAGTGGGTGCAGTTCAGGGTATGGCATGGCGTCAGACAAATCCCGGAGCAGCACCAGCACCACACCATCAACAACAACAACAACAAAACATTGTACAACTTTGTTGAACTCTTGAACCGGAGTCACTGTGACCATATGAGTTATTTACACTCTGAGGGTCAGTAAACGCTTCCCTGTCAGCCACTCAACCTCTAAAAGTCTTTCCAATACAGCAACAATAGGACGCTCCGTTGTTATCATGGAAAAAAATGTTTTTATCCCCTGATATAGAATTATTATATTTATATACAATCCAGGATGGATACATACCTTCTTTATTCATTCTTATTAGTTTCTAATTTAATTTACTTTAGATAATCAGAAACACCCTTCAAAATCCACCACGTGTGTTGATTTGTTTACAGCTGTAGAATATGAACTCTGCTCTGTTCAAGGCCTGACACGATACACATGGTAGAAAAAAAGACTGTATGTTTATTTTTTAGATATTGTTACATCAGAGGTGTGTCGTGTTTCCATCTACATTTGAGGGAATCAGTGAAAAAGTGCACTGACCAAACAGATTCAAAACCTGGTGGAGGTTGAGTGGATGGATGAATGTGAGCAGGTCCAGTTTTAGAGGGTTAGAAAAGCCGAAACCAACTTAAACACTTACAGTGATTGCCTAGAATAGTATTATCCACTCAAAATGGGTTTTAAAATTCATAAAGGAGACTATAAACTTAACCAGTTCCCACATAGATTAATCTCTCGGGGGTTCATTGACAGTGATTACAATTTGGCCTCAGCAGCACACAAAAATGGATAGTGTCATCACTGTAAGTCATCAGCATCCTCCGAACCTCACTTAACATTGTGTCAGTCACTCTGACAAAGCAACATAATGCTGCACCGAAGCCGACCTGCATATTCTGATTAAAGGTTTAGCACCTTATTAGCACAGAATATCTGTGACATCTGAGAGGCGAATCAACACTTTTCTCCCATCGAACACATCTGCCGTCTTATTTTTGGCCGTGACACACAACGCCTCAGCTCTCAGAAGTGAAAGCACATTTAATCATTTCACTGCCACAAGGGGACATTTGCTGGAGACTCTAAAGAACCACTTGCATCTGCTCCTTGTTTAGCATCCGTGAGAATGATGGGAGCATTTCACCAAAGATTAGAAGACATGAAATCGCCAGACTGCAGAACATCCCTTGGAAAAAAGGATGAGGTCAAGTCTCCCAGCAGAGAGATTACCTTGGTAAGCACACTGCCTCTGTGTTGTTTGGATTAATAAACCTCTGATATGGATTTTTGGGTTAAAGTTGACTCATGGGTCAGAAATGTTCTCTTTGTTCATAACCACACAAATATTGTCCTAGGTTTTTTTTCCTTTTTTTTTTAGCAGAATGACTCAGTAACAAACGATGAATGTCTGTGTTTGGATTTCAAAAGTGGTGCCAACAGAATTTGACCTATACCATTTCGATTACAGCTGATTTGTTGGCTTTCCTGCGAGCTCTGAGTTTTGCATGTTTGAACGGCAACACTTGGCGTCACATTTGTCTCATTGTGTGTTTGAGTCTTTCTGATCTGACATTTCAGCGAGCCTCGTCTGATAGAGCTGAAGCACCATGTTCATATCCTGCCACGATGAAATGTTACGGGCAAATGATTATACAGGCAAACACGAGCAACCATCATGCCATCACCTTTGCTGCAGGATTTCCCTTTTAAATAAAGGTTAGACTGTCATGTTCTTTTGAGCGACGATTCCCACTGAGGGACAAATGTAGAGCAAAAAGAGGAGACGAGTTCAACACACAAGCAACTTACATGTTACGTTTAGCTCTATAAAATGAAAAGTCCATTTTTTACATTTCTTTTTAAACAGCGTTACCTTTGATGTAGATGACTGCCGAGCCGTGTCAAAATCAAAGACACTCCACAAATGGTTCGCAGTGGCTGCTCAGGGTGGCTGCTCGACAGAGCAACAGCTGTCCCTTTTGTGAGAGCAGAGCCCTGGTATAGTATCTGCAAGGTCCAGTATTTTGGTCAGAAATATGAATGTGAGCCAGGACCTGGGCAGCTATATTCGCCAGTGGCAGTGATGGATGGACAGACGGCGGCGGTGTCAATGTGGTGCTGAGAGGTTGGCTGGCCTGACAGCGAGGGGAGTGCGGGCGATGCAAGCCAGTCATTTTTTGCCCAGAACAAGGTGTCAGTGCCCCCCCTCACCCCCACCCCAAGCCCCCGCCCCTGCCTTCCAGCTCCAGCACACCAGCATGATTATATTTCATTAAAAAATATATATCAAGGAACAGTCCCCCTTCTCCCCTCCTGAGCTCAATATGGTCAGCAGGCGATCACTGAGATAACAAGTGGCTGACAGACTGATCCCTGAGCCCCTCCGCTGCGCACACGCTGCATGTGTTGATGCTGATTTCCCTCCGCGCTCACGCGTCCCAGTGCGAGGTAACCCCTGGAAATCAAAGATTAACCTGAGCCATCTTAGCGCAGTGGATACCAGAGGGCCGTGGTTATTTCGTGGAGCCCCAAAGCCCAGAACGCATTGCCGGGATGGGGGACTCCCGTGTTTACGCCTCCTGTTCATAAATGGACGCAAATGAAGAGTCTCCGGTTTGCATAAACCAGCCCGCTTTGCATAGGCAGCCGCCCGGTGGCAGCGATCTCATTAAAATATATATTTGGTAATAATGATAGACAATAATAATAATGGCTGCAAAGATCCTCTTATTTTTCGGGAATTGGTGGGTCCATCTGGCGGAGGCTCGCCACAGACTGCTTGCATTTCCACGGGCCGCAGCCATTATCCCGGGAATTATTCATAAACGCTTGGAGAATTAATTCCCGGGATTAAGAGTTGATTAAGATGTGTGTCACTTTGCTGTCTGAGAACTTATTAAGGACCTCCTCGAGCAGGCGGCAGATGGAATTTCAGTCCAATGTTTGTACATGTTAATTTCTGTCCTGCTATAACACACATTTGCATATGATTGAGGGCGCGCGGCTGAGGCCGGCGCGGGGCGCTGCCGCCGCACGGCCGCCGCACAGATGATGATTGGCTTCGGCGCTGATGAACACGCACGATGTGCACATCAACAATTTATTACACTTCATCAAAAATATATTTCACTCATCTCTTACTCCATTTCATGCGTGCGAAAAACACGGGTCGGATTCACGGCAAATGGTTTCAGCAGGAGAAATGAATCCAGGGAAATCCGACAGAGGCTGATAAAAAAAAAAAATACAATGAAGTAGATGATATGGTGAATATGGATCTTATTTTAACTGATACATCGTCGATATATTATGGAACGTGGATTCAAGTTCGTTTGGAGTCGTTTTCTCTTGTGTGGTTATTTATTTTAAATGAAATTAAATCCGTGTGAATTGAATTTGAACGCATATTTAAGTCTGCACATCCCGGAACGATGTTTTCCTTTTTAATCATCTTATAGGGTGTACTATAATATATTGTATGTAAATGTTCAATCCTACTTTTGTCAGTTAAAAGTAAATAGATGAAATCAATGTATATTTGAAAGACAGAATCAGTATTTCAGCATGTTTTTGTGTTTGAACGCTGCTGTGACAGGGGCTGCAGGCCGGGGCCTCTATTACCTCTGTGAAAAACGTGAAAAAAAAGAGTTTATATTTCACCGTGCGTCAACTTCGATTAAACACATATCATTTTCATATGTTCCGACCTGGGAACCCATGCAAAAGAGCAAGTGAAAGCCTGCTGCAGGAAACCTCCAAGGTGAATCTCCAGTGATTCATTTGTATTTATTTATCATTTATTTTATTAAATAAAATTAAGGAAAATAAATAAAAGGAACAATATAAAGCCTTACATTAAAATATAAAATTAGATCCGTATATGTGTCAACAAATAGAGGCTATATATACAATTATGTAAACCAAACACAGCCCATCTGGGTTACAGCTCGTGCATCGTAGCGCTTCTGTTAAATCCTTTTTAAATTCCAAACTTACAACATTTTTTATTTGTGTATTTATTTTTAATTCAATAAAACAGAAAAAGATGCAGGTTTACAACGGGCCTTGAGCCATACCTTTTTTGTTTGATAGTTAGATCAAATATTTAGGCAATAAAAATAGCTACACAGTGAGATGCGCATTAATATAATAATAATAATGATAATTATTATTGTTGTTGTTGATGTTGTTTTTGATAGTTTTATTATTATTGACACTAGTAGTATTGCTGTTTTGTTATCGATATTATTGTTGTTATCAAACTATTAATTGAGATAAAGTCAAACAATAAAACGTATAGAAGTCATAACATATATATTATACACAAAAACGATTATTGTGTGTGTGTGTGTGTGTGTGTGTGTGTGTGTGTGTGTGTGTGTGTGTGTGTGTGTGTGTGTGTGTGTGTGTGTGTGTGTGTGTGTGTGTGTAGAGGTCGCACAGTTTTGTTTTTTCCCCGTGGTCTCCTGTGGCCGCAGAACAACCACCTGCCACCTATCAATTTTCTCAACATCCCCAAATATTTCTCACAACGTCCGTTTCTGCCAAGTTTTTTTTGGGGGGGGGAGGCGGCAAGCCAAACCGTAAACATCATAATTCACTGTAATGCTACAGAATATTTTTTGGTATTATGGGCGTGGAAGGTCCACGCAGTTCGTAAAAGGTCTCTACTGTTTTCTACCAACAGGCCTCACACGCGGATAAATGCGTAAAATCTGGAGCAAACTTGAGCCTTTACGCAGCCTTTCCTCTCCGAGTGGAAAGTGTTTCACAGCAGCACGGTGATTTTTGTGTGTGAATGTAAGATTAAATATTCTTTTAAAAATATGGCCACTTATTTAGTGTGATGTGTCGCCTCTCATCAGCATCATTATCTGCTCATTGAGAGACGCTCTCCCTAAAGTAAACTCCTGCTGTTCGCTTTGGCTTTTCCTCTTTCTTTCTTTTTCCAGACCATAAACTCCACAGTCTCCGTGCCTTCACTTGGACAGAACGAGTCGAGCTCTGCTGCTGTTGTGAATAGCTGCACATTTTACCTCAAAGGAACCAGGAGCCTTATTTACATCGCGGCGGGGTTTTATCAACTTTTACGCACAAATAAAGAAGAACGAAAGAAAACTTGCTGGATTGATTCCAGATGCGCAAACACAAACTGAGAGATAGGACAGAGGGAAGCGGGCGGAGGAGGAACGAGTGGGGTTATTTGCACTTACGTCGTGTCCCGCTCTGGTTAAATTAATCCGTGGAAAACGCAGAGAGCGCTGCTGCAGTCTGATGGCTGTCCTGGCCTCAGGTTTGCTAGTGACATGGACAAAAAGTTCCACGGTGCGTCAGAGAGTCAGAAAAAAAGGCGTCAGTCAGTCAGATCCCCTCTTCTTCCTTTTCTTCTTCCCTCTGTGTTGTCAGACATGAAGGCTGTGGAAGAGTGAGGCTTGATCCCCACGCAGGGTATAGCGAGGGAGGGAGGGAGAGAGGGAGAGAGGGAGAGAGGGAGGAGGAGAGGGTTGACTTCATGCTAAATATTGTGCGTGCAGGTCCACTGTTGAAAGGACGGCCCCCTACTCACTCTCTGTCTCTCTTTCTGTGTGTCTCTCTTTCTTTCTGTGTGTTTGCACAGCGGTCGACCTCCACCCAGAAAGTCGGCGTTGCGATCCCAGTCCGCGCCATCTGCACGCCGAAGTGTCTTTGAGCAAGATACTGAACCCCAAACTGCTGCCCATAGATGTACTGTATAATTGGCAATAACCTGTACTGTGAAGCGCTATAAAGACAGACCATTTACGCACACACACACACACACACACACACACACACACACACACACACACACACACACACACACACACACACACACACACACACACACACACACACACACACACACATCTTTCCCTCTGCAGCCTCCACAGTGAAGCTCTTTATTATGTTACCTGCGCTGCTGTCACTTAGGGTTGCACAGATGTTTGATATATTGCAGCTTGCATGTAAACATTGTATAAGTCTGCTAAATTCTTTTTACTCTTATGATTCATTTTAAACAAATTTATAAAACACTAATGACCATTGCTCTGACCCTTTATGTCATATGTTAACAGTGAATTAGAAAAGTCTGAATCTTTAGAACAAACAGTACAAATTGTACCTGCTGCTGCAGTTCCTTTAAATTGCTAGTAGAGGTTGGCTACATCACATAGGCACTTTGCTAATTTATGAATATTAATGGGGTTGGAAATAATAGCACAAACAAAGGGGTAGGGTGTATGTTATTGATCGTTTGTTGTGTTTCTATTAATTCAGGCTTTGCTGATAGCTCCCTCTCAGCTGCCACGGATGCAGGCCTGTCCCCTGACTGAAACACACCTTCATTCGGCAGCTTTGGTTGTTTTATCGTGTGATCGCTCATAAAGTGATTAACTGAGGGATGGATGACACAGGTTTGTGCAATATTGACCTTGGAAAGTCACTTGCATGAGCTGCAGTGGGGTTTCCTCTCCAGCATGTCCGGGCCAAAAGGATCCTCATGGCCTGAACACCACTGGAAGGTTTCAGGAGGCGTTAAGCACTAGATTAGGAAGGGGAGGGTGTATTCAAAGTCAAAAAGTCAAGATGACAGACTTCAGTAGTTATAAATAATGTGAGGCTGTCAGCCTATGTTGAACTGTGTTAATGGGGCGCTGTATATTTAATCTGTTTGTAGCCTATACGTGTGATGGTGAGATGACGATTAGGAGGGAAGGAGTTAATGGGACATCAAAATGCAGCCCAAGATTTAAGAGTGTCTGGAGCGCTTTAGCTGAGCAGGATCTTGCAAGCAAACTGGACACCATAGTTTTGTGCATCATGTGTATGTCCTGGATCCCACATCCTTGATATACACTGCTTTATTTTGTTTATTCATTTTATTTTTCTTCTTCCTGCTGCCAGGTCACCATCATGTTTTCTAGTGCACATGTGTGGAGAGAGATACCCATCTGATTGTATGCACAGAAGCATGTGCACATCTGTGTCTGTCCTGGAGTAGGGCTTGATGGTGAGTCCACACAGAGGGCTTTTCAGTTGTCACATCTCACCTCTGATAACTTTAACCAGTCCAGCTGTTTACACACATTTGTGCTGTACACCTGTAACTGTACCACCAAAGAGTAGTTTTACAATCCAAGTCTATTTTTCTGCCTTTTACATGTGTAATTGTATACATTTTGTATTGGGAATTGATGGTTTTACTATGTTGATTTTGTCTTTTGGCTACCAGGTAGTATTTGTGAGACTATATCATATTTATTCTTTTGTCTGAAAACAAAGTCAGAGAAATATGCTCAGATGGGAACAGCTGCTCTTGGAATTTGGCTTTTTTGAAGCACAGTATAGGTGTCCACAGACAGCGCTCCACTGAACTGTGATCAAATGGACTGATGTCAATGGCTGTCGAGTCACAACCTACGTTCGTACTAAAACATTTTAGTTTTTAATGTATAATCTCTGCTATGTTTATTCTTCATGTCCAATCTACTCCAGGGATTTCAGGAACCTAAACACAGGCTTTTTTATAAACACTGCTGGTCCCGTTTAAGTTTGAAAACTGTGTTTTAGTTTAGACGAGCAGAAATGAAAATGACAATGAGGACGACCACTCATTTCCTGTCCGGGTCTTATCAGTCACAGTGTATCGTACCATTTGAAGGATTTACTTAGCTGTTTTTGTATTTTTGTATTTGCCAAATTGGAAGGGATTCTGTGAATGTGGTTGCCATGCTAGAGATCTGCAAGCAAGCGAGGAAAGCAACTGAGGAACAAGGTGCTTTCAGACGGCGAGTCACCAGACATCGCCAGACCAACTGTGTGGTGTGCGAATGGCTGTGGAGCTTTCCATTTTCCAAGGGGTCGAAGATAAGACCTACAACCAATCAGAGTGAGACAGAAACGTAAACAGTGTGAAGCAGTTGTTTTTTCTTATTTTTGAGAAAATAAACCAGTTTGTTGATATCCATAATGGATTCGCAGGACTCTCCACATCATTGGCAGCCATCTTGGTTCTCCTTCATTTTTTTGGTCACTTATACTTTTAGAATAAATTCTTTATTGTTTTAATCACTATATTTTATTATTTTTTATGTTGTGCAGTTACTGTAATGTTAGAGCAAGCTGGCACATACACTTCCTTCAGGATTAATTAAGTCTTATCTTATCTTATCTTATCTTATCTTATCTTATCTTAACTAAATACCACAGCCACAATCCAGTCAGTAATCACTTTAAACCTGCCCCTGTGTAAATAAATGGTTGTGATTGGCCAAGCCAGGTTCAGGATTGAGAGAGTGAATGAGCTCGCTGATCGGTCTGGTTTCCTGGCTAGCGGCTTGTGAATGCTCCTCAGAGTTCAGGATGGTTCTGCTTTTTCAACAGGGCTAGGTGTGGGACCATGGTAACCATGACTACCACGCCAAAGGAAACAACACAGGAGTTATTTTACAGGTATTTTATAGGTATCTGACACATTGTCAACATGGTGAAAAGGTGTCGCACTAGTGATTTTAAAGTAGAAGAGTGGAATCTCACTAATGAAGAGTGTAGAGACTTTTGTTGGAGTTGGTTCTTTGTTATAGATCATTATAGTTTAATCAGTCAAACATCTCTGTTCCTTAAATGAATTTAATTAATAGAACTTCTTTGCCTTTGGCTAAAAACAAACAGAACTCTATTCAATGAACAGGATTTCCATGTCACTGCCTGAGGGAGAAGTCAGTTTGAGAGATAATACTGGAATTATCTGGTCTGAGATAAAAAATTATAATTTAATGATTTGCTGCTGGGGCATCCAGTGGCCAAAAGGTCAAAGCCACATAGCACATAACCACAATGTTATGTCTCATGAGCCGCACAAAAATCTAATCTTTGTGGTTGCTCTAACTGCACATGGCTGCTGTGTGTGGAGAACAGTGCATTAGAACAAACTGTCCGGACATCCTTGTGATGTCACAACAAAACAGTCATCGGCCTCAGCCACACCTCTAGCACTGCGAACCTGGACCCCCACGCAACCTTGCAGGATTTGGTGTGCGGTGTGGTGTGGAGTGTTTACCCGAAACCTGCTGTATTTTTATTCAAACTCTATACAGGACTCTCGATGTTTTGTTTGGCCTCTCATCAAAAACATCAACATGTATTTTTTAGTTGCACATGGATGGAAATAAAACAAACAGCTATTGTTATGCCTGTGTGTGTGGACCACAAACTCGCATTCTCACAGTTATGGGAGTGATTAATGATATTAACAATTTTCTTATTTATTGCGTTTTAAACTCAGGTGCATAGAAAACTTGCATCATGCATTGTTTTCCAAAATATTTCTTGCTTAAAATACTGAGTGCGGCAGGTTGTTAGGTTTACTCATCTGTAAGGAGTGATTGCTTGTATCAGCAGGACCTCGTTCTTGCGGATCCGTCCCTGATTGCTACCACACAGGCTCTGGCTCTGAATGATGTCAAAAAGAGGGCAGCATCTGTATCCAGGATATTCTAGCTTTTGGTCTAATGGGACTAATTGGAGACGCAATGTCCTTCAGTATCTACAGTCTGTGGAGGGGAAGTCGAAATGTATTTTGACTAATTAAGATGAAGTTTCACAGGATATGGTGTTGAACATCTTTCATGCCACAGGAGTGCAGGACACACTCACATAGGCTTATATGCCAGTATCAAGTGAAAATCAAATGATACGATAACTCATGGCACATATTAAGGGTTAGCATCGTCTGTGTTGACATGCTGACGTAAAGGTCACAGCCCCAATGTGTACAGCCTCAATGAGGTATTAGCACTGGCTGTAGACTTTTCAGTGAAGTAAAGATATTGTTGTAAGACTGCCATTAATCGGTAAAGTACTTATTGAAATGCTAAACATAAAAAAATCATTATTTATTATTATACCAAAAGGAAACTCTGGAATTTTATTGTAAAGGGCTTTGATTCAAATGTAGGTAGAGAGTAATTGTCTTACTGTTACACTGATTCAAAGAACACGTTCTTAACACAGCTGTGGGCTGTGAGATATGATGTTGGTGTACATAACGCCCACATTCGTCATCTTTCAGTGACCTTTGCTGGTGATGCTGGAACTCAGAAGGTTGCGTAATCAACCACCAGAGCACACTATGTATGAAAATGAGGTAAAAACTCAAATGCAGGTGTATTAGTTTTCCTACAACACCTGGTGTGTGAACTGTAGCTCTCCAGCATTGATAAACTTATCCTCAGCCATCGCAGATCAGATGATATAGATCGATACAGATGAGGGCAGAGACGGTGTGTACATGTTGGTCAGTCCAACCACCACCATCTGCCACCATTTAAAAACTGTATGCTGCATGTCTTAGATAAAATTTACTTAGACAAGTGCTATACAAATAAAGTTATTATTATAAAGTTATTATTAAACCTCTGTCAAAAACACTGTTTGTTTCACAGTATATTGATCTTATTGCTATTATTATTATATGAATATATTTAATCCAAGTTGAAGTTTTTGTTGAGAACCATTCAGGGATGTTACTACCCTTTATTTTTTAATTTGACAATAATAATAATAGTCATTATTATTATTAATCGTCCAAAATGAAAAGTATGCCTTATCTTTCAAGCGTTTTTTCTGTTGAGAGGAATTAAATACTGGAACTATATCCTGTTGAACAACAGTCAGGGGCTTTTACTCGGAGATCCAGTCATTAGCCATTAAAGCAAGAGAGACAATGAAAACAAATAGAATGGGCAAAGTTGTCAAATTGATATTCAAGGTGAACTGATTGAGTCACAATATCACATCAACTCATGCATTGAGTAACATGCAAGAAATCATTCCACCTTAAAAGTTCCTCATAGCTGTTGGGAGAATTTTAGCTGCACGGTGAATTAAATTATTTTATAATTTATTATCTCACGTTAATAGTAAGGATGAAATGCCACGGAAAGATCCTTTCATTCATCATTCACTCTGCAGATGTTTTCATTTGCAAAGAAACATGTTAAACTTGTTAAGCTAACAAAGTGCTACTTTCACAATGGTAAATGTCATTATGTCGAGGTTTTCCAGTCTTGATGACCACACAAAGTGCTTTACAGTACAGTTTTGCCATCTACCCATTCACACACACATTCATACAGTGAATCTCTGTGCAGCGCTTTCTCTGTAACACATCAGTCACACACTGGCACAGCTGTCAGGGCCAATTTGGGGTTTAGTATCCTGCTCGGCACGCAGAATGGGGAAGACCGCCGACCTCCTGGTTAGTGGACGACCCGTTCTATCTCCCGAGCCACAGCTGCCCCACAAATGGCTGCATTTTCATATTCTAGCCTTTTACATGAGCTTGACCTCTGCCTGCACTGCTACCTCTCCTCAGAATGGATGTTTCCAATGCGTTTCCATTAAATCAAAACGCAAATCACGTGTGCTTATTCACCTATGTTGCTTATGTCACACAACTAACAACCGACAATATCCATGCTCTCAGATGATTGAAAGTTGTAGTTGGCCCATGTATGTGGTTACGTAACCTTCAAAACGAACCACAATTTAGTTGTGTGTGTCCATGTTAATAACCTGTCTCCCCTTACAGCTTATAAATGTTGAATTTGATCAAGAAGTATATGGTGTGTGGGACTAACTAGGCTACATCTGTGTTATTTCAATGTGTCAAACACACAGGTTAAATAGTCTTCTTTAAAATGACATAAATATCGGGATATCCTGTCCCTAGTTAAGTAGCTAACTTCTAATATAAAAATGTAGCTATTGATCGTATCTGGCAACCTCAGCTGCAGCCCGAGATGATACATCTTAACATTGCTATTTATTTACAGATTAAATAAGCATTTTGTACAAGTTAAGGTGGATTTATTTTTTAAACTGGACAGAGCAAAACTGTTTCCCCAACTTTCAATTCTGTGTGGTAAGCTAGGCTAATTGGCTGCAGGTAAGTGAATAAATCGATGATATAAGATAAATAAATAAATAAAAGTGACTGTAATAATACATATTAGAAGAGGCTGAATTAGGGGACTTGTAGACTCGACCTTGTAAAACTCTTTCACTTGAATGATCACTACAAAAGAACAACTGTGTTAGAAAGTATCTGTTTTCTTTTATAAGGATGCTACTTGAACTAGTGGAGAAAAGTTAATATGTTTTAAAGGCTGCATTTTGCCAAGAAACATCCAATCACAGAGACTACAATTTCTTTCAATGACCTGCTACAAGTGCATGGTAGCGATTTCACAGATACAAAGTTAAATAATTATAAATGAGGACCACAACATAACCCTGCAGAAAGATCACATCATACAATGGATTCCTGTGTTTTAATGTTCAGTAATGTACAGGATTAAAAAACATAGATGCTAATGCTAAATGGGAAAAAAGACAATAAACAGGACTGATGGCCCCTCCCACTTTGAAACTGCACAGGGAAATGATTGTTATTATTATCTCATGTCCTGCACACATTTACATGGCCATGACTTTGCATTAAGCACTGCTTAAAATTATCTCTGGAATGTTAGAGCAACTTGTTATAAACAAGAATCAATTTATCACCTCTGCATCTTTCAAACAAGAGCATACTCACAAATATGACGTAAGTATTCCACAACACAAAGTAGGCTCTACATTGCATTGTCTGGGTTTTGTTTGCATGTTCTTTCAAAGCCAAAATGCTGAAATCTTTGCACCGGACATCGACACCACAAGGCAAAGCAGTAACACAATATGACAGAGGCATCACTCACCGAAGCCTGACACAGCAGTATGTAACTCTACTGTTTTGATCTAAACATTTTGGATACATGAGATGGCAAAAATTAAAGTAATCGCACTGGTCTTATTATCATGTCTGTAATTAATGATGAACAAACTCTTGTCCAAGACACTAGCTTACATAAATATTTTCATTTTGGATGAAGGAAATGTAATCAACAAGAATCCAGCTATTTTGTATGTAGCCAGATGGGGACAGGACAGGGATGCAGTGGATGTGTAACACAAAGTCATGGTTATTAGCAATGGTTTCTTAGACAGTTGCTGTTAAGACTATGAGTAAAGCCCATGGGATCCCATATTCGTTTCCCACATGACAGTATTCATATCATTGCATTGCAAATGTATATGCAAGATCATGACAAATGTATAAGAAAAGTGTTGTTGTGGCCTCATAGCGCAGAAAACGGTGGTGCCGTGGAAAATGTTGTGCATGCATTTGCAGCTGAAACGTTGCAATTGCAAATCCCACAGGTGATCAAACACTTTGCACAGAGCAAACACAGGCCTGACAAAAGTAGATTCAACATGCTTTAAACACAGAGCACTACAATGAGCGTAGGTGTTGAACATATGGCCGCTTCTGATTGCACACAGAGATTAGAGCCTGTAGGATTGTAGCTGTGCAATCTCTGCACTGACACCTCCACCCAATATAAAGCAAACAGGTGTACATGCATTGTTTTGTGACTGATTGTTGGGTCAGTGGAGTCAATCGGTACATGCAATTAAATCCTTTGACACACGGTGAACATGAAACGTTTTCACCCACTTGAGTTTTTAAAAACATAGATGGATGGATGCAAATCCAAAATCTCACTTCATGTACCATGAAGTGAGATTTTAGTTGACTTTGGGCTGAAACTTTGTGTTTTCTGGTGTCATGACGTTTGCTCATTTTAATAAAGGTAGATCACTATGTTTAATGATGCACAGCGAACCTGCACCAGACCAGATAAACATGAGATGATCAGATCAAAACCTATCAACAGGCCAACTGCCCAATCAGATGACTGCAAAGACATTTCCACATGACTGAAATCTAAGTAGTAGTCAAAAGAAATGTAGAGTTGTAGATATATTTATAGATCACTACATCATTTTGCTGTTCCAGGTTTTTCGTTTGTCCACTGTGGCTTGAAAACAGGGCTTCTAACAAATATAGTGGCATTTTAACTGGGTTAGGATCCTTAAAGGGATAGTTCACCCAAAACACTTTTAGAGTTTCAGGGGTGAACTTGGATGACACCACAGGAGCAGTATGGAGGCATTTTCGTTTCTTTTCTGTTGTTTTTTTTAACGTTTGAAGAATCGGTCCCCATTTACTTCAAATGTATGGGATTTAGCTGCAACACTGTTTACCCCTGAAACGCTAAAAGCGTTTTGTCGACTCAAACACTTCACCCACCCCTCCATCGGCATAGGGATGAGTAGATAATGAGGGAATTTTCATTTTTTGGTGAACTATCCCATAAACAGTTTAAAACTTCTTTTACACTCTTATTTCATCACTGCAGCTCAGAATAAGAGGAGGCAACTTTGTAAACACAACTGCAAATAAAAGCATACCCTTTGCTCATTTATAAGGACAAAATAACCCACATACTGTTGATTACTACCCTTGATTATAAATACAACACTTTGTTCATTAATGTGGCAGACATTACTATTAACTTTATAATGTGCATCACATAAGACTTCATAATACAGTCTACAATGCAGTACAATGGAGCAACAACTGGACATTTTAGGAAAGGATCAATAAATAAGTGTTTGTAAATACAAATACTTACAGGAAACATTTTTAACAATCTTGTTTATGTTGTGTAACTAAAGAGTAGAAAGGGGAGAACACATTACACCCATCATTTCTTACTCTGTAATGTAAAATAGTTGTCGAGGTTTCACTTATTAACCAACATTACTGCAGTGTGTGGGATACACACAACACAATATAAAAGAGGGGTGCTCAGATTTTAAAGATGTGCCATCTGCAGACAAGTTACACCCCCAATCAAGATTTATTAATATATCTTGTCCACTTCAGTGACTTTTCATTCTATTTTTCTCTAACATCATTCCAAACTTTGGTTTTGTTTGTTTCTTAATCCAGTCCTAATCCAAAACCCCACCTTTGTCACATTAACATACTTGTAGCTGGATTGAAAAACTCAGCCATTTAACATAACCAGCTTCATAATAGCAGTTATCCAGGATCAGGCTCAGTGAAGACAGCTAAGAGCCAGATGAAGCAGGACACACTTTACAAGTCCCAGATGAACACCAACGTACAGTATATGTTTCAAATTCATTCACTCCTTTCATTCATTCATGCTGATGGTTGAAAGTTCATTCTTGACCTTGGAAATAGCAGTTTGGTGAAATAATCTGAATTTATGGTCCATTTAGTAGTTTTGTCCAGAGCTTTCAACCACAGCTGAGTATGTAACAGCTGTGGTGAACACTACATCAGTGAGGCAGAAAGAACCCTGTTAACAAGAGACTGCACGAACATGACAACATCAGCTGTCTGTGAACACCAGGCCAGAACCTCTCACAGTGTACACTGAGGAGAGGTCAAAGGTCATTAACCAGGAGTCAGCGGGTGGCAGGAAAAGAATCAGGGAGGATGTTCACACAACATGATGAGCATGAGATATGTTTGACAGCTATAAAAGAAGTTACAACTTGCAATATTTTTGTATCTCTTACACATGCTTGAGATGAGTGGCAATACAATTGAATCAGGCACTCAGACAATATTGAAGTCTTCATATATCTACTTGTATAAACTGGATACATTTTGTGAAATACTAGAATGTTTTTTTGGTCATTTACTGTCCAGAAGCCAGATTACACTCATCAAGCACTTTATTAGGAACACCTCATCATCTGCTTATTCATGCATTTACGAATCAGCCTATCATGTGGCAGCATAACTATTGGTTTCAGACTGGCTGGTTTGAGTATATCTGACAGTTTATCTCCTGAGATTTTCACACACAACAGTCTGTGGCGTTTTTATCTAAGTCTTACATTTTAAATTGCTAGTTTTATTTGACCGACAGTTCAGAACCCAAGTATGTTCATCTTACTTGAGTATGTGTATGAGACAAAGAGAGGCAGCAATAAAAACCAAAACATGTTTAAGCGACAAATTCTCCATCCCCTTGCTGCACTTGTTGGCCTAATCCCTGTGTGTCAAGAATAAACATTCATGCTCAAAAATCAAACTTGGTACATTCGTGTAACCAAATCGTCAAATCCTGATTTTCAAGAGTAGCCTGTAGACACAATATATACTGACAATATGACTCGATTCATAGCATACATATCATTAACAATATGCCCCAAACGTAGATACAGTTTTTTATGAGCTTTCAAGCTGTCACCATCTTTCACTTTACTGCAGCCCACATCGATCAATAACTTTGCTTTGTATATATATATGTATATAGAGAACATGGGGAGGCAAAACACAGCAGGATATTTGGGATTAACATCGGAAATAACTCTGCTTCCAGCATGTGTATCTAGTTGTTTTTGTTGTCCGGTTCTTTTTGGCAAATTTGGCTATTTTTTTCAAATTGCAGCATTTTCCCAAAATGTTGTGAACATGTTGCCTTACTGGCTCCTTATTAGATGTGTTTTCTTACATGACAGCATGTTGTGCTCTCAGGGCCACTGGATCTAAACCAACTGAACCCTTTGGTAACAGCATTTGACCAAATGAAGACAGTCAGTCTCATCCATAAAGAAGTCTCTCACAGAGATCCAGAGCCTGGCAGGTGAAAGTATGTAGTCCATTACACTGTCATGTTGTCAGTGTGGGACTGTTCCCTCCAATGGAGACGCAAACTGTGCTTTCGTCATCAACCCTGTCGCAACCAACCGGTACTCCACTATCCTACCTTTGTCCCGCCTCCTTTTTCAAACTTATATTGTTATCTAATAATTCAAGTAATTTAATATGATTTAAACGATACTGTCAATATGAATGGAGCTTTAACTATAATTCTTTGGTATCTACGTTCATTGTCGAGCTGCGCATGACGCTTAAAGGCATCACTTTGTGGCCTGTCAATCAAACCCATGTCATCACGCTAGGTTGAGAGCGCAGAGTTTTTCCACGTCAGTGTGTTTACCAGACTGACAGCCGCAGGAAGCCGCTGCATTTATTCACCTATGGGCCTTTTTCTCTGAAGAGTGAGCAAAGAAGCGGTGTTTGGAAGTATTGTGTTGTCAAGCAGTGGAATGACGGAAGTTTCCATTCTGTCTGTTTGTCGTAGTGAACTGAACTTTGCTCATCTTCATTCACTGTTGGCCGACTAGCCTGCGAGCTGGCCGAGCTAGGCTAGCATTAGCCACAGCAGGACTCCGTCTTTGAAATAGCAGCCACACACAGGTAATATACTTGTTTTTTGTAAATCGTGATAAGCTTGTTGGTGCGTGTGTTAGTAGGCGTGTTGCTTATGAAATGAAACAAATACATCACTGCTGTCACGAAGAGCAAACGCTGGAGACACATCTTGTTACCCGTAGCAAGTGGACATGCTAGCTAGTTGAGCTAAGCTAAGTGGTTGACTGTCAGGTCTCTGTGGAGGTAAGTGGTCTTGTTAATGCAACAGCTTTGTAAACACTGTGACACAGTACGTTGATAGATGAATCAAATAGTATTGACGTGTCCTCATCTCGTGTTTGTTGTTTGTCTGTCATCATTCTCTAGACATCTCACTGTGCCGGGGAGTTAGCTTCTTAGCTTTATCTTAGAGTGGACGCTCCTGGCTCCAACTCAGCAGCTAGCTAGCACCTCCGTAGCTCAACTGACAGCCAGGTAGCTTGCTCGTCTCCCTGGTGGGTGTATGGCTGTATGAATTAGGTTGCAGTTTCATAACACGTATTAGGGATGCCATTATGGCGGTGGAGGAGCTATGTTTGAAACTGAAAGCTGGAGCTGTGGTGTAAGCTGTATTTCTGTGAGAAGTAGCTGTGGTATAGTGACATTCAGCTGTTTGTTATCTTGAACCAACATGAAGGGCTAGCTGTCACTGATATCCAAGTATGAGGGGGGGAAAGTGTGGAATGCACACAACATGCAGTGATTCATTGGGAAGCTTCGACCAGGGCAGGTGTAAAAGAAAACATCAGTATTTAAAGTAAACTAATGAACGCTGATGAATCCTCTAAATAGTGATGAACCATTTTTGCCCCTGAGCTTTAAGGTAAATGTAGTTTTAGATAGTGACCTGGTGGGGAGACGTAACATGCAGTATTCTTAATTACTTTGCCTACTGTTTGAGCGGACAGAGAGTGTTAATAGAATTACTTCAGAAGTCAGAATGAGAACGTCTGAATAGTTAATTAGGCATTAATTGTAAAATCCCTCTGAGACCCTATGAGATAAGATTTTGAGGCTAAATGATTAAATTGGACATGACTAGTTTAGGTGGCATTACTAGTTTTAATGCTGCTGGACAAACCTTATGGTAAATTGAAATGATTTGCTTCTTACCACAGTTATGAGAACTAGAGGTCGATGGTTTTCTGAATTTGTGTTGGAACAAATAATTGCACACCATGCCAAAAGAGCTGTTGAAAATCAGATGAATCCTCCTGACTACTGTCTGCTTCAGAGCTGTTGACTTGGCCTTTTTTTATGGCCCTTTAACACTTCTCCTCCGAGTGTGTTAAGGTGGAATCGTCTGTGTGCACTGTAAATTGTGTTGTAGAATATAATATCAGATCAGGGCTCAACATCGATTCAGATTGGAATTGGTGGTTTAAAAAATGTAATCTGTACATCCCTAGTGAAGTCTCATTTATCTGACCATCTTAACAGCTATAAGCCTGTCACTCTGTCCTTACTTCGAGCCTTCTACCTATCACACTTTCATCCTCTTGTTAATCTGGACAGGCTGCTTGCCAAGAATTGGAAAGAATGTGGCCTCACTCACCTAGTCGCTATGCTCACAAGTCTTCTTGTATAATGAGTGTTATTTGGTATGCCATTCATGACACAAGGAAAAGGTTAATCCAACCATTTTGAAGAATACTGCTTGTCAAATATGAACAGCATGTCATTTTGATTCTGTTTGGTTATCTGTATTGGTTTAAAGCATTGTAGAAATGGAAATTAGCCTTTTTGCTCTTTCTATATTCATTTGAAGGTAGTTGTTTTTAGTTTGACTTTAAGCTTAACCACTTGATTTTCATATACTTTTTGCAGTGTTTTTATATTTGATCTATTATATCTAAAATATTTTGTATCCATCACTTATAATGAATTCCAGTGTGCACACATCAATTGTTGAAGGTGATTAATGTTTACCATGTTCTAATACCCCTTATGTTATTATCATATCGTCACCCTCTTAAACTAATGGCCCGAGTAATCTTACCAAATACCAAATATTGAATTTATGATATTTATTAATAATTTCACTCAAAAATGTTATGACAATAGATGACTATTGACATACTAATAACAATGTCTGTCAATTATGTAACATAAGAGGAATAAATGACTTAGGCACATTTTTGAACATACCTTTGTGACTTAAGCAATTTTAAACCTTCAACTCTGTCAACAATAAAGCATAACTAACAAACTAACTAAACATAATTCTGAGGAGGCATGTGCATCTCCTCAGTTCTCCCTCCAGCTCTTCTTTACTGGGTTCTTGACTGATGCCTATTAATGTGGCAAATTGTCAAAGAAGTGATGACACTCAACGGGCATGATGTGTTTCATTGACTGGAGGTCCTGGAACTTTCTCTCCTTGATTGGCAGAGCACATGGAAACATTCTTATCCATGCTATCGTCTCATTTGGCACCTGTACCCTCTGTGGCAGTGCTTCCCACGCAGAGTCCTCCGAGAAGGACAGCTTGAAATGGACCTTGCATTCACTGCTAAACTGAAGAGCCCGCAAGTGATGCACAGTCGGATCTCCAGCTTTTTTGCTGATGCTAATGAAGTAAGATCCATTCACAGGGTTCCTGCGGGGTCTTAAAAAGTCTAACATTTTCTAATCATAATTTTAGGCCTTAAAAAGTCTTAAATTTGATTTTGCTAGGTCTTAAAAATGTATTGGATTAGGAAGTTACTTCGCGATAACTTGTGTTGCAGGCATGGCCTGCCCCTTTTTAAGGAAAGTGGCCAGTGTGTGACGTAGTGCACCTGGGTGTTGTGGGAAAAGGTGCTAAAATGTGTGGATAACGTAAAGTGAATGACCACCGAGAGCGTGATGGGAGTGTTGCTCCTGCAGTACAGCGAGAAAATAAAGTGGCCGCGTTAAGATTCCCAAAGTGGAGTGCATGCACCCCTAGGGGTGCACAAGCTGTTGTAAAGAGGATCCTTTGTAATTTTTTAGTTATACACATAATTTCTAGCTGTTAGATTACAATACGGTATTCAAATCTTTCTTAATTAGATCATGTAATGTGGAAAAAATTAGACAAACTGTAGATGAAATATTGTTTGAAAAGACAGAAAAGAGTTAACAGAAAGCCTATCACTTGTAACAGCCACAGATTCTGGAGCCTTTCCACTCTTTGCTAAATGCTAGCTTCATGGACCTAGCTATTTTGCTGACTAAAATGCTGACTAAAAAGACTGAATAAAAAGACTAAATAACTATGCAATATTTATAGCCTAGCCTATATTATAGTAAACCTCATCACTTACCAATAGCGGACGAGCCCTGAATCATGGAAATAACTTCAGCGGCTAGGTAGATTTCCGTTCTTCTTGATGCAGCCGCCATCTTGAAAAGCTTGTAAAATTGCCTAAGTCACATTGTCTTTTGACTTCGGCAAAATAAAACGGCCTAATTCACACTCTTGACATAGGCCATTATTCTACAGGGGTAGAATCGCATGATCTGTTCAACTGAGGATGTAGGCGATTTTACCAGAGGCGGCCAGCATCATGAGGAGAGGATTTTTGTCAAAAAATGACTTAGGCCATTATTTTAGGAAGGTGATGATATGCAACTTCAATGTAGTCTTTAATACTGGTAAAGTCAAGTGAAAATTTTACTTATTTCAAAATACAAGTTATTTTGTTGTAACTGTTGTCATCACTCTTAATGCTGTTATTTTTACATGGAAGATACTGTTAAAGTACATATGGAGGTGTAAAGGAGCTTTAAAATGATATTGAGAACCATTTCCCTGTGACACACACAGTAGGTTTTGGTTTCATGGGTTTCTCATATGACCAAATCAACATGCCAAACTTCATGAAGATCTGTGATGGTGTGGACCAATAGTGTGATGATTTGAACTTGGAATGACCCGAAGAGACATTGTGTCTACAAGAGGGTTTTAGTGATACATATTTTGCACACTAACCTGAGCCCAAGCATGTATTATATTATATAAGCTGAGGGTTGCATCTATGTTTTAGAATACAGGGTTTTCTCAACCTTTATAAGACAGCACTTAAACTGAACAGAGTTCTCTGCTGCTCTGGAGAGAAAGGAAACTTCGGAGACAATAGTTAGTCAAACTTATCCGAACTAAACAACATGCTCATTCATTACGACATATTTTCTTTTTGAATGGAGCGAGCACCAGTGTAACTATGGCCTTTAACAGAGTGTTGCATTATTGGTTGTGTATAGCCTTTATGTTTCTAGGCTAGCAAATGTTTTCACACCCATCTATAGTGAGTCCTCCAGAGCTGATCAGCCTAAACAATGATAGTAAAGTTTAACAAGCTGTAGTTTCTGAAGGCTGCTGCAACATGTTCAAAATAATTTCATTATGAGTAGAAATTAGTTCTTGGCATCTCCGGAAGTCTTTATTGTAGAAATGAACCAGGGAGAAATCTGTCACACAGCCATAAATTATTGATCATTAGTAAGTATAATAATTGTTTCACTTGTTTTATTGCAAGTTTCCAGTTCTGCTAGAGTTATCCTCTGCTCTACACACATATACCTAAAATAAGAAATTGCTGAAGAAAAAATATATTTTTGGTTTACAATTTTATAAGCAGGAAATAATTACGCCAATAATGTGCGCTCAACGTACTATAGTCAAGGAAATAAGAATGTGGGCATTTCTGGTTTCAAGAGATGGGAGAGTGACAGACATAAGCTATTTGGTGTGAACTGCCCTAAAGAACAAATTCATGAATTTTTAAATATGTATCTTAGGTGTATCTTGAGCTCTGAACCATTTGGGAAATATAACAAATAGTTATATAAATGGACTATAAGTTATAATATTGAATTACTGCACAGCCCTGGCTTGAATTTCTGCCAAAACTGACCATATCCACTTCTCTTTTTCTCTCAGAAAAGCAGCATGGTGGACAAGAATATCTACATCGTCCAGGGAGAAATTGGCACTGTTGTTGGAGCTATCAAGAGGAACTCCAGATGGAATACTCATACTCCCCTGGTAAGTTAAATCAAGCAATTCATGTTTAGGGGGCAGTATTGCTGATGAAAGTTATGTTTTTCCTTTTTTTCATGTTTGCAGACAACAATATTTTAATAAATGCCCAACGTTACAGAACAGCAATATACCAAAACAGTTATTGGCACCCTTCGTTAGTATTTGGTTGTAGAAACTTTGGTATCAGTGACTGCCTCTAAATGTTTCTTGCAGCCATATAGAAGCTTGTTTGCTTGTATCTTCGCTATTCTTCCATTGCCTGCTTTTTAGTGGCAGTTTTCAGCTCTGGAAAGGTTTTTACTGGAATTTAGGTCAGGACTCATTTGGGTCAGGACTCACTGGCCAGGTGAAAACAGTCCATCCTTTCTTTTTCAACCATTCTTTTTAGCTGCAGAAAGTGTGATTTTGGGGTTTGCCACATACCTAGTTTTCCGACACATGTTACACATGTTACTCTACAATTATTCCTTTGACACATTCAATGCCCCCAACAGAGACAGCAAAGCAGCCCTGCAGCATGACAGAACCTCCACCATGTTTCACTGTAGGCAGTGATTTTTTTTCTTATGGGCTTAATTTTGTTGCCCATAAACAAACTGATATTTTATATTCCAAAAGAGCTCTACTTTGGTTTCATCTATCCACAGAACATTTTCCCAGTAAGACTGTGGCGTATTTAGAGATTTTTTGCAAGCATTAGTCTTGCCTTTTTGTGCCTTTCTTTCAATAGTGGTGTCCTACTTGGCCTTCGCCCATGGAGCCCTTCGTTTAGTGTGTGGTGTATGGTGCTGACTGAAACCACCTCTCCAGATGGCTCCAGGTCAACCTGAAGCTCTTTAGATCTCTTGTGAGGTGTTTTTTCCACAAGATGCACCAAGCTTTACAGACTTCTGAGTTTCCTCTCAGCACAACATCTTTGAAGCGTTAAACAGTTTTATGACTAACAAATTCTTACATTACAAAGTGTTGAAATAGATTTTATTGGTTAATACAAGTTGTGTGAAAACTGAAAATTTAGCACAGGTGAGCCTAATATGTCTTCAATTTCAACTCAAATTCATCAAAAGGGTGCCAATGATAATGTCAAAGGTATAAAAAGTTTTTTTCTTTTTTATATTATTTCCCTATGTCACCTTGGACATTGATTGGATATTCTGGTTGGATAAATTGGTTAATTTGCATTTATTTCTCAACATCTTGAAAATCATGGGTGCCAATGCCTTTGACCAGGACGGTATTAAGTCTAATGACTTAATAAACTATCTTCTTAGATATTGTTGTTGGGTTACACTTTTGCAGCTGTCTACGCAAACTTTTTGAATATAAGAACGGCAACCCATTCTCACATAGTTCTTCTCCCAATCACTGAGAGTGAACTTGACAGGCAATTTACCAAAATAAAATAATTTTCAATCGCAGGGTGACTCTCCAGGCAACAAAGAGAGTGAGGGAACAGCAAACGCAGCTTTAGAAAGATTTACAAAAGACGTGTCTGTCAGAGACTGGGCAGCAGGGCAGCAGAGTCTGTGGCTGAGAAAACAAGACAAAACACACATACGCTCATAGGTTGAGCAGAGTAAAGAGGCCAGAGTGGAACAGGTATAGTGAAAATAACTCACGTAGACGACAACTGATCTTTACTCTTTAAGTGCAATAGATATAAAAGGCCAATAAATACAAGCCAAGAAGCTGCAGGGAAAAAGACAAACAACACAAATTGACAACCACAGGAGTGCATACAATAGTAGCACCTCTTTCTCCTATTACTATTTTTACATTCAACTTAAAATCTTGATCCTAAATTCTGCCTTATTAAATTAGAGAATAGAATTGTAATTGGGAGCTTAACGTTTTGAAGATTTACTCTTGTATCCTCCCAGTACTAATCAGTTTCTAAAGGAGCTGTAGGGTCTGTCATCTATGGCCAAAGGTAACTCAATGGAACTGAACCCAAAAGATCCCTGTGCAGCTTCATGGACAGTAAACAAGACAAAAGGATCACGGACTCAAGACAGTGTTTGCAAAGGATGGCCTTGAGGGTTTGGTGAAACCTCAAGTGCTCCCTTTGACTAAGGATGATGAGTACTAGACATCTTGTGGTCAAATACTGTGGCCTTAAACTCTTGAGATTTGAAATGTCTCTGGTGAGTTTGCACAGTTCTGGGCAGACTTAAAGTAGAAAGAACTTTGTTATGGCTTTAACAATTAGCCTAGCAATGATTGTGAGAATGCGAATATCGTCAGGAAACCTTTTGGAGGCACAAGTCATAGTTTATAGAACTGGTGCTCTAATTTTCTCAACTGCCCATCACAGTCGAAAACCATGGGTTTAAATGGTTCAGCTTTAGCGGGGACACAATGGAGAGGAACACAGGAAATGACCTGAATTGACAAATGTGTCAGGTACATCAGTAAAAAGCAACATCAGATTTCAGTCCATACCAGAAATAACATGTTTAAATGCTGTTAATGTTTTAATGACACTAAATATGATTGATTTAGATGGGTAGATGGATAGATAGATCGATTTTAAATTCAAATATCATAATTAAAAGGGAAAAACACGTCACTTTTTCAGTGAGAAATTTGGACCTGTTTCAGTAAGAGTCAAATTAAATATAGGTTTGCGAAAGCAGCCGTGTGATATATCATATTTAAAATGATGTTTCACACATCCTTTGTCTTCTTTACTGCAACCTACATCTCCATGACTTATGATTATTTGATAACCATGTTTAATAGATCTTTGACTACATGTTTGAAACCCTGATTATTTATTCATGCATATACTGTCCCTGTATAATATGAAATACAATGGGACAATTCACAAGCTAATTTGGTTTTCCACTTTGCATCAACATGGTCTACTGACGAGGGAGCTACTTGGCAATAACTGATGGCAGAAAAGAGAAAACATGTTGGATATTGTATAGGTTGATGCATGTTTACCCCAACAACCCTGTCAGGTCGATGCAAAGATTCTTTTAAGCACTGCCATTGTAGTTCTTGGTTACATCCTCAGACTTTGGGTTCAAATCAGTTTTTTCTGACACCTCAGACACAGGGACCACTTCATCCATTGCACATGATGAAATCTACTTTCATCAAACCTACTTATGAGTTTGTAGCCCACATGGACCCTCTACTAGGCTTTTAGCTCTTTATCAAGTCTGAAACTAAAAATGCTGCTTCCCATTTAAAGTTACAGGCTCAGAATGTAGGATTTAGTAGCATTTAGAAATAAAGTTGCGTATTGCAACCAACTGAATATCCTTCCCCTCACACTGTCCAAAGCAATAGGAGTATGAGGAGCTACAAAAAGGCCCTCTCTACAACCAGTGTTTAGTTGATCCATTTTGGGCCACTGTAGAATCATGGTGGACTCTTTGGAGAAGGACCTGCTCTTGATGTAGATGTATCAGGCTCATACTAAGATAGCAAATTCATTTGTTTCTGGCAAGGTAAAGGATAAGCTCACCAAGAGTTTTCTTTGCCATAAATATTTCACTTTTACCCCTTGCAATCTTTGATGTTATTTTGATTTCCAAACTTCCCTGAAGTGACCCGCAGAATTGTTTCCTTCATTTTTTATAGCAAAGAGAGTGAGATCTTCTTTCTTTTCCACTTTCTTTACATTGGATAACAGTCCCACTTACTTTACTTAATTTTTCTTGCACTCTAGTAACAATGCAAATACGTTCAAAGGCAATAAAATAGTCTGTAACTCATGAGAGGAAGTGTCTGTGTCTGACTCTGCTGTTGTAGAATCTCTAGTTGGGGCTTTTACACTGTCACAAAGTTTTGAAAAAATGTCTGTCTGTTAACTTACTGTTATTGATATAAATGGGGTGGAAAAAATAATTGACACACCTCTCTGTAAAATGCAATGCAGTTCAACGGTGTTACCCGTATAACAATAAAATGTAACAATATGTCTGTACCAGGTGACCAAAGGTAAGCATATACATCGGCAAAATATAGGTCCTAAAATTGAGCTCCAGCGCTCACCACGTGTTATAAGGACTTAAGAAGGAGACAATTAATTCGACTGCAAGGCTAAATGAAATACACCAACCCACAGCTCAAGTCTGTACTATCAAGTATCAAGATGCCACAACCCACTGTGTCAAAAGCTGTAGCTAAGTCTAGTCAATTGAGAATGGACCAGTCTCTAACATCTGCATCCTTTTAAAGATCATTTGTGGTCCTGAGAAATACGTTCATGTATGTGCTTTGATTATCTTTTTGCTATTTGAAAACACCACTGTCTGACATCGCTTCCAGAAGTGCATGACATTTTTTTTTTATTAAGATTTGGGCTGCTGAAGAAGCTGGGCATGGGCAGTCACGAAATAGGAACACAGCTATTCGAAAAAGAAATGTGCATGAGATTAAACAGACAGAGGACAACTACATCACTCAAGATCCCTCAAAAGAAGAGGGGTGGATAACACAAACTAGTCTAAATTCAAAGGTTAAATGGCTGAAAATGGATTGATGGGACAGGAAATGTCTGCGAAGGAAGCAGGAGTGGAAATCGTGGACTGATACCTTTTGTCATTAAAAAGCCTAAATACATTATGACATTGTACAATGCAAGATATATCCTTTCTTCTCAGCTCTCTTTGAAGAAGTAGAAAGATTAAGACGGTACAAAACAGTACTTGACATTCCATTGCTATCAATACATTTTACATGTGCGACAGTGACATTTATGCTTTGCAACATTGTGTTGGGACAAATTTCTTTTAAAAGAGATGTCATGTGTGTTAAGTGGAAAGGCATTTTTAGGTTTAAATCAGGTTTAAATCAGCAGACTGTAAGCCTGGCATGTGTGAGTTGAGAGTGTAATATCCTAGACAAAAAACAGTTCTTGTAATATTAAGTTGATCAGTTTATCGCTACAATTAATTTAGCTTATTTTTAACGTTTGGTAAAAACTTGTTCCTCATTTGTAACATCCAGATCAGGCCTATTTTCACACAGTTTGAAATCTCTTTGTGATTTAGACTGTCGCAGCCAATTGTATTTCAGCTATCTCATCAGGGTCTATATTATAAATATTATCACCCTGCTAACAGCATGATAAAAACAGTTTAAGTCTTATGCTTTGAGCTGGGGCCAAGAACTGCTGACCCTCAATGTGAAACTCTTAATACAACAAGGAGCTGTCTGTACACAGTCAATAACTTGGGTATTTCTTTGGAGGCAAAAACATCATAATTAGTCTAACCAATGTATTTTTGAGTGAGCCATATGTGTTATGCAGAATATACTTAATAAAGTTTACTCTATAATTGGCCCACTACTTATTTCTAGAAAAGGTTGTTTTTAACTCTATATGGCAACTATGACTTCTTGCTTCTCATCATTTTCCTCTCACGTTTCTCTGCCCAGGATGAAGAACAGGACCCGTTACTCAACAGCTTTGGACACCTCAAAGAAATCCTCAACAGCATTACAGGTATGTGGGAACGGGATGAAATAGGTTGGGTGGAAGGTAATGGGATCTTTACCAGTTTGGTTTGTGCGGACCAAACTTTCTGACTGACAGCTTTCTCACCACCGTAAATGAAACCAACCGTTCAGTATTTTTTTTAAATTGAAATGCAAAATTTCTGTCAGATATGGAGCACTCTAAATTCTTATAAAACACTTAGTATGTTAGTTTAGTATTATTAGTTTAGTTAAGGTCAATACTCTGATTCTGTGGCTATTCATCAAAGATAGCTGTATTTTGTCTTTCATTTTTCAATGTTTTATCACATTACATGACTAATCTTCAGGTAGGTAGCACTGTGAGTTCCTTCTACCCTTTGTCTGAATTGAAAAGGGATATTTAATCAGGTGAGCTCAGTAGATTTCCTCTGAGAAAACAGAGAAATGTCTTGGCCTTTCAAACTTGTCAACATTATCTTGCAACATTGGATCTTTTCTCCAGATTTTCATTGGAACATTTTAAGAAGTCCCGTTTTTTTCTTTGAAAAAAATTAGATGTACTTATTTGAGACGACGATAAAGATAAGTGTTATTTGGTGGTAGAATTCAAGTTTATTTACAAAAACAAGGGGAAAGTCAGTCACGGTGAATGAGGTGCAGCAATATCCACCAGGGATACAGTAAGAAGTATTACTTTTAACATCTGTTGTTTTCTGGTAGTTCCATTCAATGGAAAATATGTCCTGTAAGAGAATTCCCAGGATTTAGAATATATACAGTTTATATTAAATGAGGACACTTTCTTTACTTCTTGTATTTGGAGACATGTCAGTTTTGTGCATAGGAAATGTACCATTCCTTTATTTTCTGCAGTGTCTAGTTACAGCCCAGGTAAATAGGGTACAAGTAGAAAATGTGTCCTGCCTCTGTCAATATATTTTTTCAAATCACTGTCGGTTGAGATGAGACTTGCCCCTGTTATACTTAAAACTCTAACAACCTAAAACTGTATCAAAAATATTAGTGATTATTGTCATTCTCATCTCAAAGATGTGATGATTAGATGATAGTGTAGGGCTGTTTGATTTACCAATTTGTGCTGATTTCGAAAAATCTTGAAAAAACTTATTTTGCTGATGGATTTTTCTTATTAAACTGCACCGGATACATTTAATTTATGACCTTTACCTCGTTACACTATAGTCCTGTTGCACATTGTTGTGTCCCAATTACAGGGGTTATTCTATGTCATATCAGCGAGAATCCAGGAAAATCTTTAGAGCTGATTTAGCTCAAAGTTTGTCTTTATAATGTTTAGGTCCCAAAACAAAGACCTGTAACAGGGCTTCAGAGTGCAACCATTTTTGTCACACTTGTGACTAAAACTCTGTGAAGTGTGACTAAAAAATGTCCTTGGTCACACCGGTGCGCCAAACATTTAGCTGGTCTGTCTCTGTATTTTAGCGAGTTGCGTCGCTTCCTCATCTCCTCTCCTCGGCCGAGTTTACATTCAGGCCCCGGGCTGGCCCCGCCCCTACTCACTCACACACTGATACACGGACAGTAAAGCAGAGAAGGAGAGGCGTTGAACAAGGCAGTGAACGAGGCAGTAAATGTCAAACAGTGGCGACTAAAACTTTTAATACAGGGTTTCCATGACGGATGATTAGCGCTGCTGATTCAGGATCAGAGCAGAAGGAGTGGTTGGTTTGTACCGTGTCAGAGTCTCCTGTCTGGGTGTGATCAGGAAGGAAGACATAACTTGTGTTTTGAGAGGTCACAGTGACCTTGACCTTTGACCTATCAAATTCTAATCTGGTCATCCATGAGTCTTAGTGAATTGTGCCAGATGTAATGAAATCCCCTTCGGGAATTCCTTTTATAGTGTTCACAGCTATGTAAGGTCACATGACCTTGACCTATTGACCTTCAGCCACCAAAATCAAATCAGTTCATCTTTAAGTTCATGTCCACCGTAAGTGGCTAAGCTAGCGGATTTAGCTACAAGATGGTGTGTCCAAGGGTCTTCGCAGGAAGATATCTGGGGACATTTAGGCTTAAAACTTGGTGTAAATGACGCAGTTTCGAGTCAAATATGAATGTCGGGCTTGCGGACACTTGGATGACACCACACGAGCAATAAGGCGTGTGGTGAAATCCAACACACTCTTGTCAAATGTCTAGTTTATTCAGTATCACTGGGGACTCATGAGTTGATTACCTGGCGTGAAAATTACCACACTGTGGCATCCCTAATATCACAATAAAGCTTCCAGTGCTTTGGTGAGGTGTCTGAGGTCACATGCTAGTTATGATGTGGATGCTACTCACTGATGATTTTCCAGGCTTGCTTCTGTCAGTCCTGAATGAACCTTGAGTGTATGTCTCTGTTGAAAAGAATTGCTCACAGCAGCAGTTTGTCCCAAACAGGGATAAAGTTCAGTGCATGTCCCCTCAGAATGGAAAAATTCTTCGGACGTAAAACACTTTATAGAACTTTAGAAAGGTTGTTGTACCAAGCTCTGAGCTCATTGTTGCTTTGCAGCTCAGTGTTTTTGTGTTGTAGGTTGTCAGGCACATCAGCTGGTTTCACATTAAACAGCATAGCAAATATGTTCACTTCCTTTTGTTTACTTTTCATATCCTGAGACCTCTTGCCAAATGCCTGAGGGAATTTGCAAACTCAAAACTATATTCAGATCACAACAGGCTCTCGTTGAGTAGGAGAGTGCAGTGTTTGCACTCAATGCACAATTTTACTTTTGCAGTTCTAGCCGCTCTAAAGTGACAACAAGGCTTCTTCACAAATTCCCCCTTCGAACGAGGTTTCAGCTTCTTAGCTATTTGTTCACTTATTGTAAAACTTGTATGCATAACATTGTGTCATTGAAAATGCATTATTGTAGAGATCTGTCGATTTAAATTTTTTTATAAATTTCTTGTTTTTTTTGGTAAGTTACTACTAAAACTGATTTGCTTTTCAGAAAAAAGAAGCTAGCCCCATATATAACCAGATTGGTGGACTAGGTCAGAGATATGTTTTAAAACAGAAATACTTTTTGTGAGCTTGTGGTTAATAAATAAACCTTGATCAGTGCATCACTACGAGAGATACAATTTCCTTCTCAGATGCCCTTTATTCCAGTGAATATCCTGAAAACATGTTTGTCCTTCATGTCTTACAATTCCTATGACAGTGAACTTCAATTTTCGAGATACTGAGAGAAGAAAATCTAATCCTGAAATGGACATTTTTCTGGCCTTGCTAAAATATCACTCAAATGTGTATTGGTCTTTGCATGGAGGAAAAATAGAAAACTCTTTTGGTAGAGACCTCAAATATTGGCACAAAAGTAATTAATGATTTGCAGCAAAAGATAACAATTAATACCATATTAGTGTATTTTTGGAATCCTTTTTATTTATAAAAAGTAAAATGGCCTGCAGTCCCTGCTTTTAATGACATTGACATACAGAAAACATTTTTTCTTCCATCCTGCAGAGTTTGTTGAGGGTAGAAACAACACTTGTCAGCTGGCCCGGATCTAGAAGTGGGCAGGGCAGTGCCCACCCAAATTTCTACTCTGCCCACCCAATTGGTCAACTTTATTCTGTGCCATTTGAATCTGCCAATCACGTTTATTTCATTCGCCCCGTCAGAATTTCCTGATTTCTGAATTGCTGGTTGGTCAAAGGGCTGGGCTTCAAAAAAAACTATTCTCTCATTAAAATTGAATTTCATTTGAATGGTCCAATATTGATTCATAAAAAGGACGGATCGATCACACTCAGGTCCCAGGGGGGAAATAAGTTTTGTTTTTGGTGCTGCCTTCAGGTGCTGTCAAAAAAACTAAAAACTACACAGAGAACAACCAAGACAAAGTCTCCAGTTGTTCAGTTTGTTCATCTATAAAGCAAACCGGGCTGTTGAACTTAACATATTTTAAATGAATTACACCTGTATTATTAAAATTAGTCTTCACTGTTCACCTGCCTCTGTTCTTCCGCGCAGTTGTAAAAAAGTTTGGTGACGCTAGTCTGTGCGTAGCAGGTGTAAAAAATTATAATTATTATTATACCACGGGTTGGTTGAATTTTCCTATTGTGACGAGTTCTTTAAAAACTTGGAAAAACTCCACTGTGTGAAAAGGGGCTCATCCCAAATTTCTAATCCCCCCCAGCTAGTTTCCCTCTGAAAAATATAGTGAAGTGGAAGTACAAGAGAAACATAAAATAAAAATACTCAAACCCTTAAAAGTGAACTAAAGTAAATGTATTTAGTTATTGGTTAAGAATTGTAAAAATAATCCTGACTCATCATCTTCGGTGGACATTGCGTCATCTGATTGAGCTTGAGCCTACAACATACAAAAATCCCACAATATCTGCCTTTCCCAAAGAATGGCTCACATGTGTTTTGCACTGGTGCTTTTCTGACACCCCCCACTCTCCTGAGAGGCCCAAGCTGGCTCTGAAGACAATCCTGTATGTTGTCATGCCTTTGCAATGACAGTCCAGGCAGCTCCCACAGTCCTACACTACAGTTGTGTAAGTTGTAAGCAATGGGAAAGATGCAACACATGGAGCTGCACAGTCTGAGCCCCCACCTCTGCTGTCTTCCTCCAGGGAATGCCTCTGCCACTAAGACGGACAGGCGCTGCTGGCTGAGGAGGAATCCACCCTTTTCCTCTCCCAGTAACCCTTTCCCTTCTGGCCTCAAATCACCAAAAGCTTGTGTTCCTCCGTGACCATCTCTTGAAATGAATCCATTACAGCCATTGTATTTGAGCAGAATTCGAATATGAAATTGAAATATTTTTACAGTTTTCTTTTTGGAGCATTTGCATGAAGTAATGAGTCCATGTCAAGGACGTTTGAAGGCTTGGTTGCATCCTTAAGCCCTAATCCCCTCTACACCGAGCGTCTCAGATGTTACTTCTATGCCCTGACGAGATACAAAATGGAGCTCAAATAACCACAGTAGAGCTGAATTCTGTGCTTGACGGACTGATCAATTTGCTTTGTTTTTCAGCAGCATAACAATCTAATAGATCTATAGCTGTGTCTCAGAAACAGCATTCTTTTGGAAGGAAATCTTGTGGGTGGGCTGTGTTGTGCTGCTGCTTTGAGGCTTTGCAGCAGCCCAGCTGTCTGCTTACTGAAAGCACAGTAATTTCATTCACTCTGGCGTGCATCTCTGTTCCCTCTAACAACAAAAGCCATCCAGTTAAGGAAATATGAATTAGCCCCCACAAGGTTTCTCAGCCTTTCTCTCTCTCTCTCTCTCTCTCTCTCTCTCTCTCTCTCTCTCTCTCTCTCTCTCTCTCTCTCGTCGCTCTCCCTGTTTGGCCGAGGGTTTCTCTGCCCAGGCGGTCTTGCTCTGTTGTAACTAAGCTGATTGACAGGACCATGTGCCATAGAGCTCGAGAGTAGTGCAGCTGGAAGTATATCATCTGCAATTTTAGTTGGGTAAATATAGCAGGCAGTCTTGTCAAGCAGAGAGATAGATTGTTCTGGGAAAGGAAGTGTTGGTTCTCTTTTCTGAAAGCAGGGAAAAAAAGTTTCCTTTAACCCCTTGAAAATGTAAGGTCCTCTCTCGACTCCCAAACAATGAGAGCACAGTTGAAGAAGGGCAACGATGCACCATGTGTCGTGATGCCTCAGCTCCATCTCGCTCAGTCAGCTAGGCAAATCAGTCCCAGGAAGCAGGAGCCCGTCCTCTGATTCAAATGGGGCAGTTTGGATTGAGCCTGATATCTAATGCTCCATCCCTAACCTCATTCGACCCATGTAATTGACTGCTCTCCACACTTTACTGGCCAGCATCTGGCTTTAAATGTGCATGGGCTAGCGAAGAATTGTGGTGAGTTTCTTAAACTTGTAGGACACATGGCATATACATTGTGCTTTTAATAAAAAAAAATGAATAGAACTGCACAGAAAGCTTTCAAGGTAAGGTCTCATTTTTCAGATAGCCACATTTAGAGCAAGGAGATGTCCATTTGTACAACGTAAAAAAATCTGGTTATGTGGCAAATCAGACAAAATCTTTCGGAATTAAAACAGGGAGTTGCGTTTGGTATGTTCCGATGACCGAAGGGGGAGGAGAATAGGTCCTGTTATAATGATGGATCATTGATCAAGGATTTCCTATTAGTTTGATTATTATTTTCATGACGTTTTCAACCTTTTTCGAACATCCCTTTTTTATCATTTTGTGGTATGACAATGACTATTAACAGTGTTGTAGCTCTTGCACTGACATGAATATCCCTGTGGTTTGTGTTAAGTCTAATCCAGACAGTACACTGGAATTTAACACAAGACACTGATATTGATATATTGGCTCTAAGATTTAAATTGTTGCTGCCATTGTAAGAATCCACAGAGAATCTATTTTTGTTAGTGTCTGAACGTCTGTAGCATTGTTTTGAGCTGCTTATTGAGTCTTTGTCTCCTACTTGACATTGACAGGGGTTCTCTCTTGTGTAGGATTGTCATCAATCAGACTCAGTCTCTCGATGAATAATTCTGTGGATTTATTTCATTGCTGGACTATACCTCAGACGGGAAGAGAAGGCGGAGAAGAGCCCTTGATTCTGACATACATTTTATTTCCTCTCCAGCTCACTTTTTCTTCGCATTTATGCCTTTTTTATGCAGAAGTCACTGAGCCTCAGCTTCTCAAATCTTCAATTCTCTCCTTCGACCCTCCTCTCTCAACAACCCCCTCTGCTGCAGCGAAGGGCAGATTTTTTTTTTCTTTTGACAAGTCTGCTCCTAAATCCCTTCATTTTTATTCATACAAATACAGGTTTAGAGCCCCTCGCAGCCCCTCGGATACAAAGCCAGAGTGGCCCTTTGACTGACAGCTTTCTCCTTTTCATCCAAACACTAACGAAATTCACAAGCACACCTCTAATTGACCTGAATCACCAGCACAGCACCAGAGGTAGATATCAGGGGGCATGGCAGTGGATTTGTAGCACGAACATTGTAGAGGATGATTTGATTACTCTCCAGCTGACCTTTTAAAATAATTATCCTGGTTTCCCCAAAGCAAAACAGAGCTAATTTGGCATAGAATAATGGAATTATGACAAAAAGTATATATCTTTAATTACCTCATTTTCAGACCCCCAAATTGCACCAATCCATTTATTTTATCTGATAAAATAAAAGATAAAGGTGGTGAGTGGCTCCAGTACAATGTCATCTGTGTTTTTTCTTTTTGCCTTCGTGCCTTCTCATGGCTAATCCATGTGCTACTGGCAACTTCACTAATTCACCATATTTTACAATCATGTCAGTCATCGAGACCAAATTCCCATATGCTGTGTCCCTCTTAGTCTCTATTCAAGGTCAAGCACGCGTGTGTTGTGTCAGTCCCTAGTCGTTGTCAGGCAGGCGCTGGCCGGCCTCCAGGGGTTGCACCTTGAGCGCTTGGGAACTTGTTGTGACCTTTTACCCTCCTTCCTTCTCTCACCAATCCCTTCCTCTTCCCCGCCACCTGATCTTCTCTCATATATCACTCCCCAATTGAAGCGGCAGTAGGCAGCTGGCAGCTGCAGAGGAAGTGGAACCATAATTCATATCGCTCAGCCACTTATGCAAATATGTTTACTCATGAAGGCATTCTGAGCAAGGAGAATCTGCCTCAGGGCAATTCTTAACATGTCTGCCACGTGTGCCCGGTGTCCCGTAGCTTTAAGTATGAGATCACGGGTCAGTTTCTCAGCCCTCCCGTCAGTGTTATTTTTATGACACGCTCAAAAGACGATAAACTAGGTGGGTGGAGTTGTCACTTACATAAATTTTTGTCAAGTTTGACATTGGGTTACTTTACATGGAAAAATAAATCCCATAATATTTTTGGGTAATTAATCACATAGGAAGAGATTTTACTTATGCATTTGTTAATATTTTATATATCTTCTTCACACTTTGTCAGACAAGTTTTTTGTCTTCTAACGAAACTCTAAAATATCCCATTTTTAATCATAAAAGGAAGTTGGGCAGCTATTCTTCATATTTGAGAAGCTGGAGGGTCTTTTTTATATTATCATCTGAAAGAGAATGTGAATAATTGATTTATTTTTTAGAATTGCTGTTTATCGGTCAGGTGACTACTTGGATAATTGAACTATGGTTTAAGGTAATGTCACGGTACCAACAATGTATACAATTATACATTTTAACAATAGAAAATACTGAAAAATATGTTTCAATCTTTACAATTTTACAGATTTATTTAACCAAGTGTGAAGGAGTTGGCAGTCTGCATACTTTACTGCATAAATCTCATCATATGTTTTACCTACAATGTTGCCAATTCTGCTGTAACTTCAAAACATGTCACATTTTTTATTTATTTTTTTTTGCAGGGGAGTTAATCACAAACACATTTGGATCTGAAGTCACAAACAAATGAGACTAAGAGTCTCAAGATTAAAATCTTGTTCTATTGCTGTTGAAGAAAAGTTATTGTCATAATTCATATTATTTTTACCCTAACTGTAGTCATGTTAGATCCATGTGCAGTAGGTTATGCTTCATCCAAGTGTCTGAGGGATTGTCCTATCCTATCCATTTATTCATTTATTTGACAGGGACCATACAAATATACATTGTTACATTCTTATTCATTGTTTTTGGCTACATAATTTTGCCTCTGACATGAAATATTCTTCCACTAATGATTAACATGACTAGTGATTTTATGATTTATTATTTGAGCTTTAAAATGTCAGAAAGGTATTAAAAAATAGAAAAGAATGCTGTCTCAAGTTCACGGAGACCCAGGTGACAAATTGTTTGCTTGACTGACTAGCGCCATGGATTATACAGATGTTATACAGTGTCAAGCCTTTGGCCTACCAGTTCAAAAACTCCCCATCAAGAGTACTACGATTAATCGTTGTGGCTCACCGTCCCAGACAGGCTGCCACCTAGTGCTGGTTAGTAGCTGTAAATCTGGCCAGTTAACGGTGCCCTAACGGGGAACTGACAGGGAGGCTTAGGCCCAGTGTGAAGAGGGGATGCAACTGTTGTCCTGTCTCAGAGCCTCTCAACAATGTGCTGAGTGGATGGAGAGTCCCAGCAGAGAGCTATTAATCATGCCGCCAGGGGTGTCTGTTGGGTGGGTGGGTGTTGGTGGTGTGGGGGGTCAGCCATAGAGGGAGCTAAGGGTTGAGGATGCCGCAGAGAATCTGGATGTGCTGACAGGAACAGTGGGAAAGATGTGAGCAAAACAAACTAGCCCCCCATAAGTCCCAAAAGAGAGGAGGAGGAGAGGCGTCTGGACTAGTGGAACAAGAAATGTGCTTTGCATTCACACAAAAGGCTCCGTGAGCACGGGCGGATTTTGAACTAATTTAACTCAATAAACTTATTCCGAAGAGAAAAGAAAGGTCAACAGTAACATTTTCGCACAGTTTCCAGATTCAGTGTCATCTTCAACTTTAACCTTGCATACTTAGTTGTTGTCTGAACTCAGTTTCCCTGTGAATTGAGGGGTTACTAGAGCGATATGGTGCATTCCAAAATAAGGATTTGTACAATATTTTACGTAAAAATGATTTTATTTGTGATTTGGACCTCCATTTGTAGTTAATTGTGATACTTGGTGTCTCCTGACATGAGAGCAAAATTCAGCTTTCACTACTGTTCGATAGTGGAAAATAGACTTTGGGTTAAGACTATTATGTCAGCCTCTGATCAATTTCTTTGAAGTGACATTTGTTCTGCATCTCAGTTCACGTACTTCCAGGCTCCATCTTTGTTCAAACTTTCTATTTTCAGTGGACAATTTCACTCGCATTAATTAGTATGGCGACTTAAAGTGCACTATAATTACCCAGATGGTGCACTCAAAATAATCAAAAAGTTGAGTGTGAAACGCTGAAAAATGGTAGGCATCTTGGCTACGTAGCAGAAAGGGAGGGACTACCATTTCTAATGGTGGCCGGGGTAGGGAGATGCGTTGTTGGCATTGGTGGCGCAATAATTTCCATGTTGCATAAAATTGTGGGTACATACAAGATTGTAAAATATTCATTTTTAAGAGTTTTTAAAGTGAGAAAATTGAGCCAGCAGATATTGTGGGCAACAATCATGGTAACATGTTTTAATTGTCATTTCCAGTAAGTGCACAATGACAAAGACAGTGCACTCCTGTCGGAATTCATGAGCAATTCCAGTGAGTATACTCTGTACACTATACTAAATGTGAGCCCACTGTTTACAAAGCATTTTACTGTTAGTAGACAGTGTATTATATGTGTGTACTTGTAGTTAGAAAACTTAGTTAGTGCTAAGCATGCCAATGCCATAGAACTGTAGTTTTCATGGCTACTTAATGGCTTCGCCACTATTCTGATTTTCTGCTGTGTTGCTATATCGGTGGTTGTAAAAGGTGTTTGTGAGAACACTGACTATGAAGGGCCTTCAAATCTGCAGCAACTTTGACAGAGCCCTCTAACTCCCTATTGACAGTTATATAGGGTAAAGTGATCCCAGTAATAGTGTGAAGCCTAGTTTACAGTGTGAAACCTAGTAAACTAGGCTTCACATTGCCCTGTTGATCATTATCATACAATTTTCTACAGGTTGAATCATAGTAGCATGTTAGCAGTATAGAACTGAGGCTGTTGTTGATAATCTCCCCAGTAGGACAGTAAAGCTGGTCAAATCAAATTAGACCCCAGCAGTAACAGTGAAGGCAGTGCTGGTATAGAGGTGTTGGCTTTCAGAGTGGGGGAGGAGTGCGGAGGTTGTGGGAGGGTTGTTGTGGTAGAAAATAAGGGCCCATATTAGTATTTCGGAGAGACACTGTCTTGCTGTCTTGCTTGTGTGGCGCTCACATCCTTAAGCCTTTGGTGTCTCAGTGTGAATCCCACAATGCCTTGATGGACTGGGTTAATAAACCTCTCAGCAGCTATCCCTCCCACACACACAAAAACGCACACGCAGACAAACTGAGCACACACACACATAAAGTCTCTTGACACACACAGCTGCTTGTTATTTCATGCCCCATAAGGGTGCTGTGACCACGGATTGTAATACACATATCCAATTAGCTAAGCATAGCATCGCACATTGGTCTCAAGCAGGGACTCTCACAGATACATACATGCTCACTTCTACTGAAAATATAATGTATTTTCTTGTTAGGCTTGGGTCAGTAAGCACTGCTTTTTATCTTAAGCAGGATTTCACTCATATAGAACAATAATTAGAGTCATTCATCTTTGCAGATTGCACGATTTACTGTCTTCCATGAGATTTGGTCACTATCTGGTGTCAAAGTGGATCATATTATTGTTCTGCTGTGCTGTTAAGGCTGATAATATATATGTAGACTGCAGCAGGTTTGTTAATGTGATAAAACACATCACAATCCACCAGTAAGAACTAAAATTCAAAGGTTAAAAAATGATAACTGTATTTTTAGTCTAAGCTCTTTTAGGAAATTGTTTTAAGAGTAGAAATTAGAAGCCATATGAAATGAAAAACTCAGTTTTAACCCTGTGTTAACTGTTGATTTATCAATCAATCAACCAATCAGTCAAATTTTATTTGTATAGCCCAGATTCACAAATCATTTGTCTCATAGGGCTTTAACAAGGTGTGGCATCCTCTGCTCTTAACCCTCAACAAGAGTCAGGAAAAACTACACCCCAAAAAACCCAACAGGGGAAAAATCACATTTAAACTCAGTGAGAGACACATGTGAAGGATCCCTCTCCCAGGAAGGACAGAAGCAATAGATGCTGCTTGTACCTGAACACATCAACACAATAACATTGATTAGAAGAAACAGTTTTTAGCGTAATGGAAAGGTGTGTTAATGTTTATAAGTATTTATACATAATAAATAAATAACAAAATGTCAAAATGATTGACAATTGAAATGAAGGTGTTATATTTAAAAAAAACAATATTAGTGTATTTTTACATCACAATATCACCATCATCTCATATCAGCATCATTTTCTTCCTGTACACAGGTTTCAACTCTTTGACTTATCAAATTTTTGCTTCCAATGGTAATGCTATATGGAATTTGTAATTCCCTCCCCATGACTATCAATTCTGCCTGTTAGCGACCAGCGCACATGGACCTATGCTGTCCAATTTATCAGTTAAATCAACAGGCATAGGCGAGGGCGGTGGTGAAAAGTCCTTGACAACTGAGAGCAAGCTGTCGTCAGGACTTTCCATCTTGAGCTGTTGGTTACTGTCAACTCACACTGAGGAACTTGATTTTATGTGGTCTTAGTATTAGTATTTATTTTAAGTCATTTGATAATTGTTGTGTTGATACTTCATGTGCTATTTTCAGTACAAATTATTTTTGTCTGTAAACCTCTGAAGGAGTTATGCAAGTAGGTTTGTTTCTGCAGGGGTCTGCTGGTCATTAAATATCTGACTTTGCATTTAAACGCTAATTAGTTTGCTTGTCTTTCAGCTTATTTACGTTTCATTCATTGGCTGGAATTGTCAAACATACTGCAAAAGCTTTTTTTGGTAAAAAAGTTCTTGTGTACTTTTCATTATGAGAAAAGCTCATCAGAATTTGTTGACAGCATGAACGCAGTATTCAAGCTTAATCAGTGAATAAGAGTGAAACTCGATTTTCACTCTGATTTTCTTTCAGTGAAATCTCACGACAATATCCGTATGGTTGTCATCCCTGTCTTGTTGGCCGAGAGCCTCTTGCCTCTGAGTGGACACCCAGAATTAGAAAAAGCTGTCCTATTTCTGGGCTGCAGCTGGGAGCTTGGAAGGAGTGTGTGCTGTAAAGGTGACATGGGTCAAAAATTTCTTCTCGATGGAAGGTGGGAGGGTTACTGGTTGGAAGAGGAGGACAGGCGGCCTGGTAGGCATGTTCAGGGGGGGTGATTAAACAACTGGTCACATTTCATAGTGCAAATATTGAGTCAAAAAGAGGTGACACATGCAGCAGGAGTGCTTTAAACTTGTTGACGCACCCCTTCTTAAATAGAGTGGGATCATTGCTGCGGATAACAAATTTTGACAAAAGCCACCCTGCTGACAGGGGACAGAGCTGAGCGGGCCAATGTTGCCCAGTGCAGCTGACGACAAGACATGCTAACAACCTGGGACAACAAGAAGGTGTTGACTACTCTAAAAGCAAAATAGACCTGCCAATATGTACAACCATGTTCCCTCCCTGTTCTCTAGTACACTGCTCACGGTCTTGGACTGCATGGCTGTAAAGAACTTGGGTTAAAAGATTTCTGATTGAAAATAATTATAAATGTTGTTTCTTATGTGGGAAGAAGATTAGAGGACTCTTATTATTTGTAGGGCATTAATTATGCCACTACAAAATTGCATGTACCAAAACAAATTTACCAGCCAAAATTAAGAATCGTGATCGAGCTTTAAGTTCAGTGTGAACTGGAATCACCATTATACAACCCACCTTTTCTGCCCTTATCCTACCCAGTAAGCTGGGCCTGCAGAGGATGTCTGCAGTTAATGATTTTCATTTGCAAATCTAAAAAAAAAACCTATAATGCCAAATTATCATCCCTATGTTCATTCATTATGTATTGATCTTCTTTCACAGCACCACAATGTAAATCACTGATAGTATACTTAACCACAATTTACACTACTGAACAGAAACTTAATGCATGACAGTACTCTGACAGTAAATGGAAGGAAATGAATGTATTATTATTAGTGGTTAAGTAAAGCAAAATGTCCAGGTAATATTTTTAAAATCTAACACATTGCATAGATTTAGTGATGTGTGTGCATGTTGATCAACTTACACTCTGTACTAAAATCCTATGGACGTATTCTGAGGACTATACTCATAGTGTTGTGTAGTTTCTACTTTAAGATAGATGCTTGTGCAGGCTGTTTTTGTCTCTACACAGTTTAAATATACCGCTATGGTTTCCCTGCAGGTGGTAATAAAGTAGTAAATAGCAGTTGGAGCTATCTCCCTGGATTTGTCCATTGTACTTCATAATCCCTTGTGAGAGGAGCAACACTCTGTAGTCTAGCTCTACCCAGTCTGACCAGCGCCTGTGTGCACAAGGCAGCTCGCAGCCATCCCAGCTATGCAGATATGTCTATCTTAGTTTTAAACTATAAAAATTCCTGCTAAACGGACAGGAGCTGAGCAGGTTATGAGTGGTGAAATGTTGCTAAATTTATGATCTGGAAGGACTTGTTGGGTGGTGAGAGGTCACAGGGGGCATCTTCTGGGTTGGGTGACAGAGTAGACTTGAGGTGTGCTGTGGGGTAGTAGGGGGGCTCAGACACAGAGGTCAAGGGAGAATGAACTTGTGAACTAGTGGACATCAATGTTGCTGTTCAAGTCAAGTATAGGTCAAACTAATCCGGGACTCAAAGTACAGATTCCTCTGAACTCAACACCACAGATGTATTGGTCTGAGTCTTATGCTGCATGAGCTCTGAGAAAACAAGGTACCCAAGTGTAATATTTGTACTTTTTCTTACAGGGGCTGTAGCGTTTTGAGAAAAGGATACCAGCCTGTCGAATCATTGAATCTGTCTACATGACTAGTTAGAACAGCTTGCTAATTGATTGTCACATATTAAGGACTTAACATATTTCGTTTATACTAACATACATGGTTTCTTTTTACACTACTGCTAATATATGAATTTTCCATTGAAACCCAGTATTGTTGCAGAACACTGTGGCTCTCTGTGGAGCAATCTGCAATCCTAGATTGCAGTTTGAGAAAAGAAACAAGGCAACATAGAAAAGTGAGTTGTGATCATCACTGTTAGAAGAATGAATCTTTCTGTTTCTAATCAGTCTAGTTTTGAAATAGGAATGCCTCAACTAATATTTGATGGATTGTCATAAAATGTTGTATTAGCGTCCCTGCTTCCCAAAGAATGAATCTGTCTGGCATTGATCACTTTTCATCAAGTGCTGTCATCAGTTTGGAAGTTTTGGTTTAGAGTGAAATGTCTCAACCATTATTGAATGGTTTTATAATTTGCTACATTTATTTTCTTCACAACATGAATTGTGATAAACTGTTTAATTCATGGGTGAACTGCATAGCCTGTAGCCTGTTCCAATATCGCAGCCCATTAGTCCTATTGAAAGTTGCTTGTTTGAAACTGACATGACCCGATCCATCAGACAAAGATATATCGCTCACTGCACTTTTGTGCATGGTTGTGTCACAAAGTCGATGTTCATACCTCACGAATGATCTTTGTTGAGCACAGATACTGAGAGCTAACACAGCCAGTCTGTGACCACAATGCTGAAACTGCCTCTCTGCTCCAGAGCTTTTCTTTCGGTCTTGTGGTGATCTTTTCATCCTCTGTCTAGATTCTCTGTAAACCTGCAAAACTACAATAATTACCTTTCTACTAGTCAAACCTGTACTCTCTATTTATGTTTGTGTTTCTTTACAGAAAGTATAGCAACCGTACACAGTGGTAATATAAATTATTTGTAAGGTTTGTTCGGCTACAAGGTAGTGTGTTTATTTGACACCGCTGTATAACCTATGAACCCCTGATGTACAATTGTAGAAAAACAACTCCAGTCCACAAGGCTATTACTGAATAGATTTATATGACCAATGCAGGACAGACTGAAAGGGAAACCCATTAGATATCTTTTATTGTAGTATAAGTGAGTGAGAAGAAGTGTTTTGGTTTTTTCCCTGTCCTTTCTGAAGAATCCAGTGGATTAAGTAAATATATAATTATATGTATATGATTAATCCATATGCTGCAGCTCTCAACTGTTGTTTACAGGGAAGTTGCATTCAGCCATTCAGACAGTTTCTGTCACTTAACACCCACAGACCCATGCTATCTTCTTTAAAGGTGACAAAAGGGATAACCAATTGTTTTTCTGTTTATCAGAGGTGACATGACCAGTGGCGCAAGGGGGCGAGGAGGCCCTGTGTTGCCATAGCTAAATATACATCCCTGACAGCTCCATAATAGGTTCCAGGAAGTTCAGTCGAAAATAAAAACAAAGCAACATTTCTAGCTGATTGGCTTTGAAAGGCCGTTTTTCCTTGCTGAATGGGAAAAATGTGGACTTCAGCATTCCATGGCCGTGATGCCAGTCGGATTGGATAGGCGCAGCCTTGCGTGTGCAGAACGAGCTTGGTGAGTGGGAGACACATTACACTGCAGAAATCAACTTTATGGGAAAGAATTTGTCTACATGTTTGAAAGAGCATACAGCATACAAAAATAAGGGGACTATTTTAAGCGGTGTACATCTTTCAGCCTTTTTTTCTACATTATTTTGCAAGTTAGTGTTGGCATTTCTGTGATTTTAACCCAACACAAACATTATTTTTATATTAACACTGGCACCTTTTAACTTTTTAGTATTGAACATAAAAGAGCATGAGGCCTACCATTTTGTGGTTTGGGGCCAGAATAACTGGTAACCATATACGCCAAGTTTTCATGTGGATTATGTTAGGTATCTTTTCACGGAAATGCTCCTTTTTTTTGATGCGATACAATTTTTCTGTCCCAGATGTTTTATCGTGTAATTGCTAATTCTGAAAGGGCGGTGCGTGCAGGGATGATGATGCCAAGCTTCTCTTTTCACTCGAGCAACAATACAGGCAGAAGTTGATCGGGACAAACAGAGGCCCTTTAAAGCCTGCTGCACACTGTATTTGGTCTTCAACATTCTTTTGTAAAAGCACACCACTAGACAATGTGTTTACAAACACCTTCGCCTCTGTCACTTTCAGCACAAAATTTAGTCATGAATTCATAAAGATAATGCACTCCCTGGATCCCATCCCATTCGCTCAGCTGTCTGACATTACCCCACAGTATCTTTTTAGGAGCCACTTACTGCAGCATGGTTTAGAATTACTGCACTCCTGGCAAACAGCCTCAGTATTAGACTCCAACACGCCTTTAGTAAATTATGTTTGTATTCCATTTTTTTTCTCATTCTGACTCTCAAGTTTGGTTAAATTATGTGCTGAGAGATGTTTTATGACAAACAGCAAGCCCTAGGGAAGTGCACTTTATACATCAGTGGAAGCGAGCTGCCATGTGAACAGCAGTGAAGTGGCTCCTTTTTTTTTTTTCTCCTTCTCAACCACTCAGCCCCCTTCTCCAGTTGACAAGCTAAGAAAAATGAAGAAACTTGTATGTCATGGAAGTAGACGAGAAGGTTGCAGTGTTGGAGAACTTGTTCTGAAGTGACTTTTATTAGAAGCATAAACATTGAGGATATGTATTCATTTTTTCATAAATCCGCACGAACAAAAATAAGAAAAGCCCAAAAACTCCCCTCTTCTTGTTGACTTCCTCTTTATTTACAGTGTAGGTGAAGAGTTATTGCAACAGTGAGAATATTGGGGGGTGATCCCCTGGCTCTATGCTCTCTTGAATCCCGCACTGTTGCCCCCAAGTTTCCCTAAAGCTGTTTCTTGTGTGGCAGACATGCAAACCCACAGGGGAGTAATTTATGACAGTTGTCGCCTTGGTCTGCTAAGCCAGCACGGGACATCTCCAGCCACTCTGAGCGGGGCAATTCAGTGCCCCATTGGGGATAAACCCGATCGGCTTTAATGTTTCCCCGCTGTGGAGCCTGTGTGGCATCAGCGGTCAGAAATGTCCCCCCACAAGCCTCTGTTGTGTGAAAGTCACTGTGTTGCCATGGAGAGGGCAACCTGTTGCATATGGAGAGCTTCTATGACACCAAAGCTTGCAATTGCTCCTTTTGTGGATAATGCTGTTACAAAATGCAAGTGACATCAGATAACATCCAGTGCATTGACTGTAACGTCATTTTGAGAATCATGCCTCATATGTGAACACGTATTTGTTTTCTCCTTAAGGGCTCAGTGGGCTTCTCTGATCAGGTAAAACAAACTGGTAAAAATGGTCACATAGTTCAGTCAGTCTCTCCCTGCTTTTTATTATGATGAAGAGATTGATGCACTCCATTTAGCATGTTCGAAAGATGAAGCGAATCCTGCTGAAAATCAAAATAAGGAGAGATAGAAGGTTAGTGGAAATGGAGAAACATATAGTAATTAGGGAGTGCAGGTGCAGACATCTTCTGACTAGAAAGAGAGAGTACTATTTTCAACCTCAATGGCTTGCGCAGTACCAATGGTTGCAGTTTGAGGTAAACACTATGCTGTGTGTGTATCTTAGGCAATGTGGCCTGTCAATTACATGCAAGTCAAACTTGACACCAGATGAACACAATTTAATCTTAAAACTGAATTTGCACAAGAAGCGCACACAGAATAAGAAATAAAAGACCTGCAAGGTCCAATACATCACACTTAGCCCCACTTTTTAGCAGTTCGGTGAGAGTAATGACCCAACAGAGAAGTATAAAATGGTCATCAAGTTCAACACTGCCTATAATATAGTGAAAGAGGATGTTCTGTTTACTTAAATAAAGTTATGACCAAATAATGTGTGCTACCAGTGGAAGCGTAAGTCTGGAGAATCCAACAACCATGCCCACTTCATGCCGTTACTGAGTTGTTAAAGAAAGCCATGTCATATCAATAATTCAGGTAGATCAGTGTAATCATTTTGAACCTGGACCCTCCATCCTGGGTATTTAGTATTTTAAGTATGTGAAAAATTAGATGTACCAAATTTAGAAACCTACAACCTCTTGTTCCATTGTGCAAAGACATTCCTACAATGGTTTGTCTTAGACTGTTATAATTGTAAAGCTGTTTATACATTTTTGATGTTAACCAGTTCCAATGATCCCTTTAACCCTTAAACTGTTACTGTAGGGTTCTGCTCTACCTTATTAAGAATTCTGCATCGTGCCTTGTGGAGTAATCTTGGCTGAACATGTACTTGTGGGGACACCGTTTGTCGAACAGTGCCTGATGGATAGCTAAAATCGTTGAGATTTCTTTGTACCCATTTCTGCTTTATGCAAATCAACTACTCTTGATCGTAGGTCCCGTGAGATCTCTGTTTTGCGAGGCATGGTCGATATCATTGGATGCTTCTTGTGAATAGCAAGCTCAAAATGTTTGAGTAGTTTTTTTTTAATTAAAAGTAGCTCAAAGCCACAATAACTCACTTGTTTCATTGATGGACTCCAGGTTTGCTAACCACTAACTCCAATTAGCTTTTGCTGAAGTTATTAGGCTTTGGGTTCACATACGTTTTCCAACTCTACACTGTGAATGTTTGAATTATGTACTCTTTTTCTTACAACTGTATATCCAGTGTCCACTGGTAGGTGTAAAGAATACAGTAAAAAGCTGGGACTTTGTTCTATCTTTGAGGTATCATTTGGTTACCAATATCAAATTAACTGTATTGTTTAGCACAGTTATTCTCATTATTTATTTGCCTTGATTAGCTAGGTTATAATAAAGTAACTTAAATGATGGGACAAAACGGATATTGCTTATCTGACTTTAAAGTACTTTTGGTAAAATGAGGCTAACTTTGCTGTTCAGAAAGAAGCTGACTAGTTTTTGACCAGGGAATAAGGCACTGCTCATTTATCCCTTTGGACCACCCACCCCTTCAGCTCAGTGTAAACTGAAACAGCCAAGATTAGTATTAATCCCTCTTAATGTAGTGTCTCATAATTAGGTGACTTGCAAGTAAGCGGTCCCACCTAACTGCTGTGATTTATCAAACACACACAGAGGATTTGCTGTCAATGCTTGGAGGGTATAAAGTGAGCATCCTGTCTGAATACAGTGGTATCAGCCTATTAATACTGATGAGCCTGATGAGCTGTGCGGTGAATGATGTCAGTGGTTACATCTAAATAAGGAATCCTCACACTGACACAGGTATAAAAGGAGAAGACCGGCTTCTCCACTGAATCCTGCTTTCCTGCATTTTGTCATAATCCCCAGCATATCTTGCAAACACCTCTCTTATATGTCCAATAACATAGACCTGTGTAAAATAAATTGCATATCAAATTCAGTTACACACCAATCCACAGTTAAGTGCTTTTAAAAAGTGTAGTGAAACAATATTTTCATGTTGGATCTTCACTAAATGGAAATTTTAATTTGAAATACCATTGAACACATTTTCTGGACTTGGATTGTCTCTCACTTCATACCACACAGGGGCTATTTTAACGTAAGGGCTTATGTGTTGATTTACTGCTTTGTTGTCATCCGCACAACCAGCCGCAAGTGCAGCTAAAAAGCCAGCAGTGACGGTACAGCTGGCTATGGCTGTAATGTTATGAAAATTGACCATGGCCCTGAGACTTAGTTCAGCAGTAGTACTGGAGGGATTTCGGGCTGGAGGAGTGCCAGAGTAATGGAATTCTAGATCGGATCTGCAGCGTCTTCCTCGTGCTATGAGGATGGTGGTGGTTGTGTATTGTGTGGACTTTCTGCCTTCTGCTTAAAGGTGATGAATTTGCAGCAACATAATAAGTTGTTAGCATAGTTAGTGCGTTAGCTTCGAGGGCTAATATGGTTAGGTGCTTTTGCTAAAAGAATGTCCAACCAAACCCTGTTGCAAAATCTGGCAGTTTATAAAGAATTGCTTTATGAAGAATGAAGGACTCATCAAACATTAGAATTGAGGAACTTAACATCCGTTAGCTCACATCTGGAACTAATGGCCATTTTATTTTGTCAAACTGAAGTTCTGTCCTTTTACTTTTATCTAAGCATCTAAATATTTGTATGGCCACCATTAGCACCAACACATCAATGCATGTTCAGAGTGAGTCATGATCTCTCATCTCGCTCTTTCTGATCTTTAGTCACACTGTAACTACATGTCTTGATCATAAAAAGTCCAGTTAATATAAATAACGTTTTGTGGTTGTGTTGTGCTTGATGTGAAGAGACCATATTCCATTCAACTGCAGTTTTTCAAACACCAAATCAGTGTGCTAACAGTGGCTGTGTGTGATTCCCAGTAGAGTGCAGTTGTGTTTTGAGCCTCTGTGGCAGTGGTGTATTGTGTCTTGTGTGAACACACACTAGAGTTGGTCTGTGTAGCGCGTGGTATCTGGAATCTCTCCTACCCCAGGGGAATGCCATTAGTGGGGAGCTGAAGGAGTGCAGCAGGTGAAACAAATAAGGACGATAACTCCACACACACACACACACACACACACACACACACACACACACACACACACACACACACACACACACACACACACACACACACACACACACACACACACACACACACACACACACACACACACACACACACACACACACACACACACACACACACAGAGCTTTGTTTCTGTGTTAGCTGCCTTGCCTCAGTCTTTTTTCTCTCTTTCCATATCTCACTTATTTTTGCCTTCTTTCTCGCATCAACTCCCAGCGTATAGTCAATTTTCAACACAAACAATGTTCATTGACATCCTTTACATTAGAGTTTTTTAAATATTTGTAACCAAGATAAATGTTTATTAAGACATTTGACCCTTTCGTGCACTTTATTGGACAAATTGTTCTTCTAAACAGGACGTTATTTTCTCCAGAGAAGGGTGTATTTCATAAATATTTTTTCTTTTTTCAGTTCAAGGCCCTCAATAGCTCTGTTTGTATCTGAGGTAGAGCCCGACCAACTGGCAAGTTTTATCAGTCCAAGTTAATTGTAATAAAGTTGGTATCTGCATTATTAACAGTTGATGAATAACAACAAATTTAACTAATTGAAAGCTAAAAATAGGTGCCTTGTCATTTTCTCCCTCGTCAGTAAATCCTTGACTGCTGATATACAACATGCTTACTAAATTAGTTCACCGCAATGCGAACAAATGCCACTGCTCATCAGTGAAGGACAGCTAATTAGCCCTTATTGTTTAGCGTTGCACAGATTCTGCCTCATTGGTACAAATATCTCTGACTCATATGTCAGCACAGCTACAGGCGTTGAATTGGAAGTACTATTTTTGTGTTTTTGTCGTATTACTTATTTCCAGCTATAAAATAATACCTTTTAACTGGTAATACAACCACCAGCAGTGTCTTGAGATGTTCTGGAGATTGGTAAGGTGAGTTGGATGACCTGAAATGAAGCAGCTATGCATATTTTTTTTTTTCATTGATTGGATATGGTGACACAGCAACTTTGTGGGCTCGGCCAATAAACTAGACAAGCTAACTCGTTACTGAGTTGCTAGGAAATCATTATTGTCAAGTAAGTCTCATGGTTCTTGAATGTGTGAATATACCAACAATGGAAGGTGCACAATGTTCTGCTGTTGTGTTCAAACACAACAGCAGAGTTTATTGTCCTGATGCGCAGGCCAAACTATCTGCCAAGGGAGTTCACTACCTGCCCCCTGCCAAAAGCTAATGTGATGGAGCTGTACTGTAGCATCAGCAAACTAACAGCACAGCCTGACGGATTTTTCATCATCACTTTCTTCTTCAGTTATGCATATTACCACCAGCATGTCAACATTTTTAGAAGAGGAGAAAACACACCAGACTTGTTTATATCTAAGTTCTTGGTGCATATGCTGACCCATAAGTGGTTGTACATGTTAAGTTTTAGTTTACATTGGTATTAGCCTTAAAATTTGCGTGTTGGTAATCTGGTGGTCATGTCAGCCAAAATCATCATACTCCCTGCACTTCTGTGAATTATTGTCTCTGCAAGTTCAACCTTGCAGTTACTTTACTACCTCACCAAACTGGTCCTCCATTCTTTCCCTGCAATTGTGAATGGTGTTATTCACCAGTGAAAGGTGTGAAATCCAGCCCACAAACTCCATTACCCCACCTGTATCCCCCCAACCTCTCTACTCTACCCCCTCTGATCCTGTCCTAATTAACCTTCTTGCTCATTAAAGAATGGGATCGAAATGATTTTGCTTTCTACTGTTTGTTTGTCTGTAAATACAGGTGATAATATCACTTAATATGATGTGCACTTAACTGTGTCACAAGTAAACGTCAAATCAAAATGAATCGGAATGATTCTGCATCATCTGAAGAAATGAAAAAGAAACAGTTTATGCTTTGTCAGCTCTAGTAAAAGATATAGATATTCACCATGAAGAATACATTTATGTTAGGAATGTTACACAGAATATATCCTGATGAATTACTTTTGCATTGAAGTCGCAGTCCCACAAAATATCCCCCTACTATATATATATACACCACATTCATACACAAATGTTCAAGTGCACTCTTACAGGTTTAAATTGAGCATGATAAAACATCCATAATTCATAAATAGACTGAGCGTAAAGTATGTTCATCCATCACAGAGGAGACAGCAGGCTGTTAATGTGAAACATATTAAGTGGACATTGGGGCCTGTCCCCAGTGCAAAATATGCAGCATAGAAAATACATTTTATGTACAGGATAACAGGTGCAAAGCTGGCAGGCTCCAGCCAAGGCAAGGTTTGGCAATGAAGTCATGCTGTTTGAGGGCACCTGCTTTATTTTTACTGGCTCTGCTTTTTTTTTTTGTTGAAACACAATTTCCTAAAAGGAATTGTCTTTCAACCGAACAAAGTATTTAGGTAGAATCATTGTTTTTGTTGGATATTTTGTAGATCTGGGCACTGCAAGTTGTTTTAGAGGCTTTCTGTCCTGACAGGAACAGATTTCAGGGAGGGAGCTGAATATTAGTATTTCATACCAGTACTCTATACCAGTATTGGTGGGCCATGCCAAAGCAATTTGTTTTTTCAAACTTTCTTCTTAAATACAACAAGTTCCCAAACTTTATGGTAATGAAAAACTATTTATTTGGCATACTCCTTTAAGTAGAATACGGACGTCCACTTTATTCATCAGTTTCAGTAGAGACAGGCCAGAAACTTAAAGGGATAGTTCACAGAAACTCTAACCAACAGGAAGAAATGTGAATTGGAAGGTCTAATTTCAGGCAGCATTTTTGGAGTATGTCATTTTCTATTAAAACATAGGTGACTAGAAGTTTAGATACCTCAGAAACTTGAATGAACCTGAAATTCCCCTGAGCGAGTCATCTGTGCAGAACGAATCTGCTTTTAAAAATGAATATATAAAAATGTAAGTATGGAAGTTAACGGTTAAAAATAGTTTTGGCTGAATTTACTACAGCCCTATTCTTCTCCACAGTAACTGCAGATAATGTTCATGAGTATTAAATAATTTACTCCGATCTGCTTTACAAAACTAGCAGGAAAACTACAATTTCTCCTAATCAGACTTGGAATAAGAAAAACTGGTGGTCATAACATAAACCTACAGTATTATGGCATCTGGACGTCTTTCCTGTGTTTCTTTACTGAGGATCATTGAGGATATTTGTAAATGGAAGCCGCTTTGATCCCCCATAAAGTAAATAACAAAGCAGTATTATTTCTCCTGTGTTTGACATGATAATGCATTTCCCATTTCAGAGTTGGGTTCAATGTAGGCTCTATAACCTGGATGCTGTTGTCAGAAATTTGAAAATTGTATGGTTAACAGTAAAAGATCTAAAGAATCATTTCTTCACTGTAGTCAGATTAAACCGTTACACGTGTTATTTCTCTCAAGAAGGCATGTGAAGACATCTTTTGATTGACTTGGTAATTGATAAGGCTTCAGGAGCTTGTAAGTGCCAGTAAGGCTATTGGTTCTCTGCTTCCTCATCTTTCCCTCCTCCGCGAAAAATCCAGTTAGAGTGTTCTTGTAAATACAAATGCAAACTATATTCCATGTAGCCCTTTAGGAAATGTTCTTTTGCAGTAGCCATTACAGCCATCCTCCCAAGCATTTGGAAAAGTTTTAATTTCTCTAGGGCTTTCAAATTGCCTGTTTAGTTTGCGCAGTAGCATTGTTCCAAGCATCTATAAAATACCACTGTGGCCTATTGAAATGACCATATGGAGCTCCATAGCATTGTTCAATCCTAATTGCCCCCTTCTACAAGTGTCAATTTCATTCAGGAGAATATAGGGACTGAGGGCAAAATAGAAAAAATGAATGAAAGAAGGGTGGGGGCCGACAGCTACTCAGGCTGACATTCATCAAACTTCTCCCGACAGATGGATAAGAACACTGTCGTGCAGGACTTTGTTCAGCAGATGAACAGTAGAATTCTCCCTGGATTTCATTTAGCCTTGCTGGTCTTGTTAAAGCGTTGTCTCTCTCCTCAGCAGGAGGAGCCTTGGCATTGCAACCAAGGACCCTGACTCTTAATTTTAGTAGCTGAAGAAGCCCAGATCAATAACCATCAGTGTTTGGTTGTGGGCCGCTGCGTCGATCAAAGGGGAGGGGAGGGATCACCCACCCCTCATCTGCTGCTCCCCCTCTCCCTGCCTCTCTTACAGAAGATGTCATTTCATTTGGTCCGTTTTCACTGAGAGCTTGTGAAGTATGTGTCAGTGTACTCCACTGATGTCTCAGATGTTTTTCTTTGTGGATTTCCTCTGTTGATGTCTACATACAGACACATTGATTTTATACATGTTCATCTAGGACAGAACCCCTATTAATATATTTAGCAGTCACAGAGCCATGGATCTACAATGCCATTTTACTGTCATTTACAAAGTTATTCATGCTTTCTCTACCCTCCCTTGTTCGCAATATCATAAATAAAGGAAGTCCAAAATACCTCGACAAAATATTTTGATGATGTGATTATAAATTATACTGGTCAACAAGAATGTCTTTTAATTGTAGTCAATTTCTTCTTCACAATAACTGTGGCAAGTGTAAACTCAATTATTGGACAGTTTTGTGAGTTACATGGAACCATGTGGGGACATCAGAAACTTGAAGTTGAAGGTAGAAAAATGTCCTGTACTGTTGGATAAAACAACACAATTATTTTTAAGTCCTTTTAACTTGCTAATCTATGATGGAAAAGCTTTGTACAAACACTGCGGTGCATATTAGGGCTGCATGATATATCATCGCGATATCAACATGCGTGATATACAGTACATATCGCAAAAGACTGCTTGAACTGTGATAAATGGTGTTCCATGTGCCAATGCATTTGCGCTCTGCATGTCAATATATTTGGCCAATCAGATGGAGATAATAAATTTAATATATTCAAATCGTTGACAGGTTTTTCCCTCAATTACTCAATGTCCAAAGAAGAGAAAAGAGAGAGAACAGAGAAGCGAGGCGGCTCTGTCAAATTTCTTGCCACCCCCTCCCCACTAAATTCTACTGTGGAAACTTCTAGTGATCACGTTTGTCCCGGGTCAAATTCATCATTATGGGCGGTTGATTATATAAAATAATTGCGTAGCTTATTTATGACAGTCCCAGAACCTGAAGGGAAAGGAACGCAGACACACACACTGACTCCACCTCTTTCTCTCTCTTAGACTCAGCTGACGTCTCTGACCCGCTACAGTTTATATGTTTATTTAATATAAACACTGATCATCACATAATGGTCGATACTTTTCTTGAATTCGTTAAATCCTGATTCAGAGCAGTGCATTGATCAGCCTTCCCGCTCGCTCTTTTCTTCTCTCTCTTTCTCTCTGTCTCTCTCTCTCTGTCTCTCTCTGTCTTTTTTCAGTGTCTGCATAGACTACTATGTGGTCAGTATGGGGTCTATGTTAGTAGTGAAACCAAAGCAGAAAGACTGTTTATTTATCGCAAGTCATATTTTCATCGCAATATTCAACAACATTATTGCATATCGCATGTTTACCTAATATCCCGCAGCCCTAGTGCATATATATTTGACCATATGTAGATAGTTTCTAAAGATAACTCATAACCTTGATTTCTTAACAGCACCTAAGCCACAGATGTATATTATAGTAGTCTAACTTTAGAATGTTATATGTAAGTTTCAGTTCTTGGCACTTATACATGTTAAGTACTATTTAGATCAAATCTGTGTTTTTATCTGTTGCACATGCTTTTTGTAAGACTAGAAAGTTCCTCAGTTGCAATTGCAACACTACAAGAATATAAGCCTTCTCTTCTGTGATGTGTTGGCCATTAAGAAAACTCAATATTTTCTTGCTTCTTCGTGCTCAGCTCCGCAACACTGTGATCCTGTGGAAGACAGGCCTGTTTGTATAACTCTTGACTTTACTTAGAAAGTGCAGGGTCTTAGCAGAGATGCCACGTTGAAATATTTGTACAAATTGAGATGGTGTGGTTGGTTGGGGTGGATATTTTTTGTGTGAGTCTCATTTCTTGATGTTATTTGTGCGTGTTTCCCCTGTGTTGTGTGGACAATAATGTGCGTCTGCAGCTCAGATACATCTCCTGTTGTTGCTCCCAGTGTCCTAAGCCTTTTCTGCTCCACTGCCAATAGATGTGCATGTGTTAAAGATGGCCTCTGTTTTGTGGTTAGCCTGCCTCATCTTGAGGCGTTCTCCTGGGGCAAAGGTTCGCCCCCGCCTTCCCGCTCTCTCTCGGACTCTTTGGTGGGGTCATTTGGAGAGGTAATCCACACATGGCTGGGTACTCGCTCTACAGCTCCAAGCAGAAAGACGGGGCTCTAGCATGGTGAAGGTAGATAGGATTTGGCTCATGGTGAATGGCAATGGGCTCATTTGACACACCTTTTTTAACCAGTTATAGTAAACTTGAGTTGGACTTGTACACACTCTTGAATCAGGACTGCTACCCAACAAGCCCAGCCCTCAGATGGCAACATGCACAGCTGGGTGAGCTGCTTTAATCCTGCATTTTTTCTTTTTTGGTCAATGTCAGCCAGAGGTCAACCTGGTTATAGAATGATTGCCTCACCATGGCCGCAGCCGTCGTTATTTATTTCATTTCACTCCCCAAGCCCTGGAGATTGAGTTGAAGTACAGAGCCTGTATTTAGACTTTATTTAAGAAGATTGGTTGTGGCCACCGACAGACTGCTCCAGTCAGCCCTGTGTTCACCGATGGCCAGCCGGATCAATACAACACAATTGAGTTTTCCAATCTGTGGACTTTGGGAATGCAGCCACAGCACTTACAGGGTGATCGCTTGTGATGAAGTCTTCATCAGGATCTATTGACAGATTCATTTGAGCGCCCTCATTCCACCCTTACTACATGTTTTTTTTCACACTGTAAAGTAATGGGACACTAAAACCCTATTTAAAAAGTTTTCTGGCAGCTGATGGACAGATTGAAGCAGCAGAGCTGTTTCACTCTCTGAAGTTAACGCTGATTCCTATTTTTATTTTGGTTAAATCCTAAGTTTATGGTTTTTTAGGGGGGGGGGCAGTCGTTGCTAAATTTAGACTTGGTGTCATCCTTCATCCAAAACTGCTCCACACTCTCAGATGTAACACTTATTAAAATATAACACCACATGAGAAAATATTCCAACAAGCAGCAAGCAAGAGATCCTTTACTTTTGAAAGCGAGGCCTAAAAGTGACCTGGCGGCCGATGAAGGGACTGTGAAAATTGCCAAATTGTTTCATATTTGATTTCTAAACAAAGCCGCAGGGATATTGGATATCACACAGTAATTTACAGCCATCACATGTGCACCTTGGAAACTGGTTGGACACTCTCCTCTGTGCTTTTGATGTCCGAGTTGTTTTTTCTTGTCTGGAGTGGAGTTGCTCTTAAGAAAGCCATAATCCTCATGGTATTGCTGCGGCGAGCGCTCCTCTGGCACAACATTTCCCAGCGACGTGCGTGACTCCACTAATTTTCCCCATTGTTGTTTTACCTGTTTTGTATTTTTGCTTCCCCTTCTTGACCCCGTTTTTTTCTCTGAATTCTCGAAAGAAAGCGAGACCAGTGAAGTCAGGGTGGATTGGCCAAAGGTGGTTCCCAGAGTGGAGTGCCTAGCGAAGTGCCTTTCTCTGTGAACTGATAACTCCAGCTGGGTTTAATAAAGTTTAGGATTCAATAGGTAGGGCTTAGCTCATGATTATGGTTTGCTTCTGATAGCTGATATTTTACTGTGGTCTGTTTATATAATGGCTCATTATTTAAAGTGTTGTTTAAAAATAGAAGTGTATGATTATTTATATATTATTTTTAAAGGACCGTTTCTACCATTTCTATTATAGAGGCGTATGAGTTTTTCTTGATATGAGAGGCTCCTTTTACCAAAAACTAGCAGTTATTGATTCTGAAATTTAGACCAAGATACAAAACATCCACAAGCTTGTATCACAAAACGGGACGACGGAATTGCAATACCTCAACTCCAAGCTACAGTCTGTTGAAGTGTTATGTAATTTAAGTTGGGGCAGGATTTACATTTTTTAAATATTACACATTACACCTATTTTTTTCTTTCAAATGTATGTGTCACATAAAAATGTTGGTCAAATTATGATCGAGTGATCACATCTGCAATAACCATGTAATTGCAGATCCCCTATCCCAGGTACCACAAAGTATTAATCGGACCGTGGCTGAAAAACTCTGAACCAAAGCTGAGCCAGTTCTGGAGAATGGTTCCACCTCTAAACAAAACAGTTTTTATGATGCAGTCAAAAGCAGTTCAAATTTCTCCAATTACTTTTTACAGTCAGAGTCTACATCCATGCCTGCTGCTCTGTGTAAATCAGCATGGTAACATGCTCGCAATGACAAGCTTAGCATGCTGATTTTAAGCAGGTAGAACGTTAGGGTCTCATGTTAAAGATACAGGGTTACGGTTACATGCTCACCATGGTCACCATATTAATTTAGTGTGTTAGCATGGCAACATGCATTTCCTCTGCCAGCACTACTTAAGGCTGTAATAATGTCTAGGTAGGCATCAGATACGTTTTGACCTGATCATGGGGCTTGACACAAAGTTAAAGGATACCCAAGTGATAACTCTACAAACAGATTTCATATAGATGGCTGGTCAAGGCAGATGGCCTGCCCACACTGAGTCTGGTTCTGTTAGAGGTTTCTTCCAGTTAATGAGGACATTTTGTATCTCCACAGTCGCCAAAGTGCTGCTCATTGTGGGAACTGTTTAGTTTCTTTATGATTGTTAAGGTCTTGACCTTCTATGTAAAGTGTATCTTATGATTTGGTGCTACACACATAAAATTGGATTGAATTGAATAAAGATGGAAATTCGTTAATAACTCTAAAAGTCAGGTCCAGGATGACCAAAGTCATGACTGTTTTGTGTATCTTTCTCCTTCAGAGCTGTCAGATATTGAACCCAACATATTCCTGAGGCCTTTCCTGGAAGTGGTCCGCTCTGAGGACACCACTGGACCAATCACAGGACTTGCCCTTACCTCTGTCAACAAGTTCCTTTCCTACGGCCTCATCGGTAAGAGATCTCAATATTAGCATTGTCTATTACATTTTTTGGGGTACATTTTTTCCCTGGAAGTACCCACATGTACTGTATATTTTATATCTTTGTACATGTGTGCATACACTTAGTTAAAAGTAACACCTAGTAGTCTAATACAAAGGTCTTGCATTAGTGCTGCTTGTCTTAATTTGTGGTACACAAGAAGGCCTAATAATTGTAAGTCCATTCATAATAGGTGATGTTCATACATCTCTGGATAGTATACAGTTGCTACTACCCCATTATTCTTCAAATATCTTCTTTTCTTAACCACTGCACGAACCAGTGTTAGACTGGCCGTTCTGTCGACTCCTCTGAACAGTTGCTGCTTACTCAGCAGCTGTTACTCTTTTTGTAGCACTTTGATTTTTTACTAAGTAGCTCAGACTTAACTTTTTTTGTTTTGAGAGGGGCTTTGACAAGTTTATAGTGTTTGTACATAAACTAATAGATCAACTTTGCACCTATTTATTTGCATGTGCTCTGAATCTGGATTTATATGGAGGGTGTATCAGCTAAGCACTTTCAAAAGTTTGGAGTTTTCCATTGGGAAGCTACAGTTTGGACTATTCTTTTGCTCATTCAATGTTGGGTCAGTCCAGGAATGCCAGGAATAGGAATGGTCTATTCTCATCATAAGTGCAGAGAAGTTATGCTGGTATATGGACAGCACTGCCTGTCCTCATTAGCCTCATCATGGAAATATGGCCCAGTGTCTGCCAGTTGTTTTGTTAAGTGTGAAATAAGCATGCATCACCAGATGTTAGTCTAAATAGCAGTCAATGTTACAGTGGTGTCAAAACAGCTGCAACCATTACTAAACTAAATAGGAGCCTAAAATTGCAGGGATCTTGTACAGTGTTAAAAAAACTGCTGGAAATGTACCTTCCATATCTGGGTCTTTTATTTCTACAATTTAAGTGTTAAACCAGATAAAATACCATGCATTTTTATGTGAGACATTTTCTACAAAAGATGAGGACTGAGGATGTTGTGAATTTCATTCAAACTGAAGAGCAGGACTTGATGCTTTCCAGACTGACACTGAAGCTCCTCGAGGTACAAGTTAAGAGGTCTGTCTGCCCAGGCTCACACATGCACACGCAATAGCTGTTCAAAGATCACCTCACAAATCGCCGTCTGAGTCCCAGAGCCCCTGTCAGTCCAGACCTGACACCAGCCCCCCTTTATCCCCACCACCCCCATCCTGACGCCATTGCACCACCACCACCACCAGCACTCAGTACTCAATTGCACTGCTCTAAGGGATGCACAACTGTAGCACTCTAACACTCACAAGGCTCCTACTCTTCACTCTCAGTGAATATAAGGAAATATCACAGTGGTTCAACAGCTCGATTAAAGCTGCTGCATCTCAGTTTGACTGTTGCTCCTCAAACAGATCAGTCTCCAGCAGCCGGTTAACACACTTACCTCTCCTCGTGTTTTACTTAGCTATGTATCCATTTTTTCTTGGTGGTGGGGGTGGGGTGGAGCTATGAGCAAACTTTATTGAATGTGAGTTCAAAGACAATTAAAACCTAATCTGAAGAATGTGTCAGAATCTCCCAGAGGAAGCTAAATGCCTATTTTATTTTATTTTATTTTATTTTATATTTATTTCTTACTCCATAAATCTAGGTTAGATAGGTCAGTAGATAGGAAGAATAGTATATATGTAATTGATAGATGGGGTATGTTGGTAGATGGATGGGATCCTAATGGAAAAAATACAATGTTATGAAGCAAAGTCAAATGAGATAGGTATCTCTAACTAACTAGGACAATACGATGCTCCAACCCTATTCCAACTTATTGCACAAGTATTGATATTGAATATTTAAAGTCTTGATCTTACGATGTAAAATATCTTGAGATAATGTATATTATGATTTGGCACTATACAAATAAAATTTAACTTTATTGAATTGAATATAAGCTGTACAATAATAATGTCCCGTGATATACTGGACATTGGTAGTTCATGTAACACCCATTCACATCAGCTGTGCAATAGGAATATTGCACTGTCAAAAAGCACAAATATTATTTACATTTATAAGCAGGAATTCTTATAATTGTTGTTCAAAGTTGTGTGTGTGTGTGTGTGTATATATATATATATATATATATATATATATATATATATATATATATATATATATTGCTTTTAGGATAGTTGAGTTGATGTGTTAAATGGACAGAAAGCACAGCACTGATGTTGTCAAGTACTGCCATCTCCTGGCTAAGAACTTAAAAAACCTAACAACACCTAAGACCTTTTATGGCCTGGTCCTCTGGATTTAGATGTTTTTAAATTATTTTCTTCAGCATTAGGTTTGTGTGTAATCTTTTCAAATCAGTTTGTTTTATTTACCTGCAATAAGACAGACATTGTTTGATTGGCTTCTCTCAGTGGACATGACTGCATGGATCGGGATGCTCGCTAAATGATTCATGTAACCAGTTTATGTCTTGTGATCTTTCAGCAAATGATGGAGCGTGTTTACATCGAGGTTCAGTTTAAGTTTACACACATTATGCCTCTCTAAGTCTTGAATGAGAAAACAGCCTGCAGCCGACGGTTGTGTCCCTCTGCATCCTGGGTGCTGTGTTAAATATGATCCTCCCCTTCAAGGTGTCACCCTGAACATTTTCCCCCTTGTCCTGCCAACATGTCCAATGCAGCCACTTTACCTCCCTTTTTAGTTTTTTGGCATGTCTACGGCCCAAAAGGAAGGGAAAGGTCTCCCCCCCCCCACACACAGTTATTTCACTCACTCATTTCTATTAGTGTGAGGTAATTCCTCAAAATCTGTGGCCTGAGGTCTACTGGCATGGAAGGAGCGACAAACTAAGCCTTAGTGCTGACAGACATCCACATCTCTGCTCTATCCTCTCCTTCCCCACAGCTCATCACTCCTCCCCCGTTCCTCCTTCATTTTCCCTCTGTTTCTGCTGCCCAGCACAGTCAGCAAAGCCCCTCACTGCGCTGCTAGCAGCCACATGGGTCACTAGCCCACCTATGGCTCAGAGCGAGGCTCAGCAGAGGCTTAAGCTGCAGCCACTGCCAGAAGAGATGAGCTTAGAGTGCAGCTGTAGCCTGCCTGTGACTCTGAGGTTGAATAAATTGTCATTAAATTAAATGGCTGTTATAATAAAATACCAAAAACATAATTAACATCAGTAGCAAAACGGGTTAACAAGGAAAAGAGCAATACCTCCTACACAACCTCCACAGACAAAAAAATCTAAGGGAAAACACAGTTTTCAGTCAAGAAAAAAGCAACAGCCAATGGTAAAAGAAAATGCATAAAAAGCAATTGATTTTGAAACAAAGGGCTGGGGTGGCACAGTAGTGCAGTGTTTAACCTCACAACAAGAATGACCAGGGTTAGAAACTGCTGGCTGGCTGCGGTATCTCTGCATGTTTTCTTGTTGCCTGCGTAGGTTTCCTTCCTCAGTCCAAAGACAAGCAGGTTAGGTTAATTGGTGTCACCTTTAATGTGAGTGTGAATTGGCGTCTGTAGTCGTTTTCAGACATGACAGGAGAATTAGGTCCGGACTTTACCCGGACTTTGCTTTTCTCACATGCACAGCGCAGCGAGGCTCTTTACACAGACGCGTTTTGCAACAGTAACAAATCCTCTGCAGGATTCAGGCGGGGGTTGGAGCAGCCAGGTGCAGCAGGGGGATGCAGGAAGTAACGTATTAATTCCGCTGCAGTGATCACATGATCATGTTTACAGCACCCCCTGCCACGAACTCTTTTAACATCTTCGCCGGTGTCTTCTATGTGTATGACACCGCTTTTTCACCAGGATATTTTTGTTTTCTTTTTGTTTAATTTTGTTTTCATTTTTGGGTCTGTCACGTGTTAAGAAGCGTCATCAACACCCCCACTTGCTAAAGGTGAATCCAATAGGGATCCCCTGCTGTGTTTACCTATCGGATTTTCCTGACTTTCTACAGACTTTATACTGAACATATAGGGGGCCAGGTGGAGAAAATCGGCAGAAACCGCATTTGCGTTCAGGAGAAAATACGGACGATCTGCGAAGTTCATTACATGTCTGAAAGCAGCTTATGTGTGTCAGCCCTGTGATAGAATGGCGACCTTTCCAGGTTGTACTCATGCATAGTGTCAGCTGGGATTGGCTCCAGCTCCTGCAAGACCCTCAAGGATAAGTGGTATAGCAAATAAATGGATTAAATAATACACTGACAAAACTGTTCAAGCATTTTGGTGTAAGCCTTTCAGCAATAGCAATGACAGCAGCAGACTCTCTTTGAAAGGACACATGTGAATAAAAACATTTTTGAAAACGAAAAAAAAGATAAAGCTATGAAAGTAAAATGGTAAGAAAAGATAAAACAAAGAAAAAAATATTTTATATATATATTTTATTATTTGAACTCCACCAGATTTACAGGTAAAATTCATTTTACAGGTAAGAGGGAGGGAGCGGTGCTCTGCCTTTGTAGACGCTGGTATAATATCTTTTGTGGCTCTGGAGGTGCTCTTTTAAGTATGAGAAAGTAATCCAATGCTGTCATCAGGGTCATATTGGCCTTTATTTAATCTCCCCCTTGTGCCCTCCTTAGCTTAATGGAAATACAACAGAGAGTACCTCTTTAAGATATAATTATATAATAATAAGAATGGGATCGCAATCCAAGTTCTATATCGGTAATTCTCCCGGGACAATGAGTTGCTCAAAACCAAACCACAAGGAACACTCGTGTCTTCTTGTGTCACCACAGCAAATGATCTTTGAAAATCAGCAACCCTTCCAGACAGTCAAGAAAATCAAAACTTTAAATTGTATGCATACAGTGTATTAACCACCGCACACCGTTACTGTGGAGCTAAAACTGGGAGCAGAGCAGCCTGCCTGAAAGATGATCTTTTGCTATTCACAAGATGAACAGGTGAACAAACTAATTTTCTTCTCTGACCATGGAAAATGCAGCAGTCCCTTTGTTTGATTTCTAAAGATGTATTGGCCCTTATGCAGTGTGCAGCTTGAGAGCTTTTTGTGTGTCGCCCTCTTAAAAAGTCACTCTGCTCTTTCTCTTTCTCTTAACTCTCAATCACACCATGTCTTTGATTTTTGTGACCAGAGTTTGATATACTTAAACTTCTTTATGTGGCAGCTGGTTCAACCCCCTATTGACTTTGCCCACATACCCTCAGGCACGTACACACATGTTGAGCGTCTCCTCTCCTCTGCGTTATTTTAACAAGCCGCGGCCCCCTCCACCCAACCCCTCCTTTGGACACTGCTTGTGTAGACTTTGTGCCAAGAGAAGGATTAGTGTTTTATATCACTTATGACATTCTGCCGGGTCCCCCCATGGCTCCAGTTTCTGTGTCTGGCCATCGGATGTTTTCAGCACAACTTCCACGCTTGTTGTCGCCTGCGCCTCTAGAGGGATGCTGGCATTGCGGTGTCTCAACAGCCTTAACCACGTATAAACCAGTTCTCAGCCATTGACCTATTTTTTACTGATGTACTTTCAACTCCAGTTCGTCACAATGAGTAAAATGTCTCAACAGTTGCTAGGTTTCCTCAAGTAACTTAAAATATTTTAAGTCAACTCGTAAGCACATGCTCAAACAGAAAGCTGCAGTGTTACATTAAACCTATTTTTCCACACATCAATGTCTGTTGACAGGCTGCATTGTTGTTTTACTTGGGAAAATCTTCATCTGCAGCTCCTTCTCCCTCCATTCTTCCTCTGCCCTCTCTTCCCCCCCTCTGCTTATTAGTTAATGGATTACTGCTCCTGGGGGCGATGGGAAAGTAAAACAGGCTGGCTCCAGGCAGATAGCTGGCCAGCCGCTCAGGTTTCAAAAACACTGGCTCCTGTTGCTCTGACAGCCAGTTTGTCCCAGCCGGCCTCTAACAAAAGACCACATTTGGTCATTAGACCCCAGGCTTTGAGAAGACAATGTGGATGGACCACACGAGGCTTGTCTAGTTGTGTTTATGTGTTGAGCTGTTGGAGCTGTTCGTGCTTGCATAGTTGACCAACAATCCCTACAATCAGATGTTATACCTCACTCAGCCTACAGATCACACCATATCCATCTATGTTAAGTGCTAATTTCCGTTTGAGTGTGTTTCCACCACATGCAGCACAGGTAGAGCTAGTTAAACACTGCTCTACATTTTTACTGACACTGGATGGTGGAAATAAGTAGTCTGTCAATACTTGAAGGCGTCCTGTTCCACTGGGAGTCCACACTGCAGTCCCACCACCCTGCTCTGAACCCAGAGTCGTCTCTGAACAGATGACGTCTACATGGCAGCTGCAGATATTATCAGGCTGCTACAGTTGTTAATAGAGCTTTTAATGTAATGTTACTATAGAATTGTCTGTTATACTTTGAGTCTTTCATGGAGAGGTCACATAAAGTAGTATTTACACATTCCTGTGTAGGCTACAAGTAGATGCGTGCCACTCACTTTTTCTTAATGCCCAAGATAATCAATATGTCTTTATATATAGATTTAATGGCCACTTTATGAGGTACAGTTGTGAAATGTAATTTAATTCAATACAGGCCTGCAAATAACTATTATTTTGATTATAGACCTGTTTTCTTCTTTGGGGATTAATCGTATGGTCAGCAAATATTAAAAAAATGCACAACCCATAAACAAGTTCACAGGTGATGTCTTCACAATATCTTGTTTTGTCAAACCAATTGTCCAAAACCAAGAGGTATTTGGTTCATCACAGAAGAAATCATTCAAATTTGGGTATAGCTGGAATCAATTACCGAAATAGTCCTCCACTCCCTCCCCACCACATGTTAGGTATAATCTCAGAGAAAAACATTCAATTTAAACAGCTGTGACATTGTCACCACAACCTGAACATTATACGCTTTTTGGTTGCATCAAATATGTTGTACTTCGTTAATATGACCAGTTAATGTATTCCACACTTAAAAACACTGAAGTGTAGGGAAATCATCAATATGACTAGACTCATGTATCAAAACTGCTCTTGTATGTGTGGGAGTTTGAAAATTGGAGTCAGACCTTTGATAAAAACATTGTTTTTCTTGCTTACTCACAGATGCAAACCATGAAGCGGCAGCAGAGGCCATTGAGAACATGGCAGATGCCGTCACACATGCTAGATTTGTGGGAACGGACCCTGCCAGTGATGAAGTCGTCCTCATGAAAATTCTACAGGTACATCACAGCTTGTTTTATAGTTATTACAGTGGTCATGCTCTGACCTGTACTGTACTTATGAATCCAGTACAGTAGTGTCTAATAAATTACACACTTATGAAATTCATAGTTGAAGTTCTGTTGAGACTGTGGTTATTTAAGTTTATGATAATATAAATGAGTAAATATTAATATAAACAAGTAGAGCTGGGTAAAAGGGCTAATACATAGTTTCTCTTTTTTTCAATCTTTTCACAAAATCATGCCCAACATAATATTGATATATATTTTTGAAACAAACTTAACAACTTAGCAACCCATCATTAAATAACTGAAGTACACGTTTTTCAATCTCTTGTGTTCACAATGTTTATCAATGAGGTCTGTCTGTCTAATCTTTTATTTGCTGAATAAAAGACAAGAATGTAGCAGAGTACGTAGTTGAATAATTTCACTTAACAATTCCACAATGTAATTATTAACAAGTTTGTCATCTTAGGAAAATGCACAGTGTTTTCCTAAGATGACAAACTTGATGACTTGCTTGCAGCATGTGACAATGTGCATGCAGACTCCTGTAGTTAAGAGGGACACAGTGCAATTCACAGATGTTCACCTACATGCAGACTACCTGGAGACTGTAGCTCTGCAGTGATGCAGAGCCTCTAGTCCTCTCTCAGTTAATGCAATGCAGACATTACAGGTGTTTGGCTGAAAATTAGTTAGTTTGAAAAGAGTGAAAATAAGTTATTTTGAAGAGTAAAATAAAGCATTTTAATCTAAGATGTGCTTAGATTGAAACAGACAGAATGTTATCAACTTGGTTAGTGCATCAACTGCAGATTTTTGTACAGTTGTATTGTTCTGTTTAAGGTCCTGAGGACTCTGCTGCTGACGCCAGTCGGAGCCCATCTGACCAACGAGTCGGTTTGTGAGATCATGCAGTCCTGCTTCAGGATTTGCTTTGAAATGCGCCTTAGTGGTGAGTAACATGCAACACGTTCATGAACCACTATTTCTATCATATGTTTCACTTTACTTACAGTCACATCAACTCTGCTTACACAACATATTTTTTGCCATTCTGTAATGTATTGGTTTCCGGTCGAGCAGGGGGTCAAAACATGCAAATATATCTGGTAAACTAAATTTGATGGCTCATAAGATGATTAATGGGATAGAACTCCAATCAAAATATTTTTTGGGGACAATGGGTGTTTGCTCTTTCAGACTTTTCAACAATCATTTGTATTTTAATATTTATTGTTTGACATTTAGTTTCTTCTAAATGTCTGTGTCTGGTGGTCTCTCACTCTTAGTTCGACTGTTTCTTGCTTCCTAATTTCATTCTGCCTGGTTTTCATGTCTGTCTCCCCTGTGTTTGCAGACCTTCTCAGGAAATCAGCTGAACATACACTGGTTGACATGGTGCAGCTACTTTTCTCCAGGTAAATAAGTAGCATGGTGAAGGATGGATAAAGATTGTGGGTAGATGTGTTCAGTTCTACTTTAATGTGTTCACTGCTGAGGGGTTTAAAGCCAAGTTTATTCTCATATATGAAAACATTGTGCTTATTTAGGGACTGTTTTGTTGGCTGAACTATCTAATCTACTCATAAAGTGCAAGCAGCGATGATCAACTTACCATGTAATGGCCAAATATCAACATTTGAGGCCATGTCATGGATGTAAACACAATCTTCATCAAAAAAGCAATCATTTAGCTTTTAAATGTGGAGGTCTCTACATTGCGCCCACCGATTATTTAGTCAGTTTCATTAATTCTGTAAGAGCAATTTCATACTCCAAGTCTAAAGATATTTCACCACAGAACAAGAGCGGGCTGGACTGATGCATCACAGATTGGAGGTTTCCTGCATATATTTCTCTCTTAGGCCTCATTATTCCCCTTAAAGCTCATGAATTTCATTTTGCTCTGTGCTTAAGGTCAATGGACCACAGATTTACTAATGTCATAACATGATTTCTCCTTTGGCATTTAGCAGAAGAGCCTGACACACGCACATGCACACACATACACACACCATCTCCACAAACCCCATTCAGATGCATCAGAGTGCCAGTCACATTCGGTCGCAGACAAAGGGATGAGCCAAGAGAGCTGCACACCGTATGATCTGCATATAGATGAACTTGGTCTCTGCTTCAACAGCAAAGCTCCCAGCCCCATAAATACTAAGAAGCATATCTATGCGCACGCACACACACACGCACGCACACTCACACGCACACACACACACGCGCACAAGCACACACGCACACACGCACACAAGCACACAAGCACACACGCACACACACATTCCAAACTAGCATTGCCAACGATGCCAGACAGAAGCAATCAGGAAAATAAGCTACAAAAAAAAGCTTGTCTGCTCATCTGAATATGAAGGAGCAGACCTGGAGAACAAACAAAGCTCAAAATAAAGTTATGGTGTGATTCACCTCCTCTCTTATGCGTGTGTGTCACCACCAAGACAATTTGACACAGGATTTGTCATAAAGTGATGCTTCAATCCGGCTGACGTCCAGTGTTGGTTTTTGCCAAGCTTGTTACCATTCACTGATGCTGCCTCCAAGAATTCTTGGCCTGTTTTCATTTATTGGCAGGCCTCTTGTATGGCACCTTGTTATCATCAACTGTCATAAGATTTTACTGTGCATGTATAAAAACAGAAATGCCCGACAGCCAAACTCATAAATAGAGACATCCCTGCATGTGAACAGCAAACATACATATAAATGTAGTGTCATCTTGTTATTTCATCCTTCTGATACTGCTCTCTCTCGCTCGCTCGCTCGCTAGCTCTCACACACACACACACACACACACACACACACACACACACACACACACACACACACACACACACACACACACACACACACACACACACACACACACACACACACACACACACACACACGGCTCTTCATCTCATTTTGCTCATGTTCAACCCCCAGCCCCCTGACTTGTACACAGACCCTTTGAATGGGTCTGGGCCTCCCCCCGTTCCACCCCCACCAGACAATAATGAGCAGCAGCTCTCTTCAGCTCCTCATGAGGACTCTTAGATTGCCTGCTGAAAGTATTAGGCATGTTAATCTGTTGGACCCACAGATCATCCAATAATCATGCTCGCAAGACAACACTCTATTAACGCCGAGTTGATGTCAGAAGGGGGCTGCTGGCTCCTTGTGTGTGTGTGTGCGTGCGTGCGTGTCTGCGCGAATGGGGTGACATCTCATTTTCCAGCAAAGCTTAAGAGTACAAAGAATCCTATACTATCCTATCTTTGTGTAGCGCCCTGAGAACAGCAGCCAGCATTGCTCGTAAAATGCTGGAAAAGTTTATTTGTGGCTCAGGTAGAAAATGTTGAGATTATGACTGTGGTTTTGCCACTTAAGCAGTTTAGGACATGCTCTACAATGCTTTTCTACTAATTGTTTCATCTTTTTCGTGGGTAAATTTAGCTTCAGTGACGCGAGACTCACACCAGAAGGATATAAAACTGAAAATCAAAGCAGCAGAGGCAGATGTTTGCTGTCTTTAAGTAATTTATTGTGCAAAATGGCATACACAACACAATTGTGATAATGTAAGTAATGTTTCAGATTTTTGTGAAGCCTGATTACATGTTTGCACAAGACAGATTACTATACAACATTTAGCATACCTGTATCCCTAATTTTAAACGAAATAATCTGTGACTCCAGCATTGAGTAATTGATCATGCAATTGTTGAAAAAACTTGTGACAGACTTCAGTTTCTTCACAAATTATAAAGTGAATGAAGTCTTTTTTTAATTTTAAGATTTAAAAATGTCCGACACTTCATCTGTTGTCTTAGACTTGAGCATCGATCATGTCATGAAACAAACATGCAGTCATTTATTAGATACAGATTAGATACAAAGATATTTTAAGGTTTTGTCATCCCCTATGGCCTATAATGTAATATCACGAGCTAAGTTACCAACACTTACACAAAATTAGTTTACAGCAGTTTAACCAAACATTTGCTGTATATAAATAATGACATAATGGCCTTAACAAAGCTTTTTTTTTTATTTGTGTCAAGAAATAAGTGATAATTTTTGCAGCTCAGTTCAGATGTTCTACTACTTTTCTACTCAATTTTGGTGAAGATTAAATCCATCCATCGAAATATTTCCTGTTTTTTTTCTGCCTGCCTGCGTTTGTTTCTGTGTATTTCTGATGATCCTTTGAAAATGGTTTAGGATAAAATAGGATAAAACTTCAAGTCAGCAAATATGTGTTGCATTAAGTTGTGCTACATGATGAAATTAATTTGTTTGTTAATTGATTGAAAACAATTGAAGGCAGTGTTACTATATTACTCATATAAGATTTGTCCTTATTTGTCTTACTTAAAAAAGTGCAAGGACATGAGATCATTTAAGTATCATATGGAGTTACATCCTAAGATAATTTAACACTTAAATTAATAACAAGCATCAAAATACATTGAATTGAGTCTTTGAGTATAGTATTATTCGGATCCAGCAGTCCGAACCATAGAGCACCAGACTACTGGCACGTCGTGTCATGCTGGCAGCTGTGATTCAGGTTCTGTTGTTTCCCTCCTGATGTGCGCTGTGGATGTGTGTATCTGCTGTCAGTTCTCCCATTTTTTCCAAAATGACACCTCAATGCGCAGAAAGGATAGGGATGAGTTTTATGAAACACTGGGTCAGTGATACTGCTGACCGAGAGTCGTCAGCCTGATGCACCTGAATGAATGTAACTGACAACAGAAACCCTCATTGTTGTAGAGACATGAGCGTGTTTTAAGGTGAATCTGTCAGAGCCAGGACCAGTGGCACCACTCTGACCTTAATACATTTCAATAGTTCAATAGTTCAATCATGAAAACATGTTGTGTGTAAAACAACAAAACATTTGTATCTGGGCTTGGTGTGTAGAAGTCTTGATGAAGGAAAAGCTTGTTGCTTAAGTTTAAGTGCATCATGTTGGTATCACTTCTTAAAGTTCTTGCAGATTGTTTGTGTTTGTGGTTGGATTACTGTATATGGTTGTGTTACTGTATTACATCGTCCCTAAAATAAGGGGGGGACATAGATTTGAAATATGTGTAGGATCCAACATGTAGGCATATTGTGACTAAAACATACTAATTTGAATCATTGCTGTCTGTTGAAATTTTAGGAATGTAACATTATTAATGAAAGAAATGAATTAACGATGTGATATTTTATATTTATGTGAATCATATCAGATTTTATTATTTTGATCAATTTGACCGAAAGGACCCAGATTGTTGATATTGAGTAATACCCCTCTGTGGAGCATCTGCCATAAGTGAATGTTTGGACACTGGAAGTTTTCCTCCTGCATCGAGGTCACAACACGACATGTATTAAAAGCACAGTGTGGACAGTTGAACTGGAGTCAGTGAGTGTGGATCCAACTCCTTATGTTTGGACTGTGTTTAAACTGAGTACCAGTAAATATAGATTATAAAATAGCATAGAAGCAATTCACTGCTACTGATGTAATCTGAATGAAAAGCTAGTGTGTTTAAAAAATCATATTTGTTTGAAACGTGCACAGTTTGCAACTCTGTCTTAAATTTATTTCAGGGGGATGTTTTCCGCAGAAACTGTTTTTTCTAAGTTGTATGTTATTTTTCTTACAGACTCCCACAGTTCAAAGAAGAGGCCAAGAGTTATATTGGTGCCAACATGAAGAAGGTAACAGGACTGAGATATTGAATGTGCCTGCTTATTGTTATTGTTATTTTTTTTTTCTCCCTCATTTTTACTGTCTTGGGTTTTCTCATTATCATTGTGCTGTTTTTCTTTAGGTTTCTGTCTATGGCTGTAAAATACAGTTAATGATTTAATAGCATCACTTAAAAAACTAAGTAATATGAACATGTCCTAAAGACCACATCAGCCAAATAATCCCTGCACGTTGTCATCAGTGGTATTCTATTTACTTACAAACATCTTATCTAAAATGACCCTTAAAGATCAACGTCTGGATAAACCTATCCAGACCTATCCTGCTCCTGTCACCCTTTTCTGACTGTGTACCCTCCCCTCTCTTCCAGTCTTACTTTTGCCCTTTCAGTTCAGTTTTGCTTTTTGGAACATTTAGTGTTTGGTTTAAGTCGTCCATCTTTCTGTGTCTGCACGTTTCCCTTCCCACATGCCCAACACTGTATCCTGGACACTCAGGATCTCATTTGAGGAGAAGCACAAGTCAGAATTGTAGAGAGAGGGCTAGTTAAATAGTGCACTGCTAGTTCCATAGTGCACTGCCCACTGTCATAGTGCACTGCCGTTGACACAGGCAGGGCGAGTTTGGCTTCTTGGTGGGAGTGCATACAAGTGACTTCCTATTGAACTTTTGTCTCAGGTAAAAAATCATCACTGGATTAATTATTTTACATTTAAAAAAAGGTTCTCCTATTTTCTCCAAATTCTATCATCACCAGGGTTTACACCCAAAATGAAGGGAATGTCAACACTCCATTTAATTCTACAGCTGAATTAAAAAAAAAATTCATGTCACTGTTCTAAAGTCTCTCTGAAATGCAGGGAATGAGTAAGTCTAATAGAAGTATAGGTGAGGTAAGTTGAGGGACATGGCTGAAATCTGTGCTACTACACTTTATCAAAAACAAAATAAAATTTGAACATCACACACTGAACATCACAAAGTGGTAATTCAGTATTAGTGCCTGAAAAGCTAGTGAGTATGTACAGGTAAGTCAGTCATGTTTGGGAGGCTGGGCTGGAGGAAGTCTCAACTAGGACTGTTTGCATGGGAGACAGTCCCGGATGATTCACTTTAGGCTTTTTTCAATACCAATTATGCCAAGTTCAGACCTTAGTACTCTGGGAGTTTGAACTTAGAAAGGGGAACAACAGTGTTATTGCTAATATGAGCAACCCAACTCGGATTACATTTCATCACAGTTGTACCTGACTGAACTGTTTGTACATAAGAAACCCACAGAAGCAGTGCTGTTGGTAAACATTCAATAACTATTTATTATGGTTATCCTCGTCTTCTCAGACAAACTGGCAGTAACAAATATTATATTTCGCTCAAATGCTATCTTCTAAAAGGAATGTTATCATATAACAAAATGGTACAGACAACAGAGTGATGAATCGACAAAGGGTTAGCTGAGCCACTGAGATGAGATGTTCTCACATCTCCTAAAGACGCCAGACCAAATTTCCAAACAGGTATGATTTGGATAAACCTACCTCAGACTGAAATCTAAAATTACTTTCTCACCTGAAAAAACTGTTGTTTCTATGACTAATACTAATTACTCTACTCTAATACTAATGAAACAGGCTTCATACTATACGAATATAACTAAAATGGCTGCCATATTGCTATTATTAAATATATTATATTGTTGTTGAGCTGAGAGCATTAGTTCCAGCAGTTGCTGCTTTTTGCATGGTCTGTCTCTCCATCCACTCACTCTGCCTGTTCATCAGCTTGCTGCCCATTCTTTAGTGATTGGAGCAAATATGGCTGTGTATGTGTATGTGTGTGTGCGTGTGCGTGTGTGTGCGCGCTTGCATGTGTGTGTGTGTGCGCACTTAAAACCCTGTGAGCTGTTTGGGTCCCACTCTCCCACCATTAAGCGTAAACATGTATGCCTGAGTGTGTTGGTCCCACTGCTGACATGTTACCCATCACTAATCACGGGCACCTGCCCGCTCCCCTTCTCTTCTGAGGCTTACAATATCTTGTGGAAAAACAAACGAGTGCAGGTAAGGAAGATAACTTCAAGTATTAGGGCTGGAGAATCTCTTCCTGTAACCTTTCCCCTGTCCTTCTTTAAAGACCACTCACTAACCTTCCACCCGTGAGACTGTAAACGTGGCTAAAAGCAGGAACTTGACAAGTGTTTTAAGAAATAATCATCTCATATAAAACAACATAGGGTCTAATGTAGTTAAATTCTGAATGGTCTTTATCATGTTAAACATAGTTCACTATGACAAGTCTGTGCTTGTGAGTGCTCTCATTACATTTGTAATATTATTGAATTTTGTCCTCTTTTATTTTTTACAAACTCATGCATATGTCTAAGCCTCTGCATGTCATGCCAGCCATAAGCCCTTTCATCTTTTGCTCGATCGAGCATGCCTCAGTATTTTTTTAAAGAATAGATTACATCACAAAATAGATTTAAGAGTGTCTGAAACTGTAAATGTTTTGCATAAGTAAATACAACCCTCACAATGATGAAGCAGAACCTTTTAAAATTCAGTAACAGTAACCCACATCAAATCATAATCAGTGGCTGAGGCTCTTCTTGGTGCACAATGTTCATGTATATGCTATGCTGTTTTTGTTCTGTGCATTGTGTTATGAATTTATGATGCTGTGTTCATTTCAGGCTTTGATCAAATAGGTTCCTCTCTGCACCTCACTCAGTATCTTCACACAGTTACAGTACATCATCTCTCAGGGAACACCTAAACAGAGGGGTTTTATTTTAGATTTCATCATGTGCATCTGCTCTTTTGTTCCAGGCATATTATACAAGACAATTAGACCAGGGGTGTGTTTGCTCCAGTTATTTAAATTAGCTTCTATGACCATAATTAACTATAGAGTTTAGTATAGTGCAATAAATTATAATTAAAGACAAATTATTTTGAGTCTCCCTGAGGCAGTTCAGTATGTAGAAGTGTTAATGCTGTGGAAGGTAAAATATGCATCCGTTTATATGAGTGAGTCCTTTATTTCAAACAACACACTGATTTAACATTGCACTCCTATAAACATTGTATGGCTCATGATGGATAGTTTAAAACTAAAGTTAGAACCTTTAGATTTGCAGCAAAACTAGAGGCATCGTTTTTTGTCCAAACACTATTCTTCCTTATCAAAGCCTGACTGCATTACCTATAATGCAATTTGACGGTTAACATTTATCGGTGTGTTGGGCACAGTGTGCCAGTAGTGGAGAGATAAGGAGATTGCTACAGAGGTCTGCTAAACCCAGGACTTTCTCAGTGATGTGCTCTTGTTTCCTGTAGTTGAAGATGCGTGCCGGTGGAATGAGTGAGTCGTCCAAATGGAAGAAGCAGAAGCGCTCGCCGAGGCCGCCTCGACACATGGTCCGAAGTCCCTCTGGTCAGATGGACCCAGCCCAGTCCAGCACCCTCAGCAACAACAACCTTTCAGGTGAGAGACACTCCGTTTTAATGATACACTCACAACCATCAGTGGTCACCTAAGTGGAGGCTGATGAAGTCAAAATCTGCAAGTTGTCTTCTGTTAAAGATTCTGGTCGGGTAAAAATCAGACAGTGAAGAATTGTATAATATTGATGCTGTTTTCTGGGTTCCTTGGTGGACCTTATAAATGCAGATGATTTTACCCAATGGAAGAAGCTGCACGTGAAAAACAACAGAGAAAAAAAACAAAGAGAAGTGAATTTTGAAAGGTGGAAAAAGAATCAAGGTTCAAAACAGATACAAGCTGACCTCAAAGATCAAGGTTCAACAGCAATTATTGAAATAGAGACTTAAAAATTTACTGGAGTTTGATAAATTACAACTTTCAACTTATTAATGGAATATGTGTATTTAGACTTGAAGGTTATCAACACTTTCAGCAAATTCTCTACATTTGTGCACATGGATATATGCTGAGACGTGCAATTTTACACCATCAAATCATATCTCTTTTGTTAGGTGGCGTCCCGTTCATTGAGCAGGGCCTGTCTGCCTCTAGCTTACCAGCCTCAGACAGTGCTGGCTCATCCATTTCCAGCCCTACGACCACAGATAGTGGCCTGGACACCTGCTCCAAAGCCACCTCCAGAGAAGACCTGTCTGACCTGGAACAGTGCAGCTTGTCTGCAAACACCCTGGGCCCTGAGCCCAGCTCTCCAGATGCACACGTAAGACTTGTAATATACAGCACTTTTTTTTAAAGATTTTGAATCGTCACGTTGATCTAAATTGATATTAAATTCATTATTTACACCAAGGTAATGTAGTAACAGGTAGCACAGGAGATAGCCGTTTGCCTGTTGAAGCTGGCAGTTGAAGAGTAAGAGGCTGGAATCTGCCAGTTTGTCATAATGAATAAATCCTCACGTGTATCAGTGGCGTCAACTGGTAACTTTCTGCAAAATGCTAACAGCTAACTGCTACTGTCCGGGGGCTGCAGAATAAAAGCACCAATGGTTCTTCTTTGAATTATTTCATTCACATTACTTTATTAAACTTAATTATTACACTACTTTATTTCACTTTATTTAAATGTATTACATGGTTACTTACCATCGTTACATGGTCATTGTACTTAATTTAACTTTATCAGAACTGTACTTTATTTAACTAGATTTACATATATGGTTAATGTTGTGGCTTTGGCTGAGGGGTAGAGCGGTCGTCCTCCAACCAGAAGGTCGGTGGTTCAATCCCAGTCTTTCCCGTCTGCATGCAGAAGTGTCCTTGAGCAAGATACTAAACCCCTAATTGCCCCTAATAGAAAAAAATATATGCACTGTATGAATGTATGTGTGAATGGGTGAATGACAATAAACTGGACTGTAAAGTGGTCATCAAGACTAGAAAAGCTTTATAAAAATACAGACCATTAGAATTTGTACACTGTTTACATTTATTACAGTAATCTAATTAACTTTATTTCATTATTTTGCAGTACTGTATTTAACTTAATATAATTGCTCTATTTAACTTTGTTCATATGTACTTCAAGTAATGTTATTTAGTACTGTATTCAACTTTATGATAACTGTAATGTATATTACCACTGTACTGCATTCAGCTTCATTCTAACTGTTGTTTTTATTAGCACAGTACTGTATTTAACTAACAGGTAGAAGACTTCTATGCGGGCCAAGGACTTAGTGAGCTCTTAGAGTTGATCCGAATGACAGATTCTTCATTAGCATGGCTTTAAAACGGAGCCAAGAGGTTTATGGCACTGATGCCATGGAAATAAAACACAGAAAGACTGACTGACATGTGATATGCATTCTTTTGAAAATATGACTCGTGATATATTGTTACTGACACCAGTGTGTAAACCCAAGTGACATCTAGTGAGACCCTGGTATGTGACTTCAACTTTGATGATGATCTATGATTTGTGTTCTGTTTCCATTTGTGTCTAGTCGGAGGGCAGTCAAGTTGAACCATCTCAGTCGGCCTCAGTGGAATCTATCCCTGAGGTTCTGGAGGACAAAGACTCCATTACAGAGCAGTCGGACAGTACCTCTGTCCATGATATGGACTATGTCAACCCCCGAGGAGTCCGTTTCACACAGTCCACACAAAGAGATGGTATGGATATTGAAGGTTTTTATGTTTCTATTTTACTTGTATCTTCATACCACTCTTCCTTAGAATGAGAGGGTTAAGCAAACATTACAACAGAGCTAAACAGTCTGTGCATAGTTCAGTTTCTTTACATGTCAGATCTTCTTTTCCTTAATCTCCATCCTCCGTTTGCCTCCTTTAGGAGCATCTCTCATCCCTTATGGCCTCCCATGTCTAAGGGAGCTTTTTCGCTTCCTGATCTCACTGACCAACCCCCATGACCGCCACAACACTGACGCAATGATGCACATGGGCCTGCAGCTGCTGACTGCTGCACTTGAGTCAGCACACATTGCTAACTACCAGTCGTTACTAGGACTAGTCAAAGATGAGCTCTGCAGACATCTCTTCCAGGTAAAATAGCTGACACTTCTATGGAATGTTAAATATGTTTAAATTCATCATCTCTGCAAGTCTTTGCTTTGAGTAAGATTTTCAAGATATTGAGGTGTATGTTGGCCACTTCTAAACTTAGTTTTGTGCCATCCATTAGTTTGTCTGTGAAGAAACTGAAAGAGGATGATTGTAAATAATTTTGCCCTCAGTCTTTTTATTACAAGTCAAAGTATGAGCAAAAATCCAGTAACATTAAATGAGTGAGTTAGCATCGGGAACAAATCAAAAATAATATTTGTAGAAAGCTTGACTGATCGTCTGTTTCAAAATTTGTAATTATTTGCTTTACTGTAAAGTATTTTTGTTGATTTCTATGTTTTAGTTGCTGAGTGCTGACCGTATGAACCTGTACGCTTCCTCCATACGAGTTTGCTTCTTGCTTTTTGAAAGCATGAGGTTACATCTCAAGTTTCAGCTCGAGGTAACACGTTATTATCAGTACTTCTTTCTCATGAATATATCTTTATGTTTAATTGTCAATTGACACACTATATGGTAAAATTGATCCTGAATGCCTAATCATTACCCTGTGTGCTGAACTGGCAGATGTACCTAAAGAAAATGATGGACATCATCACATCAGAGAACGTTAAGATGCCATATGAGATGAGGGAGATGGCTCTGGAGGCTCTCGTGCAGCTGTGGAGGATCCCCAGCTTTGTCACTGAGCTGTACATTAACTATGACTGTGACTTTTACTGCTCCAATCTGTTTGAAGACCTCACTAAACTGCTGTCCAAGGTAGCCTTCCCTTATTGGATCACTTCTACATATAGTAATGATGAAAACATCATAAATTCTTATGGGAATCCCTTTTAGATAGGCCAAACTGATCCAAGTGCATTGTTTTATATTGTTTAAACAGTTTGTTCATAATGGATCTTAAATAATTTACCTTACAGTTCATAAAGTCTTAAATTGAATGTGGTGAACAATGCAGAAGCTGTTTTTTATTTATTTATTATACAACACTGTTTGTCCTAAGTGCAATTATCAATCAGACAAATGTCTTAAAATATCAGTCTGGCTTTAATGAAAAGGCATTATCCTTGTTTTCATGTGTATTGCATTTGTATTCTATTGTTACATGTCAAATGAATTATGAAATGTTGTTGATTTGTTATTTTGAATGAAAATAGTTTTTCCGTCCTCTTTCTACAGAATGCGTTCCCAGTGTCAGGGCAGCTTTACACAACGCACCTCCTGTCGCTGGAGGCTCTCCTCACGGTGATTGACAGCACTGAGGCTAACTGTCAGGCCAAAGTGCTCAACAACACTGCTCAACAAGAGCAGTCAGAAACACTGCTGGCAGAGGGAGAAGGTTCAAGCAATAGTGGACCAGACACTACAACTGGTATATTCACCCCTGCAGACATCTGACTGTTGCATAAATGTTTTTTCTTTAGGCCTTTACAATGCTTAAATAATAAAGATATAAAATAATGTCACAAATGTCTTAAATCTGTAGCTTTAACAAAAACACAATTATTTCTGTTTTCAGATCTTAACAGACTTGGCAGTACCAATGGTTTGAGTCTTCCACAAGCTCCGAGTGCACCAGTATGTCCACCAACCAGTGGTCATCTGATGGCAGAGGCGATGAAACTGGGCAGACAGGACCAAGGAGACAATGATGCTGGTGAGTCTTTGATCTGAGTCACTTTTTTACCTTTAAATCTTCCTCATCATTGGAAGTTTAACCTCATTTCATCTTTAAGCAGCTGAGAAGAGAGCACCGAAGAAGCCTCAGCGTTTCTCATCATGTTTACCCGATTCCCAAGAATTGATGGAAATTAGAACAAAGAAAAAGGTAAGTGATTGTGACCGACATAGGTTTGTCGTAACATTTCACATCCACAGCCAGTTATGAAATCTACAACTGCACCTTCATGATGAGTTTCTTGTTGTGTGTCCAGCTGCTAATCACAGGCACAGAGCAGTTTAACCAGAAGCCCAAGAAGGGAATCCAGTTCCTGCAGGAGAAAGGCCTCCTCAGTAGCCCCATGGACAACAACCAGGTGGCGCAGTGGCTCAGAGAAAACCCCCGACTGGACAAAAAGATGATTGGAGAGTTCATCAGTGACCGCAAGAACATGGACCTCCTGGACAGCTTTGTGAAGTACGATGAAATTCCAGCGCATGTGCATGTGTTGATCATTTAGAAGATTATGTACCCTCTTCTCATAAAGGGTGCAGAGAGTTTGGTTTCCAAGGTGCATTGTTGAATTTACTATTACTGATAAACAATGCTTAGAGAGCTTATTTAACTAATATGAATCCTTTTCACAGCACGTTCACCTTCCAGGGACTTCGTATTGATGAGGCCCTGCGTCTCTACCTGGAGGCCTTTAGATTACCTGGAGAGGCTCCAGTCATCCATAGACTCATGGAAACCTTCACAGACAACTGGCATGTAAGACACATTTTCTCAGCCTTGACTGTTATACGGTCACTGAGTGCTTTATAAGGAACACCTTTCCAACTACTTATTCAAAGAATTATCCTATCCGCCAATCATGTAGCAGCAGTGCAAAACATTAACTCCTGCATTTACAGGTCAGGAGCTTCACTTAATATTCCCAGCAAACATCAGAATAGGATCTTAGTGATTTTGAGTGTGACAGGATCGTTGGTTAGAGTATCTCTGAAACTGCTGATATCGTGAGATTTTCATACACAACAGTCTGTAGGTTTTTTTTCTCAGAATGGGGAGACAAATAAAAGCCTTCCAATGTGTTGAGAGGTCAGAGGAGAATGGTCAGACTGGCTGGAGTTGACAAAAAGACTGTGATAACCACTCTTTGCAACTGTGTTGAAAAGAGAAGCATTAACAACTCGTCCAACCTGGAGATGGATGCTCGCCAACAGCAGAGACCACATCAAAATGGATATTGAGCCATTGTGAATTTTCAATACGCATCGCATTTAAGGCATTTTGAAAAATGGCTGCTAGTAACTGCTATTGTCAAAACAATGTCGTTATCAGCAATGGATATTATATGATATTGAAAACACAATTAGTTGAATTTATTAACCATACTTGGTGATCGCCATTTGGATAATACATGCAGTTGCTGGAAATTCAAAATGGCTGCCATTTTTCAAAATGGCCACTGTGACGGGTATGTCAATTTGAAAGCAAAAACGTTGAGCAAGAGTCTGGATGATATCCACAACTTTTCTTCACTTGCACAGTCTCCTCGTCACCCTTGTTATTGACACACAGCTCCACCTCAACCTTATCTGTAACTCCCCGTCAGCTCTGAGCCATATGTGAAACAGACTGTTTATTGCGCATGAACTAACAAACAGCACAAGAAACATTAAATTTATCCAATCACTTTTGAACCCTTTTAAGTTGGGCAGTTTGTTTTTACAGGGCTGTATCTCCCACACAGATCTTTCTATGTCGATGTAAACCTTGCACACAAACAAACAACCTTTTTCCCATCTAGTAAAGCCAGCCTGCTCAAATGGTCTTTTCCATCATCAGATACTTCTAGCTATTATAAAAGTGTTGAAGTGATAAATCAAACACTGTCACATGATGAACCCTCTAAATTATTGTAGTAGGATGACATAAGTGTTAAGACTCACACACACACACACACACATGGTGGTGGACAAAGGAAAAACTACAGGGGAAAACATCTGACTTCTAAAAATAGCTGTAGGAGCCATGTGACCTGGAAACTAATCATAGTAAAGGTCTTTTCTTAGGCTGACCACATACACACATATAGCAGCCTTGAATAAGTTGATGAGTAATTTTAGACAGTGACACTGTCAATGAGATTTCCACTCTGTGGGGTCACTGTGATGTCAGCACGATGTGCAAGGTGAGATTCAGTCTAGATTATAGACGACATGACTGCTCCCCAAAAGTGAAGCCAAATTGTCTCAATCGCCACCTGGTGGCTGGCTTCAGTGTAGGTCATAAATCCCTCCTCCACCATGTCAATCCCTAGAACTACTATTGTTTAAACTCTGGCACCAACTGAGCAAGATGGTGGCATTTGCATCCAGGATATGTAGTCTATGGTTAAGACACAAGGAACCTCAGATGATGTATAATTTATTCTGCATTATATTTTGTCTCCTGTATTTGTGTGTTCATAGAAAGTGAACGGCTCTCCATTCATGAGCAACGATGCAGGCTTTTCCTTGGCCTATGCTGTCATAATGTTGAACACTGACCAGCATAATAACAATGTCCGCAAGCAGAACATCCCCATGACTGTAGAGGTGAGTTATATCTATTTGTGCTCTCTGTGTCTGTGTGTGTGTGTGTGTGTGTGTGTGTGTGTGTGTGTGTGTGTGTGTGTGTGTGTGTGTGTGTGTGTGTGTGTGTGTGTGTGTGTGTGTGTGTGTGTGTGTGTGTGTGTGTGTGTGTGTGTGTGTGTGTGTGTGTGTGTGACATCAACAGGCCATGTTGTAGGGCCATGCATCTGATGCAGCTATAGACAGCATCCGACCCCTTTCAGGTCAGCTGGCCACACCGCTCCAGCTGCAAAAAATGGCAGCCGACTCCCGTCAACCTATCTGCCAGAAACAGCCCCAGCCCCTTTGACAATGGCGGATAACGTCACAACACCACATCTCTCTGACAATTACAGACCACACCCATTATAATGGGAATAGAACAAACAAACACAGGCCTTGCATCACTCACACATCCATCTCCATGCAAATTGGTGTCATCAACAGCTTTCCGTGTAACTCCTTTGTAATGAATAGGTACGCCACTGAAAAAGTTTTAACAGTTCCAATTCATGCTGCTGTCCAAAATTACCATGACAGCAGCATGAATGAAACTCCATACAACTCACTTATATTTTATTTTCAGAGAAGAAAAAACGATAAACAGATCTATCTGAGAGAGAGAGAGATTTTTTTTACTATGTCAACATGGTAAACAAATTGATATGCACCTTGTTACTTTGCAGGTTTATTCTGTATATTCCTCAAAAGGGGAAGCTATAAACTGCACTGTATTTATATGCAGTGAGCCCCACATGTCTGAGACCACATTCCCATTCTAGTGAATGCATACGTGGTCTCAGACTTTTGGGCCCCACTGTATCTATTTTCTTCCTCTCAATGCGGCAGGGCCCCATTTGTGTCTGATAGTATGACATTCCCCTGTGAGTGCTAGAATTTGCACTGGTGCGACTTGGCGGCTCAGAAAACCCGCAGCCAACAACTGTAGCCAGTGGTGGTCTGTTTGAGAGGTGAACTCATCCTACACAGGCGGCATGGGGGCAGGGGGGGGACATGGGGTCTCTCTCTCTCTCTTCATCTACCGTGTCTGTTATTTCTCTCTTTGATTGACAGGGGCTGAAGACTAAACAGAGCGTCTGCTGTAGCTTGTGAACAGATTGTGGGTCGTCCACTCTCTCTGACAAATGATTGCAAACACTTGCATTCTCTGTCTCTCAGTCTCACTTCTGTGAGCACATAATTTGTTCAATTGGTCTTTCTTTAGTCAAATCATACTTCTTTCTATAGCCAGTGCTGTATGTTTTTTTTAAATGATCCCTACACATTCCCAATAAGTCAGTTGCAGTTTGTTTAAAAAAAAAAAAGGTTAGATCATTACTGGGCTCAGGACGACAGAACAGGCAGGGACTTACACAAAAGTTTTCAGAGGGCGAATAAAAGTCACCTAGCACTTGAGTTCCTTAGCAGCTTGAAATGTGTAGCGTTCACCACAGCATGTGTGAATCACTGTGTCTAAATCAGGTCTTTTCCCCAAGGATTTTACAATGATATGACATGTTATGAGTGAGGTACAGGTGAGGTCAGGGGTATAATGTTCATTGTGTCCATAAAATACACCATGCTGCTCGTTTTGGCAGCCTGTGCGTTGGCGAGAACAGCAGCTGTTCTGAGAGCTGCTGTCTGACAGCGTGACTGTGTGTGTGTGTGTGTGTGTGTGTGTGTGTGTGTGTGTGTGCGTCTAAGAGAGGGAGAGAGAGAGAGCGAGTTGGAGACGCTGCGTGTCTCTGATAGAAGCATGACGAACAGAGGAGTGATCTCAGTAGCCTCCTGCTCCCTCTGTCTTTCTCTGCTGGTGTGACTTCTCAGTGTGTTCCTGCTGAGAAGCTCCTGTTTCTCCTCTTTATACCTGCCAACAGGACAAGCCAAGCCAAGACATTAAACTGAGCCTTGAGTCTGTCAGTCATCACCGGCTGGTTATGTTTATTTATAGGAGTAATCCTTGTTTTCCTAAAGCTTTAACTAAAGTGTATTAAGTGACACATAATGAGTGTGTTCTCAGCCAAGGCCCTTTTAATTGTTGATTTGCTGCTCAGTTAACGAAGCACTGAATGACAGAGACTTGGCTGCCTGAGCTAAGCTCCCATGTTGAGATGCATTGACTGACATGTTGATGGTGGAGACGGGCACGTGAGGTGTTCAAGTCAACTTTCTGCCAGGACCCAAAGGTTGATGGTTCCAATAACTGCTGTGTTTTTTTTTGTTTTTTTTTTCGAAACAGCAATACAAGAAAAATCTTAAGGGAGTAAATGGAGACAAAGACTTTGACCAGGACATGTTGGAGGACATCTACAACGCTATCAAGTAAGCTCACCTGACGTCTGTTAGTCTGCATATGTCATAAAGCTCCAAAATAATTTCACATTCCATAGTAAACTTTTTTTAGATTGTTTGTTTAATTTAAAAATATGTAATGTAATTCAAGCTAATATTAAGAAAATCTGCCAATGGTGCTCTGATGTGGTGACTATAATTTTAATTTGACTTCATTCATTGGGGAATTTATTTAGATGGGACTTGAGAGAGGCATAGTTGGATGTGTGATTCCTCTCTGTCTTATTTTGGGGGTTTGGGGGTTGCACAAAAATGCATCATCATACTTCCTCCTATACTGAATCTGTAGGTGAGTGGAGCTCAGTTTCACCACATGAAAACTGTAAAACCATAAAACACAGCAACATCACAAAACAGTAAAGCAAAACTCAGAATGTGTAGATCTACATCTACATGCATGCGCACCAAAATATATATTGGCAACAACAGAAAGGTAGTGATAAAAACAGTTGCTCACATCAGTTGCTCTATGTGGACACTAAGCTTTTCACTCGTAAGCGAACTTGAGCTGACGTTACAGCTGAGATGCTTTTCCCTCTGCAGGAATGAAGAGATTGTGATGCCAGATGAGCAGACAGGTTTAGTGAAGGAGAACTACGTATGGAGCGTGTTGCTACACCGCGGTGCCACACCTGAGGGTTATTTCCTCCACTTGCCACCTGGCAGCTACGACCATGACTTGTTCACCATGACCTGGGGTCCCACCATTGCTGCCCTCTCCTACGTCTTTGACAAGAGCCTGGACGACAGCATCATCCAGAAGGCCATCACTGGCTTCAGGTACACAATATATACTTTGAATAAGGATTTAAAAGTACAGCCAGAGATGTCAGTCCAACTCCTATTGTTCTCGAACATGATATCATTGGATTTAGTGACAGATTACTGTGCCTCATAATTTTCTGTTTGCTCATTACGCTGTTGGTAGAGGTCACAATTCATTCATACATTCATCATTTCAAAATGACTGCACACTATTTAATATATAAATGCTGTATTTCATTTAAGCGGCTTTCAGACATGCACTGAACTCGGCAGATAGAAATTCAGGAGAATCAGATGTGTGAACACCACAAGCGACTGGGGGGTCAATGAAGATTCTAACGCATGACAGAAGCAAAAAGAAAAACAAACAAAAAGAAAACAATTATCTCCTGGTGAAAAAGCGGTGTCAGAGTAGAAGACAGTGATGAAGATGTCAAGAGAGTTTCATCTCAGATATCTACAGAAATCTATTCAGTTCAAATGGCTGGTTTAAATATTTCAGGAGTTTATAAAGGGGATTATTAGGTTTGGGTACCTCTCACATTTAAAATGATATAATACCAGTACTCAGTGGTACTGCATAATCTGTAGCTCTAAAGTAATTTGGTCACCCTTAAAAATATAGACTTCGGTATCCAGCCCTTAAAGGGATAGTTCACCCATAAAGGAAAATTCACTCATTATCTACTCACCCCTATGCCGATGGAGGGGTGGGTGAAGTGTTTGAGTCCACAAAACACTTTAGGAGTTTCAGTGTAGCAGCCGAATCCAATACAATTGAAGACATTGGTGACCTATCTTCAGGCGTAATAAAACAGCAGAAAAAACACAACATGCCTCCATACTGCTCCTGTGGAGTCATCCAAGTGTCCGCAAGCCCCGACAGTCGGAAGATATCAGTGGACTTTTAGGCTTAAAACACTTTGTAAATGACCTCGTTTTGAGTCTTATTTGAATGTCTGGAAGCACACAGAACATAGTTTTTTTTTTAGGTCTAAAGATAGTTCACTAATTTATAAAATTGTATTGGATTTGGCTGCAACAATGTTTACCACTGAACCTCTGAAAGTGTTTTGTGGACTCAAACACTTCACCCACCCCTCCATCAGCATAGTGCTGAGTGGATAATGAGTGGATTTTTATTTCTTGGAGAACTATCCCTTTAATTTAAATAATTAAAATCCCTTCCCCTAATTTGCTTAATAGTTGGTGAACTGTAATAATGTCTACCTATTAATATTCAACAGTAGACCAGACCATAATACCTGAAATCTTTAGGAATGCATCATGTGAGGTGTTTATGTGTTTTGAAATTAATATTTATGTGTATCTTTTTTCTTGCAGGAAATGTGCAATGATCGCTGCTCACTATGGCTTCAGTGATGTTTTTGACAATTTGATCATCTCCCTGTGCAAGTTCACCACTCTGAGCAATGAGGTGCGTTCATAAAAACCGCAGCAGCCTGATGTGCTAATGTGGTTCAGTTTGTTTTTAGTTTGCAGTTAAAGTTGGTTAGTTGATGTTTTCCACACCTGAACATGTTACAGTGAAATTAAGTTATCATTTTAAGTAAAAAACAGGATCCCGCCCCTAACTACTAATGGACAAGTTAGAAAACATACAGTGCATCCGGAAAGTATTCACAGGGCTTCACTTTTTCCACATTTTGTTATGTTACAGCCTTATTCCAAAATGGATTCAATTCATTCTTTTCCTCAAAATTCTACACACAATACCCCATAATGATAACGTGAAATTTTTGCAAATTTATTAAAAATAAAAAATGAAAAAAATCACCTGTACATAAGTATTCACAGCCTTTGCCATGACACTCAAGATTGAGCTCAGGTGCATCCTGTATCCACTGATCATCCTTGAGATGTTTCTACAACTTGATTGGAGTCCACCTGTGGTAAATTCAGTTGAATGGACATAATTTGGAAAGGCACACACCGTCTATATAAGGTCCCACAGTTGACAGTGCATGTCAGAGCACAAACCAAGCCATGAGGTCCAAGGAATTGTCTGTAGACCTCTGAGACAGGATCGTATCGAGGCACAGATCTGGGGAAGGGGACAGAAAAATGTCTGCAGCATTGAAGGTCCCAATGAGCACAGTGGCCTCCATCATCCGTCAATGGAAGAAGTTTGGAACCACCAGGACTCTTCCTAGAGCTGGCCACCCGGCCAAACTGAGCGATCGGGGGAGAAGGGCCTTAGTCAGGGAGGTGACCAAGAACCCGATGGTCACTCTGACAGAGCTCCAGCGTTGCACTGTGAAGAGAGGAGAACCTTCCAGAAGGACAACCATCTCTGCAGCACTCCACCAATCAGGCCTGTATGGTAGAGTGGCCAGACAGAAGCCACTCCTCATCTCTGAGTGCACCGACGCTCCCCATCCAACCTGATGGAGCTTGAGAGGTCCTGCAAAGAAGAATGGGAGAAACTGCCCAAAAATAGGTGTGCCAAGCTTGTAGCATCATACTCAAAAAGACTTGAGGCTGTAATTGCTGCCAAAGGTGCTTCAACAAAGTATTGAGCAAAGGCTGTGAATACTTATGTACATGTTATATTTTCGTTTTTTATTTTTAATGAATTTGCAAAAATTTAAAACAAACTTTTTTCACTTTTGTCATTATGGGGTATTGTATGTACAATTTTGAGGAAAAAATTTAATTTAATCCATTTTGGAGTAAAGCTGTGACATAACAAAATGTGGAAAAAGTGAAGCGCTGTGAATACATTCCGGATGCACTGTAGCTCACTGCCCAATGTTAGAATATTTAAATACTTCATTTTAATTTGAAGTCCTAGTAATCTAGTAATGATGACACCCCCCTCTGATATGGTGGATATGTTGTCTTTAGATTTATTTGGATTATTCAAGAGTTTATTTAGATGATCCTTTAAGAAGCAAAATATAATAAGAAATGTGATTCCTTACTCTTACTGGAGATTAGTGGAGCTCAAACAATTATCACAACACGGTATGCTGTGGTAACATGCAACACATTCTCATCAATGCACACCAATGTATATATCATCAAACGAAAAACCAAGTTATGTAAAACAAGTTACTGCTCATACCAGGGTATCAGATAACTGAATGTTCCATGTGGAGGCCAAGTGAGTTATTATAAGTGGGCATTCAGATTGTCAATAAATTCTTGCAGTTCAAAGTGCAAGATCAGTGTATCAATATGTGTAGATCTTGAGAGGTATTGGAATTAGATCCCTCATGAAATGTATTCAAAGGTATTAAAGTTCAGGATTTCAGAAAAGTTCTTTTAACACCATTAAGTCTTGGTGACAGGTGCAAAGGATCCAGAATCCCCACCCCCTACCAAAAAAAAAATCCCAATGAGAGTCATACTCTGTCCAGTCACTTTATTAAATCAACATTTTTGTTTCCTGTTGTCTTTTCTTTTCAAGTAATGTTACTGCTCAATCCAGGTCCCACTAATTGATTAATTATGATTAAAATATATTACTAGGAGTTATTTATATGCAGCTAAGACATATGGAAAAAATAATGATACAAATGTCAATAAATTAAGTTTTCCATCTGTCCTCAGCTGTTATGACCAAGAAAAAGATGATCGATTTGATCCTGTTTGGTATTAGAAGGTCTTTAATATACCTACACACCTATACCAGAAACCTATACAGTACATTGTTTGGAACCTTTAATTTTGCCAAGCTTAACAGGCAAGGTGATTTCGGAAAATACAAAGAAAAGATACTTCATCAATGACATAGTTGGACACTGCTCGGCCTTGAGACGTATAAATACACTAACTGTAAGAATGCATGTTGATGTGCCCTCTCCTCCTGCAGTCTGTGGAAAACCTCCCGACAGTGTTTGGCAGCAACAGTAAGGCGCAGACAGCAGCCAAGACCGTGTTTGACCTCGCCCATCGGCACGGCAACATCCTGAGGGAGGGTTGGAAGAACATCATGGACTCCATGCTGCAGCTGTTCAGAGCCGAGCTGCTGCCCAAAGCCATGGTCGAGGTCAGGACTCCATCTTTAAACTCTCAACACTCTTTTCAGTTCTCTCAGTGATTGTGGCTGCTTCATGGTAACACTGCAGACACAATCTATGTGTTATTGCCTCTGTGTGATAGAGAGAAAGAGACTGCATTCTAGATATTCTGCTGCCACCTACTGGTTAGGTCTCAGACACTGTTCTTGTTGCTTCAGGTGGAGGATTTCCTGGAGCCAAACGGGAAAATTTCACTTCAGAGAGAGGAAACGCCATCAAATCGGTAATCATAAATCCCATCCCATTCAGTCTATTTTTTACAGAAATGGCTACAGTTGTGTGTTCAGCTCCACACTCCAGCAAGGTTTTTTTCTGATGTTTTCATCAAGTAGAAACCATTTTTTTAAAAGGAGAAATGTATTTTAGTGAACAATCATGACCAGCAGAGCCTTAAAAAAGGAGTATTAAATTTAAAAATGTAATATAATATAATGACAAATGTTTGATAAATAATTTTCCTCCTCTGTTACTTATCAGTGGTGAGTCTGCAGTGTTGAGCTTTGTGAACTGGCTGACGCTGAGTGGAGCCGAGCAGTCAGGCCTCAGAGGCCCTTCCACAGAAAACCAGGAAGCCAAGCAAGCCGCCATCCTCTGCATAAAGGTACTGAACATTAAGCATAGTGCGTCAACATTGTCTGTATGTATTACAATTTTTCAATGAATTTCATATTTAATTTTTGGGTATATTTCATTAATTTATGATCGTTTGACAGTACTATATGCTTGACCTTTTTTGCCGTCTACCATTCATGTAGTTTTCTCTTGATAAAATGTTTTCTGTTTCTCTCTTTGCAGCAATGTGACCCAGAAAAGCTGATCACAGAGAGTAAATTCCTACAGTTGGAGTCACTGCAGGAGCTAATGAAGGTACTTTTTTTTTTCTAACTAACATTTCTTATTACCATATAGTTTTTCTCATAACTGCCTGGAAAAGGTATTTGCTGGAAGTGCTTTTTTGCCTTGTGTGGATGACAGTGGTGTTAACTGAATAGATAAACTAGATTCTCCTCATCAGGCTCTGATATCAGTCACCCCAGATGAAGAGACCTATGATGAAGAGGATGCTGCCTTCTGCCTGGAGATGTTGCTGCGTATTGTTTTGGAGAATCGGTAGGAGGGAGAATATTACAGTAATGCTGCACCGTCACAGCATGGTCATTTGTTTTTGTCTTAGTCATTTTTGACACAATGACCATCTCTTTCTGTTTGTGTGTGTGTAGGGACCGGGTGTCCTGTGTGTGGCAGACAGTGCGTGACCACCTCTGCCACCTCTGCGTCCACGCCAACGAGAGCTGCTTCCTAGTGGAGAGGGCCGTGGTGGGACTCCTGCGACTAGCGATCCGCCTGCTCCGACGAGAGGACATTAGCTCTCAGGTACACCATACACACGTACCTGGACACAATCACTACAGCAGAGTTGATGGCTGAGATGATCATCTAAGGTGAGGTAGAAGTAAAGTACAATAATATATATATATATATATATATATATATATATATATATATATATATATATTATTAACAGGCCACCTGTACACAGGTATTGTGTAACTATTTCATTATTTCATTTCAAGAGTTTTTCAACCCAGCTGATGTTGAAACCAGATTATTTGCCTCTTAGAAACAAACCACAAAATTAAAACATTTGAAGTCAAACAAGTACTCAAAGAATAGTTTCACAAGCATCTTAAAACTCAACAAATCAGTATTTTGATATTAACTTTGCAAAAGGTCAAATTAAACTGAAGTGGTATACTGTGTCAATAAACCAGTTTTTGAGTCCATTATTTTGTTAATAATCCGTAAGTAAAGATCCATTAAAATTACTGTGAGATCCTCTTCCTTATATTCCAGCCTGATCGTCTCTTTCCTTGTACACCCACAGGTTCTCCACTCCCTGCGTCTCCTGCTTATGATGAAACCTCATGTGTTGTCCCGGGTCAGCAGGGAGGTGGCGTACGGCCTTCATGAGCTGCTGAAGACCAACGCAGCCAACATCCACTGCACAGACGACTGGTACACGCTCTTCTCCCTGCTGGAGTGCATCGGAGCTGGAGTGAAACCTCCGGCTTCCTTCCAGCTCTCCTCCACCACAACTGACAACGACACAGGTGAAACATTTCTCTCAGCATGGACTTTGTGTCTGAGGTCCAGGAGATGAGCACATTAGGTGCATCCCAATTCAGAGGTCGCCTCTTTTTTGTTCTTGTACTCCCTTCATTCACTTTAAAGCAAAATATCACCTCGTCTATGTTTTAATGGATACAAAAAATACTTAATATATATATATATATAAAAGGAGAATATTGCTATAAGAAGAAAGTTATAGATAATGTTCCTAATAAAGATTGTAAAAAAAATGGGAGATAAAAAAGCTGTTGATTATTCAAGAAACTTGAAAATATTCAAATAACAAATTGCATTTTAGCCAAACAAATGTTTTTTAAATCCAGTTCAAAGTAAACAGTCCCACATTACGGGCCTTATACAATATAGTCAAGCATGTTAAACAAGGAAGAAAAACTATTTAAACGACTGAAGAAATCTTTTTGATTGCTGTATGTCCACAGGAGCCCAGTCAGATAGCGAACTGACCTCTCATCATCCCAGTGAAGTGAGTTTAGACCGGGGCTACACGTCTGACTCTGAGATTTATACTGAGCACAGCAAGACCAGGATCTCTCGCTCCACCACTGATGTGGATGTAGCCAGCAGCGGATGGCTCGTGGTCAGTATATACACACATGTACATGTGTACACTTGTACTCATACATACAGAATACCAGAGCACAGAGGTCAATTACACTTCAGTCACATGAGTACAGTGTCATGTAGAAGTCAATTTAGTCTTCTAACGTTTAAAAAATACATTATATTGGGTTTATTTGTGTTAGAGTCAAAGTCAAAGTATTCAGATGACTTGAGGCTGTAATAGGTTAATATATTTATTCTAAATAGATAAAGATCTCATATGTCTATGTATTGTATACAATACAATTCAAAATATTGGACTAATGTTTATGATGCATATTTGTATTTCTGTGATTTGTATTTTTTACCAGGTTGGGAAAGATGACCTGGACTTAAGTAAGACCCCTCCTTTGAGCACCAAAGCCCAGCTAAATCACCCACTGGTCAACCAGTACAGCCTGACGCTGGGTCAAGACCTGGGCCAGCACGACACAAAGTCCCTCATCAAATGTGTGGAAACGCTGTCCTTCATCGTCCGCGATGCTGCCCACGTCACCCCGGATAATTTTGAGCTGTGTGTCAGAGCTATACGAGTGTTTGTGGAGGCCAGCCTCAATGGAGGTGAGACACTTCATTTACTAAGAACTAACTGATACATATGATGTGAAAATATATAAACCAAAAAGAGGATATTATTACAAATAGTTTTGTAGTAAGATAAGCTGCAAACTCTAGTGTGGCAACTCTACATTTACTGTGATTTAGAGTTTTGATTGGTTCACTATTAAATGCTCATTTCTGCTCACCTCATTAATGGAATCCTCCTGTGATATAGCACTTTTATAAAGTCTGTAGATTTATGAGAGGCAGAGTCCACATGTCCACACTTATTAATTAAGACATGTCATTAGAGATAACTCATGACATCATCTGGGTAATTTGCCTTATTTGACAAATAATTCATCTACCACACTCAAACTTTAATTATTTTTGATCTTTGCCATGTTTTTTCTTACTTATTCCTGACCAGATGACATTTTAAGAAAGAAAGGTTTGTGAATATAAAGTTGCAGCAACTTTAGATTTAAACTAGATTTAATTTCTATTTAAGTTGCGAACTCCAAACTAACGGGTAGTTTGATTGTTCCTCTTTCAGGAGTAACTCTGTTGCCACCTTCAGTCTGCTCTTTGTTGTGTCCTCCATGTTTCCACCCCTGTCCTTCCCTACATTCTTTCCCCTCTTCCTCTATCTGCCCTTTATCTTCCTTGTCATCTGCCCATCACACGTCTTCATGCCCTTTTTCCATTCATCCCTCCTTGTGCTGTTTGTGATCTACAGTAACATGGTGATTAAGGCTGATAAATGGCAGTGGCAGCTGAAGCCCTATTCATTTTCTCCTGGTGCCTCAGGCCATTGGATCCATGCTGTCAACAGAGCTTTACACTGACTAACAAAAGCATCAGTGATGGTTCGATCAAAGCAGTGGGCTGATTCATGGCTCTAACCTGTGTGAGAGGAACAGAAAGTGTAAAACCTGTTATTAGTCTATTGAGCTTTTGTGCCCTGACCTTCCTCCCTTTTTGTTAAAGAAGGATTCAAGATAAACAGAGAGCTTTTGGAAATGGCTTCATGGTTGTTTAGAGGATCAGGATATCTTTGGTGTTTTTTGGGCACAATAATGGACTGTACCACTTAACACAGGGGTGGGCAGTAAGAATCAGTTGTAGTGCTGTTTGATGCTTGTCATTGGGGTTAGGGGTTAGTCTTTTTTAGTGCTTCTGCCAGTAGAATATCTGCTCTGATTTCTACTTGGGTCAGCCACATATTATGTAATAATTTAGTCGTGTTAATGTAAAATGATATCAAACAGTAAATCCGTTGGTAAGTCGATCATAGGATGTGTCGATAATGCTTCAGTAGCTACACCTGTGATTAGCAGTATCTTGCTAAGTAGTTCTGCTCTGCATCACTTCCTCACTGGTGCTCATGAACATCCCAGAGCTGCTCAGTTTAACTATGGGCCTCTGCTCAGTTTTTTTTCTCCCCTCAAATCACACTGAAACACACCAAAACCACAGACAATAGTACAATGACTCCAAGGTGAACTAATACCATTCTACTGTACTGCACTGCTGTTCAAACAAACCAAACAAACCTCAACATTGTTTATCATTGCCAATGTTTCTGTGGCTGTATGGACTTCTGATCTGCTCCCAATTTGATCAAGGTTTTAATAAATGTAGACAATTAAAAGTATTAAATATCGTTTACACAACACTGGAAGTTGTGTTGAAACAGAAGTTCATATACCAAAGTTACTTTACACTATGTTTACCCAGCTGTATACTTCAACTGCCTCCTCGAGAGGTTTTGTTATGTTAGAACAACCTCATACTACTTCCCTCTGTGAGAGAGAACAGTTGTAAACCACATACAAAACACAACAAACCCATGTAAGGCTGCTGTTGTGTTTGGTTTCAGTTGAAGTTAGTTTTTTACTATTTAGTTAACCCTTGTTATTTTTCCAGCTATCAAACATTGTATCATCAAACACCCGACTTTGTACCAGTGAGCATCAACACACATTCAGAACCACAGTGAACAAACAGGACATGTAGCTGCTCTGGTGAAACACAAGTCTCAATGCTGCTGCTTGTGAAGCTGTAATGAGACATTTGAATTGATGTATGGCTAAATAAATCTACCAACTCTGCTATTCATAGTTTCTAAACACGTTTTTCAGATGATCGGTGTTCAAATGCTTGTTCAAGTGTTCAAATGCTTAACTGTTAATTTTGTTTAGTTTTTTTACTTTACAAGAAAATTCTGGCTGCCACTTTTTCAACAAGAAAATTAGGTTATGCATTAGTTAGCAAGCAGCATGGAGCTTAATATTTAGCACACATTCAGAAATTTCTTGTAAAAGGCAGAAAGGAGAGAGAACAAAACCTACAGTCATACATGGTGCTGGGGTGTTTGTCATCTACCAGCTATTCAAGGAGTAGTACGTACTGTTCAGCAGAAGAATCCATTTCAACGTTTAAAGTTAACAACTACAACTTCCTATAACAAATATCCTAAATGTGCATTAAAACAGGTTGGTTTGAAGTCACACTGTCAACGGTCAATTCCCTCTTCAGTCAAGGGACCTCAACGGAATTTAACATTTTGGGAAGAATTGGAAAAATTTACCAGTTGACTTAATACATTTAAAAGGTCTCTCAATGCCTCTCATGCATAAAAGAAACTTCTACTTCTTATAAGATCAATAATTCTTCAACAATTTTCTCCCTCAGGTTACCGCAATCACGACAAAAAGAAGAGCCACAAGTACGGCTCCAGGTCCCGGCTGATGAAGAAGGCAGGCGGGAGGGAAAAGGAGGGTGCAGGCGGCACAAGGCGCGGTGGCAGCCGAGCATCCAGCCAGCGTCCATCCCGTTCCCACAGCGATGAGGAGGAGGACGAGGGGGTCCCAGCCAGTTACCACACGGTGTCATTACAGGTTAGTCAGGACGTAAGTACAACAGCCCTCTTCACCCTTCTACCTTGTGTTGATTTGAGGCCAAGAATCACAAACACATCTTTGTTTTACTCACAAATGTTTTGTGTGGGTAGAACTCAAGACTTTTCAGAGGCTGGGTAAACACTGCTTCATGCTGAGGTGACGTCAGGTACGTCAAGATGTGTTTGGGAATCCATGGTTTTGGCACCTAAGGGTACATTTAGGAATGGTGTAACTTTATATGATATTATAACAAAAATGTTGCACATTAAAACCTTACTTAAAATTTGTATTTATAATATTACACCTTTCCTAACGGTATCCGATTTGTCCTTTGTTTCTGCTGTGATGTTGACTTTCTGTGGGAATTCTACATTAAAGGATAAAACCAGTGTATTGTCATGCTGTTGCTTTCGTCATAATACAGAATTTCCAACTGTTTAAAAAAATTATCACCATTACAATTATCACCAGTAATGTACAGAGGCTTCAGAAAGTATTCAGACCCTTTCACACCATGAATTTACAGCTTAGAAAAGGTTTTATGAACGTAAAATTAACAATAGAAAACGTTATATCTGACAATTTAAATAGTTTTATTGCTATCTTTTTATATATATATCATACATAATTTTATATATATTATATACTGATTTATTTATAGTTTATTGATAACTTTTGGTAAGTATCTAGTGAACGCTAGAGCATACTGTATGTACAGCTGTGAAGTCTAGACAGTTCTAATATCTGACAGTTAAAAAAGAAAACTATAATTGTAATTTGTAGCAAACTTGAAAAATCTATTATTTCCAGCCACATAAGGATCGACTGTATATTTAAACCTGTGCTCTCCAGCTATGTCTAGAACTGTTAATCTGTACGTCCAGGAAACTGAGTCGAGTCTCTGGATTCAGCCCAGGATGAGACTCAACACAGTTTTGTGTGAAGATGAATCATATACATCTTCCTATAACCGCAACTTGTTTGCGTTACAGTTTAAATACAAATTAAACAAAAAAGATTAGATAATGTTTGTGGACTTTAGGATTGTGTTAAGCCTATCTCCCTAAATGTTATACGGTTCCTTAAAGTTGTAACAATTAGTCTTCAATACAGTTCTACCTCTTATTATTACATTTGGCCTTTTTTGTCAATGAGTTCCAAAGAGGTGTAACACAGCTTTGAATTTAATGGGGAAAAAAACTGGCATGAGATCTACATGCTACTATCTATGTTTCTTTGATGGCATCAGCAAAAAGCAATATTACACCAGTGTTATCCTTTCATTTGTGATCCAGGGGAACATGACAGTGCTGTCAATTCCTTTTTTTCCTACAAATACACAGTCAGAGCTTCACTACTTTTTAAACTGTACAATATTTTATTTGGTTGAGGGGAAGTCTTTCTGTTGAGATACATTAAACATACTCTGTATGTTTTCCTCTGGTGAAAGTGAAGCATGTCCTCAATACAATCTTTAAAATCTTCCTGTTAGCTGCACTTCATGGTAAACTAACATAAGTCCTGTTTTCACGACGTGATCAACTTCTGAAAGAGGGCTGTTTTATAGTAATACATCATATAATACACTATGACATGAATAAAAATACAAGTTTGTTTGTCTGCAGCTCATCAACTACCTAATTTAATGTCTATAATAAACAGCAAAGTGCCATGTTACCAGTCAATCACATATTTTAGAGACAACTCATCCAGTACTCACTTGAATGTGTCATCACCCCACATGTGACATTGAGTCTTGTTATTGTTGACATTGTTGTTGTTGTTTGTGACCATGCAGCTTTTAGACCTGATGCACACGCTGCACACCCGGGCTGCCAGCATCTACAGCTCCTGGGCCGAGGAACAGCGCCACCTGCAGGCCGCGGGCAGGAAAATCGAGGCCGACTCCCAGACTCTGTGGACCAGCTGCTGGTGTCCGCTGCTGCAAGGTACGCAGGAGGTGCAGCGCAACAGCTGCTGTAGCAAACAGCATTATATTATTCTTATATTATTAGCAACTAAATAATGCAGGGTCATTATATGCTACAGTACAAGTGCATTAGCAGGATATGATAAGACTTCTAATATAGAAATGAGACTCAGGTTGAATACAGTTATTGACATAGTGCTTTTTTTGGGAATGTATTTTCATACATTTATATGGGATTCATCTTTTTTAGTAATAGTTCAAATCATAAAAATACAATAACGCACATTTGTGTAAGTATACTGTCTGGGAACCTGTTCAACCTGTCCTACTCTTCTTGTAATTTAAAGTGTTGCTATTTTGTTTTAAACAATGGTTGATAGTCATATATATTGGCAGATACTACTTCCTTAACATAAATATCAAAACGATTTTAGGTTGCATCTAGTTCTTGCCTGCAACACTCACATATTCGCCCACATGTGCACAATAATATCCTTGAAAATCCACAAAATTGTTTTGATGAACAATTCATGAAAGGTGCAGAATACAACATATGAAAGTGTCTGATGTGTTTTAGTACCAAGCGTTAGGTCACTTTGAGTCTGTACTGCAGCTGATGTGTGTTTTGCTGCTAGGTATCGCTTGGCTGTGCTGCGATGCCAGGCGACAGGTTCGTATGCAGGCCCTCACCTACCTCCAGAGGGCGCTGCTTGTTCACGATCTTCAGACACTCGATGCCACTGAGTGGGAGTCCTGCTTCAATAAGGTAAGAAAAGAGGAGAAGCTACATGTCTGCATTGTCTCCTCTTATATTATACATGAACCAAATCATTTCATCTTCTGCACTCGCTTCTGTGTTCTGTTTAAGTTTTACCACTTACAGTGTTACAGCTGTGCTCATTTACAGTCTGTAGATTTTCACATATTTTAGGAGATTGCTGATGTGTGTGCACATGCATGTGTGTGTGTTTGCAGGTGCTATTCCCCTTGTTGACTAAGCTGCTTGACAACATAAGCCCAGCAGATGTGGGTGGTATGGAGGAGACCAGAATGAGAGGTTGCACTCTCCTGTCAAAGGTTTAAAGCAACACACACTCACACAGCATTCACTACCAACAACCAGCACATACATCACATACACGACATATCACTGAGCACTTTATTAGGAATGTACATCTGCTTTTTCATGCAGTTAACCAAAAAAGCCCATCACAGCAGAGCAGTGTAATATCCTGCAGATTCAGGTCAGGACCTATTATTAAGTACTGGAGGTCAGTGAGCCTGAAGTTATCTTCTTAAAATCAAATTGGAACATTAACAATAGCCAGTTTGGATAATTAATTTTTAATTCCTATTATAATAACTGTATTAAGTTAAAGGGATAGTGCACCCAGAAATTACAATTCACTCATTATCTACTCACCACTATGACGATGGAGGGGTGGGTGAAGTGTTTGGGTCCACAAAACACTTTAAGTCCGTTCATTTCTTCATCTTCATATCTTAGCAATTATTATAGCCAATATGCATAATGGCAAAACTAGACTTAAAAAAGAGTGATCTCCCTTAAATGCTCCAGCTTTGATCAGGGACGATGTTGAATATGTTGCCTCTGAACGTTCCAGAAACATTTGCCCACATGAACTGAGCTCATTGTTGTGGCAGCGGCTGATGTTTGGCTGTGTTCCATCTGCTCAGGTTTTCCTCCAGCACCTGTCTCCTCTTCTGTCCCTGCCTACCTTTGCTGCCCTGTGGCTCACCATCCTGGACTTCATGGACAGGTATATGCACGCAGGCTCCAGTGACTTACTGGTGAGTACAGTGTTAATACTGACTTTTTAAATTATCCTGAGCCCGGTGTTGAATGAGCTACTCTGAGCTTGCTGATGTTCTCTTCGTTTTGCACATGCAGCTGGAGGCCATTCCTGAGTCTCTGAAGAACATGCTGCTGGTGATGGACACTGCAGGAATCTTTCACAGTGCTGACTCCAGGACAGGATACTCCGACCTGTGGGAAATCACCTGGGAACGCATCATCTGCTTCCTGCCTAACCTCAGGGAGGAGCTCTTCAAACAGACTGTCATACCAGGTATGCAGCTGACACACAAGCATGTTTGGATAAGACTAGTTTATCTGTTACATACACACGTGACATGTTTGTGTTTAGTTTGTTGAATTAACTAGTATCATCTTCATTTTTAGAACCAGTACCCAGTCCTCCAGGAGAGCCAGTGCAGCCTCCACCTCCAGCAGGTCAGCCTCCATCCCCTCAGATGTCTCTACCACCTGCCCAGCCGCCCTGCCCAGTCCCAGTGTCCCCTGCAGAGACACAGACCCCCAGCAGGCCAGCATCACCCAAGGAGCCTCAGTCAACCAGTGCCACCGGTAAAATCAGTGACATGACATCACTCTGTCATGGTGGAGACACTCAAAGACCTCAGGACACTGAGCCTGGTGAAACCTGATGATCATCATACCTGCAGTTCAGAGCCAGGCATTGGACAGGGTTTCATTTCTGTGTAGTTGCCCCCCTACATGTTGTTTCAGAATTAAAAAGACACTGTGTGTCTGTGAGGCAGAGACTGATTTAGGAAAGAGCAGAGACAGTTTTGTGTGGATTCACTAGACCAGATTACCCCGAGTCCTATGAGATATTTGCTCAGGCTGATGATGTAAAGTTTTTAGCAGAGTTAAATTAAACACATTTCTTCTAATTGAGGACCAGGGAGATTAGATCAATCTGTAAACAAGCACAGAGCAACAGAAATCAGTCTGGAGATACTGAGTTTGAAACAATGATTTAAGAGACAAATGATCACATCACACCAGGACTTCAACTCACAGTTTAATCTGCTGATCATTTTGACAACCAAGCAATTAATTGATTGGTCAATAAAACATCAGAACACGACACAATTTGTTTAGTTCTAAAGATGATGATATTAAATGTTTTGTTTTGTTCATCTAAAAGCCAAAGATATTTGGAGGCAGCAAAACAAAGCTTCACACTTGAAAAATATAAAATGTTTGGCATTACATTTATTATCATGACTTGGATTTAAATACCTAATTTTTTTAACTAATCACGTTCAGGCTCAGTCACACACTCTCCTCATATATTTCACAGACTACTCAACTATCAAAAACCACCAAGTCCTCGGCCTAGTTGTCTTGTGTGACATTAACGCTGGAGATATACTTTCTTTGACCTACTCATACGGATCATGGCTGCCTTGCGTAGCCAGCATCCGTTTAGTTTCTTTGGTCATGCATACGATGCGTCCGTGAGATGCAGTACACACAGGAACGGTAGGGGGCATTGTAAGGGCAGTACAAGACCTCAAGTGTGACCATGTTTTTTTATTTACAAATTGCAATTCTGTTGTTCTACACACTCAGAGATATTTGGTGTGCCCTCTAGTGGAACACTCCAGTAACAGGCGTAGTACATGTGTAGTGCACCGCAAGCATGGGAACAACTTTGTTGAAGTGACGAGTGGAGCACTTACTGACCTGTTTCCAATCCTGTGTTCTGTTTTTTCAGGAGCAGACCGATCATCTGCAGTCTCACCCTCCAACCCCCCCATGCCAGTGCCGTTAACTACGTCCCCCACCCAGAACCCCTCACCCTTAAGCCAGTCACCCCTCATCCTGCAGCCCCTTGCCTCTCCCCTGCAGGTGGGAGTCCCGCCCATGTCCCTGCCAATCATCCTGAACCCCGCCCTCATCGAGGCCAGCTCTCCCTTACCGTTGCTGACCTCGCCCAGACCCCTGAGCATGGCTGACGAGGTCAAGTAAGACAGAGAGCTCCCCCCACCCCCCACTGAACAACTGGACCCAACAGACTTCAACTCCAACTTCAGGATCTGCTCGCCAGCAGCTTTTTGACATGATGAAATATAAAGTATGTGAGAGGACAGATGACATGTGACACCTCAGTCTTATGACGTTTGATTTGAAGCGTTAGTTGCGTTCGCTGTAGGGTCAGAACTACACACCTGACCCTGCTGCTGCACCACACGTTCTTTGTGCCATTTTTCTGTTTGCTACTTTTTTTTAAATTCCTGTGGATAAATGACTTAACGTAGAAAGTGTGACATCATACTCAGATATTTTGGATCAGAGAATTCATTCAAGGAAAATAATTCCAATAAAAATGATTGCGGTAAAGTTGCAGTTCACTAAAAGTGTGAAGTAGAAGCAGGGCTGCAGCTGAGAACACTGAGGTCCTGTGGGAGAACGTGGCTGTTTGGCAACATGGGGACAGTTTACATTGTTGTGCACATGGTGAGAATTTGACTGGTTGATGCCAGTATTTTTAAACTCAACTCACTGCATTATATATCTACAATAACACAAAGGTAGAAAAAAAATGATCACAATGTCCCACCACAGCTTGATTCTGGTGAGAAGAAGAAGGCTTTAAAAGAATTGTGTTCATCTGGAGTCAAAGTAATTGAGAGTGTGTGCGTGTGTGTGTATGCGCGCGTGCATGTGTGTGCAAAACAGTGACTCATGTGTCTTTAATAGTTTTGGGTCAAGAATGGAGCTCAGTGGCAGAGGAATCAGATGTATCAGGCTCTGGACACACACACACACACACACACACACACACACACTATTCGTAGCAGACATTGTCTGTTGCTTTGACTCTGTAATGAGATGTGTTGGCAGGAAGGTACTTTCTCCTGAACATGACTCCTGACTGAGTTTTCATACATGAGGGTGGAACAGTTTCTAATATCAACACAGGCCTCGTGGACGTGGGATTGATTCAACGTGTTCTCTCATGAAGCTGGTGAGTTTTGAAGAAGAAGAAACGAGTGCAGGACCTTTGACTTCAGTCGTAACAGAACCAATATTTCTCCCACTGTTGTCTCACCACTGACGAGCATCAGTTTGAAATCTGTACAAAGAAAAAACAAAGTTATTTATTTATCAGTCAGTTTTTGTTTTCAGGGACCAAATTCTGTTCTCCTGTAAAGTCCAAAGACAGAATCAATGTTTATATCTACTTTTAAATTCTTCATTCTATCTTCTTTTTATCCCCAAACGTAAAAACAAGCTTTGATTTTGGCACCGTATGAATTCCTCCTCCACTAAACAAAGGATTGTGGGTACATGTGCAGCCTTTCTCATGGCCCATCTGGAACATTCCACAGTGTAGATTCTTGAGTGAGCTGTGAGCCCGGTCCACTGGGCAGACGACAGTTAGAGGGCGACACGGCAACTTTTGAGGTTCATGATGAATCCAACAAATATTTAATCAGAGCTGAGACTCATGTTTCATGGTGCAGATCTCTGCAGACACCTGTGTGGATTTGAAGCATGAACGAAGCTCAGCAGCTTTTCATGCAACGAGTTCACATCACAACAAAATGTAGGGAAGCAAGTAGGAGCAGTTAGACGTCACTGCTGAGTGGAGTCATGGCTGAATACTTCCTGCTCACACTCCAGTCTCCATTGAATTGATGGCGTCTGTCTTTGGAAATCAGAGCCTACGTTCCAGTTCAGTCACTTTATTCATGTGTACAGACTGTGCTGATACAAACAAGTGAAGGGCAGCAGCTGTAACTGCAGTACCAGAGAACGACGAGCCGTTCTCAGACATGAACTCCAGAGAATGTCCGCCTTATCGGGTTTGGACTTTCTCTGGTGTTTGCCTTTCTCAACACAGCAGGAGATTCTCCACTCAGACGCTTTCACATCCACACAGAACTCTCTGTGTGGAAGCGTTGAGGTGAGGGTGGAGCAGCCGGCAGAGGCAGGATGTAACATATCAATTCCATCACATGCTTTTGTTTACAGCACTACACCACTTTTCTCACCTCAGACATTTGTTTTCTTTTTTAGTTTTGCGTCTGTCGCGTGTTAGAAACATCAACACACCCTCTCGCTCGCAGTAAATCCTCCTTCTCACATTGGCTCATTCAGTCGCACTAGGGGGCAGCCCAGAGAAACTCTGCAGAAAGTCTGAAGCCTCTCACTCGGACATTTGGGTTCTTACATACAGCCCCTCTGGAGAATGTCTGGAGATTATCCGGAGTTCAGTGCGTGTGTGGAAGCAGGTGAGCTCCAGCAGAGCTTATTGAAGTGCTGCAGTGTGTGTTGATCGGCAGGTCTCTGTAGGTGATGGGATATGACGTGTTCATTAAACACTGCAGTAAATCAACAATGCTGCTACATGCTGCCATTCAACAAAGATAAACCAGCTTCAATATTTCTCCAGCATGTGCATGACGTCTGGGTGCTGCGCTGCACCCTGGTGGTGGAGTCCAAAAGTTTTCACTCCCATCAACACAATGTTAGTGGATTTTTCTAAATCGATTCACAGTTGTAGAATATAAACCCCTTTTTTTTTTTTGCAGTAGCTGTTCCTATGTAATGTTGCCTCCTTTTTTTAATCATTCATTAATATTTATGACTAAATTTGTGACACCACAAATACAATCAGGACTTCCTCTGTGAAAACAACTAAAAGTCCATAAGACTTCCTCTTCACTTTTTATCTGGTTTGCAAAGTGTCAACATGAACCAAAACTGAACAACAATACATCAGTGGACGTCTGACCGGAATCTTTAAATCACAGTTTGCCTCCTGAGTAGGACACAGGATTCTTTGGCAGCAGCACTCTGAATGAATCACACTTCAAATAGATGTTTCCCAAAGTGCTGAACATTCGCTGGTCTTCACATGTCCACAGTGATGATTCAGTTGTTGCATTTCAGCTTTTTACCTGCTGCAGTTTCTCTGCATAGAACTGTGTCGACCCTCTTGCATGCTGACTGTGTCTTGTGTACAGTGACATCTACCCTGGCAGACCGGTGGGGACTAACTTACCGTTTTAATACCAAATGTGTGACTGTGAGTGTGTAGATGTGGAGCCTAACCTCCATCCACAGTGGCCCTGGACTCTGATGTTTCATGTTAATGTTATTTATTGAACTAGGTGAAGGAGAGAGGGATGTTTCCCACTGACGTAGATGCAGTGTGTGTATGTCAGCTAGGTAACACTTCAGCCTTATAGAGCCACCGACGTGACACATTTTGTAAAGCTGTGGGTTTATTTGTTGTATGGGATTCTTAGATATATCAGCTGACAGGAAATTACATGAATATAATATGTATATATATATATATAAATATATATATAAATGAAAGGTAATGTACTTTTTATTATGTAATAAATAAAATGTAAAGAAAGTCCTTTTTTTGTTTTTTGTGTTGATTTTTTTTTTTACAAGCACTCTTAAAAGTTGAAGCTAAGCTTTAGGTTTCGCTAAGAGTCTCAGTGCCTGCCTCTGATTGGTCAGAGGCACAGGCCAAGAGAGCCATTGTTACACCTGCATTGAAGGATCATCTTCATCACATCCGTCTCCTTAAAAGAAAACTCTCTATCTTGTTAACCAAATAAATGAATTGTAAAAACCCTGAATCAGCTGAGAACCCTCTGCTACAGTTATTATAATCATACAAACTTTATTATGTGAAGTATGTGCTTTAACAAACACAAACACCTACCCAGGATTACAGAGGACATTAAACACCCCACTGCTTGTTTTGTCACTTATATAATTGATAGTCATTTCTTGATGTCAGAATAATGTCCATTATATGCTGTTTATCCTTTGAGGGTCGCAGGTGGAGCTGGAGCCGATCCCAGCTGACGTTGGGTCAGAGATGGGGTTCACCCTGGACAGGTCTCCACTCCATCCCAGGGACAATCTACACAGACCAACAACCATTCACTCTCACACCTACAGTCTCTGTGGGAGGAATCAGGAGGAACCCACACAGACACAGGGAGGACATGGAAACTCCACACAGAAAGGCGGCAGAACCAAGAACCTTCTTACCGTGAGGCGACAATGCAAATCACCAAACCGCCGTTCCACCCCATCAGAAGAATGTGGGTTCATTTATTCTTTGTTTCTTCTGTGTAAACTGCTTTATTTCAGGTGTTCACTTCTGTAACATCTGAGCAAATGGAAGTGATATCTCTCCTCACATCTTATCTCAGAACAGCTGTCTGTCCCATTCAAGATGAGATGTTGGCTATCTGCATTTGTTTAGCAATGTCCTGCCCTCTTGTGGCCACAGCAGGCCATTAGAAGCGAGGTTAACTAGCAGCCCATGTGTTTATCGGCTCTGTAAGTTTGGTAGGTGAAGCTTCGGCTCCGGCTTTTTAGGCAGAGGGGAGAGCAGTCATCTGTGAATAACCCTAAAATCTGACAGGTGATTGGCTCCACCACACTACAGACCCAGGGTTCACATTAACCTGAGTTGGTCCGTCATTGAGAGGATCTGAAGGCTGACCACCATTTTCACAGATTGGGACATTAAGGACAAGCTACCATAATGTTAAGTTCCAGTACTGTACAGCCACATGTAGACCACCTGTAGTGCCCCAGTTGGGGGGGGGGGGGTTGTCTGAGGCTGCACGTCAATGCAGAAACTGCCATTGAATGATCACAAAAGTAAAACCATGGAAGCTTCGCTGGTGGTGAACCAGAGTGTGGCAGAAGTAAAGTGTCTATCTACTCATTCCACAAATGTCTGTATGTGAAACACATATATGTCGAGAGCAGTTCATCCTATCACACTAGTTTAGAGTATTGTTAAGGAGCCAAAGAAGTGCAGTGTCCCACTTGTTGATTTGGACATGTGGCACTTCCTCATTCCCACAGGCCAACACTGTCCCACTAGACCAGTGGTTCTCAACCTTTTTTCAGTGATGTTCCCCCTGTGAAATATGTTTTCAGTCAAGTACCCCCTAACCAGCGCAAAGTATTTTTGGTTGAAAAAAAGATGTAATACACAGCGTTGTGCCATCAGTATCTGATTTATTAAACACTTATATTTTATTGAATATTTATTAAATAACAATTTTTTAAGGATTTTTGAATGGATGCTAGTTTTAAATATATATTTTTTAAATCTCACGTACCCCCTGGAGTACCTTCACATACCCCCAGGGGTACACGTACCCCCATTTGAGAACCACTGCTCTAGATCATCCTGATAATTCAATTGTTTTCATTTCACCATATCAGACTGACACACACATTCTGGGGTGTTGCTGGTGCTGATCTCCGTCATGGCAGCAACATTCATAGGATTATATTCTCTTTAGCGATTTCCCTACGAGGTAAAAGCACGTCTGTGAGAGATCACTTCCAAGCTTTATATTGAGCTGAATTAAGGGATCTTTCATTTTGGAGAGTTGTTAACTGGGGTCTGAACATTGAACAGTAAATCATTCAAACTTACATTTAACCTACACATGTGAGGAGAATAAAGCTAATTCAGTTTCAATGCATGAAAACATTGATTGTAAAATCCGTGACAAAAACATCATTTCTGCTGCTTGCCTTTAAAGACGCATTAAAAATTGACTTAACATGCTGGTGAATGAAGATACTGATGACGCTGGCATATAATGATAAGTGAGACGGTAGGAAACACGTCTGAGTACATCTCTGGTGTAAAACATTTGGGTTTTTATTTCAAAGCAAAATGAGAACCACAGTTTTTTTTTTTTTAGTAAACTAACTGTATCAGAAACTACAGAGGCCAGGAAAAAAACTGTTATATTTGTACATGGAATGTAAAAACATCGGTGAAACAAGGAACCATAACAGCAAACTGTACGGATTTAAATTATCTAATCTAGAAAGAATGCAATCTCTTGAAGGGACAGTGGAACATAAACGTGAACAACACTCCACTCACAAATATTTTTTTTATTCCTCGTTAACCAAGACAGAACCAAAACCCCTACTGTCACCTATCTACACCATCAGCAACAAACAACACTTAGAAAAACAAATGCCTGAAACAGGAATCCTCACTTGGCGTCCAGCTTTGCCATTTCCTGAAGGTATATTCCGATGCTCTCACTGTCGAACAGAACAAAGTAAATGTTTTTCAGGGAGGAGCTGGTGGACGACACGAAATGGTTGGAGATGGCCTTGAGGATGAGCTGGGCGGCGGTTTGCTTTGGGAAGCCGTTCCTGCGGGAGACAATCAACAGAGCTGTTAGGTCAGTGTGTGCGGAGCTGTAGAGGCTGATGTTACACACAGGACACGCTTTAACAGCGATGAAGAGGATGTGCAGCTGAAGAGCAGCTGTAAGAGATAATGATGTGAAGTGTCACTGTGAGCAGACGGATTACAAATGGAGCTGCATCTGCAACTCTGTGACTAAATATGACAAACGCTGGTCACAGCTGCAGGAGGCTGTTTCATAAAGTGGCTAAAAGACTGGAACTATCTGCGCAGTCCAAGTTATCAGATTTCGATCCCTGTGTGAAAGAGTGGACGTTCAGACTGAAAGCAGCTCTGCATCCTGGGATCCAGCTACACCAACAGATCTGTGTTTTCATTTTGAAACCAGACAATCTCTGTCCAGACAAGTAGTTTTGCTCCGTATCAGAAATAATCCCCATCCATACTAACACTACTGAAAACATATATCACAAGACCCTTCACATGCACTGGTCAACAGCAAGTCTACTCCGCAGTTAGAGGAACAGCAATGGATTCTTTTCTTGGACCAACAATGAGGAGTTTCCAAACTAAAATGGCGCCTGCAGTGTTTCCAAACTTCTGTTTTAGTGGCTCTAAAACTCTGGAGTAGTCTGGAAGCCTAGTGTATGATACACCTTGTTTTTATTTGAAAACATAGAACATAGCTCTGCTGATCTGACACACAGGGGTTGAGGTGTCTGAGGTGTCTGAGGTGTGTTTGATGAGTGAGGCGTGTCAGAGTGAAGCTCACCGTCCAGCAGGAAGTGAAGGGAAAGCTACAGATTTGAGCTTCTTCTCCTCTGCTGCTGAGAGACAGTTCTTCACCGTCTTCTCCAGCTGGTCTTCACACTTCTCCGAGCCCCACTGGGGGACGTTACAGTGGATGACAAAGCGCGCTGCCATCCCGTTGGCCTGGCTCACTGCCACTGAAGGGGGCGAACACACAGACTTTTAGATCAGACCGGTTTCATTCATTAACTTTATTACCTAAGTCCTAAATTCTCTTTAATTCTAAAAGTGATTGGCTTTTAACAAATCAAAGTTTTCAAAATTGTTGAACATACTACTGTTTTTCATGCAACAGTTTTGTCCTTAAATACACGAGGAATGCATGTGTGTGTGTCACAGTTCATTCATTCTCTGCCGGCCTTTGCCATTGTCTCTAAGTTGAATAGTCTTTCTTTGTTTAGAAGGTTCCAGACTGAGTGATATGGCCCAGGAGAACCTCAGTGGCTGCCACGTTAAGAGCTGAGAAGAGTAATAGATAATGGAGTGTATTTATATTGAGCTCTTCCAGTCTCCTCAACTGCTCAATGCTTTACAGTACAAGTCCCATTCACCCATTCACACACTGCATTTATTTGCAGCACTTCCTCTGTCCCACATCAATCATCACAGCCGTCAGGGTCAGTATTTTGCCCAATGGCACTTCAGCATGTTGGTGGCAACCCGCTCTACCTCCTGAGCCACAGTTTGTCCTGAAGGTCAACTCTGCTGAAAAGTCCTGCTGGATCCAAACCTCTATTTCACAGTTGGAAATGGCTGCATTTCTATTACAGAGGACTAAAGAGAGATCTCTGGACTGCACGGCTTAGTTTTTGTTCTGAAATGCAGAGTGAATTATGGGACCCTAAATAAACAGGTGTTAGTCTTTCTACTGTGCGTCCAATCAGTTCAGTTTGTCAGTTAGTCAGCAAACACAACTTTTATTTCAAGAAAACAGGATGCGAAAGCTGTGTATATGAGAGGTTTCACTTTTCTATTTCTATTAATTTTGCAAAAAAGCTCTAAGAAACTCCTAAATCAACAACAGTACAAAAGGTCTATCAAAAAGGGGAAGAGGCCTGAATACTTCCTGAAGCTGCTGTGGCTCATCATTAAAGACAGACGCCACACAGCACATGTGAAGGTTTGTACCTGATGCCACCTCCAAGGGCCCCTGTGCTTTCCGCAGCTCCTTCACTCCATCCAGGAACTCCCGGCCTCCAGCCTTCTCCAGAGCGTTGCCTACACACGGAGCACAGCAGCAGGTGAGCACCAAACCAGGATAAAGGGGGGTGAAAACATTCTCAATAAAAAACTGAATCCACAAGAACATGTCGTCCTCACCAACTCCGTCTTTGAGGTCCATCTCTGCGTTTGTCGGGTTAATTATCCCTTCCACCTTGATTGTTCCAATTTTACTGATTTCACTCTCTGTTAGTGAAAGCTGTGGATTCACGACATTAACCACACAGTGAGTTTTCTTGATCTGTCTCCATAATACATGTTGAAGATAAGTGTCGACTGACTGGCCTTTTAGTAATGCACATTACCTTTTGTCCGAGGAACAGGCTCTTCGCTGACAGGATGGTGAATCCGTCTCCAGGACCGTCCTCAGCTGTGGAGTTTGGTGCAGACTCTTTGTCGTTGTCTGTGCTCTTTGGCAGATGTACACAAAGAAAGGAACATTAAACCACACCTACATGGTAACTGGTACACATACATTCTGGAGCTGGCTGTCAAACTTGAGAACCAACTGAAATATGTTTTAGCACTGAGTGCAAGAAGTGTCTGGAATCAACAGGTGACATTCAACTCTTGGTCCAACTGTACCTAGATTGGATATTTCATGATTTCCTGTTTCTACACTTTTCTAGCTTCATGATGTTTTTCTTCATTTAGCTTTTCATTTATCACAGATGCATTGGACACTGTCTGTGTCTGTGTACTTTGTTGAACAGAAAAAGGTTAAATATATGTTTAACATTCATTCTTGACCCTGGTCAGAGCAAAATGAAGGTCCTCCAATGAGATTAGCTGAAGCTTTTAACAATATATCTTGTCCTCTTAATACAAATGTTCTTGATGGACAGTCCAACACATTTGTTCATCTACACACATGTATGTACATATAGTCCAGTTCCTCAGCTCAGCTGGAACTCTGAGCTTCTTGAACTTAGACTTAGTTGGACTAAAGTGCTCTTGAAAAAAAGCTCTGTCAGAAGAAAGCTCACGAAAAATTAAAAACCACAGCCACTGAAAAAAGTGTTATTTTGTATCTGTATTAAAACTCCACGATAATACAAAACATCAGATCAACAGGCAGCTCCAATGAGCGAAGGACTCAGGCTGTTGGTTGGTTTCCTGCTTGGTGCGATTTGTTTGAGCAGGTGTGAACACCGTAACATAAAATAGTTTTACACAAGTTATAGACATGTCCACTCTGGGCTTGTATCGTGGTCCAGCACAGGTCTCAGTGCTCTTGTGCACGCAACACCTGGAGACTGTTTCTACTTGTTCTGAATAATTGAACAAATAGTGAGTGACACAATCAGTGAGATCCTGGCTTCTTTCTCACCACAAAGATTCTGGCAAATCCCTGCGTTAAGTGGACATTGATCACTGAGAAGCTGGACGGTTCAGATTTTAGAAAGATACAAGCTGTAGCCCCCCCACCTCCCTGTGTGTTCCATTCATTCATGTAGAGCGGACTGACCTTTGGCTTTCGGCCTCGTTTGCCTTTGACCTTCTTGATGGTTTTGACGGGCTTCTTGCTCTTTGTGCGCTCTTCCTGTTTCTCAGGGATGGATGACTGGTCCACTTTCACCCTGGCCCCCCTCTTCTTTGAGAGCAGCTCCGGGTGGATGCGAGGCAAAACCCCTCCGTTTGATATGGTCACCCCCCGTAGAAGCTGACGGAGAAAAATATGTCCGAAATGAAAGAGTTTGACGATGTACTTTCCCAACCACTCACATTCCTTTCTCTTGCAGATGTGAAATGACTGTTAACCACAGTGTTGGGATACTTCCACCTTCAGGACTTTTAGCTGCTACAACATCTGTCAGCTGAAACCTTTACTATCACCATGCACTGGCCTCACACTCCAGGGGAAAGTTTCATTCACAGTAACATGAGAGGACAGTACATTCATAATAATATAACAATAATGACATAATGAGAACTATTACCCATCATCATTTGTTATGGATGCACCATTTCATTCAAGGTCACACAATATAAAACACATGTGAAGTCACTTGATCAGCCACAGTTAGAGATCAGGGGTCTCATTTATAACCGTTGCCTACGCAGAAAACGGGGCCTGAAACGTGCGTACGCCACTTCTCACGCAAACGTTGGGATTTATAAAAACAAACTTGACGGGAAAATTTACGCATTTCCACGCAAACTCTGACCCATGCGTACGAACGTTTTGGAGACGGGAAAGTGGCGACGCAGACGTGAGGTGGTGAACTGAAGCCAGGTTATTGATCCACTTCCTCATTTACATTAAACCAACAGCTTTAGTTTTGCTCGCGCGACATTTCTGTTCCACACAAACCTTTTAATTGAAAAATATATATAACAATTTACGGCAAATTACGTTCAGATTCCATTAAACAGCGCAGTTACAGAGCCGAGTCATTAACAGTTTTTAATAATATCTTCTAACACTGTGCGTGTATCATCAGATCACTGCAGTGAACGGGACTGAGCCATCAGGCGCACAGAGCGGACTGGAGATCACTTACAAGAAGTGAAGAAACTTTCCAAACAATATCCCAGAGTGGAGGTGAGGATCCACTGATGTGACGTAATCGGTCCGGTTGCTCTAAATAGATAAATACCGCCGTGACACTGGTGCGTGATTCTGCGTGATGTGTGCACGCGAATGGAAGGATGAGGAGGAAGCGAGGGTTCAGCGGTGTCTGATCAGCTGATCGAGATCCTATTGATCTGTGATCTCTGAGCTGAACTGAGTCCAGATTCACACAGATCGACCGACGGAACCGAGCCATGCCAGTACAAACACAAGCATATAATAATAATGATGTTAAATTCTATAGATTGAGGACATCACAGCTGTCTCTGAATTTAATAATCCTGCAGTTTTGGATGATTAAAATACTAACAGACATTACAACAAGTTCCCTCAAATTCTGAGAGTGGTTTTTGTTTGCCTCCACCTTTGAATTGGATCTTTTTTTTTTTCAGGCTCCGTTCTTTCTATCGTCCTCACTCTCACTCACTGTGTTATCCACAGCAGCAGCAGCAGAGTATCAGTGTATTTTCTTTATTAGTGACATCACTGCTGTCCAATAAAATCGCTCTTCACCTCCACCTCACTAACAAACACCTCGATGTCAGTGTCAGAAAGTTTCACTTCCTCTTCTCATCGCTTGATGCCGTGACCCTGTCAGGACTCACGGTGGAAACCCATTGGTCAGCAGGATAATTTAATATTCATGACGTGCTTTGCGTTGACCATTTATGGTGTAAAGTGGGCGTGTGGAGGGCGGACTTGGAGTCAGATCCACGTACGAACGTTTCCAGGTGGACTGTGATTTATAAAGCGAACATTGCGTTCAAGTGTGCGTGCGCACGGTTTTATAAATCAGAATTTTCTTTTGCGTACGCCATTTCCGGCTTTTGTGCGCACGTACACTTTTAGTATGAATCCCACGCACTGTTTTATAAATGAGACCCCAGCTGATTAACACAAAGAGCCTGATATGTGATGGCTGATCGAGACCGAAACAGAGCTGAACGGAGAGAGAAGACTGAACTTAGCTTTAACCCTTTAAACCTGTCTGTTGGTATGAGGAGTGGACAATAGCCAAGAGAAAATTGCCACAGGAAACCGATATATGTGGGAGATGTTGAAGAAGTGTTGAAGTGCAGGACAGAGAACGAGTTAACGTACACGAGAGCAGATGAGATTCACGACTCAATCATGTGGGTATTTTGGATAATGTCATGTTAAAAGCCTTCATTTGTGTGATCAGATAAACTTATTAAACTGAATTACAGTTACAGTTCATTTTTGCTCTGTACCATTAGGTAATAATAGTACAAACATCACCAGAATGGCAAGTACTGAAGTGTTCTCATTCCTATCCCAGTACACAAACACTGTTACACAAACTGAGACATGTTTTTATTAATTTTAGACAATACTTTGTTTTTAAAAAAAACACTTGTTGATGTTGATGTTGCTGTGACCACTGTGATTTGCTTGAAGATACAAAGAAGTCTGCAACTCCCTGGTCACACACTGAACACATTAAATATAAACGTCTAAATTCAGTCTGTGGCCTGTTACTTCATTTCCTATTTTTAACTTGATCATATGATTTTGGATTCTATATTTAATATGAAAGTGATGATTCCGCACCTTGATGATGACGGCCCTGTAAAGACCCACTGATGAAGAGTTCAGACACGCGTCAAGAACCAGTGGTTGTACTGTTTACTGTTCTTTACTATTTACATTGTCCATATTGTTAATTAAGATGAATTGAACTTAGATATATATAGATATGGGGCAGCTGTGACTCAGGAGGTAGAGAGGGTCATCTGCTAAGCAGATGGTTGATGGTTTGATACCTGACACTTCCAGACACTGATCCCAAACTGCCCCTGACACTGTTGGCACATTTTGAGCACATTTTGTTCCAACAGTGTATGAATTGTGTGTGATGGAAAAAGATGTAGTAAGAAACTGTTAATCAACAAATTCACCATATCAACTTTCAACAGTCATAATACATTTATTAATCGAACTTAACTTCCATATTTATAGATGCCATTATTTTGTCTATTTGTATTGATGTATTAAGAAGAAATTAAGAATTGTATCAACAATCTGGATGACAATCATATTTGAAAATATGAATAATTAAAAAGTCCTCTCACCAGCACCTCATTTGCTTGCTAGTAATGAAAACATATTGTAAACTGTCTTTGACTTTAATGAGCCAATTTTTACTGTAAAAAACTACAATAAAGAGTTAATTATTTTTTTTTAAATGACAGAAAGTTCACTGCAACAACACAGTGTGACTCTGAGCACGTGGCTCCACTCGTAGAGCAGCATATTACCTGGTTGAGCTCCTCGTCGTTGGCCACAGCCAGCTTGATGTGCCTGGGAGTTATTCGTCCTTTCTTGTTGTCCCGTGCTGCGTTTCCTGCCAGCTCCAAGATCTCAGCTTAGAGGAGAAAGAACAGTGTGTGGAAACCCATCAAACAAGCAGTGTGTGTTCTAGTGCTCTAGCACAACACAACAGCCAAGAAGATTAGACCAAACTCTCCGGTGAGGAAACCGGGTTGCTGCAGCAGAGATGTGCACATAGACACAGCAAACAAACATAAGATAGAAAGTCTTTTTTCTGATTGTATTTGTGTTATAGGCCAGGACACTTCTATAGTCCAATTGTTATTTCTATAAGAATTAGACCTGTGTGATCATTAATGCTGTTCCTGTTATAGTTTGTATCATTAAGCTGCTCTAACAAAGTCCATGAAGGTGCTAAAAACTAGTTGGTGATTAGTTGTTGGAACATAATATATCAAATGTTAGTTTTCTTTGTTACTGTCTACGTTCTGTCTTTTTGTTGTATGTTGACATGGAGTAAACGTTTAAACTATGAACACAAAAATCTGAGAATGTTAAACACAACACAATCAGGGACTGATTTATTATATCATATTCATCATAACTGCAACAATAAATGTACAAACATGCAAAACCCAATAATAGGACACATGACAAACATTGATTATAAAGCACCAAAGGAGACACTGGTTGGGTTCAGTCGGACACGGGTATATTTATATATACATCAGGTGGAATTTGGCTCATATTCTGTGATAAAAAAACTAGTATTTGAATAGGATTTCAAAATTTTAAAATAAGATCTGAATGTCTGAAACAATTGCTTCACTCTTTTCAAAGTTGCAATTCTCTCTTTATTCACAGACATGAAAGTTTCAACACACTTTTTTTCATGTACTCAACAGTCCCTTTGCTGGGATTTAAATCTGCACTTTCAGCTTTGCATTCTGGGATTTCTGAGCACATTTTAACAGAGGTCAAAATCAGGAAGCAAGGGAAGACCAGACTAGGCTGGGCGGGAGCTCCTGGGTTGTCCAACGAATCACATGGCTTCAATGATCTGTGTAAACCATTGGTCATACTGGACATCACTCAATACAACATGGGTATGAAGTGTCTTCCCAGGGTTCTGAGCCATGTTGCTGAAACTCCCTGTGCATTCACAATCACATTAACATGGACATATTCATATATAATGTCAGAAAACTTCCTGGTATAATATCTTTTAAGCAGAGGCAAATGAATCCTGAGCTGCGTGTAATAAATATAAGTTGCATGATATAATGACGGAATGTGATCCTTCACCTGTCAATACCCTTTGTCCCTGATGATTACAGTAGTGAGACATGTATATACACTGAACACTATAATGGTGACCTACTATATACTATTACTGCCTTGTAAACACAACTGTTGCACTCTGTATTACACAGTGTAATTATATTAACTGAGCTGAGCTGGGGTTTTTTTTCAAACTCTTAGAGCAAATAAATACTTTACACAGATCAATAGCACTGAAAAGAGCTAAACACTTATTCCAGACATTAGAACTTTATTTTTCAGTTTTAAAACCATAGTTTCTTTTTTCAAAATGTACTTTAAACCATCAAATCCCTATTCTAATGTAAAGGAATGAACCCAGTTTTACCTTATATGCTACCTACCTGCCAGGTACTCGATGACCGCTGCCATGTAGACAGGCGCCCCCATGCCGATGCGGTATTTGTGCGTGCCAGTGCGCAGGTACCTCATCATCCTCCCCACAGGAAAGATGACGCCCGCCCTGGATGAGCGGGACAGCTTGGTGGCCTTCTTCTTTCCGCCTCTGGCTGACATCTTGTTCTGGACACAGGGAGTACAACCCCAATGAGTGATTAACATCAATCAATCAATCAATCAAATTTTTATTTGTAAAGCCCATATTCACAAATCACAGTTTGTCTCATAGGGCTTTAACAAGGTGTGACATCCTCTGCCCTTAACCCTCAACAAGAGTAAGGAAGAACTACTAAAAACCCTTTTAACAGGGTAAAAAGAAGGTAGAAACCTCAGAGAGAGCCACATGTGAGGGATCCCTCTCCCAGGACGGACAGAAGTGCAATAGATGTCAAGTGTAAAGGAGAACATCATCAAGATAAAGGTTTTAGCAGCATTGATAAGGGTAAACATTTTGAAGCATAACTGAAGGTCAGTGAATTGGTGGATTAATGTCATTAATGGTCGAGTGTCTGAGGAGAAATACTATGTATCGAGCAGTCCTGCTGCAATCATAGTCTATGGTCAGCAGCCAGCAAGATCATGATCCACCATCAAGATCGGATGCCACTATAGTCCACAGTCATTGTCCACTGCCGCCATCAGGATCCACCATCAGCTGCCACCTCGATCATGGCCACCTCGAACATCAATAACTGCACAAAGCTACACACAAATACATGTGGATCAGGAGGTAGAATGGGTCATCCGCTAAACAGAACATCGGGGGTTTGACCCCCGGCTCCTCCATTTCACATGAATCTGACAAGAGATGTGTGATACACAGTGCTGCACATGTTTGAGTGTGTTAATGGTTTAACTGTACTGTAAAGCAAAACTCATCGAGCCGAGAAAAAGTCATTATATAAGCACTATATAAATATATATACTGTATATTGGCTGTGGCTCATGAGGAGAGTCATTCACTAACCAGAAGGTCGCTGGTTCAATCCCCAACACCCTCAGTCTGAATTCCAAGTGTCCTTGGGCAAGATACTGAACCTGACGTACAAACGGTGGGTGATAGAAAAGTCCTTTGTATAGGAGCGCTGTACAAATTAATGTATTTGTACTATACTGTACTTTGAGAAGTCAATAAAACTAGAAAAAGTGCTATATATATATATATATATATATATATATATATAGTCCATTTAGCATTTATCATGGCAGAACAACTTCCTGTGACCCAGGATAATCCACAGCACAGCAGGAGACACTATTCATAAGGACTATTTTCTCTGGTAGACGGTATTTCATGTGGACAAATAACTCCTTTTTAGTTTTTGGCCACTTTACTGTAATATAGGTGAACTGACGCTTTCCACGTTGTATATCTTATATTTTAGTATCGATGCCAAGCAAGTGGTTTCACCACTGGAATTATGAGAGCTTGAGTTTGCCAACAAACATGAAAATGTACTGCTCCCTCCATAAAAGCTTCAGCATTGACAGTTAATTCATAATTGGAGGAATAAAGCGCATTAAAACGATGCAGATGATTGATGGGTGTTGGATTAAATGTGAGATAAACAGTGGTGAGAGACTTGGAGAAGGGTTTCCACTGAGCTAAGCTAACACGGTGTTTGCGGAGGAAGTGCTCTGACATGTTTGTATACAAAGTGGAGTGTTGTGTTATGAAGGAACCGTTATGTCCGCGGATCGTCTCCATCGTCTCCTCCGCTAGAGCAGCCGCTGGCCGCGGAGGTTCGGGGGGAGGTGAGCGCTGTGTCCTGGAGGGGTCTGTGCGGACAGGTCGCAGCTGAGAGCCGCGGAGCGGAGCGGAGCTGCGGCCTCCACCGGACCTGTCATCTGACCGAGCGCACTAATTAACGCAGGAGTCCACTGCTGCCCGGCGCTGAAGGTGGAGGGATATGGCGATGTGTGCGGTGTTCGGCGCACGGGGACGTGAGCACCGAGCAGGGCCGCGCAGGCTAACGTTACAGTGCCCGGGCTGACATTACAGCGGAGCACCGTTAAGCTACATTGTTATGTTCTTTACATCAAACACCAGTCCTGACATGGCGACACCCGCACACACGGAGCGGTGTATCTGACTGTTAGCATTAAATCATCAGGGGGGGGGGGGGGTGAAGCTACTGTACATGTTAGCTAGGGCAGCTCTTAGCTCTGCACAATTATTATTTACTTCACTGAGTTAGCTCCTCTACGACATCGACATCCACCACAAGCAGCCCGTTCTATTCAAACAAACCCTGCCCGCCCCCCTCCGTCTTTTTCCGCCACGTCCCCTCCAGCAGCCCCCTGCATGTGAGCAGTCGCACCAGACGCGGAGAAGTGGAGCGTCCCCGTCACTCCGGATATGAGCCCAGGCATGAAAAATGAAGGAACCCTCCCCAAGTAGTTTCTACCTGTTTTCTCCCCCGAGATGCTGCTGCACGGAAGACTGACGAGTCCCCTCCGGTGACCGGCGGCGCGTTTTGTTTGGCTCGTGTTTAGTTGCTGTCCGTGTGCGTAGCCTGGCTTCTTCCCAACCTTAGAAAACACGCGCGCACACACACACACACACACACACACGCGCGCACACACGGAGGGGAGAGCAGGAACAGCGTAGTGTGGTCGGAGGCCGCCTCTGTGCTACTGATGCTGCAAAGGGGAAAAATTCAATAGAGGGAGAATTCCGTGAAAACGCCCCCTTAACATGGCTACAAGAGGAAACATGTTATTTGGAAGGAACACGACGTGCCCACACACTAACATGACACTGGGTTTGAAAGCATAACAAAGATAACCTGCATTAAATGAAATGTCCTCTATGGAGGATGGATAGATCCAAAATGGTTGCCCTAAAATGACCTCAATATTTCACCTCATGTGAATGCAGCCTGCAGCTCTAACAGGTTGGACATGCAGATTGTGGAGAGGTGAAGTGAGTCAGACAGCTGATCCACCAGCCGGTGTGATGCATCACAAGAGGAACCACAAGGGACTGAAGAGAGTTGCAGCATCCCATCGGATCAGCTGATCTGTCTTTGCTATGCCTGACCCAATAGATCAATGAAGGGGGACGACAGCCACAATCCTCTATTGACTGTCACATCTTCCCACCTTACAAGTCTACTGGCTTTTGTTCTTCATCCCTCCATTCATCTCAGCAGCAGTCTAAACTTCCTTGAGATTGGTCGTCTATCACGTTGAACATCACGTCTGTTCTCAGCTGCCTCACTAGTCCAGTGCAGACCTGTCAGACCCATCTACACTGCTGCGTTACCCCGTTGTAATAATAGAACAAACAGACATGAAGTGACAGGGGGTTGGATTGAAAGTGCAAATTAAGAACCTATTAGTCTTGTTGCAGGCAGAAAGTGATATCGGACCTATTTTCAGAGTCAAGAGTTTTTAGTCTTCACTGTCAGTGGTTGGCAGAGTTTTCAATCTGATGCACTCGTGTATATTAATCCATATTCTCCCTGTGCTAATGTAGATGTCACTCTCGGACCTGATGCCGTGCACAGTATGTTGGTCCACAGTATGTTAATCTCACTTTCCCCACAATCAGTACTATACTGCAACTCATTGACTCCAGCCCCCAGAGGCCCTCAAAGGATAAGCAGTACATAAAACAGATGGATGGATGAATACTTTAACGCATTTACGAGATGTGCAGCAAGTGGCCCACATACGTATGCTATCTAATTTCACAGCACTGCTGCATTGCTCAAGTACTGCAGTGCTTGAGTATTCAATGATCTATCCTACACTTATTTGTTTAAATCATACATCAATTGTAAGCAGTAATTAATTTGTGGTCATAACATGGCAGTCATGTAATATCCTGAAAAATTTGCTGTATTGCACAAATATTGTCGGCTAACACACTATAGCATACATGTGTACATGTACACATCAAACCGAGTACTTTAATGTCTCAATACGTAGGCACATTAAATCACTTCTGTACGACCTACACTTATACTATCCACATTAAATTACTCCACAGTTCATTGTTCAAGTGTGAGTGAGTCTTTCCTGTTTTATCAACACAACACCTCAGTTCAATAAAACATTCCCAGAAACAAATGTTTTTTGTTCTGACAAAAGTTTACTTGAAGAGTCCTTCACATTACTGAAGAGATGACTGGACATTAACACAGGGATAAGCACATGTTTGTAAAATCGACTGTGTGGTCTGACGGATGATGATGCCTAGTAATAACCTGTAATCAACATGAACAATAATCATACACTCTGTTTCCTTTCTGCCGCAGTGGACTCGAACCTTACTTTAAATACACTCACCCTTTATTATAGGGACTCCTGTGCAGCTGCTTTTTCATACAATTATTCACTCCGCCAATCAAGTGTTAGCACAGTGCAATAATAAATCTCTGCAGATACAGTTCAGAATAGCTTCAGTTAATGTTCACACCATAATGGAGAAAAACTGCGATCTCATTGATTTCGAGACATGATTGGTTTTAGTATTTCTGAAGATTCAATTCAATGTTATTTGTGTAGTGCCAAATCCTAATATACATTATCTCAAGGTACTTTACATAGAAGGTCAAGACCTTAAATTTATAGAGAAACCCAACAGTTCCCACAATGAGCCGCACTTTGGCGACTGTGGAGAGAAAAAACTCCCTCGTTAACTGGAAGAAACCTCCAACAGAACCCGACTCCATCTGCCTCGACCGGCTGGGGTGAGCAGGGAAAAATGGGGAGGAGAGGAGAGATGGGTGGAAAAGAGGGGAGAGAAGAGAGAGAGATAGGGGGCAGGGGGAGAAGAGGGGGAGAGAGAGGAGAGAGGGACCAGGAACAGTTGTGCACCATCAGGTTTCAGCTCTGACTAGTTAGAATGAAAACAATAAGAGTGTAAAGTAGTAATTTTAAAGTTATTAATGATAGCAGCAACAGTTCATAAAATAATTAATTAATAATACGTATTATTGTTAATAATAATACTAAAATAATATTAATAATAACAAGTGTTGTTGTTATCCTGCAGCTCTGGAGTCAGAGATACCTGCAAAGAGAGAGAGAAAGAGACTATGGGAGAAAAAAGAGAGACAGAGAGAAGGGGAGAAGTGCTCAGTGCATGATGGGAGTTCCCCCAGCAGTCTAGGCCTATAGCAGCATAACTCAGGGATGGTTGAGGACTCGCCTGAACCATCCCTAACTGAACCATCCCTAACTATAGGCTTTATCAAAAAGGGAACATTTGAAGTCTAACCTTAAATGTAGAGATGGTCTGTAGAGGTTTTACTCAGAAACAAATAATGTGCACATCAAGAGAATATATTTATTCTCATAATTAAAGTCTTACACCTTAAATGCAAAACAGTGATGTTGGTCATTCTGAATATTCAACTACATGTGATTTCATTGCATTTCCATTTTCTTTTAGGATTGTATTGTTAATGTTTCATTTCTCTTTTCAGTCTCAACTTAAACAACATAAACACCTTGGAAACCAGTGAACTCTCACAAACACATGGAGCCGCTGAAGTCCCAAAAGATGATGTTTTTTTACCGTGTGAGCACAAGTTATTATCTTCTACACAAGATAGATAAGTTTTGCACACAGAGTTAATATCTGCGAAGTAAATAAATGTCTGGCCGATGCTTTGAATACAACACTAAGTTACATTTAGCTTTTGAGGGGTTTGTAAAGTATTATGATTGAAACATAGTGCTTCCGTGGGCTGAGCCTGTTTTCCTTCAGTATGCACTGCAAATTATTCCTGACAATCACGTGTCTCTGTGTAAGAGCAACAAGACTTTCATTGAGTGACATTCCCAGGTGAAAATAATACTTTATTAGCCGAGTTTTCTCCATGCTATGGTACAAATATGGTGGCTGTGTGCATTTGAATGATTAAAACACAAACATCTTCTTAAAATAAATATCCTGTTTCCACAATATAAATATCTTATATCTTTTATAAAGATAAAAAAATGTATCTTATGCAAATCTGGTGAAAAAGAAAAATTGTAAGACACATCATTAAGTATGGTGTTATTAGATTATGTGGTCTTGTCTACTGTCTGTCAAAATACTCTTATGTGTGTATGCATGAATACCTCTTTTATTTTTATGCTCAGATGATAGAGCATGATGAAGTTCTGATCGTGAACTGTGTTTGAATCTGCTCCAGCAGAAGAATCATTTTCTTACAGCAAACAGTTTAAAAGAAAGTCCACATGTCTGAGTCGATCTGGTGTGATTCTGACTGTAACTTCAGCATGTTATTACAAACAGCAGGCAGCATTCGCCTGTGGAGGGCAGCAGAACACCACCTCTGTGGGAACCGAACATGGACACGCCTCTGTGTTCCCTTTCAACCAAACCAGCTGGGAAAAGACATTTGCCACAAAATTACTAGAAATAAATAAAAGAATAAACATATTTGAACATTCACATGTGCATGACAGCTTTTATATTCAATGAAATGTTTTTTGTATAGAGCCAAAATCATAACGTACATTACCTCAAGGTGCTTTACATAGTGAAGTCAAGACGAGCAGCACTTTGGCGACTGTGGAGAGAAAAAAACTCCCTTATTAACTGGAAGAAACCTCTAGAACCAGACTCAGTGTGGGCGGCCATCTGCCTCGACCGGTTGGGGGGGGGGAGGGGAAAGAGGAGAGGTGGGTGGAAAAGAGGGAGAGAGAGAGAGAGAGAGGGGAGAAAGAGGAGAGAGATCAGGAACGTTCATATTTAAACTCTGTCAGACTGTTGTTATAATAACAAAAAGAGATAAGATTGATATTTATAGATGTCATTTATTAAAGATAGCCTCCAGTTAATATAATAATAATAATT